>NC_083728.1:67115915-67741272 GCF_028564815.1 Eubalaena glacialis | reverse complement strand
AGAGTTACAAAGTGACTAGAGATGACCAGGGGCAAATGGGTATGGCAGCCAGACCCCAGAGGGAAATTCAGCACCAGAAAGGGCTGAGGTAGGGCCAGCCGGGCGCCTTGAGTGGACTGAGCTGACCACCAATTGTCCCAACCATGACCTGCTGGGACGGTGACCAGCAAAATGGGAATAAAAGATGCCACCTCCCAGGATTATGAGCGTAAAATGAGGGTCAGAGCCAGGAAGGAGCATGACAAAGGTTACACACTAGACATGGGAGTTCAAGACTCAGCCACCCTTCTATCCTGCTGTCTTGCCATGGATGCTGCCATTAGTGATGCCTGGAGCCACTGGGACCCAGATGGCAGCTCAGCAACAGGAAAGGAACAGACTTCACTTTTTTTTTCTTTTTTTTAATATGCAAATTTTTATTTATTTTTATTTTATTTTTAAATTAATTTTTACTGGAGTATGGTTGCTTTACAATGTTGTGTTAGCCTCCACTGAACAACAAAATGAATCAGCCATACACATACAGGTATCCCCTCCCTTTTGGACTTCCTTCCCATTTAGGTTACCACAGTGCACTAGGTGAGTTCCCTGTGCTATACAGCATGTTCCCATCAGCTGTCCATTTTATACATAGTATCAATAATGTATATGTATCAATCCCAGTCTCCCAATTCCTCCCACCCCACCCCTTTCCCCCTTGGTATCCATACATTTGTTCTCTACGACTGTGTCTCTATTTCTGCCTTGCAAACTGGTTCATCTGTACCATTTTTCTAGATTCCACATATATGCTATAATATATTTGCTTTTCTTTTTCTGACTTACTTCACTCTGTATGACACTCTCCAGGTCCATCCACGTCTTTACAAATGACCCAATTTCATTCCTTCTTATGGTTGAGTAATATTCCATTGTATATATGTACCACATCTTCTTTAAACATTCCTCAGACAGACTTCACTTTAATGAACCTGGACCTGATTTCCTCATCTTGTCACCAATCGGTGTTGACTGAGACTTAGTAGATTGATTAACTGAGTGAATGAATGAGTGAATGAACGATTAAGGTCTTTGCTGGAGAATATGGGAGTCATGGAACATTTAAGATGGTGTCTTTAGAGACATTCATATGCATTGAAAACATATTATAGGAGAGAAGAAATAGTTAAGTGTAAATTTCTTTTTCCAGCACAGAACTGAGGGGGTTCAAGAAAGGAGGTCAGCCAGGGCTGGAGCAGATAGGAAAGGACTTCCACTGGATATTGCCACTGATGTCATATGAGGCTCTGGCATGCTTTTGGCAGGATCACCTAAATAGCAGAGGGAGTCACTTTTCAGTCTCAGTTCAGATGTTGCCTCCTCCAGGAAGGCTTCCCTGATACCCCCACCCTGGTTTAGGTGCCTCCTCTGTGCTCCTGCCTCTCATTGCACTATATATACTGGTCTGTTCACTGTGTTTCTCTCAATTGAAGGTGAGTTCTTAGAGACAAGGTTCTGGCTCATTTCATCTTCCTGTGTCCCTAAAACAGAGTCTGACCCAAGGAGGGCACTGGGGAAATAACAGGAACCATTTATTGAGTGCTTTCCTAGTACAAAGCACTAACGTGCTTTAGTTGCCAATGTCCTTGACTCTCAATAACCTCGGGAGCCCGGATGGCCTTATCATGCCATTGTACGGTTAAGAAAGCTGAGGCTCAGAGAAGCTAAGAAGCTTTCTCTCTCTTCTTTATTTCTGCATGCTTCTCTGCCAGAGTGCGTGGCCTAGATTCTTGAGGTCTGGGAACAGAATGGAAGCTCAGGGTGATGGGGCGGTCTGTCCGGGTGGGTGGCTGGTTGGGTGAGTAGGAAGAGGGAACACATGTTAGCAATTGGCATCTGCACCACCTGCCAGACACCAGGCATCCTCCCAGACCACCCGAGGAGAGCTGCCCAGTGGCCTCGGCGAGGAGTGTGAGACACGTGCCCTACAAGCGCCATCTGCTCACTGATTTGGAACAAATGGGTGCAAGGGAACGTGTGCTGTTAGATGCATGATGCTTCTGGCAGAAATAATTAGGGAAAAAAACAACAACCTCAAAATCCCAACACATATGGAAGTGTGCAGAGGTGAGCTGACATGGAAGGTAGGCAGTGACACGAAAATGTCAGAACCAAGAGCCAAGAGGGAAGAAAAGTCCACCATCCTGTTACACAGCCAATTTTTTTTTTTAATCGGAGTATAATTGCTTTACAATGTTGTGTTAGTTTCTGCTGTACAATGAAGTGAATCAGCTATATGTATACATATATCCCCTCCCTCTTGGACCTCCCTCCCACCCCCTCCATCCCACCTATCTAGGTCGTCACAGAGCACCGAGCTGAGCTCCCTGTGCTATACAGCAGGTTCCCACTAGCTATCTATTTTACACATGGTAGTGTATTTATGTCAAACCTAATCTCCCAATCTGTCCCACCCTCGCCTTCGACCCTTGTGTCCACATGTCCGTTCTCTACATCTGCGTCTCTATTCCTGCCCTGGAAATAGGTTCATCTGTACCATTTTTCTAGATTCCACACATTTGCGTTAATATACGATGTTTGTTTTTCTCTTTCTGGCTTACTTCACTCTGTATGACAGACTCTAGGTCCATCCACGTCTCTACAAATGACCCAACTTCGTTCCTTTTTATGGCTGAGTAATATTCCATTGTATATATGTACCACATCTTCTTTATCTATTCATCTGTCATTGGACATTTAGGTTGTTTCCATGTCCTGGCTATTGTAAATAGTGCTGCAATGAACATTGGGGTACATGACACAGCCAATTTTTAAAATAAAATAAAGTAAAATAAAAATAAAGGTAAAGTAAAATAAAATAAAATGAAGGTAAAGTAAAATTAAAAAGAATAAAGTAAGGTAAAGTAAAATAAAGTAAGTAAGGTAAAATAAAGGTAAATTAAAATAAAATAAAGCTAAAGTAAAATGAAATTAAAATAAAATAAAAGTAAAGTAAAATAAAATAAGGTAAAATAAAATAAAATAAAACAGAGCCACAATTTTGCTTTTCGAGGAAGCCCCAGACAGACTCCAGAAGTCCCCCAGGGGATCTGTGCCTTTGTGGGCCTTTCCTGGCTGCACTCTGGGCTACCCGTAAATCTGGCCTTCTTCATGGCCAGCAGGCCTCAAGCACTTGGAGACTCACCGGAGCAAACAACTTCACAAAAACAATCTGTCCCATAAACAAAGTTGGTGGAAAGCGTCCAGCCCCACACAATGGAGCTAATCTTCTGGGCACACATTTCCCGTCCAGGGTATTAGCTTAGACACCACTTCCTCCTAGGTGGAGGTAACGCCACTTGGCCTGCGGATCCAAGAACAATACTGCTCTGTAGACTCCCCACTCGTCAGAGGTATATCAGGCAGGAATTCAGAAACAAGGAGCTGCTCTCCCCATCTCCTTTCTTTTCTTAAAGAAGCACTGAAAGTTTAAAGGCAGGGTCAGGTACTGGAAAGAACATGGGGGTATGGACCTCATAACCCTGGGTTCTGGTTTGGCTTCACCACTGACTAGCTCTGTGCTTTAGGGCAAGTGACTTAATCTCCCAGAACCATAATGTCTCCATTGCTCAAGTGGGATTATGTAAAATATCCAACCTCTCTCAACTTAGGAAGGTGTAAAATGAAAATGTTGACTGGTCATTATCAAAAAAAAACAAAATAACATGTGTTGGTGAAGATGTAGATAAATTGGAACCCTTGTGCACTGTTGATGGGAGTGTAACATAGTGTAGCCCACTATGGAGAACAGAATGGAGGTTCCTCAAAAAATTAAAAATAAAATTACCCTGAGATCCAGCAGTACCACTTATGGGTATATATCCAAAAGCATTAAAAGAAGAGATATGTGTACACCCATGTTCATAGCAGCATTATTCACAATAGCCGAGAGGTGGAAGCAATCCAAATATCCACCTACAGATGAATGGATAAAGAAAATATAGTATATCCATACAATGTAATATGATTCAGCCTCAAAAAAGAAGGAAAACCTGTCACATGCTACAACATGGATGAAACCTGAGGACCTCTGCTAAGTAAATAAGCCAGTCATAAAAAGATAAATACCGTATGTTTCTACCTAATGAGTAATCTAAAGTAGTCAAACTCATAGACAAACAGAGTAGAATGGCGGTTACCAGGGGCTGGAGGGAGAGAATAAAGGGAGTTATTGTTCAATGGAGTATAGAGTTTCAATTTTGCAAGGTGAAGAAGTTCTAGACAGCTGTTGCACAACTATGTGAATAGACTTAACATGACAAAACTGTACACATAAATTGGTAAATTTTATGTTATGTGTTTCTCACCACAATTAAAAAAAAAAAACGTTGAGATACCATTTCTCTACCCATCAGATTGGTCAAAACTAAAATGGCTGGCAACATCAAGAGTTAGTAATATTGTGGAGAAATGGAAACACTCTTTTGTAGGGGAGTGTAAATCAGTAAAATCAGTATAACTGTTTTAAAGGGCAATTGGCCCCATTCAGCAAAATATAAAATACACATATTCTATACCTCAGCAATTTCTCTTCTCATTATCTATCCTAGGACATGTACGAGGATGTTTCAGCCATCATTGTTACAAAAGCAAAAAATTGGAAACAATATAAATGGCCGTTAATAGGGGAGTGGATAAATGATCATTTAAGGGAATGAACCAAATCTATTTAGAGCAACACAGACTGATCTCAAAAACATATTATTGAGTGGAAAAAAAGGCAGATTATATATTTACATATAGCATATCACTCATGGAAATTAAATGAGCACAACATATTAATATATATTTTCTCTGTGCACAAATATAGATAAGGTAACCAGAAAAATAGTTAACCAGAAAATAAAACTCTTATTCATTTCTATTGTGTCCGTCTCTGAGCTAGCCCTCAATGATCCTTGCCTCCTGGTATTCATGCCCTGTGTGGTCCCTTCCCACAATGAATAGGGCTGGCTTGTGCTTTGTTCATTTCACAATCTCCCAATAGGATTGCTGTGGAAATGATGGTGTATGATTTCTGAGGCTAGGACACCAAAGACACTGTGACTTCTCCTTGCTCTCTTGTTTTCTCCATTGCTCATTCTGGAGGAAGCCAGCTGCCATGTTGTGAGGATGCTCAAGCAGCCACATGACAAGCAACTGAGGGCTCCCTCCAATAACCAGCACCAAGTTGGTTCACTTTCAAGATGTATATCTACCAGTCCCAGTCAAGCCTTTAGGTGATGACACCTCATGAGAAACCTGGAACCAGAACTACCCAGCTAGGTTGTTTCTGAATTCCTGACCCATAAATGTGAATTGTTTTAACCCACTAAGTTTGAGGGTAGCTTGTTACACAGCAATAGGTGACTAATACAGATATGGTTGCCTGCCTATGGCTCTGTGCCTGAGGCCTGCTTTCCATTTGCTCTGGCAAGTGTCAGAAAGGCATTAAAGGCACATTAGTACTGAACCGAATACGGTCTTCCTCAAGTAATCAGAAGAATTGATTGTTCTTTAAGGCTTATTTCTGCATTTGATGTAAAGTCAATTCTAACGGTAGCGGGAGACCATACTTTGGGAAACACTGATCTGGTCTGTTATTGGCTGAATTGGGCCCCCTCCCCAAATTCATATGTTAAAATCCTAATCCCCAATACCTCAGCATGTGACCATATGTGGAGATAGGGTCTTTAAAGAGGTGATTAAGTTAAAATGAGGTCATTAGGGTGGGCCCTAATCCAATATGACTGGTGTCCTTACAAGAAGGTTAGGACACAGACACACACAGAGGGACAACCATGTGAAGACACAGGGAGAAGACGTCCATCTACAAGCCAAGGAGAGAGCTCTCATCAGAACCTGACCATGCTGACACCTTGATCTTGGACTTCCAGCCTTCAGAATGGTGAGAAAATAAATTTCTGTTGCTTAAGCCATCCATTGATGGTACTTTGTTTTGGTGGCCCTAGCAAACTAAAACACACTCTAACACATTTGCTTTGCAAATAATGACCCTAGGTGTAAAGGGTGGAAGTGACTTGGCCAAGATCACAGAGAGAATATAGAGCAGAACAGCAATGAGAGCCCGTATCTCCCTAACTGGAGTCCAGGGGTTCTTCCAAAAAGTGAGAATTCTCAGAAAATGCTTGTTGGCATCATTTGAGCTCTTGTACATGATAGAACCTCTGCTGACAGCCTCCATCACCTTTGCCTCACATGCTGCAACTTCTGTCTGAGAACCAGCCCCGGTTTGACTTTCTCTCCCCAGGTTCACCTCCCATCAGAAGATCAGCCATCGGAGAATTGTGCTGTTTTCCAGGAAGCAATGACAGAAAGCCTTTCAGACCATCCAACATGAAGGTGTGGCCAGAAGACCATGAACTTTCAGAATTCAGAAAAGTATATAAAGAGTAAAAAAAGGTCTTACCTCTATGTAAAGAGAAACTGTCTTCAATAGAAAACACCCCTCCCCCATATGAAAATCTCCTTCCCCCACGAACATTTCCAATTACCTCTGGACAACTCCATCTGGGTGTCTCCCCAACAGCTAAAACTTGACAGGCTCAACGTGGAATCAGCTTCGCTGGAACATCTCCGCCTACCACAGCCTTGACTTCATTTAATGTCATTGCCATAACAATCACTGTGATCTACCACCTACTGAGTGCCAGCAATATGTCAGGTAATTTACACGAATCATCCATCCCTCAAATCATTCACGCGAAGTGGGGATTATCATTGCTCTTCTGCAGATGAGGACACCCAGGCTTCCAACGATGACGTGGTCACAGAGCTCCTAGGTGGCAGAGCTGGGACACAAAGCCATGCCTGCCTGACTCCAAGGCAAACTGGTGGGCCACCAGCCACATCTGGTCTGCAGATGGGTTTTGTTTGGCCTTGACAGTGGGTTTTTGTTGCTTTTTTGTTTTTAATCCTAATTAGTTGCTAACATTAAAAAAGGACATTTCACATAAAAAGCCAGATTTCTGGAGTCTCCAAAAAGAGAGAGAGAGAGAGAGAGAGAGAGATGATCTGGCAGTGTAAGCTTGACAAGATCATTAACTTCTCTGGACTCAGTAGGGATAGTAAAAAGGAGGCAGTTGCTACTCAGCACTAGAGAGTGTTTGGAGGCGGGGTGGGGCTGGCCCAGAGTGTCAGGATGCTAGCAATGGTGAATGTTTACTGTACACTCATGGTGGGCCAGGAGCACGCACAGTGGAGCCGGAGTGCCGTCCCAGGCCAGATTCTGAAACAGTAAGCCTGTGAAGCCCCAGACCATAACAGATTTAGGTCATCCAGGGACCAGAGATTGGTCTGTGTCCCCTGCTAGATTGTGAGGCTAGCATTCAAGACATCCTTTCTCTGCCTCCGCAGGGGCGGTCCCGTACATGTTTGTTACATCACATTGAATAAGAATTGGTGACCAAGGCAAAGTTAGTTTCTAGCCTGGCTGCTGTTCCGTTCACTAACAGGAGAGGCAAGGAATCAGGGTAAAGATAAAATAATACACACCTAGGCCCTTCGACCCACGAAGTCTACTCTGATGCATTTACCTAAAAGATATATTCACCTGCATGCAGAAATCACACATGTCTGAGGAAATTCATAGCAGTATAATAGTAGCAAAAGATTGGATGCTGATCAAATACATTTAGGCCCGTCTATCAACCAGACACTTAACGTGGGAGGCTGTGACACAGTGAGTAGAGTGCAGACCATGAGTGCAGATTCTAGTTCTGTGGGGCCTCAGGCAGGTGACCACAGGGCCTCAGTTTTCTCATCAGGAAAGTGGGGACATGATAGTACCTACATCATGGAGTCACTGAGCATTAATATAGGATGAACATTTAGATAAGTGTCTGGCACACATTTTAGTAACACGATCTAAGCATATCAGTAGAAGTGATAGAAGTTATAACAGTATTACTACTGCCCCATAGCCATCAAAAGGCAAGATGCAGCTGTGCATTTTGCACCAAGTCTATTTAAACTGCCTATTCAACAATTGACTAAATTTTCAAGAAAGAAAGGCAGGAAGGATGCCGTGGAGCAGATCGGTTGGAATAAAAGCAGATTTGGGGGTCAGAAGATGCATGCCTGGGGATCCGCCACCCGTCGGCTATGCCCCGCCGCAGTCACACAACTCCTCTATTCCTCTACCTGCTGGTTTCTAGGAAGGGGATTATCACACAGGCGGGGAGGAGCACACTTGAATGCATGCTCTGCCAGGTCAAGTTCAACGCAGGGACTGCCACAGTTGTTTAGGGTGTAACTGAGCATCCTTTGGCAGCTTTGACTTCTCTTGGGTTTGGGGGATCACATCCTGGAGTATGGCCACCCCAGAAGTGAAATCTCCAAAGGGTCAAGGCCAGCTACTTCCTGACCATATTTTTGTCTCCACTGATGGAGGGAAACATACCCTTCCTGGAAGCCAAGGCAGGGTAGACCCAGCAGAGAGCGTGGAGGAGACTGGGGCCAGGAGAGGGAGGCCGGTGGGTGTGGGGTCCTCCCTTCCCCTCACTGAAACAGGCTGATTATGAGTTGAAATTGTGTCCCCCCCAAAAGAGGCTGAGGTCTAACCCCCCAGTGTCTGTAAATGTGACCTTGTTTGTTTGGAAATAGTCTTTGCAGATCATCAAGGTAAGATGTGGTCGTACTCGATGACAGTGGGCCTTAATCCACGGAGACTGGTGTCCTTGTGAAAAGGGGGGATTTGGACACGGAGAAAGAAACTTACAGAAGGAAGACCATGTGAAGACACAGGAAGTGCACCATCTATAAGCCAAGGGACGCCCAAGGCTACCAGAAGCGAAGAGAGGCATGGAACAGATTTCCTTCCCAGCCTTGGAAGAAACCAACCCTACCAACATCTTGACCTTGGACTTGTAGCCTCCAGACGGTTGGACAACAAATTTCTGTTGTTTAAGTCACCCAGCTGGTGGTACTTTGCCACAGCAGCCCTCAGCAACTAATATAAGGCCTGAATGACAAAGAGCAGTGGCAAGGCCCTGGCCTGGGCCCTCCTCTGCCTTGGTGGGTCCTGGCGAGGAGAGGGGAAGGGTAGGACCACCTGTTAGTGCCAAAACAGACCTTGGCTCACAGCCACACAACAGGGAAGAGGAATACGGGGCATGTTCCCCTTCATCCTCTTGTCTGTCCCCTGAGTAGTAGTGGATTTCCCTTTTAAACTACTTCGTGCCCCATCGTGGTTTTTAATGCCTATTTTAAGAACACAAGGGCTTGGGGGACCCTGGGTCCAGAGCTTCCCAACTGTCAGTCATTCCCCAACAATAACTTTACTGATTTCTGCAAACCCACTTACCGCTGGCCCTATTACTGAACATTTTCTATCCGCTTCAAAACCAATCTTAAATACTTCCTTTACACTCATCTGAAATATCATATTCATTTGATCGTGGATCTGATGTGCTAGTCATTTTTCTAGTACATATTGAAATATGTCACTACTGAAATGATGCGTTGTTCCACCTACCAAAGATTGGGAAGCAAAGACCTCATCTAATCCTGGCCTTTCTCCCTTTTATTTTTTTCCCTAGGTGACCCAAAGAGAGGCCCAGGGCTCCAGGGCCTTGCCCCATCCTGCAGGCGCCCTGGATGCTCTGCTCCAAATGTCTCATCAGAGACTTGCCCCTGGGTCTGTCCTCACAAGATAGTCCCCTCTTCTTGGATGTTTCTTAACGTTCAGGTCTCTCAGTTGGGGGCTATTGGCATTTGGAGCAGGACAATTCTTTGTGTCTTTCCTGCGGGACATTTCCCATCTCTGGGCCCCTCCCATTACATGCCCGCTGTGGGCTCTGTCATCATGACAACCAGACCCCCCTCTCCATTCACGTATCCAAGGCCCTCAGTTGAGAACCACTCCTAGGAGTCTCCTGGTCAAAACAATCCAGTTCCTGGTCTCACCCCCACGATGCCCAGCCTCTAAGTCTCACCATTTTGCTGAGAAGCCGATGTATGTGCACAGCATGACATAACCTTAGATAATCAGCTGTAATCCCCAGCGGCAGAGGAGCTACTCAGTGAGTCGGCGCCTCCATTTCCCCTTCTGTAGATTGACATTGAACTAGCACCTGCCTGTCGGGAGGATGAAGTGAGTTAATACACGCAGAGCCTCTAAATGGTGTCTGGCACACAGGAAGCAAAGAGGTCAGCTTAATACCCACACAGTTTCATTGTCTACCGTGTTCCAGCTGTGTACCTTGCACATTTTACTTCATCCTCGAAGCAGTCCTGTGAGGTTCATATTATGATCCCATTTCACAGGTGAGAAAATGAAGGCATAGAGTGATGTCCTCCGCAGCTTTACCCTCGCAGCAAACAAGCGGTGGAATCAGGAGCTGAACCCTGTTATATCTGACTCTGTGGTAACGTGGTGAGAGGGGGAGGGGAGAGCACTAACTGGGAACTGGGAAACCAGGTTTGGGAAGCTGTTTTGCTCCTATCTGTGCAGGGGCGTTCCCGACCTTCTGTGGATCTCAGTTTCCCCATCAGAAAATAAGAGCTTTGGACTGAACGCTTTCTGAGGCTCCTGCTCTCTCCTAAGACCTGTATCTTCAGGGAGACCAGGCAGCGGGGCCAGAGGGGAGGTCAGCGGCCCTGCGAAGGCAGCAGAAGCTTGTCTTCCAGAACACTGAGTTCTCCTCCTCACTGTGCCCGCTGAGAGCCTGCTGGCTGATCACAGGCAGGCTTTCAAACCTCGTCCTGCCCTCTCCAGGCCCAGGCATCTACCCTACGAAGCTTAGGGCATCTGAGGACCAGGAGAGTGTTATCTGGCCCAGGACGCTGGGGCCCAGTTTCTGGGGAATGAGTTGGGTGAGGCTACAGGTAGCCCACATAGCCACTGTCTGCGTGGTCCCCAGAGGAGGCTGCCCAGGGGACAGCACACAGGGCAGAGGCCTCGGCTCTGCTGTGATGGCTGGCCATGGATTCCTCACGACAGCCACGGGCGGGGGGGAAGAGGAGGCAGTGCCTACAGCTCCAAACACCTGCAAATTCTGTAATGCCATTCCCTACCCGTGCGTGCATGCAGTAACAATGAAGACAATGGCGATGATTGAGAATTAGCATCCCTGCCATTTACTGAGAACCCCCAGGTGCAGGGCATGGTGCTAAGTGTTTTGCATGCAGTACTTTTTTCTTTCCAAATACTTAATGCTCACATAGCCCTCTGAGTTGGGGGCCTTTGTCCCCACTTTAAAGTGTGGAAACTGAGATTCTAAGGCCTTAAATAAGGTGCTGAGGGTTGACACAGAGCAAAGCTGGGATAGGAATCCAGGCAGCCTGACCCACCACCAGTACACAGCATCCTGGCACCCTCACCAAAGCCCTGACCACACCCCTGCCCTGTAAAGCCTCTTGAGATTGCCTGGGATGCTTGTTTTAACTTACATGCAGCCGGATACAGAGAGAAGTCAGTGCAGTGGATCAGTGGGAAGAACAAACCCACCCAGAATGCCGGGCCCACCTTCTCCATTGGCACCTGCTGCACGTTACAAACAGGAAAGTGAAAGGCATCCTCTTCCCTGAACAAGAACCTGCCCAGCTCTCAGTCCTTGACCTGAATAATCTCAATGTCCACACAAGAGTCTGGCAGGTTAAGGGGATATTAGTCCCAATTTACAGAATGAAACACTGAGGCTCAATGAGATGGTGACATGTCTCAAGATCACCCAACTAGGAAGCTGCAGTGGGGATTGAAACCCAGGCCTAAGAGTCTCCGAGCGGGGCAGTACAGTTCAAAGAGCTGCAGGCAGGCAGTTCAAAGAGCTCAAAGCCCAGGCTTGTGCCAGGAGAAGAGGCTCCTTCTCCCCGGGGCCATCTGCCCAACCAAATGGCGAGAAAGGAACCCTGGGAAGAGTGTCCCCTGCCAGGCCTGGGCCAGCGCTGGTGCCCTCTGCTCACCTGCTTGTTGCTCTTCCAGGAATCTCCAGCTCTGTCACTCAGCCTCACAGACATCCATCTCTGGCTCCAGGAAACCCTAGCCTCCCTGCATCTGCTCAGCCAGGATCCCAGGACACAGGGCCTGGGGGAGGGGAAGCAAGGAGCACGAAGCTCTGGGCTCCTTTTTTCTACCTGCAGAGTCAGACGAGGACAGACATTGCACTAAGCTTCTTCGTTTACTCCCCAGTCACTTGTTAAGTTCTTGTGATTTGCTATGCACTGTGGTAGTGGAGAAATAACAGTACATAAGACAGGACTGCTCCATAAAGATACTTCATCCTTTTTTATGGCTGTATACTGCTCTATCACTGGCCCCAAACTTTCATGAGTAAGCCCCTTTAAAGTTTTTGTTTTTAATTTAGAAATAATTTTTAGACTCCTAAGAAATTGCAAAAAGGACAGAGTTCTCGCATACGTTCACCCAGCTTTCTCCAGTGATAACACCTTACATAACCGTGGTATACTTTCAAAACCTGGAAACTGGCCATGGTACAATAGGAAACTAAACTACAGAAACTCGTTAAACTACAATAGTAAATGAAACTGCAGAACTTATTCAGACTTCAGCAGTTTTCACATGCATTCATTGTATTTTTTTAGCATAAATATCAACACATACACAGATTTGTGTAACCACCATCTCCATCAGGATAAAGAACTGTTCCATCACCATAAAGAAACTCTCTTATGCTACCCCTTTATGGTTAGACTCTCTCCAACCCTAACCTCTGGTAACTACTGATCTGTTCTCCTGTTCTCCATCTCTATAATGTTGTCATTTCAAGATACTATCTATCTATCTATCTATCTATCTATCTATCTATCTATCTATCTATCTATCTATCTATCTATCTATCTATCCACACACACACACTGGCTGAGTAGTAGTTGTTTGATCCATTTGCCTGTTGAGGGACATTGGGTTATTTCTGTTTGGGGCGATTACAAATAAAGCTGCTATGAACAGTCATGTATAGGTTTTTGTGTGGCTCTTATGTTTTAAATGTGCAAGCGTGCAACTGCTGAGTCCTATGGTAAGTGCATGTTTAACTATAAGAAATTGACAAACTTTTTTCCAGAGTCAGCATACCATTTTACATTCCTACCAGCCATGTAGCAGAGATCCAGGGCTCTACTTCCTCACCAGCACTTGGTATGTCAATATATTTTTATTTGAGCCTTCCTGATAGGTGTGTAGTTATATTTCATTGTAGCTTTATTTTGCATTTCCCTAATGGCCACATCTTTTCATGTGATTATTTGCCATCTATATTTCCTGTTTAGTGAAATGTCTTTTCACATCTTTTGCCCATTTTCTAATTGGATGGTTTTTTTCCGCTTTTGAGTCTTTAAAGTTTTTTTAAATCTATTCTGGATCCAAGTCCTTTATATATTCTGGATCCAAGTCTTTCATATATTTTGGATCCAAAATTTTGCAAATATTTTTTCACAGTCTGTGGCTGTCTTTTCATTCTCATAACTGGTTCTTTCACAAAACTAAAGTTTCAAATTTTGATAAAGCCCAACTTAACAATATTTTCTCTTTTATGATTGTTCTTTTGGTGTTATGTATAGAACTCTTCACCTAACTCTAGATCACGAAGATTTTCTCCTATATTTTCTTGCCAGTTTTACATTTTCCTGCTTTACATTTAGATCTAGGATCCATTTTGAGTTTATTTTTGTACAAGGTGTGAGACTTGGATCGAGGATCATATTTTTGCCTATGGATGGCCAGTTGTTTTCGTATCATTGTCAAAAATCAGTTGGGCATACTTGTGTGGGTCTACTTCTGAGTTCTCTATTCTGATCCATTCATCTCTCTACCCTGCTATTACTGCACAATTTCAATTACTTTATATAAGCCTTAGCATCAGAGTAAGCATATAACCTCCCACTTTCTCCTTCTTTTTCAATTTGTTTTAGCTATTCTAATTCCTTGGCCTTTCCATGTAAACTTTAGAATCATATTGTCTATATCTACAAAAAACACTGCTGGGATTCTGATAGGAAATGTGTTCAACCTATAAATCAATTCAGGGAGAATTGACATCTATACTATGTTGAGTCTTTCAATCCATGAACATGTGAATCTCTCCATTTATTTAGGTCTTTTTACATTTTTTTCATCAATATTTTAAAACTTTTAGCATATAGTTTCTGTACATGTTTTGTTGGGTTTATACCAAAGCATTTTATTATTACTTTTTTGGAGCAATTTTAAATGGCACTGTATTTTAAATCTTGGACCCAGTGGTTCATTGCTATCATTGTTAGTAATGGAAAAATGATTTCTGTGTGTTGCACTTGCATCCTGTAACCTTGTTATGCTCACTTAGTTGTTCTAGAAGTTTTTTTTAAAGGTAGCTTATTGCTATTCCAGGAATCCCCAGCTCTGAAGACCTTCATCTCCATACTCAAGAAACCCGAGCCTCCCTGCACCTGCCCAGCTAGGACCCTAGGACACAGGCCTGGGGGAGGGGAAGCAAGGAGTACAAAGACTGGGCTCCCTTTTCCTACCTTCAGAGTCAGACTAGGACAGACATGCACTAACCTTATTCATTTATTCCCCAGTTCCTGGCCAGTTCTTACTACGTGCAAGGTACCTTAATAAACACCAGAGAAACACAAGTAAACAAGACAAAATTGGCCCATAAAACCTACTTCAAAGTCAGACACAGAAAGACAAATATCGTATGATATCACTTACATGCGGAATCTAAAAAGAAATGATACAAATGAACTTATTTACAAAACAGAAACAGACTCATGGACCTAGACAATGAACTTATGGTTACCAGGGGGGAAGGGTAGGGGGAAGGGATATAGTTAAGGAGTTTGGGATTGACATGTACACACTGCTCTATTTAAAATGGATAACCAACAAGGACCTACTGTACAGCACAGGGAACTCCGCTCAATGTTATGTGGCAGCCTGGATGGGAGGGGATTTTGGGGGAGAATGGATACATGTATATGTGTGGCTGAGTTCCTTTACTGTGCACCTGAAACTATCACAACATTGTTAATCAGCTATACTCCAATATAAAATAAAAAGTTAAAAAAAAAGAGACCTACTTCATCCTTTTTTATGGCTATACACTACTCCATAACTATCTCAAAACTTTTGTGATCAAGAATCCTGAAAGTTTTAAACTTTAAACAACCCTTAGCTGTTGCATATTGCTTTTTTACACATTAAGACATGAGCCACTATATGAATATATTATGTACATTACAAAAAAGAAAAGCTGCTAGCGTAGTGATTAATCCCACTTATTTGGGAGTCAGGTTGCCTAGATTCAAATTTCAGGTCCACTGGGTAACCTTGGGGGAATTACTTAATTTCCGTGTGTCTCACTTTCCTCATTTATAAAATAGGGATAGTAGTAGTACCAACCTCATAAAGTTGTTGTGAAAATTAAATGAGTAAATAGGGTCTGACTCATAGCAAGTTTGTTCTTATTAACACATGTAAAGTGTAAAAAATATGAAATTTAATAATAGAGATAGAAGTTCTACATTTACTTCTTGTACCACCTCTCAGAAGATGCTATGTTTTATTTAACCATTCCTCTTTTGATGAAGGTTTAGTTTGTCCCTGTTTTGCTATTATGAAGGATGCAGCCATGAGCATCCTTCTCTGTGGCTTCTCCGGCGTGTGTGCCAATGTGGCTCTAAGGTGTCTTCCGAAAAGTGAAACTGCTGAGGCATGAGAAGTGCCCATTTTTTAATCTTAATACCCACTGCCAGGCTGCCCTCCTCAGTGGCCATATCAATTTACAATGCTGGGCATTTCCATTTTTCACACCTACAGCAATATTTGATACTGTCAGACTTCAGGCTACTTCTCTCTGGGGAGGAGAGGAAGGGCCAGGAGGAAACACAGTCTCCAAAGGAGACATTAGCTTTATCCTCAATGTTTCCACTTGTTTACAAAATGTATTCTTGATGACTTAATGTAATTAAAAATTAATCATAAGCAACTCCCCTCAACATAATAGCACTGGAGCTTAAATCCAGTGCAAGTAATATACACTGAGCAAACACACAGACAAAAATTGTGGTTGCAAAGTGTAAAAAAGGGCTGTGAAGGACACCAGCAGGATGTGGTGTGGGTGCTGATGATAAGGTGGATGATGGAGATGATGGCAGCTGCCACTATGTGTCAGGCCCAGTCCCAAGCACTTTGCATGTGTAAACTCATTTATTCCTTGTAACTACCACATGGGGCAGGTGTTACTCTCTCTCCATTTTACAGATGGTGAAACTGAAGCATGCAGCTTAAAAACCTGCCCAGGGTCACACAGTAAACAGAGGCACAAGGATTTAAGCGCAAGCAATATGGCTCCAGAGCCCAGATTGTTAACCAGCTCTGCCAAAGCTGCCCCTTCCTGATGGAGAATTACTGGAGGTGGCAGAGGGGCTACCAGACAACATAAGAGCAATGATAGCACCATGTGACATAAGAACAATAAAAATAACAATGACTCATGTATGTATGCTGAATTGATGGAGTGCTTTTGTGCATGTAGTTTTATTTAAACTGAAACTGTAAAATGGGATGATGATAGGATTGCTAAGCCTTGGCTCTCATCCCTCCTCTACAGAGGCAGAAGTTGGAATTTAGGGGATTAACAGGTTTGCTCATAGTTACACTCAATGTCAGAGCAAGAGTGCAAATTCCATCACTCTGCCTCCTTGCCCATCGTGGTGGGCAGAATGGCCCCTCAGAGATGTCCACACCATTATCCTTGGAACCTGTGAAGAGTTACATTACATGGCAAAAGGGACTTTGCAGCTGTGATTAAGGTTATAGATCTTAAAATAGAGAGAGTATCCTGGATTTTCCTGATGGGCTCAATTTAATTATATGATTTTTAAAAGTCCCTAGAAGCAGAGATCTTTGTCTGGCTGGAGGCAGAGAGACGTGGCAGAAGAAGTCAGAGAGAGTCAAAGCATGAGAGACAGCCATCCCACTGTTGCTGGCACGGGGACACCTGGAGAGCATGAGAAGAAATACGGGCAGCCTCTAGTTGCAAAGACCAGCCCCCAGCTGGAAGCAGGTACCTCAGTCTTACAACCATAGGGAACTGAATTCAGCCAGCAACCTGAATGAATTGGAATTGATTCATCCCCAGAGCCTCCAGACAGGAATGCAGTCCTGCCGATACTTTGGTGAGACTCTAAGAAAAAGACTCATCGAACCACTCTGTACTTGGACTTCTGATCTACAGAACTGTTGTATAATACATAGATATTGTTTTAAGTAACTAAAGGTATGGTAATGTGTTAGAGCAGCAATAGAAAACGAATATACCCAGTGTTGGTGTCACCACACCTCAGGCAATTTGCAGGGCCTGAGCACTAACTTGGTCTAAAAATATCTCTTCTACGGACCTGCCACACTGACTGATATTCCTGCTGTCAGAGGCACGTCTTGAAATTAAGGCATTTGTTTTCCTTCAAAAGTCTTGTTGAGAATCGCAGACACTATCTGAGATGAAGTAATACATTAGTAATCTATCGCTAATTAACATGCAACCAGAGGCTTTTCCTGCTCTGGAACATGAAACAGGCATGTTTTGATGCAGAGACCAGAAATTCCAAACAGAAAAAGATACTGCTCTAAAGTGAAAGATCTAAGTAGGAGACATAAGTGAGTCCCGAACAGCATGCAGAGACTAAGGGTACATTAGAAACAGGAAGGAGAGTCGCCCCCAGTATAATTTATCTGGAGCCACCATGGTCTTGCAGTATCCTGCCTTATTACCTTTGCACCTGCTCTCCCCTATGCTGAGAATGCCTTTCCCTCAGCTCTCCTTGGGGCCGGCTTCCTTTCATCATCCAGGGCCAGATCCTCAAAAAGGCCTTCCATACCATCCAGCTAAAGGAGCATCCCCTTCCCCTAGTCACTCTGATTTTCTCCATGGCACCTCTGAAATGATCTTCTTTGCATTTTAAGGTGCTTATAATTCCCACCCCAACCAGCTATAAGCTCCAAGAATGCTAAGACTTGGTCTCTTTTGAGGTATCCCCAGTGCCCAAACAATGGCTGAAACATTATGGGCATTCAGCAAGTATTTGCTGAATGAATGGAACACTAAAATTCAAGGTAATGTCTGCCATACACAATAAAAGACATAAAGGATGAGATTCTATAAGGGTATAGAGGAGGATGGAAGAGAACTAACTGGAAAGGACAGGGGTGCTTTCATGGTGTTTGACTTAGATGGGATTTGGTCCACAGGAAGGTGAACTAACGCAAGCAAAGTCTCAGCAATGGGTGTCAATCTAGTTTGACCAGAGTGAAGAGTGAAGCTTGTTAAGGTTAAGCTTCAGGGTTTATCACTTGCATGGGAACTTCCAAGGCCCTAGCAAGGAGCTCACATGATTGTACATTTCTGTAAAATTTGCAGCAATATGATAGTGTCACCTCAATCAATTAAGACCAATGTTTCTTTCCACTTGACTTCCCTCTGCCTCACCCATCTCACTTCCTCTTGTGTTGGGGGACACTGGAGTTTCCGTGGGTATTTTTTGGACCTAGCTAAGGGCAGTTGAGTGGGGGATACATTTAGTTTGGGTTGAGTGGGCTATATTTATGCAGTTCACAGTCACTTCCTCATATAGTTGAGTAATTGCTAAAACAAGAGGGCTGGATAGTGAGGGAAAAGGTCAGAGGACAGAACCTTGAGCATCATCCTCATTTAACCGGAGGAAAGGAACTAGCATTATTTGCCAGGCATTGTGCAAAGGGCTGGATGTTTACTCTCTGGTTTAATTTTCAAACAACCCTATAAGGCAAGAATACTGTACCCTTTTCATAGACACGAAACTGAAGCTCAGAAGCACTTAGGATTGAACCCGGGTTTATTCTGCTCTAAAACCCATGTCATTCGCACCCAAGAGGCATGAGATGAGAAAGAAGTGCTTTGAGGGCAGTGACAAGGAAGCTGGTGGGGGAGAGAATGTGAGCAAGAAGCAAGCAGTGGCCAACGGGTAGACATCTCGCAGAGCCAGAGATGGAAAACTCAAATGCCTGCAGGATCGAGCAGTTCAGTAAGTGAGTGAGGGTGTTTATAGCATAAAACTCATAATCATAGTCTTTACTTATACAGATTAATTTACGTTTTCTTTTAAAAAATATACAGCTTCCTTGGTCTAGCTTTCATTTTCCCGGGCACAGGAATGATTTTTTTGACTGAAAGGAATACGACTAAGTATGTGAAATGATCCTGGGCTATGGATTCTTGGTTTCAGTGCAGAGGATGGATGGGGATTGTGGAAAACTGGAGAACTACTCTAGCTACTCAGCCCCAGCCCACGATGTCAGATGAAAATGTGGACCGAGGATGGTCAGATCCGATTTTCCAAGAGAAGCCAAAAAGTCAGATTTTTGTGTGAACTCTTAATTTCTAAATTTTGTCAATGAATTCATTTTTTTTAAGAATAATGTTTAGCCCACAAGACATATCTATGAGTCAGACATGGAACCATGTTTGATCTAGAATTAATGAGGTCAGTGAGAATAATACATAATGAACCTAAAATGATGATGATGAACAGGAGAATATTTAATATATGCCATGTACTGTTTTAAATGTCTGACCTGAATGAACTCATTTAATCTTTCTCACAACCCTGTAAAGTTAGATATTATTATCCCCTTTTTATCACTGGGGAAACAGAGGCTCAGAGAGGCTCATGTTCATGTAGCCAGGAAGGGTGGAGCCAGGATTTATAACAAGCAGTCTGACTCTGGAACCTGGGTTCTTCATCCCCAAAGCTGGTTCAGAAAAGACCTCTGGATTCCACACTCGAGAACAGGTTATTATCCTGGGGATTAAGGGTGGGGTTAAGAAGGCACATGGACTCCTGAAATTATTTACAAATTTGTATGTGGATACAAGAGTGTGTTTTCACTGGAAAGGAAGTCCACAGCTTTCATTAAGTTCCCAAAGAGATTCAAAAGGTGAGGAGTAGCTGATTTAGGACCATGTATAACTTTGGGCCAGAGAAGCCAGTTCCATAGACTAAGGTGCAGAAGCTGGATGGTCATGGGTCAAAGAGAGAGTCAGCTGTAGATGGTGGGTATGGGCCCTTTCTAGAATATTGGCGGTGGAGGGAGAGAGAGTGGGGAGAGTAACTTGAAGAGAAAGCAGGGGTAAGGGAAGTTTCTTAAGATAAAGGAGACCTGGGCATTTTTTGTCTGCTGAGGAAGGCGGCCAGAGTGGAGGGAGAGACTGAGGGATTTATGGTTCTCACAAAGCAAGGAAAATAGCCATCCTTGGCTCTCAAGCTTGAGCATCCCAAGAAGGCTGGTTGAGCTGAACCAAAACAGGGTTTCACGAAGGGGGAGGAGCTTCCCTCCTATTCTCTGCCCGCCCCCTCCCCAGGAGTAAAGCTGGACAGCTTTTCCCACCTGCCCACCCTGGCCTGCTCTCCCATGGGGCTCCTGCCAGCAGCCCCCTCACGCTGAAAGAACTGGGGTCAGTGCGCTCAGAGGATCTGTTAGCATATGTCGCTTACACAACCATCCAGCTTCTGCTTCTTTCCAAGACTGGGAAATGGTAGCTGCCTCTTTGCATTCTCCAAGAAAAACAGCCTCCCTGTCCCCCTCACACATGTTCTGTTCTTCTGGCATAATTATCAGATTCATTTGATCTCAATGGTATCCTAGCACCACTTCTAACAGGAACGGACTGTGTGATCATCTCTTGTTGGGACAGAAACCTTCTGAAGTACATCCTGACTTCAGTCTAGGATGAATACATCCACTCAATTCATTCCTCTATCCAAGCTATTTACAGAGTACCTGCACTGGGCTAGGGGCTGAGGGTAGTCAAAACACGTGGGTTTCTCTGTCCTCATGGAATCGAGAGCCTGGTAGGGAAGACAATTTTTACAACACATAAACTATGAAGAGTAGTGGGTGAATTTAAAGGGACAAGATACTATGAATGTATGCTGTGGACTGAATGTTTGTGTCCCCCTCAAAATTCATATGTTGGAACCTCACCCCAATGTGGTGGTATTTGGAGGTGGAGCTTTGGGGAGGTGATTAGGTCATGAGGGTGAAGCCCCCATGAATGGGATTAGTGCCCTTATAAAAGTGGGTGGGGAACTCCCTCACCCACTTCCACTATGTGAGGACACAGTGAGAAGGCAGCTGTCTATGAATCATGAAGTGAGCCCTCACCAGACGTCAAATCTCATGGCACCTTGATCTTGGACTTCCTAGCCTCCAGAATGGTGAGAAGGAAATTTCTGTTGTTTAAGCTGCACAGTCTATGGTATTTTTGTTATAGTTGCTTGAACGGACTAAGGCGGTGTATAACTCAGGATAGAAATCAGTGTTTGCTTTTCTAGGATACTGTTTTTGAGGTGAGACATGAAGAATTCAAAGTTATTAGATGAAAAGGTAGAAGGATGGTGGTTAGGATTTGAATAGCAATTCAGGCAGAGTGAACTGCATGGCCCTGTGAATGGAGAAAGAATGCCCTCAACTTGGGGGAGAAGTAGACAAATGAGAACTAAGTGTCATCATAGCTGTAGACACAGTTCCCATGAGAACACAGAAGTAGCACCTAACTCTGAGTAGGTGTCACGGGTGAGTTAGTGGTAGTAGTGACATCTTAGCAGAATTAGGAAGTTTAATGTACAATTTCATGTGCTTTTGGCTGCACCTCTTACATACAATGCTTAGGGAAATTTTCCAGCTTAAGGGTCTCTTCCCCTAAAGGTGGAAGCCAGAAACTCACTTTCCTAGACTCCTTCAAATAAGATGTGGGTACCCTCCAAGCTCAATTATCTGGTCCTGCTGGAGATTCTGTGAGTTCCCTTTCTTTTCAAAGTAGCTAAAATGAATTCTGTTGTTTGCAACCAAGAGCTCTGACAAATACAGGAAGGATGATTAAGTAAGTAGAGGGAAAAGGTAGGAAAGGAAGCAGGAAAGGAGCCTATGCACAGGGGTGAAAAATAGTCTGACGTGGCAAAGAGAACATAACAGCTGAGGATGCCAATTTTGCCAAAGTCTGAGATGGAAGTATCTTCAGCTTGGGGGCAAACAAGCCTTAGGGTTGCTTTGGTATTCCTGACACTATCAGGAGCTTATTGGGCACCTGCTACTGCAAACAGAAAATTAGGGCTGTGGGGACATGTAAGGAGGATCGTGAATAGAGTACTTACCTTGTTCATGAAGTTAGCGTGTTACCCACATCTCCTCAGACCCTTAAATCATCTGCCACTGGTATGTACAAAAGAACATACTCTTGAGAACCAGAAGCCCTGGGCTGGAGACCACACACAACCTGCTAATTGTGTGGCCTAGGGCACAAAAGTCACTTCAGTTTCTCTGATCCTCAGTTTCCTCATCTATAAAGTGGATAATACATGGTTATATGACATAGCACCGGCAAAAACCCTTTGTAAACTGGAAAGTGCTGAATAAATGTGATAGATGGTTCTCACCATATTTGTGGTGCTAAACTGATGCAAAAAACAAATGGAAATTAAGATGAATAATTTCAGGGGGTCACTCCTGGGCATATATCCAGACAAAACTATAATTCAAAAAGATACATGTACCCCTATGTTCATAACAGCACTATTTATAATAGCCAAGACATGGAAGCAACCTAAAGTCCATTGACAGATGAATGGATAAAGAAGATATGATGTATATATAAAATGGAATACTTCTTAACCATAAAAAAGAATGAAATAATCCATTTGCAACAACATGGATGCAACTAGAGATTATCATACTAAGTGAAGTGAATCAGAAAGAGAAAGACAAATATCATATGATATCACTTATATGTGGAATCTAAAATATGACACAAATGAACTTATCTGTGAAACAGAAACAGACTCACAGACTTAGAGAACAGACTTGTGGTTGCCAAGGGGGAGAGGGGAGGCGGAGGGATGGAGTGGGAGTTTGGGATTAGCAGATGCAAACTATTACATAGAGAATGGATTGACAACAAGGTCCTACTGTATAGCACAGGGAACTATACTCAATATCCTGTAATAAACCATAATAGAAAAGAATATGAAAAAGAATATATATATATATCAATTTGCTGTACACCAGAAACTAATGCAACATTGTAATCAACTATACTTCAATAAAATAAGTTAAAAAAAATAATTTCAGTGGGTCAGTGGGTTTAGATGGCACTTGAGGCCACAGGTTGGAAACAGTCAACATTAAGAGAGGAACAGCTCTTGACAAGGACGTTATGAATAGTGTAGTCAGTCAGGACTCTGTTATGGTTGCAAGCGACACAAAACTCATGCCAAAGTGGCTTCAGAATAAAACGATACAACTTATATCTCACATCATTAAAAAGCTCAATGATTCAGAAACAGTTGGATTTAAGGACTCAAGTAATAAAATCACAACTCCGTCTCTCTATCTCTTTTTCCATTTCTAGCTGGCCATCCTCAGACAAATTCCCTCTTCCTGCTGACATGAGGTCTGCAACAGCTTCAGCCCCATATAAAGCTAGGTTTTGATTTATGTGAAAGGAACATGGTGGCATCTCAGAAATTCTTGTAAAAGCCTTGCATCTCATTGGCCCAAACTTAATGACATAGTTTGAGGCGGGAATGTGATGATCTAATTGGCCAATTCTGAGTCACATGACCATATCTGGAACCAGTCAATACCATATCATTCACTTGGACTGGAAATGGGGCCGGGTGGTTTACACATATAAAAGGAGTAGTTAAAACAACCACACACACCCACCATGGATAGTTACTGACAGAGGGTATTTACTATGCTTTGAAAAATGTAAGTGGGACCCATCTTTTAAAAAAAACAAAATCATGCTTAAAAATGCTGCAAACACTGCAAGTTTCATGTCTTTTTTTTTTTTTTTAATAAATTTATTTATTTTTGGCTGCGTTGGGTCTTCGTTGCTGCGTGCGGGCTTTCTCTAGTTGCGGCGAGCGGGGGCCACTCTTTGTTGTGGTGCGTGGGCTTTTCATTGCGGTGGCTTCTCTTGTTGCGGAGCACGGGCTCTAGGCACATGGGCTTCAGTAGTCGTGGCACGAGGGCTCAGTAGTGGCTCGCAGGCTCTAGAGCGCAGGCTCAGTAGTTGTGGTGCACGGGCTTAGTTGCTCCGTGGCATGTGGGATCTTCCCCGACCAGGGAATGAACCTGTGTCCCCTGCATTGGCAGGTGGATTCTTAACAACTGTGCCACCAGGGAAGTCCCAGTTTCACATCTTATTTCTGGATGGGAGGAGCCTTAATCCAGGGGCTTCTAGTAGTTATTCCTCATGAGGGTGACTTGAATCCTGCTCTCTGAATAGATCTTTTACACCTTATAACTCTTCTAACTTTCCACAGAGCTCTTACATCTGTTCCTTTATTTGATCTACATTTAACAACACTCCTATGAGCCAGAGAAGTTAAGTAACTTGCTTAAGTCACACAGCCACCCCAGATTTCTTGCCTCCTGGCTTATAACCAGAGCAGTGGGTCTACCCACTCTGATCCTGGTTGCTAACAAGAGATATGGGGAAAATAGGAGAGGGGAGAGGCAGGATGACAGGCTAATTCAAACACGAAAGTTTCTGAAGGCAGAAGGTGAACCACACAGACTTGGTCCCTGTATGCATAAGCTCAAAGTCTGGTGTGGGCACAAAGAAGCACACCCTACTGTTCCCTGCACTTATGACACAGGTAAGCACAGAGCCCTCTGGGAGAATCCAGCCGATTTCGATGGTGACAGCAATCTTCAAGGGAAGACGGGAACGAGCAAGTGTGCATCTTTAAGGATCACATAACCCCCATTTTAATTATTAACTTGCTGCATTATTAACTGACCAGCTGTGTGTGGCAGAAAACCAAGGGTCAGAACTCCACAGCAACGATTCATTCCTGGTGGAACCTCTAGGACCTTCTGAGACCTTCTTAGGGCACATTCAGAACCTGATGAATGATGGCGACCTTCCTTCCAGAATAGGGCACGATTTGTCTGCAATTCAGGATTCAGCTAAGATTATAGCTCTAGGTATTTCCTCCCAGTGTCCTGTGGGGCTAGTGTTGTCCCCCATCAAGGCCTAATGTTGTCCCAAGTCCCCTACCTTTCCTGGTCTCTTTCTCAATAATAAAGACAGCCTTGGGGAAAAAAGAAGGGGAGGAGATTAGGAGGTGGGATTTAACAGCACAGAGCTAAATTATTGCGGAAGAGAGGAAAACAAAGTGCTCTTCACTGAACTGCCTTTCACAAGGCACTGGCCAAACAACTCAAAGTGGCTATTCCCAGGGATGAACATGCACACAGGCTGCATTCAGACAGGCGCGTGCTTATTCATTCCCAAACGTCAATCACGCAGGTACCACCTTCAAAACTTTGGCTTCATTCCACCTGCACTTTTACAATTTTTCTCTAAAACAATACACTTGAACTTAAATTTCTTTTAAAAGGAAACTTTCTATCCCTACCATAAATGGAGAGCCATGACTGTTATTTGAAAAAAAAATGAAACATTCAGAAAACCAAACAGTGTTATTAAATCCTAGCTGGTCATGGTAACTGTACTTAGCTCTGAGCCCAGAGATGTTCTTTCTGTTCAAAAAAAAGAGGGGGGCGAGTAAAGTGGGGGGTGGGGGTGGGTGGTAAGGCAGGTGGGGAGGGGATAACAAGTGTAAAAGAGATGTTAGAGATGCATTAACACCAAACTTGGATTCTTGATGTTATCAGAGGGACTGCAATGATTGCAAAGACAATGGCTTTCTCACCAAATGGTTCACTCTTACTTCATTCGCCACCCGGATTGGGAACACCATGATTTATTGAACAAATATTTATCGAGCTGTCTGCTAATTGTTCTTGGCCCCAGAGGAATGGGTATGTGCGAGGAAGAGACATAGGGTTGGGGAAATCCTCATGGGGGAGACAAACGAGTACACGGAAAATAAAATAATTTCAAATTGGATCGAGTATCCCTAAACAAACAAAAAAATAAAAAACGAAAAGTGTTGCAATAGCGAATTGGAGAGGCATGGGATGTACAAAGGGTGGACTTCACATACTGAAGCCAAGGTCGGAAGGCACTTTGGTCCTTGACTGAGTGAAAGCTGAGTTTCCGGTAGAAAACTCACACGTTCAGGATCGGATTCTTAAGGAGTGGGAAAGTGGTTAGCGGCTGTAACTTGATATCCCAGGCATAATCTCAAGGACACTAGAGAGGCCTACTCTTTGCCCCTGATTCAATCGGAAAGCAAAGCAGATGTTGTCTTAATAGTTTTCCAGTCCAATGGCCAAGAGAAAACAAAATATGTTATACATGTGGTTGTATTTAAAGGCAAGATTACAGCACATGTCCAGCCAACGTTGGTTGTTACCAGAGCAAAGGGATTCCATCTGTAACCTCAGCTGAGTTAACCTAATTAACTGCAAATGAAGAGGACTGTTTTCAAGTTCAGCCAAAATGGTCACAAGGACACAGTATTTACAATGGTTTTCCCTCTTTTCTCTTTGTAAGGCCCCCCCAACCTGCCATTCTATTTTTGAATGCCAAAGTGCTGGTGACATGACATGAAGGTTTCTGTTTGCTGTTTTGGCTTGATCACCACACAGGCAAAGGTTCAGTGCCCTTAGGACATTAGATCTGTGAAAAAACAAATTGGTACAACTGCTTTTGATCACAGTTGATCTGTATCCAGTCCCCAAGATTTGGAGACTGCACAATCCACCAATAGATACCCTCCATTCATGCAATTACTGTTCCATGCCCTGCTTCCTCATCCTTGCTGAGAGCCCAGCCTCCCACCTACCAGCCCGTGCCTCTGGGCTTCACTTAGAGGGCTCTGGATATGGGTGTTGGGCCCTCAAAAACAGTTCCTGAAATCTCAGGATTCACACTGGCCTCTTAAGTGCTGGCGATTCCCGGGGGAGTTAGTGGGAGGTGGAAAGGATGAAAGGCTGATTTTAGCTCTGCTTTTGGGGCCTCTTGAATCATCTTTGAAGGCTGGAGAGACTGGGGGAGGATAATGGATGAAGCTCATTCCATTTAAAAGAGCTCACTCAGATATAAGGACAAAGCCAGATGATGACAGTACAAGGTTTATAAACCTCAGGCAGATTGCGACCCCCCCACCCCATCCCCTACAGGATTAATGCTCCAGGGTTGCTACATTTTAGACTCCAAGGCAGAAGGGTTAGGGTATGGGGCTTTGGATTCAGGCAGCACCGGATGTAAATTCCAGCTCTATCACCTACTTACTACATGTTGAAATGTGTAAATATTTTAACATCTCTGAGCTTCCGTTTCCTCATCTATGAAATGGACATGACACCACCGGCCTCTCCGATTTGCTCCGAGGATGGGAGATGATGCACATGAAAATGCCAAGGTCAGTGCCTGGCTTGTCATTTGCATCTGCATTCAGTAACCATAGCTTCTCCGTGCTGCTCTGCACCTTCCCCAGATCTGCCCTCTTCTCTCGCTTCTCTGGTTTCCTCTTGTGGCTGCCCCCACTCTGAGCAATCTCTGTGATGTCATCCAACCCTGATCTTTCACATTCTTCCTTAGGTCATACGCTGTTCAGGGACCGCTATGGGTGATGGCCATCAGTATAAGCTGCGGCCCCAGAAAGCGCTCCATCCCTGAGAATGGCGATTCCCAAGTGTGTTCTGTGTAATCATAACTAATGCCTGTGAGCATTTCTTGGGAGAATTAAAAAAACAAAATGGAATTCTGCAGTCATATCAATTTGGGAAACACTTAGAGATTCACAGTGCACATAAGCACTGAAGGAATCATGCAGCAGATAAATTCATTTAGCTTTGTTTACTGTAATTTTCCCACTTCATCTGATCTAGTGGCATCCAATTATCCCTGGTCTTTTCTCTAAGTGCTTTCCTTTTCATCCTCTCAGGTCATCCTCCCAATAATCCCCTCATCACAGATGCAGAAATGGGGTTCAGAGAGGTTAAATGACTTGCCCATGATGGTCCAGCTGGGTAGCGCCAGAACCAGCTGCTTTCTCTCTGAGTCCAAGGCTCTTTTCTTCACATCTGGAAGAAACAGCTTAATATATCCCTTTCTGGCTAAACAACCACAAAATCTATAAATCACTGGATGGGCTCTTAGGATTACATTGCCCAACAATTTCATTTTCTTGGCAATGAGAAAACCAGAGAGGGGAAGTGATTTTTCCCAAGAATTAGGAGTGGCAGAGCCAGAATGGGCACCAAGTCTACTAACCTCCAAGCCTGGCTGCCTTTACCTAACACCTAGGGCTCACATGTCTGGCTCAAGCTCCTCAGCCATCTTCTTTAATTCCATCTTCCCTCCCTCCAGAGCTAGAGCAATGTGTCCAACAGATCTTTCTGAAATAATGGTGGAAATGTTCCATATCTGTGCTGTCCATTCTGCTAACCACGAACTCCATGTGGCTATTGATCACTTGAAATGGATCTAGTACAAATGAGGAACTGAATTTTTAATGTTATTTAATTTTAATTAACTTACATTTAAATAGTCACATGTGGCTAGTGGGTACCATATTGGATAGGGCAACTCTAGAGACCAGAAATCATAGTGAGTCCATAGACCTAATCCATGCAATTATCATATGAGTAGAAGATCCTTGTGATAAAAATCGAGTCTAAACTACCTGGCCCTTGTTAGGGGCAACATTTAGTTTCATTTAATGGCAGGGCACAACCTGGGACACCTTTGCTCAAACCTATTCCTCCCTTCCCTGGCAACATCCTACCCATCCTTTTCATCTAGGTTCAAAAGCATCCTCCTTCAGGAAGCGTTTGATGATTTATTTTTCTATCATCAAGCAGAGTGAAGGGGTTCTTCTATGGAACGCCCACATTTCCTATACTTGTCCCCAGATGGATGAGAAAGAGGAGAATTTTTGTATTGCTGAAAGCCCTTTGGTGAGCAAGTAGATGAGAGAGGAGAGAGTTGCCTGGGGGGAGAGAGTTGTGGCACGGGTGCTTGGGGAGTGGTGTGAGAGAGATAAGGAAGACTTAATTAAAGGAGATAAGTGATGGGCTTCCCTGGTGGCGCAGTGGTTAAGAATCCGCCTGCCAACGCCGGGGACACGGGTTCGAGCCCTGGTCTGGGAAGATCCCACATGCCGTGGAGCAACTAAGCCCGTGCGTCACAACTACTGAGCCTGTGCTCTAGAGCCTGCAAGCCACAACTACTGAATCCGTGAGCCACAACTGCTGAGCCTGCATGCCACAGCTACTGAAGCCTGCACGCCTAGAGCCCGTGCTCCCCAACAAGAGAAGCCACCGCAATGAGAAGCCCGTGCACCGCAACAAAGAGTAGCTCCCACTCGCCACAACTAGAGAAAGCCCGCGCGCAGCAACGAAGACCCAATGCAGCCAAAAATAAATTAATTAAG
This sequence comes from Eubalaena glacialis, assembly GCF_028564815.1. Classification (NCBI taxonomy): domain Eukaryota; kingdom Metazoa; phylum Chordata; class Mammalia; order Artiodactyla; family Balaenidae; genus Eubalaena; species Eubalaena glacialis. The sequence goes on along the minus strand of NC_083728.1, from coordinate 67,711,893 downwards.
TTTTAAAAAAAGGAGATAAGTGATATGTGACTTAACCTTTTCCTCTATCTCCCCTATAAAATCTTTAGTAAAAGTAGACGTTTCAAACTATAGTGACACATGGATAAATCTCACAAACAATGTTAAGAGGAAAAAGCAAATCTCATGCTTCACACTCAACAAACTAGAAATTGAAGGGAACTTCCTTAGCCAGATAAAGGGCATCTGTGGAAAAACTCAGAGCTAACATCATACTTAATGGTGAAAGGCTGAATCCTTCCCCCTAAGATCAAGAACAAGACAAGGATTCTTGCTCTTGCCACTTCTGTTCAACATTGTACTGGAAATTCTAGCCAGGACGATTATTCAGGAAAAAAAAAAAAAAAAAAAAAAGGCATACAGATTGGAAAGGGAGAAGTAAAACTATCTTTATTTGCAGATGACATAATCTTGTGCATAGAAGATCCTAAGGAATCCATCAAAAAAAAAAACTATTAAAATTACTAAATGAGTTCAGCAGGGTTGCAGGATAAAAGATCAATATACTAAAAGTAGTTATATTTCTTATATGTTGACAATGAGCAAACTGAGAATGAAATTAAGAAAACAGTTTTATTTACAATAGCATAAAAAAGAATAAATACTTAGGAATAAATTTAACCAAAGAAGCATAAGACTTTTGAACTGAAAAACTACAAAATACCGTTGAAAGAAATTAAAGAAGACCTAAATAAATGGAAAGACATCTCATGTTCCAGATTGCAAGATTTAATACTGTGAAGATGGCAATACTCCTCAAATTGTCCTATAGATTCAATGCAATCCCTATCAACATACCAGCTAACTTCCTTGCAGAAACTGACAAGCTGATCCTTAAATGCATATGGGAATTCAAGGGACCGAGAATGGTAAAAACAATCTCGAAAAAAAAGAACAAAGTTGGAAGACTCACACTTCCTGATTTAAAAACTTATTACAAAGCTACAGAAATAAAGACAGTGTAGAACTGGTATAAGAATAGACATACAGACCAACAGAATAGAATTTTGAGTCCAGCAATAAACCCTCACGTTCATAGTCAATTGATTTTTTACAAGGGAGCCAAGACAATTCAAATGGTGGTGGGACAGCTGGATAGTCACATGCAATAGAATGAAGTTGGACCCTTAACTCACATCATAAACAAGGACTAATTCAAAATGGATCAAAGACCTAAATATAAGAGCTAAAACTACAAAACTCTTGGAAAAAACATAGGGTATATCTTCATGACCTTGGAGTAGGCAATGGATTCTCAGATGTAACAACCAAAGCATGTGTAACCAAAGAAAAAGTTGATAAATTGGACTTCGTCAAAGTGAAAAATTTTGTGTTTCAAAGACAACATCAAGAAAGTGCAGACAAGCCACAGAATGGGAGAAAATTTTTGCAAATCATATATCTAATAAGGGACTTGTATCTAGAGTATATAAAGAAGTATTACAACCTAATAATTAAAAGACAGCCCAATTACAGAATGAGCAAAAGATCTGAATAGACATTTCTCCAAAGAAGGTAAACAAATGGTCAATAAACACATGAGAAGATGCACAACATCATTAGCTACCAGGGAAATGCAAATCAAAAGTACAATGAGATACCACTTCATACCCACTAGGATGACTATAATAAAAAAAGACAGACAATAACCAGTTTTGGTGAGGATATAGAGAAATTGGAACCCTCATACATTGCTGGTGGGAATGCAAGGTGGTTCAGCCACTTTCTGAAAACAGTTTGGAAGTTTCTCCAAAAGTTAGTCATAAAGTTACCACATGACTCAGCAATTCCACTCCTAGATATATAGAAGAGAAATGAAAACATGTCCACACAAAAATTTATACATGAATGTTCACAGCAACATTATTCATGATAGTCACCCAAATGGTGGAAACCATCCAAATGTCCATCCTCTGATAGACGAATAAATAAAATATGGTATATCCATATAATGGAATATTGTGCGTCAACAATGAAGCACTGATGCATGCTACAATGTGGATGAACTTTGACATCATTAGGCTAAGGGAAAGAAGTCAGACACAAAAGGCCAGGGATTCCATTTACAGAATTACATATGTGGAATGTCCAGAAAGGGCAAACCTATAGAGACAGAAAGGAGCTTAGTGGTTGCCAAGGTCTGAGGGGGACGGGGAAGGGGGGTAATGGTTAAGGGGGTGGCAGTGTTTTGTTGTGAGGTAATGCAAATGTTCTAAAATTGACTGTGGTGATGGACACACAGCTTGTGAATATACTAAACATTTGCACATGGATACATTGAACTGTACATCATAAATGAGTGAATTGTATGGCATAGATAAAGCTGTTTACAAAAAGCAAGTTGCAGATGGATACATATAACATGGTATCATTTATTTCTAAAAATAGAAACGTGCAAACAACACTCTTTTTTAGGACCATATACAAATGCAGTGAAAACATAAAGACATGCATGTGAGTGAGAAACACACAAATTCAGGATGGTAGTTACAAGCCAGGGAGGGGATGGTTAGTGGATGAGGGAGAATGCAGGGTGCTTCTACTATATTTGTAACATTGGTTTCTTAAGCTTGGTGATTGGGCGTTCCTTATATTATTTCATATACATTTTTTGTTTACTTAAATGCTTTGTAAACACTTTTCATAGACATTCGCCAACATTTTGGAAGTTGGCCATGTGTGTCTGATGCAGGTAGGCGGGAGGCTGGCCTCAGGAGCCCCGGACTGGGTGAGTACAGGGCCGGACCGAAGAGAGCTGGTCCTCTGTGGGTCCCCCACACCCAGGAGACGTTTTTTGAATGGAATCAAACAGGGTACCATCTCTGGAGCATCCTGGCTGGCATTTCTGCAGCAAAGAGCTGGAGCTTTGCGGCCAGTCAGCCCCTGGCTTGAATGTCCACTTTGCCGTCATTAGGGTCCTGACCTTGTGCAAATTACTTGACTTCTCTGAGCTTTACTTCCCCATCTGCCAAATGGGAAAAATACCACCTACTCCTCAAAACTGGTGCAGATTGAATGCATAAGCCCGCACAAGGTGCCCAGATGCCCCGCCTGCTCTGGATGAGGCTTTTGTCTGGACCCCACTCCCCTCCCGTCTGTTCCATCCTTCACTCCTTCGCAGGGTGTGTGATCAGCCATCGGTCAAAACTCGCTGAGTGGAACTAACTTTGAGAGACAGGCTTCCTTTCTCTCTTCCTCACTACTTTGAAAAGGCCTGTGAAGAGAGCTCCCCTCACTGCTCTTAAAAATGAAGAAATGTATAAATAAGCTGGCTGTGTCATTCTCCATGGGTCATTTTTGTATTCCCAGCTGTTGTTCATCAATTCCCGGAGGCTCGCAGGGCAGGGCCAGCCCCCTGCGGCCAAGGGAAAGGATGATGGTGTGTGTGTGTGTGTGTGTGTGTGTGTGTGTGTGTGTGTGTGTGTATCTGTCTGGAACCTTCCCCCATACAGCCATGTGGGCTCTCTCAGCCTTTCTTGGAGGCTAGAAGGTTGGATGCCTTGGTCCAGGCCCTTGGCAGGTAAAATCCAAGCGCATCTCAGCCCTCCCTGCCAGGGCAGCCCAGAACCTGCGGGGAGAGCCGGGCCTCAGAAAGGGGGCCTGAGGCCAGGCGGGCAGAAGGGATCTGGGCCTGTGCTGGGAGCTGACCAGGTTGGCCGGTTGCGCTGGAGCAACCATAGGAGCTGCTGGGGAATTGGTCCCATGGAGGTAATTCCAGCCACTGAACAGAACCTGGGAAGTGCATTCTCGGAGCTCTGGGCTCAAAGCTTCTGCCTCCAAATGTCCGTTCCAGTGCAGAGACCTGGCAGGGGGCCATTCCTTTGATTGCTCTGAGACTCGGCTGGTTGGTTTGGGGAGGGCTGTGGTCTCTGCGCTTGGGTCAGGCCTCAGGGCTACCCAAGGTCTGTGGCCGATGGGAAAGGGGAGCAGGGTGGCAGGGCCCCGTGGGGCCCAGTGGGTGGTGCACTGCCCAGTGTGGCCCCCAATGGCGCCCACGCACGTCAGAGCACAGGCCCTGTTTGCTCCACTTCCGGCTGAGCTGCAATTACCCCACTGTGATTCCCTGGGGTCACGACTTAGCCTGGAAAATGCTGCATCGCTGTAGCTCTCCCATGGTCCTTTGGGACCACATCTGTCCAGTGACTGACCCTTATTAACCTGTGGCCTTCCTGGCCAACAGCGGGCCAGGATGGAATGGGATGGGTGGTTTTGGGAACCAAGGGAAAAGTGATGGTTCACTCTCCCCACTCCCAGTCATTGCTCTGGGGTCCAGCTGGGTCATTCTCCCCCCAGATGAGGGCCTTCCAGAAGTCAGGGTCCAGGGCTGCCACCAAGCCCTTTTCTTCTCCGAGGGGCTCCTGGGAGTTGCAGCTTACGACCCACAGCCACCAGCCCTCCTCCTGTCCCTCCTCCACTCTACTGCCAAAGCCATCCATCTATTGATACAACTCAAATGGGGCTGTGTCACAGGCCTGCCTTCAAAACCCTGCTTGGCTCCCTCCATGGACTGGAGGCCCCCAGATGGGTTTTTGCTTGGTCGGCATTGAGTTTTTAAAAAATTAAGTTTTGCATGAAAAGCTGGCTTTTCCAGCTTTTTTTTTTTTTGAGACACCGAGCCCTATTCCTGCATAACCACAGTTGGCTGGACTGAGCACGATGCCTCTCTAGGCAGGTGTTCCTTGGGGAACAGTCTCCACCACTCCCTATTGTCTTACAGCCAGTATCCTTCCTCATTACATGACCTGCCTGGTACCTGCATGCTCTTGAGTTTCCTCCTCTAGTCTCCAGGCAAAGGCTTGGAGGGGCACTAGATGACATGACCTCTGTCTGTTTTCCTGCTCAGCCCTCCATTTCCTCCCTCCCCTCAGCCCTACCCCCCAGCATACTGGCCACACCAATCTCTCTGCTCACCAAACCAGCCAGGTACCAACACAGCTCTACATTCCACGCAGCTTCCACTACCTGTACTCCTATATATCTTCATTTAGCAGATATATATTGAGCACCTATTATGTATGGTGGATCCGAGCCAGGTACTGGGGATAGAAAGATAATAAGGCCCAGTCTATTAGTCTGGGTTCTCCACTAAAAATTGGCAGTGGAGAGAACTAATAGGATAGATAGATAGATAGATAGATAGATAGATAGATAACTTACTATAAGGAACTGGCTCATGCAATTATGGAGGCTGAGAAGTCCAAGATTGGCGGTCAGCAAGCTGGAAACACAGGAGAGCCAATGGCATAAGTTCAAGTCCAAGTTCAAAGGCAGAAGATCAACATCCCAGCTCAGTCAGGCAGAGCGAAAGAATTCTTTCTTACTAAACCCTTTTCTATTCAGGTCTTCAATGGATTGGATGAGTCGTCGTTCCCCCCTGCCACACACACACACTCTGAGGAGGGCAATCTGCTTTATTCAGTCTCCTGATTCCAATGTTAATCTCATCCAGAAACACCGGCACAGACACACCCAGGATGGTGTTTGACTGAATGTCTGGGCACCCCATGGCCCAGTCAAGTTGACACATAAAATTAGCCATCACATCCAACCCCTGCTCTCCTGGAGCCTACAACTCAGCAGGGTATTCAGAGAGGCTGGAAAAGCATTCCAAAATAAGCAATAAGTGCAGGAGGACTTCTCACTTTTATTTCAAGCTTCCCCTCGAATAGTACCTCCTCCAAATCTTTTCTGATCTCCCCGTATAATCAGTGACTCTCTCTTGGATGCTCCTAGACACATATCTCTCAGGAGAGATGATTGTCTCTCTCTCTCTTTTTACAATACATAAAATGTTCTAAGTCTACAAAAAGGTACAGAGATAATATAACAAAGTCCCATGTACTGACCACCCATCCTTAAAAGACAAAGCATTGCAGATACAGCACTGCCTAGAGTGGCCAAGTTGTCCCCATCTGCCCAGATTTTTCTGGTTTTAGCACTGAAAGTTCTGCATCCTGGGACCCCTCAGTCCTGGGCAAACCAGGATGGATCACCCTAGAGCAGCCCTCCTCTACCCTCACCTCCGTGTATACCCTTTCCTTCAAATCATAACCCCCCAAGCTTCCCATCAGAGGAAACCATTGATTTATTAAAATTGAGGGTTATTTCACTTTGTTATAAAGCAGAAACTAACACACCATTGTAAAGCAATTATACTCCAATAAAGATGTTAAAAAAAAATTGAGGGTTACCATTTGTGTGTCTTTCTTTATACTTTAATCAATCCCTAAATGATATTGGAGTGCTGCTTTGCACATGCACGCGCGCGCGCACACACACACACACACACACACACACACACACACCAGACTGAGTCCAGAAAATTGGATGGCCCTTTCCTGATGGGTGGTGGCGATATGAGTATGGGAAGCAGTGGGTGAAACTTCCTGCAACTTTGAAGGCAAAAACTAGAAGAGCAATAAACTGCATAGCACAAAAAGCAGAAAGGGGAAAGGGAAGGTGGGGAGGGATGATGTGGGATAGAGGGGACGAGAGCAGAAGCCGGAGGAGGGAGACAGGCTGTCAGAAAAGGATCAGAGAGTGAGGACCCAGGTGGAGAAGGTCTTCAAGAAAAGAGAAATGTGCAAGGGATATTTGGAGCAGTCGTTGCCAACTTCCTCTTTGGATGCTCCTGTGACATCCTCAGGAACACCTACAGCCCTCACCAGCGTGTAGGGGTAAACAGATGCTTTCAGGGAGCCCTGGGAAGAGGCACCAGAGCACCACTGCTGATGGGAGGATGAGGCTGCACATGGGGCGCTGACAGACTCCTAGCGCTTCCCGTGGTTTCCAGCTGCTCGCGCCTGCGCCCCCCACTCAGCTCCAAGCATGGTAAGTGTTTGATGTTATTTGTGGAAGGAGGAAGGGAGGGAGGGAAGGAGGGAGGGAGGGAGGAAGGGAAGGAGGGAGGCAAAGAAGGAAGGGAGGAAGGAAGGAAAGAAGAGAAAGAAAGAGAAAAAAGAAAGAAAAAGAAAGGAAGAAAGAAAGAAAGAAAGAAAAAGAAAGGAAGGAAGAAAGAAAGAAAGGAAGAAAGAAAAAGAGAGAGAGAGGGAGAGAGGGAGGGAGGGAGGAAGGGAGGAAGGAAAATGGGAAGGGTCCAGCAGTGGTCTTTCCAGCCAGGCCATAAGAGCACGATCTGCAGAACAGGGAGGGAGGTCACGTGCCATGACACTGCTGTGGCCCTCGGAGCTGGGAGACACTCAGGGACTGTTCTCTGATTTCTAAGCCCGGCAGGGAGGCAGGGAAGAGCTGGGGTGGGGGTGGAGGGTGTTGGGAGACAAAGGCACAGAGCAGAGGGAAGTGGAAAGGGGTGGAGGCGGGCTGCTTAGCAACCGCAGAAGATTTAGGGAAGTGGCAGGACCATTTCTCCCGGTCCTCTAAGGCAGGATTTTTTTTTAAAGAACTGCTCACACGCCCACACTGGCTGGTCTGTTGTGGCTGCTCTGAAGTGGGCTTCTCTGGAAGTCAGGGCCATCGGAGGAGGGCTGGCGGCCACGTGTGTGGTGGGAAGAGCCACAGGAACTAGGGGAACATTCTCCAGCCCCTTAAGGGAAGGGAAGGAAGGCTCGCCGGAAGATGTGGGGACACAGCCTCACTCTCCTCCCAGCTTTTGTGTGGCTCCTCCAGCTACCCCTCCTCCTAGGCTGCCGACATCAGGACACGAAGGTGTCTGGGGACTTTTCCTTCCATTTTCTTTTCTCCAGGACCCTATGAGCAGCCCAGACCCTGCTCCTTCCTCCCCACTGAGAATTCTCTGTTGTTTTTCTTTCTTAATTTGATTTTCTCTGGCTCAGAATTGAGATCAAAAGAAGAAATTCTTTCCAGCCTTTTAGGAATAATTCCCAGAATCTCCCACTGGAAATGCATACATAATAACCATAATTATTTTTAAAAAATTGTTCGTACTCTCTTATCCATTTCTTTTCCATTTCTGCTGCAGGCTTGGGGAGGAGGGGGTGAGGGGAAGTTTCGAGAGTGCCTTTGGGGTTACAGATCAACCAGTATCAAATAGTGGGCAAGCTGCGAGGCCTGGCCCACTCCCTGGCAGTGAGAATTTTCGATGTGCCAGCACTTCAAAAGCGTTAAACACCACGAAATCACCTGGTGGGAAGTTATTCCCTTTCTAATTTGTTTCAATTGTCTTAATTTCATCAAGTCTGGAGCTGGTGCTGGGTGGGTCCTTAATGTCTCCCTGACACTGGCTAACCTTCCTTTTAACAGCAGACCTCAAGCTTGGAGCACAGGAGAGCAACTGGCTGCAATTTAATAACAGTGTTGCTTTGCATTGTGTTTATTTTGGGGCACATCAAGGGACATTTGCATTATGGCTGGTTCCTTTTTAGAGGAAAGACAAATAAGTAGTAAATCACAATGGAGGCAGAACAAGGATTAATGATGGAGGTTTTTGGAAAGGCCTCCGGTTTGTCAGCCTCCCATCCAGGATGCTGGCTTTGCACCTGGCAGGCTGCAGGTCAGGCTCCGGGAAGGATCCTGTTTGAGTTCAGCTGGTCCAGTTGGTCAGCAGCTGGCACTGAGGGAGTCTCGGATGAGAGCTTTTAATTTTGGTTGGCGCCAGTCCGCCTGGTTTTGCAGCCCAGCTATAGTCCGTTCTGTTCCCTGGGGTTACAGAAGTCCACACATCAATGCCCACTTTGGGATATCAGGCTGTAAAGTGTGGGCGGTTGCCAGACATCAGACACCTGATTCCCCTCTGGACACCACTGCTCTCTCCTCTCGGACCTGGGGTTTGAGTGGAGCAGACCCACTCCTGACTCTGGGGCTGGCACGCCATCCGGACCTGTCTCCCTCTGGGCAACTCATTCCTCTGACCACAGTGATGGATGGGTTCAGGGATGGGCAGCGAGATGCATGGAGATTTTTGCTGGGAATGCTGGGGCTGGTTCTTTCCTGCTGGCCTTGATCCTAAGAAGATGAGCCGGGAGCTCCTACAGCCATTTCTGCCACAACGAGGAGGGAGCCAGCAGGGAGGGAAGAGAGCTGAGAAACTGGGAAAGAGAGAAAATTGATCTTGATGGTATTGCTTCCATCCCTGGATCCAGCTGTGCCTGAAGTTAGCCTCTACCCTTGGCAGCCTTTAGAGCTCCCTTCTGAGCCAACAAATTTCCCCTTCATGTAATCCAGTTAGGATCGGCGTTTCGGTCACTTGCAACCACAGGAGTCTTAACTGATGAAATGGCTCGTGCAAATCCTTGGCCACTGAAAGAAAAAGAACTCAAAGGGCATGTTCAGTAGATGTGGGTGAGTGGCATTGTCACTATACACAAACACCGGCACAGGAAAAGCTGTCATTGTACTAGGAAGCTCCAAATTTCAGATCATTGTGTAGATGATGCAGGCTGAGTACATTGCATGCAATGGCTTATTCAACCGTTGTAACAGTCGTAGCGTGTATGAATACTTTTATCACCACTTTATAGATGAGAAGATTGGGGCTCAGGGAGCCTCCTTGCACTTTAGTGGCAGATCAAGGCTTGTTCCTCAAATTGGGAGATTGGGACTGACACATACACACTACTGTATATAAAATAGATAACTAATAAGAACCTGCTGTATAGCACAGGGAACTCTATTCAATACTCTGTAATGACCTACATGGGAATAGAATCTTAAAAAGAGTGGATATAGGTACATGCATAACAGACTCACTTTGCTGTACAGCAGAAACTAACACAACATTGTAAATCAACTAGACTGCAAAAAAAAAAAAAAAAAATACTCTGTAGTCCCAGCCACCCCTCCACAGTAAACAGCAGTTTGCTCACTGGACTGTACAAAACTCTGAGACTATGTGATTGGGAGGGAACTGAGGGGGCGGTGCCGCCAGGCAGCACGTGGCGATGCTCCTGTCACAGGTGATGTGAGCGCTCCCCCTCCCGTGGTACCCAGCCAACATGGCTGTCGGGGGAGGGCTGGGGCCGCAGAAACGGAATCAAACTCTTGTTACCCCTGGCCACTGGCGGACAGGCAGAAAAGGCCCTGGGTTTAGATCAGAACACATTTGTACTCATTAGCTGGGTGACTTTGGACATTTAAGCTTTCTGAGCCCCACTGGTTTTCTCATCTGGAAAGTGGAGACCTCCAGCCACCAGCCTCGCTCATCCCACCCAGCTACTGGAGCATCAAATGAGGGCAAAGATGTGAAAGATTATTTGCAAAATAAAAAGTGGGGCTGCAGGAAGAAAGGAATCACTTGATTTCCCAGACGTGGATGGGCAGGTGTGGACAGATGTAAACCAACCACCTACATCTCCTCCTCCCCATCCAGGGCCTGAGGGAGGCAAGCCACGCGGTGACCTGAAAGGAACCTTTCTGTCCCCAAAGCAGGGAGAGATAAGAACTGTGAAGCAAGAGAAGCGAGCGCTGCTACAGGCGCTTGGGGGTTTATTTTTACCCTGTTATCTCTATCCTGAAATGTCAAGCGTGGAGCCACCTCACTCCCCAGCCCCCCACCCTCCCCAGCCATTAAACGTGGCAACACAGCCTGGAAACGGGCCCCGTCTCCTCCTCTGTTCCTCTGCCTCTCCAAGAGAGTCACAGTGCTATGGCGACGGGAGGCATGGAAACCCTGAAATAGAGAAGTGGGAGGAGAGACCTTTTATTTGGGTTCTGGAACAGGCTCACTTCCTCCTAGAGGCCCGGGGTGCAGAGGAGGCCCTTGGCACTGTCAGGTACCTATTCTAAGATTTCCATCACATGGGCTCTTTACGTTGCAAGACGCAGAAATCCTTATTTAAGTTGGGTTATATAATAAAGAACATTTAATTGGCTGAGGCCACTAAAAAGCCCAGCAATAGGTCAAGCTTCAGGCGAGGCTTGATCCAGGGGCTTGATGCCATCACAAGGACTCATTTCTCTCCTCTTGGCTCTGCCTTTTGTGGTGTTGGCTTCATGCTAAGGCAGCAGGCTGTGTTCCCCCACAATCTCTAGCAGTTCCAGAATCTTCCTCCATGGTCACAAATGGTTGCAGTGGTCCTAGACCTCACAGCCATAGACTGGTGCTCCCAAGGAAGAGAGAGGAAAGTTCTTTTTGCCAGAAGGTCCCAAGAAATGTCTTCTTGTGTTTTGTTGGCTCTGACTGGGTTCTGTGCCCATCCCTGAGCCAATCACTTGGGTGTAGGGGCAGGATGTGAAGAATGCACTGATTAGATTGAGACAAACTAGATTGCCAAGAATAGGGAAGCAATGATTTCGCAAAGGAGATTTCAGGCACTGCCCCCAAAAGGTGATGGAATGGATGCTGAACAACAAGCAGGAGACTGTTTCGTGGTTTATTTACTTTGTACTTTCATCCTCTCCTACCCAGGAAAGCCTCCAAGATTAGGGGTGACTGTTCTCATCCAGAAACAGGCCAACATTAATTTCTTCTCTTTCCATCTATAGGTTTACATGGGGTTCTGAGTTCTAAGACTTCCAGGTCTGTCACTTTCAAAATTTCACCGAGGCAACAGAATCTCCCCCAGGCTGATAGGTAGGCACAGGCTGAAATGCCATCAGTTTACATGCCAAATGCTTCCTCTAGAGTCAAAATAAAATTCACACTCTACACCCCAGCTTACCCATCACTCACCTCCCCGATACACATTTAGCCACATAAACTACTTATTATTCCTTAAACAAACCAATCACCCTTGTGCCACAGAGCTTTCCTATTTGTTCTTTCTCTCCGTCTAGAATGCTCTTCCCTTAAATCTTTTCACAGTTGGCTCCATCTCATCACTCAGGTTCTGCTCAAATGTCACGATTCCTGAGAGGTCTTCTCTGCTCAGCCTAGCATGTAAAACCATCTGAAATTCTCCTGTTCTTTGATGGTTTGAGTAGCTCTCTCCCTTCACTAGACTGTAAGCTCCACAAAGCCAGGGCTGTGCTGGTCCTATTGATATGTGTACCCTCCTGGTTCTGTGCAGACACATTGTAGGCACTCAATAAATATTTTGGGATCAATGAATGAAAAATCTTTTCTGAATGGCCTTGGAAACTCTTACAGGGCAGGGCAAGTTCTTATATTTTTTCCTTGGCTTTAACTTGGTGCCTACAAAAACAATGGGCATAAAAGAGATGATACACAATACTATTTTTCAAATAAAGATTTGAAAAGATTTGCTGAAAGGATTTGCTCAAAGTTGCACCCAAATTAGTCCAGAAAGATACCTGGGAGCACTGACTGCTTCTTTGAGGAATTCCCTTTCCAAAGCAGTGCATGTGAACATTTGAAGGCATGAAAGTACGAAGAGGGACATGGGGCCATCTTCCAATTCAGATCTCTGAGTATGGTGGTATTACTACCATGCTCAAGTAAAAGCATGAAAACAACATGTGGGGACTTCCCTGGTGGCGCAGTGGTAAAGAATCCACCTGCCAATGCAGGGGACACGGGTTCGAGCCCTGGTCCGGGAAGATCCCACATGCCGCGGAGCAACTAAGCCCGTGCGCCACAACTACTGAGCCTGTGCTCTAGAGCCCACGCGCCACAACTACTGAAGCCCACACGCTCTAGGGCCTGCATGCTGCAACCACTGAAGCCTGCGCACCTAGAGCCTGTGCTCCACAACAAGAGAAGTCACCACAATGAGAAGCCCACGCACTGCAGTGAAGAGTAGCCCCCGCTCGCCGCAACTAGAGAAAGCCCACCTGCAGCAACGAAGGCCCAATGCAGCCAAAAATAAATGAAATTAAAACAAAACAAAACCACACGTGATGATGATACTCTTTACTCCTCGACCCAATGAGACAGAGTAAGACGAATGTCCCATAAGAAAAAGAAGATTTCACCCTGTCCATTGCAGACCCACAAATCAATGTCAAAACCTCAGCAAGGGGGCTTCCCTGGTGGCGCAGTGGTTGAGAATCTGCCTGCCAATGCAGGGGACACGGGTTCGAGCCCTGGTCTGGGAGGATCCCACATGCCGCGGAGCGACTGGGCCCGTGAGCCACAATTACTGAGCCTGCGCGTCTGGAGCCTGTGCTCCGCAACAAGAGAGGCCGCGATAGTGAGAGGTCCGCGCACCGCGATGAAGAGTGGCCCCCGCTTGCCACAACTAGAGAAAGCCCTCACACAGAAACGAAGACCCAACACAGCCAAAAATAAAATAAATAAATAAATTAATTAATTAAAAAACAAACCAAAAAAACCCCGAAAAAAACCTCAGCGAGCTGATGACTCGGAAGGAACCCCCATGCTTTCCCTGGACACAAACTCTCCCCAAGGAGGCCTGTGACAGTCCTTAGGACAGCCAGGTGACAGTGTGGATGGCCCAGCGCAGCTAATGGAAACTCGAAAACACACCTCCTACACATAGACATCATTGTCTCATTACTTGGTAGACAACACACCATCTGGGGCAACACAAGGATTCTTAGTCATTGCTAATTCTCTGCTCACCCAACCAGGTCGATCCCTCTCTTAGGCTCTGAACTTTGCTCATGGCAGCCTGAACTTTGCTCTATAGAACTGGCCAACATTTGTAATAATAATAAATAATAAATAATCTATATTTAGGTGATTATTTGACTAATATCCATCTTCCCCACTGGACTCCAAACTTCTTAAGGGCAGGGATAGATCTCTTTAGCTCATTACTATACCTAGGCATTCCACCTGTTCTTAACATGTAGCCCGTGTGTTTTTCCTATGTACTTTCTGAATGGAAGAATGGATAAATGAATGGAGCTCAGGGCCTGCTGGGAAGACACCTCACAGCCAGCCTGACTTAGCTGGAAGAGAGTAAAGAGGCTGAAGTTTTTTCAATGTAAATCAGACCTTGTCATCACATGATTGCCTTGTCTTCTTCATCAAGGCATCTCCTGTGCCTAGAATAGTATCTGACACAGAGTAGTGGATCAACACATATTGGGAGAATTAATACATGAATGGACACTTCCCCAAGAAGCTTGGTTACCTTCTTAAGATAAAGTCCTGGAAAGGGAGAATGGGGGAAGCTACAATATGCAAATATCCTGAATTAGACCCAAAGGCACCATTTAGGTCATTCCCTTCAGACTCAGTGGGTCTGGTTCTAGGAGTCACTAAACCAGCAGGTCAGCATGGGGACAGATGGACTGTAAACCAAACTAGTTTTCTTGAGATAATGCGCCTTTGGACGGTCGTGCACCACATTCTGGGGTTACATACTTAAAGTTTAAGTGAGTTATGGCTCCTGGTCCTCATCACACACACTGAAAAAAAAAAAACAAAGCCAGGAATGGTACTGTACCTTATGAGATAGCCTGCCCCAGTCTCTGCTACCAGGTCGGGAGGGTACGGAAAGGGATCTTTCTTCTCCATTGCCACATCTTCCTTACTGAGGGATCTGAGTCCAAATGGGTTGCTTTGTGTCTGAAGTTTAAGCAACCAGGGGCGCAGATATTTGGTTGGTGTCCCTCCTTTGAGGGTGAGAGAGGTCCAAGATCTGCTCTTCGATCACCAATCCAAAATCAAACATCAAACACCTCCCCCAAACCATTATGAAAAACCACCACAAAACTAAATTTCTAAACATGCCTGGGTCTCCAGCCCACCCCAGCCCAGCAAACAAAAGTGGCTCACCTCTGAACTACAGAATCCCTTCCAGAACCAGAAGGAAAGGGAAAGGGAAAGGGATTTACAGTTTGTCTCAGAGTTGTAGGCTCTGGCTTGCCCCCAGGATGAGTTCATTATTTATTCTTAGAGATGGGACTCGAATTAAACAAACAGTGCCTATAAATAGAGCGGGATACACTCAGCTCGGTGTCACTGGAAGGTCCTTTTCACAGGGACAGATGCGCTAAATGGATGTTCTCAGGTTACCCTGCTGGTACTACGTGGGGAAGGGTTGCCCTCTTTTTAAGTGTGGTTTAGGAGGGGGAAAAAAAGCGGGTGAGTCAGACATTGGGATTCGGCCCATTTCTGTCTTCTTCATCTCTTTTTCTAAACGCTCATTCACATTATAACCGAGAGGGAGCCACAGAGGAAGGATGTCGCTCTATAAACACCCTGGCCGGGCACTTTGGCAGGTCCCCTCTGGGAATGGATCCTGGCTCAGGCTGTATTTGACAGAGCGTTCTGTTCTTTTAGATTAGATTGCAAACTCCCTAAGGGAAGCGACCGAGTGCTCAGATTTCTTCTTGCTTTTCCCCATTCTGCCAAGTACAGGGATGACTAGGGTTTCAGACCTTGAGCCATGAATTAAAGGACCCTTTTTAAGCATGGCCAGCTTTATGGTGCGGAGTATGCGTTCCAGGACTGGTGGGGCTTTGCTCTGAATTGCATTGAGCTGTATGCTTGAAAGGTAATCACCTCTCCATGATAGACCAGTGGGGGTGGAAACATCTAGAATAAATGTGAATAAACATCAAGCAATGTCAAATCACTATAGTAACAACAAGAGCAACCATGGACTCTGCATTTGGCCAGGTCATTTGAGACACTATTCTAATCACTTTGTAGGGGCTTCCCTGGTGGCGCAGTGGTTAAGAATCCACCTGCCAATGCAGGGGACACGGGTTCGAGCCCTGGTCTGGGAAGATCCCACATGCCGCAGAACAACTAAGCCCATGCGCCACAACTATTGAGCCTGTGCTCTAGAGCCCCTGAGCCACAACCACTGAAGCTCACGCTCCTAGAGCCCGTGCTGTGCAACAAGAGAAGCCACCGCAATGAGAAGCCCATGCACTGCAACGAAGAGTAGCCCCCGCTCGCTGCAACTAGAGAAAGCCCGCGCACAGAAACGAAGACCCAACGCAACCAAAAATGAAAAACAATAATAAGCGCTTTGCAAAAAACAATAATAAGCGCTTTGTAAAAGCTCATGTAAGCTTTCCAAAAACCCTACGAGGTAGGGACCATTATTATCTCTATTCTACAGATGAAGAAACGGAGGCACGAAGAGATTATGGCCCCTGCTCCAGGTCACACAGCTGGTAAACTGGGATTGGAAATCAGGCAGTTTAGCTCCAGAGCCTGGTCTCCTGCGGTAGAAATTGAGTGCTTGGAGTAAAATCTGTTGGTTATACCGCCTGGTGCTGGCCTAAGCCCATAACTCCCCATCAACATGGGACCCAGGACAGGCCAATGACAATGAATCTCAGGACTTCTGCTGGGCATGCGAGGATGAAGAGGTGCTGAATTTGCCTCTGGAGGGGAGGGCAGCCTCTGGCAGTCCCATGGCCGTCCCGCTGCACTGGGGGAGCCTGGATGAGAATGAAAACGGCACGGAGCAAAAGCAGAGCTGAAGAACAGAGCCTGCTGACATCATCTGAACCCTGAATCCAGCTGGACCTGACGCCGGAACCTACTCCTCAACTTTGCACTTTCACGAGCCAATATTTTCCCTTTGCCGGGCAGGCCTGTCAGAGTTGATTTTCTCTCACTTGTTGTTGAGAGATCCCACACTGAGAGACGCCGGCCCAGAAGAAAACATCATTTGGGTAAACTAACCTCCCAGTCCCATCCAGAAGTAAGAGCTAATCCTGCACTCCCTTTTCTCACCCTGTTGGTCTCTTCCAGAAACACATACCATCCTGCGACCACGCACGTGCTCAATGGCGCCTTTCTCCGTTTACTGAAATCCCGAATGCTGCTTCCCTGCTGAGGCTTCCTCGGTCGCATCTCTCAGAATTACCTATGGCCTCACTTGGTTGTCATGATACGGAGCTTAGACACTTATTTAGCACTTACGTTATTCTGCCTTGCAATACAGTTAGCTATTTACAAGTCATTTGTTAACATTTATTGAAAGCTTCCTACGTGCCATATCCTCAGCTAAGTGCTGGGGATTCCGGAGGAATAATATCAGCATGTATCTGAAATCTTTCTCAGTGCCGGGCACTGTGCTTAGCACTTCACATGCATCAATTATGCCATCACATCTCCTAAAAAACCCCCGCAAGGTAAGTACAAATAACATCTCCACTTTACATGTAACAGGATGGTTCATTAGGAAGTTATGGAGAGATACAGAGATCAAATAGGTAGGAAATTGCAAAGGGAGTTACCAGATGAAGATATAGATTTTCACAGCAAATACTTCAGAATTAGGTTCACAACTCTAAACTCTCCAATTTCACAGGTCCCTAATCCACGAAGAGGATAAAAAAGAATCGACAGGTATTCAGACAGGATTTTATGATGTTTTTTTGGGGGGTGAATACCATGTTGTCCTTCGCTTCCCAACAAACACACACGCAGAAGGTGGGCGTGTTTAACCCGTTCTTGCACCTCAAGTCTCGTGAGAGCAGCTTCTTCGAGATACTGTGGAGAGTTTGCCAAGAGGTTCCTGTATCTGGGGAGATGGAGGCTATCCCCTGAGCAATCCAGAGGGTGAGAGATGTGGCTAGAAAGCCAAGAAGAGGATGAGTATTTCCTAAAGACTGTCAATGGACCTCACAGGAGCAAGCTGACTGATGGATCATCTTAGATTTTGTCTCACAGGGTGGCTGAGAAGGGCAATGAGTCCTCATCAGAAGAGGCTGGAGATGAATCACCAGATTCTTGGGGGTGTGAAGGGGCTGGTGGTATGAGTTGCATTAAGCCATGCTGGGGACTCTCTAATACCCATGAACATGACCCTCGGCCATGACCCTGTGTGGTACCTAAGCATACCCAGAGGATGCAACATCTTCTTTTGATTCTAATAGTCAAGTAAGTACAGGCATACCTCGTTTTATTATACCTTGCAGATAATTGCATTTTTTACAAATTGAAGGTTTATGGCACTCTATGTCGAGCAAGTCTATCAGCACCATTTTTCCAACATTTGCTCACTTCGTGTCTCGGTGTCACATCTTGGTAATTCTCGCAATAGTTTAAACCCTTCACCAGCAAAAAGATTATGACTTGCTGAAGGCTCAGATGATGGTTAGCATTTTTTAGCAATGAAGTATTTTAAAATTATGTGTGTATGTAAATTATGTATGTACATTTTTTTAGACATAGTGCTATTGCACACTTAATAGACTACAGTATAGTGTACACATAACTTTTATATGCACTGGGAAACCAAAACAATTCATGTGACTCTCTTTAATGCAATATTGACTTTACTGCTGTGGTCTGGAACCGAACCCACAATCTCTCTGAGGTCTGCCTTTACCTTCCTCCCTAACACTTATTTGTCTTGAATTTTCTCTCTTCTACCCCCTTGTGTGTGTTTGTTGGGGGAAGATGGTGAGTGTCTATTTCCCTCTTCCCTGAAGGTCAGTAGCCCATTATGATGGGTGGATGGAGGAAGAGGAAAAACAGGTTTATCTTTAAATATAGTGCGAGGTATTATTAATAATTGGATGGGACATTCTAATTTTGGAAATGAGACTAATCTGTGACTTAGAAATCATAGGACTTAAAAAAAAAACTACGAGTGAAAGGAAAGTCGTGGTTCCCCCCTGAAGTTTCCCTCCAGTGCCAAGATAAGGACTTAACCCACTGAAACTGCAGAGAGATAAGAGGAGGCAAAACTAAAGTTGGCTTCGTGATCTCATCCTCTAAGTTCTCCTAGACAGAAGGCCAGGCAGGTTAAGTGACCTACTCAGGGTCCCAGAGCCAGTGAAAAAGGAAGAACCATGTTCTTAACCACATTATTAAATTATTTCCACCCTCAAGGAAATTACTCTCTCTTCTGTTCCTAACTGGCCTATTCTTATCCTATTCTGTTATTCATCATCTTCTTTTTGAATTCCCTCCCCTTCCTCAACTTATCATAAATGGCCCTGGACCCGTGTTGACAGAGCAGGGCATGGTCAGAGGTAGGTAAGGTCATCCAAGGATGACTTCAATCAAGAATATGATTCACCGCAACAAAGAGTAGCCCCTGCTCGCCGCAACTAGAGAAAAGCCCAGGCGCAGCAACAAAGACCCAATGCAGCCAAAAATAAAATAAATAAAATAAATAAATTTTAAAAAAAGAATATAACTCAATAAACAACAAGGACCTACTGTATAGCACAGGGAACTATATTCAGTATCTTGTAATAAGCTATAATGGAAAAGAATCTGAAAAAGAATATATATATCTATATATCTGAATCACTTTGCTGTACACCTGAAACTAACACAGTATTGTAAATCAACTATAGTTCAATTAAAATTTTTTCCTAAAAAGAATATGATTCAAACGCCAGCAAATCCCTGAGCACCAAATCTGGAGAGTTTCCTATTTCCATCTACCAAGTGCTTTGATGATGATTATGATGATATTGGTATTATTAGCATGATCACTGAGACTCACTAAGTTCCAGGCACCAGGATGAGTGCTTTTTACATGCTTTCTGATTAAATCCTAGCAACCCCAGGCAATGGGTCCTCCTGTGTGTTAGCCCCACTTACACAGGATGGCACTGATGCTTGGAGGAGCACCTCACACAAGGATGCATAGGCAGCTAACAGAACCAGATTTCAAACCAGGCCTGATACTGGAGCTGCACTTCTAGCCAGGGTCCCTGGAACCTCACAGCCACCCTCCCCTCATGGCTGGGAGTTACCTGCAGGGAGTTTCCTGCTGCTATGCCCTATTCACTAAAATGGACCCTCTCACACTGTTTTTGTTGGTTTCCAATTAAAAAGTTTATTTGATCAGACCCAGTCACACAAGGCTGTCAGATCTTGAATTTTTTGAGAGCAAAAACATGGGGCGTGCTTGGGGGATGGGCAGAGGGATATGATTTGTAGTTATGAAGGTGGTGACAGGACTGAGGGTCTTCTCTACTATTCAGGACATGAGTACATGGAACGTAGTCTAAGGCAGAAGCCAACATCCAGTAGAAGTTGGTGACCACGATCTGGATCTCTCTAGACCTGTGATCTACCCCACTATGGGATCAAGCAAAACCAGTGCCAAAGTTTTTCACCTACTCCCACAGTGGGGATGTCTCCAAAAACTATTTATCAACACTATCTAGATGACAACTTTAGTGCAGTAGTTGAGAACACAGCCTTGGGAGTCAGATTGCCTTGGTTCAATTCACTAGCTATGCACCCTCCATCAAAGCACTTAGGTTCTGAACTTTGGTTTCCTAACCTGTAAAATGGTGATGTAGTATCTTCTTCTTGGTATTTATGAAAGTCATTAGTCTATTCACAAATATTCCAACTCCCCTTCCCCTCTAGGTACATGATAAAGTTATTATTATATTTTTCATCCCCTTTGAAGTTAATCATGACCGTGTAATTTGCTGGCCAGCAAAATAAGAATGAAAGTGATTTCTCACTACCGGAGGAAGCTTTAAGAATTGACGTACAGTTTGATTTTTAACTTCAGGTGTTTCCAGTAGCCCCCACCCTGAGGGTCTTTGATGAGCACTGCCCCTCCTCCCAGTTCTAATCACCACTTGATATGTAGCAGGAGGGAGAAATATATCTTTGTTGTCTTAAGCCAATGAAGTTTAAAGATTGTTTCTTACCACAGAATAACCTAGCCTATACTGACTATTACAGGGTTGGTGGGAGGATTAGACATAAAAAAAATGAAGTTTCACTAAGATACCTCTGTACACCCACAAGAATGGCTATAAACTAAAAGAGAGACAATAGCAAGTGCTAGCAATGATGTGGAGAAACTAGAATCCTCATATGTTGTTGGTAGGAATGTAAAATGGCGCAGCCACTTTGGAAAAGTTTGCCAGTTTCTTAAAAATTTAATCATAAGCTTACTGTACAACTCAGCAACTGAACTCTTAAGTATCTTCCCCAAAGAAATGAAAATATATCTCCACACAAAGACTTGTATTTGAATGTTCAGAGCAGCATTATTTTATACCACAATAACTAAGAAGTTGGAACAATCCAAATGTCCGTTATACACAAATGTGGTATATCCATACGATGGACTACTACTCAGCAATAAAAAAGGAACAAAATACAGATGGTCCCCGACATGATGTTTGACTTGTGATTTTTCGATTTTACAGTGGTGCAAAACTGATATGTATTCTGTAGAAACCATACTTCGAATTTTGAACTTTGACCTTTTCCTGGGCTAGTGATATGCAACATGATTCTCTTTCATGATGCTGGGCAGTGGCAGTGACCACAACTCCTGGTCAACCATGCGATCGTGGGGGTGAACAACAAATACACTTACAACTGTTCTGGACCCAGACAACCATTCTGTTTTTCACTTTCAGTACAGTATTCGCTAAATTACATGAGATATTCAACACTTTACTATAAAATAGGCTTGGTGTTAGATTATTTTGCCCAGCTGTTGGTGAATATGTGTTCTGAGCATGTTTAAGCTAGGCCAGGCATGATGGTTGGCAGGTTAGGTGTATTAAATGAACTTTCCGCTTATGAGATTTTCAATTTATGATGGGTTTATTGGGATGTAACCCCACTGTAAAGTCAAGGAAGATCTGTACTGATATATGCTACCACACAGACAAACGTCAAAAACATTGCACTAAGTGAAAGAAGCGAACCAAAGACTACATATTGCATGATTCAATTTCTATAAAATGTACAGAAAAGAGAAATTTGTAGAGAGGCAGAAAGTTCAGTGGTTGCCTGGGGCTGAGAGTGGGAGTGGGAATTAACTGTACACAGGTTTGAGGGAGTGTTGGGAAGGGATGGGATAGTCTAAAACTGGATTGTGATAATGACTGCACAGCCTATGTATTTTCTGAAAATCATTGAATTGTATGCTTACAATGGGTCAATCTTATGGTATGTAAATTCTATCCCACTAAAGCCATTAAGAAAAAACTGAGCACAATATCTGGCACATGGGGAAAGCTCAGGAAATGTTTCTTATTATTCATCATTTTAGGGATGAAATGCTAGGACTGAGCCTCTACAATGAATTAATTAGGTGTAAAGATTTGCACTTAGTGAAGAAGGGAGGTCTGGCGATTGGGGCTTGTCAGAGACCCCCATTCTTATACCCCCCAATTTTGTATGTCCTCTATGCTGACCACCACCTGTAATAGGCCAGTGGATACTTACACTGTCCTGCACCAAGTTCCACCTGGATACCAGGGGTCAGGGTCAGGTATCCTAGCCCCAGACCATTGCTGTCCTCTGCTGACATTCCAGGATGCCTTGAAACTGAGCCTTTTCAAGATGCTACAAGCAGACTTAACCTGGTCTGGCTGAAAAGTGTTTCACTCCCCATTGCACCCTATCCTCAAACCTGTATTGTCAACAACAATTCCCTGGTGGTGCAGTGGTTAAGACTCTGATCTCCCAATGCAGGGGGCCCAGGTTCAATCCCTGGTCAGGGAACTAGACCCCACATGCATGCTGCAACTAAGAGTTCACATGCCACAACTAAAGAGCCAGCAAGCCACGACTAAAGGAGCTGGCAAGCCACAACTAAGGAGCATGCCTGCCGCAACTAAGACCTGGTACAACCAAAAAAAAAAAAAAAAGTTGGAGTGGGAGAAGGGCAGGAAACCTGCCTGGTACACACAGTTGTCTGTCAAGTGCAGCTGTAGCATTTGCAGACCAGCTGATGAAACTCCAAACAATTACGACTTAGGCCTTAGGGCTCCCCAGATAAGACAAAACTGATTCAGAGAGGCCTTGAATCCTAATGGGTTAAAGTTTGAAGGGTCACAGTTACAGTATCACTGATGGAAAGATGGAGTCCAGCCCTTCACTAGTCTGTTCAGGCTGCTATAACAGAATATCACAGATCGGGTGGCTGATAAGTAACAAAAATGTATTGCTCACAATTCTGGAGGCTGGGAAGTCCAAGATCAAAGTGCTGGCAGATTTTGTGTCTGTGAGGACCCACTTTCTAGTTCATAGATTGTCATCTTCTCACTGTAACCTCACATGGTGGAAAGGGTGAGGGAGCTCTCTGGGGCCTCTTTTATAAGGGCACTAATCCCTTTCATGAGGGCTCCACCCTCATGACTAATCACCTCCCCAAGGCCCTGCCTTCTAATACCCTCACAGTTGGGGTTAGTTTTCAAACTATGACTTTTTTTTAAAACTTATTTATTTAATTTATTTATTTTTGGCTGCATTGGGTCTTCGTTGCTGTGCGCTAGCTTTCTGTAGTTGTGGCGAGCAGGGGCTACACTACACTTCGTTGCAGTGCACAGTTTTCTCATTGCAGTGGCCTCTCTCGTTGCAGAGCACGGGCTCTAGGCATGTGGGCTTCAGTAGTTGTGGCTCACAGGCTCTAGAGTGCAGGCTCAGTAGCTGTGGTGCACAGGCTTAGTTGCTCCGTGGCATGTGGGATCTTCCCGGGCCAGGGATTGAACCCATGTCCCCTGCATTGGCAGGTAGATTCTTAACCACTGTGCCTCCAGGGAAGCCCCCAACTATGACTTAAGGGGATATAAACATTTAGTCTCTAGCAACTAGAGACCACCATGGCCCTTTGGTTAGCATTCGGCAGGAAGCAACAGTAGAAAAGAGATAATGTGTATAGTAGCATCATCTGAACAACTGGCATTTTGGACCCATAGCCAGGTCCCCAACAGAGAAATGTGGTTTTGATCTCTTCTATTTCCAGGCCCTCAGTCCTAGCTACGACATTCTTACAGTGCATCCATCTCTCTGGCTACTCACTGGAGAAAAGATAAGGCTTAAGTGGTTTTGTTATTCAATAAAAATGAAAATAAAAAGAGCAATTAACTAAACAACTGAGATAAAAACTAATAAATCTAAGGACGGTAGAAGGAAATAAGGAAAGATAAAAGCAGACATAAGCAAATTAGAAAACAAAAACGATAGGATTGGTAAGATAAATAAAAAAACTAACTCTTTTAAAAGACCAATAAAACAGACAATCCTCTGGCAAGGTTACATGAGAAGAAAAGAAAAAATGCAAGTAAATAGCCCTAGAAATATGAAAGGGATGAGAAACAAAGACATGAAAGAAGATTACAGTTAAAAGCACGCTCTGTTCAAATTTATACTAATAAAATATTAACCAAAATAAGACAATATAATCCACTCAAGAAGAGGTAGAAAAATTCAAGACAAAAAAAATCACAGAAGAAGCTGATAAAGAGCTTTCTGTAACTTTGCTGAAATGCGAACTCAGATGATTTGGGTGGGGGTGGGGGAGTGGGCAAATTCTGTCAAACCTTAAGGGAAGAGAGAATTTCTATATGACTGAGCTGGTTCCAGAGCATAAAAAATGTTTAAAGGTGTCCCAGATGATTTTACAAGCTAACCCAGCTTTGGTAACCAAATCCTGAGAAGAGAGAAAAAGAGACAGAGACAGAAAACAAGAGCCTTAGACCAAACTTATTTAGGGATAGTATACTGGGTTGACTAGTGTCACCCCAAAATCCATATCCGCCTGGAACCTCAGAATGTGACCTTAACTGGAAATAGGGTCTTTGTAGATGTAATTATTAAGATGATATCATACTGGATTAGGGTGCACCCTAAATCCGGTGACTGCTATCCTTCTAAGAAGAGGAGAGGACACACAGAGATACACTCGGAAGGAGAAGGGCATGTGAGGATGAAGGCAGAGACTGGAAGGATGTAGCTACATACAAGTCAACGAATGCAAATGCCAGTAGCCACCAGGAGCTGGAAAGATTCTCCCCTGGAGCCTCTGGAGGGAGCATGGCCCCAATGACACCTGGATTTCAAACTTCTGGAACTGGGAGAGAATAAAGTTCTGTTGTTTTAAGCCACCCAATTTGTGGTGCTTTGTTATGGCAGCTCTCAGAGACTAAGACAGATAGGGATGCAGGTATTTTTCTATTTCTTTGGTCATTTGAGTCATTTTGAAAGGGAAGAGAATATATGGGCTGAATTTACTATCTGGGAAACAAATGAATACAGAAGTCCCTTCATTGCTTCCTCTTGTGGGTCTACCCTGGTGGTCTCATGATCACCTGGAGGACTTAGACTCAGCAATACTTTTTCCCCAAGCAATTATGGGACCTGGAGCAAGAGTTTGAAGGGAGGCCCGTATACCATATGGCCAGAGTGATTAAGAGATATAAGTAAGCTAAATGTGCTTAAAAATTGTTGCACTTCTACCTTGATGGATATACTTTTATAACCACTTGGGAAGCCAAGTTTCAACTGAGAATTCTCCCAGTCTCCTTGGCATTCTAAGATATTATTGAGTGGCATAAGGACAGTTGAACACCCTTTCCTCATGGTCCCCAGCTCCGTCCTACGTCATAATGGGCCTATGGGAATACTGTGGACATTTCAGCCCACTTGTCCAAGCTTTGTCTACCCTCCACACAATCAGCTGTCCCTGGGACTTCCCTGGTGGCGCAGTGGTTGAGAATCCTCCTGCCAATGCAGGGGACATGGGTTCGAGCCCTGGTCTGGGAAGATCCCACATGCCATGAAGCAGCTAAGCCTGTGTGCCACAACTACAGAGCCTGCGCTCTAGAGCCCGCGAGCCACAACTACTGAGCCTGCATGCCACAACTACTGAAGCCCATGTGCCTAGAGCCTGTGCTCCGCAACAATAGAAGCCACTGCAATGAGAAGCCTGCGCACTGCAACAAAGAGTAGCCCCCGTTCGCCACAGCTAGTGAAAGCCCGCGCACAGCAACGCAGCCAAAAATAAATAAATAAATAAATAAATAAATAAATAAATAAATAAATATTTAAAAATTAAAAACAAATGCAAAAAAAAAAAATCAGTCGTCCTTGGTCATTCTTCCAGGCCTGGGAGTGCAAACACCTGCTGTGCTTTCCACCACTGGAAGAACGGACATAGGAAAGAGGCCTGCACAGGCCCTGGGGGCAGGCTCGGGCCATTTAGGTAGAAGGCAGGGAGCACAGGGCCCAGGCATTCAGTAATCCAGAATTCCCAACCCAAAGAGGCCTGCACCCACTTGTAGGACCTTCACCCTGTGGTCTCCTTACCTTTTGGGGAAGAGTGTGGCCAAAAGAGGGACAGAGCAGGGCCCTGTAAAGCAAAGGCAGGAACTGCCCTTGCCTGGGTCTAAGGGTGGTTTTGCTTAATAGTTTGTCACATTGCAAAAAAAGACCCAATTCTACAGTACACTGAAGACAATGGATACTTTATTAATAGCTTTATGAGACATCAGAGAAAGGAACTAAATTACAAACCGCAGCAGACACTGTTAGACATCTCGGTCCCTTTCCCCCAGAGTTCTTTCCCCCTCTTCCTCAAAGAGCCTCTAAAAAAACAAGATTTCTGTACTGAGAAGAATCGAGCTGGAACATTTCTCCCTCAGCAAAACAAAAGCTGAATAATCATCCATCAATCCTCCAGAATGTCTGGGTGGCCATGGTGAAGTTTTACTACCTCTCCCTTCCCTCTAAGTGTCACACTATTTACCCAAGAAAACAAGGTGGGGATAGTGGTGGTCGTGCGATGGAGGCAATAGGTGAGTTCTGCTGCAAAAACAAAACAAAATAGACCTCTTCCCTCCTAGTTTTGTAACTCTTCAATACGACAGAAAATGGAATACAACTGTATAATAAAAGAATAACATAATGTGACTAATTATAGCTTAGTTCCACAAATCACAAAGGCAAGGATGGTTCAATATTAGAAAATGTATGGATTCATCACATTCATCCATCAAAGAAGAAAACCACATCAGCTAATAGAATTCAAAATTCTCTCTTCGTATAATACTCCTGTTAGATTGGAGAGAGACGGAGGCTTCACGTGAAAAAGAATAAATCAGGAGTCTACAAAATAGCTAACTGGTCAAATAGTGGAGGTATTTTTACTAAACCAGGATGAGGCATTCTTGCCTCATATTCCAACTCAATACATTCTTATATTCTGGAAGTTCCAGCCAAAGTGGGGCATACTCTGAGCCTGGGTTGAACCTGACCGTCAGATATTCTGTATGTGACTTGCCTGTTGTTTAAAACATTTGAATTCATTTTCAACACTTAAAAGACTTATAGATTTCACATTTTAAAAAACACCTGATTTTTGGTATATCTTTAAAAAAAAATCTGACCACCTGTCAACACAGGCCTGTTTCTCAAACGGCACAAAATGGCTGGGGCTGAGTAAGAACTTCTTCCTTTAGGTAAGACTTGTGCTCTCCCGTTTGCCAAAGGCCTCACCGGGCCCAGTTCTCTCATTTATGTTACTTGCCTGGGCCCCATAGGCATCTGAATTCCTGAACCCATACTGAAGCCAAGAACTAGAAAAAGAGGTATAAATGTGGAAAGGGAGACAAAATTATCATTTGGGGGGGAATGAGCTACCTGCAACATCTAAAAGAATCAATGAAAAACCCTTAAAATGAATAAGAGTTCTGTAAGATGGCCAGTTACAAAATCCATAAAAATTAATATAGCAGAATGACTCGGGGTTGGGGGAGGGAAGAGAGTTTAGTCACCATGTGCAATAACAACAAATAACTTTGAATTAACTTGGCAAGAAATGTGCAGGATTTGTGTGACTTAAACTGCAAGATACTGCTGAAGAACAGGAAAATGACTTCAACACCAGTAAAGTAAAACACACCATTTTCCTAATAGTGTTGTAAGGATGTCCATTATTACCAAAATAACATAAATTTAATACAATTCCAATAAAAATCTAAACATAACTTTTTTGGGGAAACTTGACCAAGAGAGTCTTAAATGTTTGTCTGGAAGAATAAATGCTTGAGGATAGCCAGCTAGCCAATAAAAATGTCAAAGAGCATAATAATAGGGAAGCATCTGTCCAACAAATAATTAAAATTTATTATAAAATGATAATTAAACTTATAAGATATGACTATAGGAACAATCAACATAACAGGATGAGACTTGAAAGCACAAAAACAGATCCAAATGTGCACATAAATATAGTACAAGTCCTACTTCAAATCAGCAGGTAAAGAAAACATTTTTCATAGAGTTACCATATGATCCAGCAATCCCACTCCTAGGCATATATTGGAAAAAACTCTAATTTGAGAAGATATATGTACCCTAATGTTCATAGCAGCACTATTTACAATCGCCAAGACATGGAAGCAACCTAAATGTCCATCAGCAGATGAATGGATAAAGAAGATGTGGCATATATATATATACACACACACACACACACACACACACACACACAATGGAATATTACTCAGCCATAAAAAGGAATGAAATAATGCCATTTGCAGCAACATGGATGGACCTAGAAATTATCACACTAAGCAAAGTAAGTCAGAAAGAGAAAGACAAATACCATATGATATCACTTATATGTGGAATCTAAAATATGACACAAATGAACATATCTACGAAACAGCAATGGACTCACAGACATAGAGAACAGACCCGTGGTTACCAAGGGGAGGAGGAGTTGGGGAGGGGAGGATTGGGAGTTTGGGATTAGCAGATGCAAACTAGTACATATAGAAAGGATAAACAATAAGGCCTATTGTATAGCACAGGGAACTATATTCAATATCCTGTGATAAACCATAATGGAAAAGAATATGAAAAAGAATATATATATATATATATATATATATATAACTGAATCACTTTGCTGTACAGCAGAAATTAACACAACATTGTAAATCAACTATACTTTAATGAAATTTTAAAAAATGAAAACATTTTTCAAGAAATGATGTCAGGCAACTAGCTAGCCATTTTGAAAAAGTTAGCTCCAGACTTCCCATCATAAACTGACATCAGTTTTTGATGGAACAGAGATTTAAATGTAAAAAATGAAATAAGAATACCTCCCTAAAATTCAGGTGAATTGTACATATCCTCAAATGAAAAGGGAATTTTTAAAATACCAAAACATATCAGGTTAAAAAAATCTGAAATGCAAAAGCATAGAAAAAAAGATAAAAGACAAATTTAGAAAAATGTTTGCAATGTTCACGAAACTGGTTAAAACCCTCAACAGATGTAGTTCTTACAAAGACATAAGAGAAAGAATATTGGGTCGATAAAAGGGGAGATGATACCAATAGACAATTCACACACACACATACACACACACACACACACACACACACACAAAGGGCTGGGGAGGGGGGTGGGGGTTGGAGAGAGAGAAACAAATGGCCAAGAAACAGATGAAAAAATTAATCTCAATAATAATTGAAGAAATACAAGTTCAAATAGTGAAATGACATTGAACTTAAGAGTACTTTGATAGAAGTCACAATGCTGCTATTCTTAGTGAGTTTGTAGGAGAATGGGTTCTCACATCCTGCTGATGTGAATATAAATTGATAAAACCCTTTTGGAGAGCAAGTCCACTGGATATATCAAAAAGTGAAAACACGTTCTTATTCTTTGATTAGGAATTCCCACGTATCAGAATTTATTCTGAGAACATTATCATGGATGCGCACAAAGGCTTAGTGTAAATGAGAAGCATGTCACCATTTCTTCTAATAGGGAACCATTGGAAACGTAAGGGTCGACAGTACAGAACTGGTCTGATAAAGTCTGGGGTTGATACGAGTGTGGGAGAGCAACTTGGATTGGTTGGTGGCGCTGATGCACATTTGATAAATATTTTAATTTCCACCCACACAAGGATATACTCTGTACCGCTCAAATAATGATGTGGAAGAACATTTATCACGTTGAAAAACTATATACAATAGCATCTATGGGAAGATTCCAAAACAGAAAACAGCTAGGATACATGTCAAAATGCCAGAAACGATATCTCTGGCTAGTAAAATTAGATGTAGTTTTTTGCCTACTCTTATTTTCTAATAATTGTACAAGATTCTTAGTTTCTTTAGTAGAAGTCCTTTTTTTTTTTTTTTTTTAAGTCATTGTCAACCCTGGTGGAGGCTACTCCTGGGTCAAGGATGGTCACATCTAGAAAGTGTCCATGGCTAGGGTCAGGGTACTGGCAGTGACATAAAGGGTTACAGCCTTTCAGGAGAAAGAGATATGTATATATCAGGAGATTAACATATGAATATGTATAGAAAAAACCCTAAGTGATGGAATTATGGTTGTTATTTTCTACATTCTTTTTTCTATAGCCCAAATATGATGAGATTATGTGTTGTTTATAATTGGGGGGGAGGGGATGAACACAATACAACTGGTAAATATTATAAAAGTCTACCAGGGCTGGGCTTCCCTGGTGGCGTGCTGGTTAAGAATCCGCCTGCCAGTGCAGGGGACATGGGTTTGACCCCTGGTCTGGGAGGATCCCACATGCTGCAGAGCAACTAAGCCCATGCGCCACAACTAGTGAGCCCGTGTGCCACAACTACTGAAGCCTGCACGCCTAGAGCCTGTGATCCACAACAAGAGAAGCCACCGCACTGAGAAGCCCGCCCACCACAGCGAAGAGTAGCCCCTGCTCCTTGCAACTAGAGAAAGCCCATGCGCAGCAACGAAGACCCAACACAGCCAAAAATAAATAAATAAAATAAAAATAAACTACAAAATGTCATTAAAAAATAAAACAAACCCTCCCAGGGCTATAAATCCTACCAGGACCTGGCCTTGCCACCCCCCATATCCCACCCCCATCCCTCCCTAGGTTGCTGTGCACCAGTGCCTGGGGCTCTATTGCTTCCCTTTTCCCACCTCTGCTTTCCTAGTTTCTTCTGCCAGGAGAGACTTTTCATTTTTTGTATAAAATACAGATAAATATCTTTTAGATATTGCAATAGGAAAAGATTGATTAGACAATTTAAAAAAAGATTTCTTAAATTAAAAGCATTAGTTACATCTTATGGTTACCAGTGGGGAAGGGGGAGAGGGGTAAGTTGGGAGATTGGGATTGACATATACACGCTACTATATATAAAATAGATAATAAGGGCCTACTGTATAGCACAGGAACTCTACTCAATACTCTGTAATGACCTGTATGGCAAAAGAATCTAAAAAAAGAGTGGATATATGTATACGTATAACTGATTCACTTTGCTGTACCGCAGAAACTAACACAACATTGTAAATCAACTATACGCCAATAAAAATTGGAAAAAAAAGAAAATTAAAAAATGCGTTAGCTCAAAAAGAGTCATGTACCACAATGTTCATTGCAGCACTATTTACAGTAGCCAGGACATGGAAGCAACCTAAGTATCTATTGACAAATGAATGGATAAAGAAGATGTGGCACATATATACACTGGAATATTACTTGCCATAAAAAGAAACGAAATTGAGTTATTTGTAGTGAGGTGGATGGACCTAGAGTCTGTCATACAGAGTGAAGTAAGTCAGAAAGAGAAAAACAAATAACGTATGTAACACATATATATGGGATCTAAAAAAAGAAAAAAATGTTCTGAAGAACCTAGGGGCAGGACAGGAATAAAGACACAGACTCAGAGAATGGACTTGAGGACACGGGGAGTGGGGGAAGGGTAAGCTGGGACGAAGTGAGAGAGTGGCATGGACATATATACACTACCAAATGTAAAATAGATAGCTAGTGGGAAGCAGCCGCATAGCACAGGGAGATTAGCTCCGTGCTTTGTGTCCACCTAGAGGGGTGGGATAAGGAGGGTGGGAGGGAGACGCAGGAGGGAGGGGATATGGGGATATATGTATACGTATAGCTGATTCACTTTGTTATACAGCAGCAACTAACACAACTATGTAAAGCAGTTATACTCCAATAAAGATTAAAGAAATGCATTAGCTACAAAAGAAAAGATTGATCTATTTTATTATCTTAAGAACTTTTATCCATCAAAAGGTACCTTAAAGAAAGTGAAAAGAAGTACAGCAAACAAAGGATTAGTATTGAGAACATATTAAGGACCGCTTTTATAAGAAAAGCACCAGCAATTGTAGAAAGATGGGCAAAAAACACGCACAGACACTTTTCAGAAGAAAGGAGATATGTTTGGCCAATCATATTCAAAGGGATGCTCACCATCAAAGGTAAAAATGCGAATCAGAGCCACAGTGAGGTACTGTTTCACACACAATCAGTCGGCAAAAATGAAAAAGCCTGAAAACATCAAGTGTCGGAGAGGGTGTGGATCCATCACTTCTCATACACATTGCTGATGGGGGTGTAAACTGGGGCAACCATTTTGGGAAACAGTTTGGTTTTGTACTCTGAAATCAAGCACATGTGCACGATCCAACTCAACAATTTCACTTCTAGGTACGTGCCCAAGAGAAATGTTTGCATATGTGTAAGACCACGTACGAGAATGTTCATAAAAGTACCGTTTACAATATCAAGAATCTGTGAATGACCCAAATGACCAGTAATGAGAGGGTTGCTGGATAAACTGTGGGACGCTTATATAATAAAATATTATAGAGGAGCCAAAACAAGCGAAAGACAGCAACATGCAACAGTAGATGAATCTTAACAGTGTAAGTCCTAAAAAATTACATATAACATGACGTCTTTTCTATAAAATTAAGAACAACATACATACACACATATAGACACATACACTTTTCTGAATACATATAATATTTATATAAATCCGTGAGACTAGATAAAAAAGAAAGCAAGGGCATACTGAACACATAAATCAGGGTGAGGGTTCGCTTTGGCTTGGGAGAAGCAGGGAAATAGGCTGGGGGTAGATCTGTGTGGTTAGATGTAAGTTATAATCTTATTGTCAAGGTTCTAGCTTTTTTTGGGGGGGCGGGGCGGTAGCTTCATGAGTACTTTCTCATTATTAAAAATAACAAACTAAATAAAGCAGGTCATACATGAATCAATGGCGACATGTTTCATGAACCAAGGATTATTAATTAGTTATGCACTTCTGTGCACCGGAGTCCAATAAGAAATAAAAAACCTATGTTAAATGAAAATTAGAATATGATAAAGAAAACACAATTATTAACCAGAGGAAACATAGGAAGCTTGAATCTGGACGACAGATTAAAGATTCAGTTTGAAGGCATAGATGGAAGGTTTGAAGCACCTACTACAAACCACATGCAAAGGTATCTCCTAAACTGCTCTAAGGAGTAAGTTATACAGACCTACCTGGGGCTTGTCTTTCATTTTATAAAAATTCTCTTCCATTTCAAAACCACCCTCTGACACCATTCAGCGAAACCAGGGAATAGCCCAAAGACCTTCAGCAGCTGAGGACATTGGTTCCTTGACTTTTCAAGACAACTCAGCTCTCTCATCGGCTGGAAAGACTCGTCTCATGCTATCTTATTCCTACAAGGCATTAAATGTGAAAGAAGGCCTTGCTGGGCAGTTTGCCACGAAGTCTACTTTTACAGCCTCTGTAACCTATGCTCATGGCATCCCAGAACTCTGTAATGCATATCACAGTGCTTGGAAGGTTTGGACATTTCCAGGCAATGAGTGTGTGTGTGTTTAATCCAAGTAATATTTACTGTAATTCCATTATTACAAATTCAAAAGCTGGCTCTGCTTTTCAGATTCTCTTAAGATCTGGAAAAAACAACAACCTGTAACTCCAGTCCCTGGGCTGTGTTCTGCTTACCATCTGGCACACAGTAGGTGCTTCATGAGTGTTTGTTAACTGGCATTGTTTTCCAAATAATGATTTTGAAGACCCTGGATTTTGAGAGTAAACACTTGCTGAGTGAGTCGTCCTTTCTACAGATCGTGTTTACACAGGCACACCTCGTTTTACTGTGCTTTGCAGTTACTGCGTTTTTTACAAACCAGTATCAATCATGTCTATTGGCATTTTTCCAACAGCATTTGCTCACATTATGCCTCTGTGTCACATTTTGGTAATTCTGGCAATATTTTGAGATTTTTCATTATTATATTTGTTGTGGTGATCTGTGATCTTTGATGTTACTGCCATGACTCACAGAAGGCTCTGATGATGGTAAGCATATTTTAGCAATAAAGTATTCTTTAACTAAAGTATGTACATTGTGTTTTAGACATAATGATATTGCACACTTAATAGATGACATTACAGTGTAAACATTACTTTTATATGCACTGGGAGCTGCCAAAATCTGTGTGACTTGCTTTACTGTGATATTTGCTTTCTTGAGGTGGTCTGGAACCAAACCTGCGGTATCTCCAAGGTGTGCCTGTATAGCAAAAAACAGTCTAAAAAGAATGAATGCATTTATGGGGGTATGTCAGGTAAATAGATGAAATTTGGGACTGTCTTTGGAAATTAAGGACACAGCTAGTATACGTGAGATCAGCCTCTGTGGCAAGGACATACCTTCAAAGTATATGTAGAATCCAGGGAGTCAGAAAATACACACACACACACACACATACACACAAGCACCTCCCCCCGCCACAGATTTAGTAACAGAGAGATGAGATTAAAACAAAGCCCTCCTATATTAATGACCTTCTTGTAAAGATGACAAATTTTCCAAATCACTTTGTTGTGTCCCTTGAATTTGTTCACCAAAAGACAGCAGCCGACATATGGAACAATGAAAGAAATAATTAAAACCTTACCCACAAGGTTATCAGCCAGAAGCAGGTATTATCGAGAGAATCTCTCTAGGAGGAGGAAGGAAAAGTCACTTTTCCTGTCCACCACGGGCATGTCACCTGAAAGCAGAAAAATATCACATACTTTTCAGAAGAAGATCGTGAGCCAGCCCCTGCCTAAACTCATATTCATATTTTCCCAATTGAGGTCGATCACATCTAAAAACATCTGGGCCGCCCCTCCCTTCATTGTGGCTCTTTCTTGATTAGCCCCACCTGCCAAACCACTTGGTTTTTTTTTGTTTGTTTTTTTTTTGCCATCTAAGCACATATGTGTTCCTTTCCCCCTAAATTAACTTGCTTTCGGGTTTGCTGGCGTCCAAGTGTTAAGTCATTTCACATGTGTGGGATCTGTCGGCACCGCCCATCGGCGAAACTCCTGGGCGCAGTTATGCTGTTGGCTTGCTCTGACTTGTATTTGCTGAAATGGGAAGGCACCCAGGGCATAAACAGACGTCTCCAGTCTCGAGGCTGCCGGGGAGCAGGTGGAGGCAGGTGCATGGCAGGTCCTTCTTTTTGCCTTTGCTACCCAGCATCTACCCCCCTCTCCAAATTTGTTGCCAGTCTATGCTTTACCTATCCCTGCTGTCTTGGATCAGTAAAAATAAATAACTCACCTACCAGCACTACTCTGGGCGTGTGGGATCAGCACACCAGTGTTAGGTGGTATGACATCATCATCCTTTCATGCGTATACATTTCCTCTGTGTTTGCATCCAAATACAAAGCAACAGATGGGTATGGATGGGGTAGTGAGGGCGTATACCGAGAGCTTAAGGATAAATCACCATAAAAATGGGTTGGCCAGGTCTTTTTTTTTTCCCACCAAACTGTTAACTGCGTTTATTTCTTAAAAAACTCTTTGCGGTGTAATTTACATACAATAAACCGCACATAAAGTGTATACTTTGAATGATAACTGGTATATGTATATGTTGTGACACCATCACTGCAATATTCCAGACATTTCCATCAACTCCAGATGAGTTTCCTTGTGGATATGGCCAGTTTTTATCTTCAATTTGGAAGCTTTTTTGGTTTTGAGGGAATCAGATCTCACCTAGGAGCCCTGGGCTTAGCATGGGGTCACTGATATTATTGAAGAAATTAATAGCAAAACACAGCACCCCCCCCCGCCCCTCCACCTCCCCAAATCCACCACTTCCGCAGGGAAAACAATCCCTCTGACCAACAAAAGACTTGGGACTTCCAGTATGACTCACCCTCAGTCCTGGGGCGCATACTCAGGCTCTGATAAGAGGCAGTCAGTCTGTCCTCCGTTTGTTTATGAGTCATGCTGGAAATCAGGCAGCTCCTTTTTTTCTCTCTCCCATGTCACGGTTCTCTCCCATGTCATGGACAAGAATCAGAGGCAGAGATACACCCCATTCAAAGCGCCGTCCTCCTTAAAGTGTCCGGTGACTCAATGGGGACCCCTACCGGTGGAGACAGAGAGGGCCACGTCGTGGAGTGGAGGTCTGCCTTTCTCCCCACACTTCAAGGCCGGATCTTAGCAACTTGCAGATTTGCAAGAGACTTGGGGAAAAAGCAGCTGAGTTTTCTGTGCATCCTGTTCACCGATTATTAGTGACAGAGTGGGGCGTGAGTCACAGCTTGCAGCCGGTGCCCACACTGGAGCGATTAACCACATAATTGCTTCAGTGATGACCCTTCCCCCAGCTGCAACCCGCCTCCCCTGGTAGAGCTTTAGGCTGTGAGCCAACAAGTCTCAGTGGCAGTAGTAGTGAAGGCCGGGGTTTAAAAAGCCCAAGTTGTGATTCCTTTAGCCAGTGCCTTCTTGGCCCCGATTTAAAATTCCTGCACACAGTCCTGATGGGAGCAGTGGGGATGTTTCAACTAGGATTAATGTCATGATCAAGTCAACGTAAAGTAGATTGATCTGCTGTTTCAAGGTATTGCGGCAAAGTGCTCTGTTTGGAGAACAAATCACCATAGCAACTCAGCTGCCCCAGTTACAGTAGGCTCAGGACGACCAAAATAAAAATCCTTACCAAGTCACAGGATTGGCTAGTGAGAGCTGCTGAACAGAATATCAGTTTCCAGACGGCATGAGCCAGCACGTATTTTGGCTTCCTAAATCACTGAAAGGGACACTTTAAATAATAATAAAACTATCCAGCCAGGTTACAAACAGAGGGGTTCTGGGCCATCCCCCCCTCCAGCTTAAACACAAGCAGACTTCACTGCCAAACAGCAGCATTTGTCCTTAAAACAGACTTCGGGAAAGGGCTCATTGCTACTTATTGTGGCTTGCCAGTTCCGTTCCAAGTTGGGAGTAGATGGTACTCTAAATGCTGGTTTTTAAGAAGAGCCAAATCAGTATGAAAACAGGTTTTATGTAGGTGTGAAAAGAAGAAAAGCAAAACCACTCTTTCTTCCCTCCACCCCCTGGACCGCCAGCAGCACCGAGTTCTGGTTCCATTAATTATCTGTTCTCTCTCTAGCATCTTCCTTCTCTCACTTGGCTCTGTTCCTTCCTTCTGATCA
This sequence comes from Eubalaena glacialis, assembly GCF_028564815.1. Classification (NCBI taxonomy): domain Eukaryota; kingdom Metazoa; phylum Chordata; class Mammalia; order Artiodactyla; family Balaenidae; genus Eubalaena; species Eubalaena glacialis. Next base: position 67,675,075 of record NC_083728.1, on the reverse strand, counting down.
CCTACAAAATCACCTTGGCCGTGGGGCTTGTCCATTCTTCTCGTCATCCGCACCGTCCAGGGCTTCCTTTGGCCCCTCAGTCTGGTGTGTGTCCCGGGATGCCCAGAGCTCTCTGCCTTGCAGCAAACTGAGGCCACCAGTGTTCGTACTGCTCCACCCCTGACCCTATGGGTCACTCCCTTGACATTCTCTCCTGCTTTTGATTTTGGTTGCTGCATGATTCAGAATCTTCTTTTTATAGTCTGTCTCCTCTATTGTCTCACTTCCTAAATTTAGGCATTTTCTAAAGTCCTGTCTGTTTCATACTTGCTTTAACCATTTATCTGATGTCTTCAATTCTCACTTCTAAGCAGATGTCTACTACAACTTCAGCTGAGACTGTCCACCTGACTATCGGTTATCTCAAAACCAACTTGGTCAAAACTGAGCTTAATCTCCCCAACACAATAGGATCCTTCTCCAGACTCTTTGTTTCTGTTAATGGCTTCATCATTTCCTGAGGCTTAAAGGCTAAGTGTTATTTAGACTCTTCCTAGGCAGATATTTTCTTTGCTACGTTCCATATACTGTCCTTTGATGCTTCTTCCATTTATGTCCTTCTTTCCATTTCCAAAGCTATCATCTGAGTTCTGGCCATCGGCACCTGTTGCTGAGGTTGTTACAACAGCTTCTGAGATGGTGTTTCCACCTCCAGCCCTTCCTTTGAGGCAGCAAGGTATGGTAGAAGGAAAGCAGGCTTTGAGTTGGAGTCCCATCTCTGCCATTTACTTCCACTGTGACTTTAATTTCTTAATCCCTGAGTCTCAGTCTTCTCACCTGTAAAGCAGGTATAATCCATATACTTCGGGGTGTGAGGAATTAAGGGGGTAACATACATAAAATACTTGGTGCACTTTAAGTGCTCAACTGATGTTAGTTCCTTTCCATTTCAAACTCACTACTGCCAGACCGAAATCTTAAAACAAACTTCTTGGTCACGTCCTTCCCTTACTCAAGCATTAGTTTTTCTACTGAAATGAGGACAAACTCCTTGAGCCTAGCACTTGAGAGGCTCCTACGGTATGGCCCCCGTGTCTTGTTCCAACTCTGCTGTTCACGACTCTTTCTTTAAACACCATTCTATTTCCCATCTGCTTCTTTGCTAGTGCTCTGGACTGGGACTTAAGTGCGCTGTCTGCATCTCCGTCTGATGAAATTCTAGCTGTTCTTTAAGACTCATCTTGAATTCTATCTTCTCTCTGAGGCCATCCCTGCTCCCTACCGTTGGATATGACATCTTCCTCTGGCCCCTGGAGCACCCTCTCTTGTGGCATTTTTATTATTCTACTTGCTCATGTTCTTTGTTTGACTTCTCTTTACTGCATGACTGAATGTCCTTGATGGCACGGACTGTTACAGCACTGAACCCAGAGAGAGCCCTCTGCCTTATGCAATAAACGCCTTATGCCAAAAACAAACCTGCCTGGTCACGCTTCCCTTGGTCTACTGAGCTTTCTTCTTCCCTAAGCTTCTGCCGGGTGTCACTTTTCCCAGAAACAAAGTTGCACAGGGAAGCAAATCTCTTACTCAGTGAAAGGCATTCTCTCATTGACACCAAAATTCTGGAGCTTATCATTACAGGAAAAGTGTCCCCAAATATCATCTCAAATATACCGTGTCACCATTTCATCAGACCCAGTTTATTTACTATTTTCATGAACCCCAGGAAATTCCCTTGTTTGAAATCACAAGTTGATTTTGTTTACCTGTCTCCCAGGCCCTCAGGGAGCACTGTTCTTTCCGTGTAGAAATACCTGCTTCATGCAAATGGATCCTTGGGAATATCTGAAACTTCTCTTTTTTCTCATTCATGAATCAAGTCTCTTTAACACGGATAATACGACACAGAGAAGGAATTCAGATTAAAGATTCCATTAAGCTTTTGTAAACAGAATGAGAAAGACAGGGCCACTGAACCAGCATCTTAAAATGTGTCTATAGTTCTTAAATATTTAATCAATTTATAGTTTTTAATATTAATGTCTTAGTTCCAAAGTACAGTTCTTAAATATATATATGTATATATATATGTAATAAAATCCACCTTCTAGTTTACAAGGTTTCATTTTAGGATGAATGAGGCTGGAAATATGGATTCATCATTACATGGGAGCTCATGTTGGCAACACCATTTGCAAAGCACAATTTTCAAAAGGTTAAAAACATGACTCTCATACAAATAGAAAAATAACAGAAGTCAAAGATTTTTTTCAATTCAATTAATGAGGAAACCAGTAAGATGTCAAGGCTGATTCAAGAGAAAATTCAAGGACCTGGAGATTTGTAGTTGGTCAAAGGAATGCTGAATAAATTTGCTAACAAATGCAAAACTGGTTAATGTCCCACTAGGCAATGTTCTTTGTGGTGTTACTGTACAAGCATCATTTGTAATGCTATCAGTTTTCTGCAAATTAACCCCTATTCTTATAAGCTTGCAAAACAGCCTTCCTAATCAGTCAGCAAAAGGTTCCCAGCCCTAGAAAATCAGATAATCCCTGGGCAGCAGAGGCCACTAGGCAACATCCAGGTCTACAGAGAACGGGCACTCAGTACTCTCTTGGACCTCCTTCCAAGTTCTGCATACCTGCTCTTGACGCTTCTCTGACAGGCATGGAAACAAACCAATCTGCTTTTTCTGTATGTGTCATTAGATTTATGAAAGGGGACACAAAGCACAGTCTCCCACTCTCCACCGGCCCTCCTTTGCCCCCCGTTTTTCATCATGGGCTGTGGAGTCAAACTGCTTGAGTTCCAATCATGGTTCCACCATTTACTACTGGGTGACCTTGGAAAAATTACTTAACCTCTCTGTGCCTCAGTTTCATCATTGTAAGAGAGGATTTTAAGTAATAGTACCTTTATGGCTTTACCATGAGGATTAAATGAGATAAAGCACAAATGCTAATAAATGTGAGTTACATTACTACTGAGTAAGGGTTCATCATTCTACCAGAGTATTCGGACATTAAAACATTTTGAGAAATAAACTGTCTGACACCTTATGTTAAAGAGGGTTTCGGTTCTACATTTCAAAGCAGAAGCAAAATACTTAAATCATTGAAATGAGTCAATTAGTAAACTAATGATTAACTTGTTTAAGAGGCTACAGTAAATTCGCAATGTGTTAAAAGAGTAATTTACTTCTTTTAACTTTAAAAGGAACATTTAATGTATGAGTCAGGGGTGGCAGGAAATTAATCTTTGTTGAGCTAAGGTGTCCCAGGCATTCTACTTACCCCATATTCATTACATTGTCAACAAATGAGCATTTTCAGAAGGAGAATGGTTTTCCCCCCTCCTTAAGGACACATGCTACAAAATGAAAAACAGTAAAGGAAAATAACCAAAAGAAAAATACTCTGATGCCTTAGAAACTGGGTTTACCAAGCAAGTCAAATGCCAAAGCAGTGGTTCAAAGCACCTTTCAGCTTTAATCGTTTACTCTGCATTAAAAAAACCAATTAAATATTCTCTGAATTTTAAATTATATTTACCAACACACTGGTAACTATAATGTACTGGGAATATATTCCCTTTCACTATACATGGTTATTTTTATTTTGCGCACAGAATGCTGAGAATACCGAATAAATACACGTTATTAAAACACACACAAACAACTCTGTTACAAATTGATGTAAATGGTTAGGTCTCCCTCCCATACAAATTTTGGCTTATATACCCTTACATCAAAAAAACAACAGTGGTGTAGGCCACCAAATACCCATGGATAAAGATGGTAACTTAAGCACTGAAGTCCAGAATCAGACAGGAAATAGCTATAAACCAAAATAGAAAGCAAAATAATGTAGAAAAGTGACAACTCATGTCAAAGTCTGGGTAAATTTTAATATGCCCAAGCCTGAGAAAAGAATTTTCCTAAAATGTTGGTTCTTAAGGGGACATTCGTAGGTTAAACTGAACACAAAAGAAAAGGGAATTTCCCTAAAGAAGTTTTCTGAGCCAAAAGAAAATCAAATTATGCTTGAAAAACTAAAGCAAAGACTAATAACTCCTGTCTTTCTCTCCTCACCCACTTCTCCAGATTCGCTTCAGTGTAGGTTTTCCTGCTGGAGGCCATTTATTAACTCTGTATTCTGTTATCTCAACACAACTGAATCTAGACTTAACCCTCTGTGTCTCAGTGGGTTGATAAATGAGACAATTATTTTCAGTCCCTCATGAGCTGGGAAACTGCATTCTGGACGTGCCCAAACATATGTAGACATATAGACATACTAAGCCTCAGATTAAAGGAACAGTAACTTACTGCCAAAAGGATATTATTTATGGCCACTATTAAAAATGATTTCTTCTTATATAACTTTAAGAAAGTATCAAGAGAGACACTGTGAGTTAAACAAAACTGAAAATGACTTCTCACAATATTTCATATGCTCAAAGTTTTATGCAAAAAACTTGTAAAATAGAATGTTAGTCTCAAGTTTTTAAAAAAGGTTTTTAAAAAGCTAAGCATGAGTTCATAAGTAAACTGGATGTTCGTGATTTGAAAGAAAAAGGCAAAGTTAATAAAATGCTAGAAAATAAAGTGATATAGTTTTTTGCAACTGCATGCATTTCTAGTCCTTTGCCAAAGATTCTTAGATTGTAAAAATTGTAAAAAAATTTGACAAAAGTAAATACATGATGGTTGTATTGAAGGCTTTCCACAACTGGAGACACTAAAATATATTTATTTAGTTGGGAGAGGAAGTGGCAGTGAGAGCCTTTCAACTATAATGACCATTTTAGAGTTCATTAGACACTATCGTTCATAATTCAAACACACATGAGCTGGTGCACTGTCTTACGATGTCTAGTAGGTACAACAGCAAATAACAGAATTTGGGAGCCAGAAGACACTGGCTCTCTAAATACAACTAAGACTGTTTTCTATGTTGTAGCAGATAACAAGGACTGTTTAAAATGGTAGCTTTGAGAGCTTATTTTTGAAAACTTAACTTGGAGTGAAACCCTTATCAAAGAATGTGCTCTGTTAGGATTTTCCTTTTACGTAATGAAAGAACAATAAAAGGCAGGTGGAATTATACCAAGAGAAAAAACCAGAAATTACATCTCTCAAGCAGAAGTGCTAGGATAGAGTGAAGCAAAACTGTAATAACCATTACTATTTGAGGTGGTATCTATTTTAATGTACTTTCAACTATGACTGAATGCTTAAATAAAGAAATGCATACAAAAGTGAAAGTTAACATATGTGCCTGACATTTTTGTTTTCCTATTCTCAAGGGTATATTTTTAACCCTGGGACAAAATTAGTAGCCCAAATCTTTATACTGCCTTAAACTAATTTTTGTTTCTTGTCTTCTTCTCTCCTCTCCAAGTCACTCTACAGAGTTAGATGATAAGAAATATGGTTCCTGGATACCCCTTAATTCATTCTTGTGGTATCCTTGTATAGAGTTCAAAATCCATACACTTCAACATATGTCGACATACCAAGAAATCAAGATGAAGGGTTCGGTTTGGAGATGACAGTTGAAAGACTTCTGTTAAAGTTGAAGACCATTTTGCGTTACATGGTCCACTGTCGACTCCGAGTCCCAACAGTGTAACAAATAAAAACACGGCCGACAAAACGTGACCCTATGTGATGCAGCCAGCGGAACTGACGTCTACAGCAGCTCTTGAGGTAGAAAACTTACTACTCATCACTAAACATGTGAATAATACCTAAGTTAATGTTTCAATATGAAAGTTTAAAAACTGCACAAAGATGCTGTGAATGTCCTGTACATATACTTCAGTAAGGACCAGAAGGAAGTTTGGAATGAGACTGTTTTCCTTATGGATTTTAAAATATATATGTATTTCTTTAGGATTTTTATATATTCTATGCATTGACCGTCCATCTCCTTAGAAACCTTCTGACTCAAGGAAGGAAAATCAAATCTTAAACGCTGTGGGTCCCTCCTTTGCTTGCATGGCAGTCCCCACACAGAGGCACAGGAGGCTGCTCTGGCACAGGGACGTGGTGGGCGGAGACCCGGGAGAGGACCCGAGCTGGGGGTCCCAGGACAGGTGAGGAGAGGCTGGGAAGGAGGAAGTCTAAGAGACTCTGCTGGGACTTGGGAGGATAAATAGCTATAAAAACTGAGCATTTTCAGGGCTCCTTCACCCACGTCATCCAATTCTGTAAATAGGTAATTCATTTTATGTTTTGAACAATCCAGTTATAGTACGTGCTACACATCTCCAGGTGATCAGAAGACCGACTGGCCGGTTTTAGGGGTGGCTGCCTTTCTTCAATTAGCAGTAGGAAGTCCCCATGAATGTATCCCAGAGGCAGACACGTGGGAGAAGCACGCAGCTGAGGAAAACCTGGAGGGGAGAACAGGTCGGGAATCCAGAGATGTTCCCTTCTCAGTGTCCTGGGAGCCCCTCTGTAGACAGAGTGTAAGAGCACGATGGTACGTTTTCAGTCTGTGGAGGAAATCTAAGTTTTTGCATGTTTCAGAAATGGCCTTCTATAAACACCTGCAGACACTTTCCCTGATCCTGACAACACCTCATGTAAAAATGGAACGTACTAGACCTGGCATGGATGGTGCAGGGAAGGAGGAGAGCAGGCGTGGGAAGTAAAAATGATTCCTGAACGCAAAGTTCAGAGCCCAGCCTTGGCCTCTGGCCCCCTGACCCAGGAAACAGCCTAATCATTCAAAGACTGGCAGAGAATGAGCTACTGGGCTAATAATTAATAAAGACCTGTGAGGGCAGGCAAGGAGCAGCTGAGAAGCACAGTCACGGAATAAGAAAACAGGCACCACCGTTCATTTTTCCATTTTCCCTTTGGAGATGACCTCTGCGTAGGAGGTGTGAATGAAGTCATAGAGCTGCCTGGCATTTGCCACGTTCCCCAGCAGGAGCACCAGCTTGTCGAGGGACAGGCTTGCTAATTCGGCGATGTTCTTAATGTTGGTCATCAGGGAGCGACAGTTTTTGGCATTTACCCCTGGCATTTTTAACAAGAAGTCCTGGGGACCGGGATTATACTTCTCTGCCTCGGGGAGGGTCTCGGAATCGGCTGTCACGGCCATGGCCGTCGCCGCGTCCGGCTGTGGCTTGTTCTGCTTCAGCGCCTCAAACAGCTCCGCGGTGGCGTGCGGGGAGGGGCACCAGAGGACGCGGAGCCTGGGGAAGTGCAGCGTGAGGAGCGTGAGCTTGGAGCTGATGTCGCCGCCGGAGATCTCCTGATGGAAGGCGCCTCGGGACACGAGAGAGAAGGGCTTAGTGGGGTCGAACTCGATCAGAAGCACCGGCCGCTTGTAGTAGCGGGACATGGAGACGCACTGGCTGTAGAGGCGGCCGTTGTTCAAAGAGCCGATCAAATCACTGATGCTCTTGCGCTCCACGCACATTTCTGGAGTCAGCACGTAGTCTCCGACCTCTAAGGTCACTGGCTCAATGTCAATGCCCCGACGGTGGATCAGAGATGGGAGTTCGCTTCGAAACTCGCGCACGTCCACAACGATACTTTGCTGGGTACCATTCTGTTCCTGGCCGCCTATGAAGAAAAAGAAGCACTTTAAGTAACGTCACTGAGGAATAACTCTCAAAGATGGAAGAGCACAAAGTTAAAAATCTATGTTTCTGCTGTTAATCTCTGATGCCTGGTTACACAGTATGACATGTTATTCCACACTTTTCCATATTATAAAAAGGTTTATTTACAGTTTAAGGCAATTTCCCTTAAACTAAATAGAGCTGGTAGGAAATTGGGGTCTCTTGGTACTTCCTTACTTAGAATTCACAAATACCAGCACTTGCCATCATCTTCCCTCTGTGGTTCCTCTATGGCAGCAGTCCTCAACCTTTCTGGCACCAGGGACTGGTTTCGTGGAAGACAGTTTTTCCACGGACGGGGGTGGGGTGTGTGGGTGTGCGGGGGGATGGCTCAGGCGGTGATGTGAGCCACGGGGAGCCATGGGGAGCGGCAGATGAAGCTCCACTCACCTGCTGCTCACCTCCTGCTGGACGGCCCGGTTCCTAACAGGCTGCAGACCAGTATCGGTCCGTGGCCCAGGGGTTGGGGACCCCTGCTTTACGGTCCCTCACTGTTGCACTGACCACATTTTACTGATCATCGTCGTCCCAATTCCTAGGACATAGTAGATGCTTAGAAATGTTCTCTGAATAAACTGCCTTGTGGACTGCTGTGAAAAAATTTGGAGCTTTTAGTGCTTGTATCAATGAGTCCAGAGATGGGAAAATGGGAGAAGCTGGGAAAAACAAGAGCACAGAGCTTCTCCCACTAACGTGCATATGAATCACCTGGGATGGAGTTAAAGTACCTACTGTTTCTGTAGGTCTGGAATAGGGTCAAAGACTCTGCATTTCTAACAGGCTCCCAGGTGATGCCAACGCTGCTGGTTGAAGGACTCAAAAGTGCTGTTGTAGGCAGAATAGTGGCCCCCTGATGATGTCCATGTCCTAATCCCTGAAACCTGTCAATATGTTACTTTACACGGCAAAGGTGACTTTGGAAATGTGATTAAATTAAGGATCTCAAGATTGGGAGATTATTCTGGATTGTCCAGGTAGGCCCAAGGGTCCTTATAATGAAAGAGGGAAGCAGGAAGCTCAGAGCTGGAGCTGCTGACCTTGAAGTGGGAGGAAGGAGCCATGGGCCAAGGGATGCAGGCAGCCTGGATAACCTGGAAGAGGAAGGGATTCTCCCCTGCAGCCTCCAGGGGGATCGCAGCCCTGCACACACCTTCATTTGAGCTCAGTGAAACCCATTTGGACTTTGGATTGTAAAATAATAATTGTTAGATAATAAATGTGTGTTGTTTCCAGACACTAAGTTTGTGGCAATTTGTTACAGCAGCAAAGGAAAGCTAACACAAGCGCTTAGAGGACTGAACTCGAAAGGGCAGATTTCTGTGAACAGCTTTCTGTGTGGTACCTACTTGCTCCAAACTACCTTATTCATATTACCTGACATCCTGTTGTTCTGCATGACATGTCCCCAACCTATTTGAGTTAATAAGAATCTTCTTCAAAAGATACCCTGAGGCAGTGTTTCCCAAAGTATGGTCCAAGGACCACGTCCATCAGACGCTGACCCCATTTCAGATCTATTGATTTGGAATTTCTATGGACTGGGGTCCGTGAATCCACAGTTTTAACAAGCATCAGAGGTTATTCTTAAGTACGCTAAATTCTGAGACCCACTGCTTTAACTGCGCTGGACCCCACCAAAGGAGAAAAGGGCTCAACTGCATTGTTTTTCCCACACCTCTTGGCTGAAAGCAGCTGCTGACATGGGGAAACGGGGCCTGGGGCGTGGGACATGGCTAACCCTGGACCATGGTGCACGTGGCATCCAGCAGGTCTTGGTGGAAGCCACTGCTGGGATGCTGCATGGCAGTGAGAGTACCACACACCTGGGATCTGGAAAAGCGCCAAGAAGCAACCAACAAACACAGATAGGGAAGTGGGAACGCACCCCAAACAATCCTGACTCTTTATCTATGGGCAAACTGGCCTCTTCAGGTAAAGGTAAGAACCTAATCACCATTTACAAAAGTTTCTTGGCAAAAGTACACTCTGAATCTCAACCAGTGCGCGAGTGTAACTGATTTCCAATGCCGATGCATAGATCACAACCCCACTTATCTTACAGGAGAGGAGCCCGAGATCCAGGAAGGACACGTGGCTAGTAAACGGCCAGCTGAGACCAGGGTATGGGAGAAGACACGCACGTTTAAGAGCTTACTGAGAAAAACCAAGCTTCTGCAGAGAAACTCTGGAACCTCACAGCCTCCTGCACAGGCAGCAGGAGTGTTCGGCAAAGGGCAGGACTCACCGGCTTTGCGTGTGTCGGTGGGAGCACCTGCAGATACACAGCCTCTTACGAGGTCGAGGTTCGTTTCGTCTCTTCCTTCTCTTTCTTCAGGGACAACCATGCTAGCCTTTTCCCTGGGGGTGGGAGAAAAACATCTTCAACATTTCTGAGCTAATTTCAAAATTCCAGGTTTTAATCTTTTGTAAATTATACAAAATGATCTACATAACTGTAGCAGTAAAAGAGAATACAGGAAACATCAGAAGTAAATATGCACAGTCAAGTGATGTGTAAAGGAAGCAGAAAGAGTTTCTTGGTTGCGTACTCCTGCTCATCTTCCAGAGTTAAAAAATACTGTTAGTTATTTTCTATTCTGTATGTCCTCTAAACACTTTGTGGCATGAAAGAAGCATGTGAAAAATGCCACAGAGAGATTATTGAGACTTTCTATAAAAACGTGCTAAATGTGTTACTGAACATTGAAAAGGATTCAGATAGTTTATATCCCAATATTTTCAGAGTAATCATAAATAGGATCGTTAAAAATCAATGATTAGGGACTTCCCTGGTGGCGCAGTGGTTAAGAATCTGCCTGCCAATGCAGGGGACAAGGGTTTGAGCCCTGGTGCAGGAAGATCCCACGTGCCGCGGAGCAACTAAGCCTGTGCACCACAACGACTGAGCCTGTGCTCTAGAGCCTGTGAGCCACAACTACTGAGCCCATGTGCCACAACTACTGAAGCCCATGCGCCTAGAGCCCGTGCTCCACAAGAGAAGCCACCTCAATGAGAAGCCCGCGCACCGCAACAAAGAGTAGCTCCCGCTCGCCACAACTAGAGAAAGCCCATGCACAGCAACGAAGACCCAACGCAGCCAAAATAAATAAATAATTTTAAAAATCAATGATTAAAGAAATGAAAACAATACATGGTTAAGCTTTGATTTAAAAAACTCCAGGTGGGAGGCCCCATTAAACACCCTTGGTTTTAAAGGAAAATCAAGATTAATATTAGAAAGCAAATTTCCAACAAAAGATTTAAACAAAAAAATCAACATCTCAGGTTATGCAGTAGAGCAGCATCAATTCACTCACTTGTGCGTTTACTTAAAACATTTACAGAGGGCTCCCACATGCTGTGCGAGCTATTTTGGATACAAATATGGTTACCCGATAATTCCTGTCTTCAAGGAAGCTCAGTATCTTAAACCCGGTAGATTGACAAGCCTGTACAATCCTAACTCAGATTTGTAATCAGGAACCAGAATCATGGCAAGATCCTCAATAACCACGGGAAGAGTAAGCCAGGTTTGCCATAGTCTTATTTTTCAAAACCAGTAAAGGATGTTATAATCAGTTCAGGAAAGAGCAAGCCCTGTGTGTTCCTCTGTGCCAGGCTGACAGAAAAGATGTATAAGGTTGGGTCTCTGCCCTCGCTGGGCTTGCAACTGAGTTTCACGGCAACGTGAAAACCGTGGAACTGACTGACTGCAATAAAAGAGGCCGGGGAAGGTGAAACAAGAGGAATCTTCATCAGCAACTAACGATTTCAACAAGGGCTCAAACAAAAAGGATTTTCCAATGAAAGGAAATAAAATCAGATGGAGCAATTCCCCAACCACTCTGGATATGTGATGTTTTAGGGCAGGGCACCACGAAGAGATTCCACCAGAGAACAGAAACTCCAAGTTTAAATTCTTTACTATTTGAAACAATATACAAATGCAAAGTTATTATCAGTATAACATTTTATGAATAGATCACAAGGAGGCAGGCAATAGTTCCAGTTCCGTGCTCCCTCGTCATTCTCAGTACCGGTGTCAAGTGTTGCTGATGAAGGATTCTTTGCAGTGACAATGGCTCTGGCAGCCACTCATTACTGCCCCGTTACACCTACTAGACTCCAGCTGGGGGCAAGGGGCAAACCGTTCAAAAAACTTACTGCTCTTAAATTTCTTTTTCTTTAATATTTGGGATCAACATGGGGGATTTTTTTTTCCTCTTTATCTCCATTTACCTTACTGGCTAAGCTATCACACGTGAGGGCATCCTCATTTCCTGATTAATTTGTAATTGTGGCTGTAGAGCACAGTGAGTTAGAAGGCAGACCCTGGACCCATGTTTCGTGAATTTGAAACCACTTACTGGCTGTGTGACTTCAGGCAAGTTGTTTAATGGCTCTGTCCCTCAATTTCGTCTGTAAAATGGGGATGATACTAAAATCTAACCTCAAAGAGACTGTTACAAGGACCACATAATATACGTAAGGCACTCAGAAGAGTGCGTGGCACACAGGAAGCACTATATAAATGTCAGCTGTTATTATAACCGTACTTTTCTTACAATGTAGTAACCTCATCCCCTAATTATCCACAATTATGCTAAAAAACAGAAGATTTTCTTTCAAATGATTCCACAACTGTTTCAGTTAATACTGTTAAAAAACAGCTAGTTTACTATGAAATGTTATAACTGCAAATTGAATCTGAGAAAAAAATATACTCCTGAAATGAAACCAGGGTTGTAAAGAAAATAGTAAGTCTTCCTAATCAGTAACTCAAATTAGTTTAACAGAAATTTGCCATACTTATATTCAGTCTCTTGCTTTCAACATTTGCATAATTTTTCAAGTTACTCTATGTGATAGACACAAAATAATAAACAATTCAGGTCCCTATTTCCACTTAAAGTACTGTGGTTTCTTAATTTTGCCTTAACGTCTTCAGTGATATTTGAATAGCTTGTACAACGTGACAACACAGGGAGGAGACACTGGACTAAAGTCTCTTCAAATGGGCGTTTATTCAAGCCCTCACGCTAACCCATTCTGTGATCATATTTTCTAACTGTAAAATTTCAAATAAGCTAATAATCCTTTTCTTTGAAAAGTGGTGACCTCTCCAAAACTATGTATACTCAGAATGTTGTTACGAATTTTTTGACGCAGGGAGCATTTTATTAGCAATACTTACAAGTGTAACCTTCTTTCTCTTTACTTGACATCTGTAACCTACTGATCTCCGGTCCAGTCACACAGTCCTTTCACTGCCAGTTCGCCTGATTCATTCCTCTCTGGTTATTTTAAATAGTAGCATTGCTTTTGTCCTTACAACATCACTCATGGAGGTCCTGGCAAAAGCACATTCCCTCGGTCTCACATTAAATTTTTCTCTAAGTCCAGGCTTAGTGCAAATGCTCTTTCAGCCATGCACCTCACATATATTTTGCTTTTCAAAACAAACACTTCTCAAATTCCCCAAGTTTTCTGGGAAAGTAAATATCTTAAGATTCTGAACGGCATAACTATCTGTGTAATATGGGAAGATCTAACATAATAAGTAGACAATCACCACTGAGAGTTTATAAAATTATGCCAGACCATAGATAAAATGACATCAAAACCTGGTATGGAAATTACTGTAGAGACTGAAACATAGGAGAAAGTCCGTACCCCCGGTTCTGCTGAGTGAAGTTTCCAGTACGCGTCAGGCTTACCCGAGCCTTGACACTGAGCCCTTCGAGTGTAAAATCACTTGTATAAGCCGGGAATGGCATGTGGTCCCCGATACCTGGCTACAATCCACTCCTTTTCTAGGCCAGGTTCTGATGCACTGGAGAAGAGGCAGTCACGGGAAGGAGGCCTGGAGCATAAAAACTCACCTACTCAGAGCCTACCAGGCCCCCCTTGGCTACAACACTGTGCAGGAAGGGGTTAAGGGAGCAGGCCTGGGCTGCTCAAACCCTGCACATTCCCAAGAAAGGCCTGTCTCCTCAGCTTGTCTTCCCAGAAGCCCTTGGCCAGCTTCTGGGAGTTGAGGTCTGAGCTCTTGGAACACAACGTCTGATAAGAGGGTTTTTATATGCCTGGGGCCACACGGCACCAGTGTGATCAGATGGTTTATGCCAACAGTGTGATTTCTAGTGAATACCTGTTTTTGCTCCAGGGAGCTGGAGTCTGTCACTTGAGTACTATGTCTATATGACTGACTCCCAATAAAAACGCTGGACCCCAAGTCTTGGGTAAGCTTTCCTGTGGACGACACTGAGCGTGTGCTGTCACACGCTGCCACTGGGAGAATTAAGCACGTTCCTGCGACTTCATGGGCAGAGGACACTCGGCAGCTTATGCTGGATTTTCCTGGACTTGGCCCCGTGTGTTCTTTCCCTTTACTGATTTTACTCTGTGTCCTTTTCCCTGTAATAAACCATAACTGTGAGAATACCAGTTTTTCTGACTCCTGTGGGTCCTTCTGGTGAATCACTGAGCCTGAGGGTGGTCTTGGGGACCCTCAACATGAATACCAACAACCTACTCTGAATATTTTAGCTCCATGGGCTCATTTGTGATTTAGAGACAGTTACTTTAATCAGAGAAGCCTTAGGCAAAGGATATTTTAAAAAGAGTGAAGGAGCAATTAGGAGGTACCGGCCCACATCCAGCCGCACCAATTCTTTGATGCCATTTCCTCGATATCTCTTAAATCTGTCCCCTTCCCTCCATCAACCTAATCTTGGCTGCCACCGGTTCTTATCAGACAATTGCAACAGCTTTCCTGACTCCTTCCCTGCTCCATCCATTCCTCAGTTTGATGCCAGCGAGAGCCTTTAAAAAATACTCTATGTCACTTTCCTAATTAGAACTCTTCAGTGCTGTCTTACTGGCTACAGAGTCAAGTTCTAAATCCTTAACAGGCCTTGTGCACCTCTGAGCTTTCACACACACCCTCGTTCAACAGAAACCCCGGCCCACTTCGTCCACTTAGCAACCAGCACACATGCTCCACGGGTCAGCTTAAAGGTCATTCCTTCAGTGACGCCGTCCCTGACATCCCACACTGGGTCAGATCTCTTTGACAGACTCTCGTAGGATACCCTTTTCTTTTACCTTTGCAGCCCGCCGCCCTCTGCCCATGTCTGTTTATGATATTATTCATAATCATTCAATGTTTGTCTTTTCCACTAGGGGATAAGCTCTAGGAGGCAGGACAGAGCCTTTTTCTGCACCACTGTGACTCCAGCACTTTAACATTAGCACAGGGGTTGGCTCATAATAGATGCTCAAGAAATATCTGTTGACTGTTTGAGTCTTGGGAGATGAAGGTCTAGGAGACACAGAGAGGCGCTAAAAGCTCTAGACAAGAAGAGGTAGTCTGCATTAATACCTGGTTTGTTATAACACTTTCTGGAATACTTTTTCAAAAAGCATATGTACACATATATAAACTATCCCACAGAGCACATTAATAGAAAATACATATCTATGAAATGCAAACAGATTCGCAGACATAGAGAACAGACTTCACAAAGGGGAGGGGGCTAGGGGAGGGAAGGATGGGGAATTTGGGATTAGCAGATGCAAACTAGTATATATATAGGATGGATAAACAACAAAGTCCTACTGTATAGCACAGGGAACTATATTCAATATCCTGTGATAAACCATAATAGAAAAGAATATGAAAAAGAATGTACATATATGTATAACTGAATCACTTTGTGTACAGCAGAAATTAACACATTGTAAATCAACTATGCTTCAATCAAAATTGAAAATAAAAATATACGTATTTTCATAAGCTGAAAGGACTGACCAATAATTGTAGGACTAATAGCTGTAAGAATCCATGGCTAAGGCATGCCACAATCACAGAAGATAGGAAGGGAAGAAACTGCCCACGAACCGTGCTGAGTTTCTTCAAAGGGACTCAATGACACTGATTCAGTAAGCACTCCTGTTTCTGGGAACGCATGCCCTGGATGAACTGGGGTATCTGCATATTTTAAGCATATACTGAGAGCCCACAGCCAGTGTTGAAGGATGGCTGTCCATTTTGAAATCCTGTCTAGGTCCTGGCTGGCTAACTGCCACTAAAAATGATTTCTGCCCTCTCGCTGTCACTGATATGTTGCCAACGTCTGAGGCTTGAAAGACTGGTCTGGCCCAGTCACTGCCAGGCCAGGCCATGGTCTCCTCCGGTCTAGCCTTTTCTCTGGCTCAGATCAAGGATGCCCTGTCCAGCCCCTGCCCTGGCTTCTGGGGCTCCTTAGAGAGCATCTGATCCATCTTCTCTCACCAAGCTGCCATTTCCTTGATGACACCCCTTGGGGGAGGCTATTAGATTTCTCAAATGCTTGCAGGAATAAGAGGTAGCCATGTAGTTTGTGAATATCTCAATTAGAAACATTTTCCTTATGTTAAACCAAAAGCTTTTTCTATTTGGATTTGGAACATTAAAGGCTACTCATTCTCAAAAAACACACATCTGTTCAGACCAATGTCACACCTTTAAAATAACATTTTCCCAGAGTGATTCTATTGATTTGAACTGACCAGGTCATAAAAATATTTCCCAGTAAACAGTAAAGCAGTCACCCACCCATGGACAATGGAAATTTTACAAGGGAAAAAAAAAAATCATGATTCCAAGGGAAGGGAGAAATCTTGTACATGGGGGAGGGGGAGAGAGTGTTTCAGTTCTATTGCTGGTGTTTTATGTTATATTTCTTTATAAACATAAAAGCAGTTTTCTTCACATTTCTAATATTCTATTAAACCCCTGAAAAGCAACTGGAGATGGTGGAGAAGCAGGGGAAGAGAAAAGGAAATGTGTGTTGATGTATATAAACCCTGGAGTGAATCAGACTACAGGTGTATCTTGATGTGACCCTCCCCAGCAGCTTCCTCTCTCCATCTTTCCTGAGGGCTAGTAGATATTCCCCCACTCAGAGAAGCCTCTGGATCTTCAAAGGCCTTTGATTCCTTCATACTGATCTTCTACGTATTTACCTTATGAGTTTTTCAAAAGCTTCCTTTTCTTTCCGCAAAGCAGTGAGATAGCGTTGTTCCTCGGTTGAACCTCCGTATATAAGAAAGTAAACCCTGCAAGTTAAGACAGAACTCTTTTAGGCTGCAAACACATAATTTTTAATCCCTGGAAGGAAGAGCATGGCATTTGAAATCAGTAACCTAGAGTGTTCAACTAATAAATATTTGACTGAGAAGAAAAGGTTCCATTAATCACACACTTACTAAAATTAAGCAGCCTAAACCCCACCTGTTAAAGGTCTCATTACCACATGGGTTATTTTTTTCTTCTTCTTTCATCAAAAGGAGGAACAGAGTTTAGGTAAACACTGAAATATAATAAAGAGGGATAGAATAATTCTTTCCTCATAACTATAAACAAATCAGAAAACACAACCTTAGCGGCTTCTCTTTTTTCAATTTTTTTCTTTGCATCTCTGCCAAACAATCGTTTAAAAAGTTGGATGGTGGTTATAAAGGCCAGCTTATGAAAGTTCATGTTAGTGAAAAATAAACAAATGAAATCTATATGACCTTTATCTTCACAAGTAATTTCTCAGTTCCTTTTTATTCATGTCTTAACAAAACTGAGTCATCACACATTTTATATAAACACACAGACAGAGAAGACATGGATTATATCAAGCTCCTCAAGAAATAATATGACATATTCTTTTCTCTTAGAAAAGGCCAGCTTTCCTATCTTGTTGGTTGCTAAGAAGCTGAATGAAGCACCTCCTCTGCCCCTTTTCTTCACCTTCTATCAGAGACATTTTCCCTTTTTAGCCCTCGATTTTTCTTTTGGTCTTCATTTTCCTAGTTTATATTTCTTTGAAGGGCGGGCAGGGAAAAAACCATTGGCCAATGAGTCCAGAGACCTGAGCTCTTCCACGAATGTATCATGTGGCCAAGGGCAAGTCATTCACCATTTCTGGGCCTCAGTTTCCCATTGATGGATCAAGTGGTTGAACTCTGAGGTCCCTTCTGGTTCTGACCTTTTGTTTCTAAATATCACACTATTCCACATTCAGGCAACAGAGAACTTTTGTGCACACAAGCTATCTCCAATGTTGATCAACAGCAAAGTATGAAAAATTTATCAGCCTATAATTATTTCTCCAGCTTTGTCTCATCTCTTTATCCTGCGTTATTTCTGGTCCACCTCCTCCATTCACCTCTACTCTGAAAGGTTGCATTCGTTAAACTGGCTAGAAAGGTTTTTTTGGCTCTGCTTTTGGTTCAGGCTGAGTTCAGGACATTAACTTTGCCGTTTATTTCCCTCAGATAATTGGAGAGCCAGAACACTATATTCTTTGGGAGGCATCATTTTCTCATCTGATATTTCTTGAAACTCAAGAAAACGTGGTACAATAATTCCCCAAATACTTTAGTTTTATGTGGCTGTAACTTAGAGTCACTTTTTCAGATTTACAAGAAAGATGTTTTAGAATTATGAAATTTAGCTGAGTCATAATTATATTAACATTTGGTAGAAGTTAGGATATTGTAAATTTCCTAGGCTTGTTCAGAGACGGTGCCCCATAGGCTACAACCGATGCATAAAGAATATGGCACAGAACAGCAGAAGAGCAAGTAACAAGAAGGGGGGCATTCCCTCAGATTCCTGGATCCACTACAACATTCGACCTCCTTCCCATGCGTACTTTCCAGACTGGTACTTCCCAGACTGATCAGAATGCCAAGTAAGGTTTCACAAACTCAACCAACATCGTAACAATGTAACATTAAAGATAAGAAAGCCCATGGGCAACTGGTCTATCTGTGCTAAATCCTAAAGAACTGTGAAATTGAAGCCCATGAGATCGCAGTTCATATTCCTTACAACTTGCCTCAGGGGTTTCCCGGGCCGACTTGCCCTGTAAATTTCAAGCTGACGCACGAAGGTCAGCTCTGCGTCGTACAGGACCACGTATCTTGGCTCCACCTCGTGGAGCACCCGTGTCAGAGCGTAGGGGTCACTGCAGCCCAGGAGTGGGTGGATAATGGTGAGGGGGTCTTTCATGATTCCGTACGCGGCATCAGAGGACACGTTTAAATCAAACTCCTCGTGCTTAATTTCTTCTAAGCAGCTTTCGGGGCTACTGCTTAGGTCTCTCGGACAGCCCTCCTCGACAGCCCCCTCCTCCTCCAGTTCTTCAGATTGTTCCATCATCTGAGTTAAAGTCAGCCTTGGTTTCTTCTTTTTGAGAGCCCTCTCTTTGGCAGAAGCCCTGTCTTTGTTTCGGACGCCTTTGGGCCTTTTGATGGATTTCATAATTCTCTTTGAGCCATCCTCCTTCCTAAACCTCATCCACACGTCTTCGGCTTTGCTGTCCTTCTCAAAGGTTTTCCTGTAGAGCCTCAACAAGAAGGCCTCTGCTCCGACAGCGATGTACTCTCGCAGCTGGGAACAGGTCCTGTCATCACTTGCGCAAATGAGAACGTGTCCTAAAATTAGAAACAGCGTTATGTCCTGATTACCTCACTTGTCGCCCTACCCCACGCGCCCCCTCGTCCCTTCCCCCACAGAGACACAGCTCACCCCTTGGCGCTAAAGATACTTTACAAGTTGTTTAAAAAGGGTCTCGGATGCTTATCAAAGGCTTTCGCCTCTCTGGCAGGATTACTTAAATCTTCTGGGTAAAGGTGAAGCCAGAAATATTTAGTGTCTTACGGAAGTATAGCTGTGGTATAATGG
This sequence comes from Eubalaena glacialis, assembly GCF_028564815.1. Taxonomy (NCBI): domain Eukaryota; kingdom Metazoa; phylum Chordata; class Mammalia; order Artiodactyla; family Balaenidae; genus Eubalaena; species Eubalaena glacialis. Next base: position 67,655,727 of record NC_083728.1, on the reverse strand, counting down.
AGGCTTTAAAGAAGCTCTTTTTAATTAATAATTTTCCAGAGGATCTGGATATAGATCTGGAAATACCAAAATAAATTCCAAATGGATTACACAGTCAAATGTTAAATGATACATCATGAAAAAAAAGATGACTATTCTCCATCTCTCCATGAGGATGATTTTCCAGGCTTACAAGCAATGGAAGAAATCTCAGAAAAGATTGATATCTGTGAGAAGATATCAATTGATCAATCAATTGACTGACTCTATGAGAATAAAAAACTGCATTAAAAAAGCTAAAGACAGGCTGCTCCCAAGCCTTTTGAGACGGACCACATTTTGTCTATGGAATGTGCATCTCTAAATAAAACCACTTCTTGCCTAAAAAAAAAAAAAAGCTAAAGACAAAAAATCAACTTTATGCAACTATGATAAATGTTAATATCTTTAATATATAAAAATCTGATACAAACTGAGGACACACTCTAAACCAGCAAAGGAAACTAAGACAATTCACAAAAGAAGAAATGCATCTGAGAAAAAACTGAGCTCCCCAAGCATCAAAATTTGAAACAAGATAACATTTTTCTCTGATCAAATGAATAAAATTGTTATACATATGTAATATATGTAGATATACACACAAATATATACAGAATTGCCAGTCATTGCTAGCTGGGTGAAAAAAGATAAGCTCTTATACTTCCAAAAGAAATGAAAATTGATAAAAGCTTTCTATAAATCAATGGGGTAATATGTCTTGAGAACTTTAAAAATGTCAGTATCATTTGGCTCATTAATTCTATATCCAGAAATTATATCTACACTATAACTTTAACAATGTGAAACAGAAAATACACAAAAGAAAACCAGGAAGGAAATATGCCAATGTTAACAGTGGCTGCTAGATGTAATTTTTTCCCCTTCTTTATTCTTTATGCTTTTTTTCTAAGTGCGCATGTATGACTTTGGGTCTTAAATCACAGCACCATAAGTTCTGGGATAATATCACAGCATAATTACTCATATAAGGATTATGTGCTTGCCTTTATTGCTTTAAAGGAGTTCAAAGTCTCAATATTTATTTATTTATTTATTTATGGCTGTATTGGGTCCTCGTTTCTGTGCGAGGGCTTTCTCTAGTTGCGGCAAGTGGGGGCCACTCTTCATCGCGGTCCACGGGCCTCTCACTATCGCGCCCTCTCTTATTGCGGAGCACAGGCTCCAGACGCGCACGCTCAGCAACTGTGGCTCACGGGTCTAGTCGCTCTGCGGCATGTGGGATCTTCCCAGACCAGGGCTCAAACCCGTGTCCCCTGCATTGGCAGGCAGATTCTCAACCACTGCGCCACCAGGGAAGCCCGATTGATTTTTTTTTTTTTTTTTTTTTTTTTAACATCTTCACTGGAGCACAATTGCCCCACAATGGTGTGTCAGTTTCTGCTCCACAGTAAAGTGAATCAGCCACACACACACACACACATCCCCACATCCCCTCCCTCCTGCGCCTCCCCCCCACCCTCCCCATCCCACCCCTCCCTCCAGGTGGTCACAAAGCACTGAGCCGATTCCCCGCACTGTGCGGCCACCTCCCACCAGCTATCCATCCTATACTTGGTAGTGTGTATACATGTCAGTGCCACTCTCTCACCTCGTCCCAGCCCACCCCTCCCCCTCCCCGTGTCCCCAAGTCCACTCTCCACGCCTGCGTCTCCACTCCTGTCCTGCCCCTAGCTTCCTCAGAGCCGCCCCTTTTTCTTTCTTTTTTCTATGTTCCACACACGTGCACCAGCACACGGCACCTGCTCCTCTCCCTCCGACCCACTTCACCCACACGACAGACCCCAGGGCCGTCCACCCACCACAAACAGCTCAACTGCGTCTCCTCCCGTGGCTGAGCGACACTCCACTGTGTATATGTGCCACATACTCCCCTCAATAGATACTTTTTAAAATTTAGTTTTATTTTCTATCTGGTTTTATTTTTAAAACTTAATTCAGGTTCAGTCTACAGTTCAGGTTCAGTCTACTAGTATACTTGTTTGAAGAGAGTAGCCCTAAAACTTGAAATTTTTTTAGCACTAGGTCAATGTCATTCCAAAATACAGTTGAGGCTTCTTTGAAAAGACACTTGCTAAGAACCTAAAACTTAAGCCCATTAGCTTTCTCCTGGAGGATTCCAGATTTAAAGCCTGGTAAATATATATGTAGAGATTTTGCTGCATCTTTTTTTTTTTTAATTGAAGTATAGTTGATTTACAATGTTGTGTGAATTTCTGCTGTACAGCAAAGTGATTCAGTTATACACACACACACATTCTTTTTTATATTCTTTTCCATTACGGTTTATCACAGGATATTGAACATAGTTCCCTGTGCTATACAGTAGGACCTTGTTGTTTTTATCCATTCTATATATAATAGTTGATTAGTTGCATCTTTAAATAGAAGTCCTGAGAACCCAACCAGTGAAACAACCTGCTTTCATGAATATACAATGATTCAACCTGGAGAAAATCACATCAAATGAACAGACAGGCACTTGTCACTAAGACTTCAGTGTTCATGTGGCACTTACTCTTCTACATTTGATAAAGAAGATAATAGTATAAATTATTTGCAAAGAGCTAATCAAAAAGACTCATTTGCTAGATTCTGAACGCAAATATCATCATCTCCTTTTTTCCTACCTGGACCACCAAGGGCTTCACTCTCCTTATTCTCTGCCTCAATTTCTTTCAATACTTCCGAGAGTGCTTCCCATTTTGGGTTGCTTTCTAGGACCAGTTCCTTTCTTGTTTCTGTATAGAAATAAAAGACAACCTCACTCTATGTGATAATATTTATCCATAAAGTATTCCAAAGGCTTTTAAAACAACAGATAACACAGGCATCATTCCATAAACCCACTCCTTTGCGCTTCCTTCATAATACTCTATAGATAGAATCTGCTTCTTTGAGAAAGGTCTCCTTATGGTCTAAATGAAGACACTTCAAACCAACATTAACACAGGTTCCATAATGCCTTGAGAGAAAGTGATATGCGTTGTCACTAATAAGAGATGATTATGTGTTAGTTGTCAACTGTGACATTATATATAAACTGCTACACAAAATAAAGGACTTGGTATTTCTTATCTCTAAAATAACAGTATTTATTATTTCTAAAATCCCCAAGATTTTCACAATCCTGAACATGGGATATAAGCAGACAACAATAAAACTTTTATTTCTGTAAGTACTCAAACATATTACTAATGTATTTAATTAAGTTTTGAAATAGACCTTTGAACTAGGCAGAAAGTAAACATTAACCCTATCCCATGCTTTAAAAAACCAACGATATTTATTATACCTCCTAGATGAGTGTGAAATAAAATCCATTATTCGCCTCATTCTAGTATTTATGTCCCCTAAAAGCTAAAAGGGATGTTAAAACGTCCCACTAAGACTTCAAGTCCCCAAATAGTAATTATTCCGAAGTTAAAAAAAAAAAAAACTATAATTCCTACGTAGTAGTAAGAATACTCTTTTTTGCATTACATCTTAGTTGCGGTGTGCGGGATCTTTCGTTGCAGCACGCGGGCTCTTCATCGTGGTGCGCGGGCTTCTCTCTAGTTGTGGCGTGGCGGTTTTCTCTTCTCTAGTTGTGGCGCAAGGGCTCCAGAGCGCATGGGCTCTGTAGTTGGCAGCACACAGGCTCACTAGTTGAGGCGTGTGAGCTCAGTTGTGGCACGCAGGCTTAGTTGCCCCGCGCCATGTGGGAATCTTAGTTCCCTGACCAGGGATTGAACCCGCATCCCCTGCATTGGAAGGCGTATTCTTTACCACTGGACCACCAGGGAAGTCCTAGCAAGAATACTCTTGATTGATATTTGGCATTTGTTATTTGGAATCCCCTGGCAATGAATCCATACCAAATACTTTTACCATACATTATATATGTTACATATAACATATAATTAACATGCAGTCACACATTTTTCACACAGCCGAAGGAGATTTAAAGTTATACTGTAGTAACTTGATAAGCATTTCCACACCAAATACTTAAATAAAAGACACGGTTGAAGACTTAAGCATACAAGATACCTTGCTCTTCTTTAATCTCTAGTTTTTCAGGCAGTTTGCCTTTTTTACTCATTTTGGCATCTGGAACATGATAAACCCTTGCTCGAGCATTTACAAACATTGAGGTGCTGGAGTCAAGAAACAGCCAACCTAATAAGGAAAGTTTAAAAAAAAAAGCCTTCAATTTATAGTTTACTTCAGAGAATCTCTGAAGGTCACATGATCTGTTTATCAACCGGTCACCAGCTTATTCATCTCCCAACCACACCTTCTCCCTTGTTATGGCCTCTGTCACTGTTTGGCTAGACCGTCGTTTTCAAAGTGCAGCCTATAGACCCCTGGGGGCCCCCAAGATGTTTTTGGGGGGGAAGGGGTCTGTGACCTCAAAACTACTCTCATAATAATACTAACTCATTATTTGACTTTTTTCCACTGTGTTGACATTTCCAATGATGGTGCAAAAGCATCGGCGGGTATCGCTGCTGGTGCCCAAGCACAGATGAAGGCAGTGGAACCAAAGCGTACTAGCAGTCAGTATGTTCCTCAATGCTATGCATTTGTAGTTTATTACTCAAGAATATTCCTGGTGAAGCAGTTAAGAAATATTATTTGTATTAAATCTTGGCCCCAGGCCCCTGGACCACACTTTAGAAAACACTGGTTTACCCAGACAGTGAGAAAGATCACAGTAGTGGGGAAGGATGTGACTGGTAGAAAAACAAGACGGTGGACAGCTGCGTATGTATGCTTCCCTACAAACGTCTTCTTCTCATTCTTCAGCACTTCAGCTGATGAAACTCCATATTCCCTTCCTGTTTCTTCGGGGAATATTAATTTTAAGTTCATAATAACTAAAATTCCAGAACACAACCTATTTCTAAGTTGGGGACTGCCTGTGATATACACAGTCTTTTCTAGAAATAAAATTGCTTGGAATGGATATGAATATTTATTATTATACAGAACAGAAATAAGTGGAAACATTAGCTATCAATAAAACCTACATCCTTGTGCTATGAATATAAAACGTAATTTGAAATCTTAGTATACCATGTAGTTGAATATAGCACTCTCCACACCTGATTCCCCCCCAAAACCCAGTACTTTATTCAAATGAGCTCTTAGGATAATATTAGTATTTTTATCTCCCACCTGAATTCTGACCAAATGCCTTCTCTGTTGCTCTGAGAGATTCCAGAAGATTAAGAAATGTGATGCAATCATACTGAGAGAGATATTGCAGCAAAGTTCGTAATATCTTCAAATCCTGAACCAAGGATTTAGTCTTGGCTCCAAGCTGGTGCCACAAAGGATCCAGATAATGGCGGATTGTCTAAAACAAGAAAAAAATTAGGACTGCTAAAAGATGTTCAATATAGCTATAATTAATACAAATTATACTTTCAATAAACATTATCCCTTGTATACATAAAAATGGTTAAAATGGTAAACTTTGTTATGTATATTTTGCCACAATAATAAAACATTATCTCCCGAGGAAGTGGATAGAAAATTTAAGTTCATAAGGTTCTAATAATAATGTTTAATTTTTCAAATATAAAGCAGAGTGTCATCACTAGAATCTTTATGATCAGATAGAGTCAATTCATAGTTACCCATATTTACATTATTAGGAGAAAAAAGGCCTGATAAACATCAGATGATCAATTATTTGCTTTTATGAAGAATGAAAGCATGTAGCTCAGATACATTCAGTTTCTGCCAAGTTTGGTCGAGACCCCATCCTGGGTGGATAGAGATGTGAGATCCAGCTGCACGAGGAAGCAGAGCACATAAACTAGGGAAACTACATGGGATCAAATTAAATAACAGTGGACCTTAGTCTGTTGGTATAATAAAATATTTAGTTTTTTTCTTTAAGTGTGATTCATGTATAGGAAAATATTTGTTAAATTAACAACTAACTAAATTTGAATACTTTTTAAGATCCTGAAGTTGCCTAAAACACAGAACAGCTTTATGTATATACTATGTAGGTATCTACATATCCACAGCTATATATATGCACGTTTCCTTCACAAGCTGATTCTGTAACTAAAAGGGATAATGTAGCATGATTCGGAAGCAGTTTTACTACATGGCATCTTATCTAACATATTTAATACTGAGCAGGAGTAATATATATTTGGATGACCAAATACTCTATTGTCCAAACTGGAACTCTTGTGAAAATGAAATGATACTATTAATAATCACTCCAGGATAACAGGCAGATACTGGGACTGTCCTAGATAAACTGGGATATACAACTCTTTTGTAAAAATCATCTACATGCTTCTTTTGTAAAATCATCTACAAATTTTCTAACAAGTGCAAATTATGTCTATATTTTGTTTTGGTTACTAAAAGAACACCTAAAACAATACTTTGACTTTCACTGGGCAGGTGATGATAAACAGAAATTTAGTGCAAAACCTATCTGGTTATATTTTGGTTTTCTAGGGACATATACATTCTACTAAAAGAATGTCAGAGTTTTGTTTTTTTTTGGTATACCATGCACTAAATTATAATAAACTTTACTTTAAAAACAGAGGCACACAACACATGGAATTACTTTTATGTATCATTATTTCATAGTAAAATGACTTTGGCAGAATCAGAAAAATGAGGACTTAAATTTTCTTTTTTTAAAAATCAATATGCATTACTTCCAGTGACAAAGAGGTTGATTCAGAGTTTGAAAGAAAAGAACTTGTTCTATCAAAATATGAAAAAAAAGCTGCCTGGAATTTTTTAAAAGTCAGCATTTTCTGTATGTACAATTCAATCTTAGACATTTACATATCGGAATTAATATTGATCTATGATGAAAAAATTAGTTAGATAAAAATTCCTTGCACTAAAGTCTTACCATTTTCTCAATTCAGAATGTAATTTTAAGACAGAGCAAGTTTCACATTCCTCAGTAATCAAAACTCATCCAAATTATTTTTATTCCAAATAAGAGATCATAAATTTTGAAGGATTCTTATGTAAACTTTTCTACCTGCAGCTATCCAAATGTTGCCATTTCAGAGCAAAATGTTATTCAGCGTTCTCTTACATATACTTAAAATAAGAGATAATCACCGTATAACTGCAAAAATTTGTGCCTATATGCCAATCAACGTATTCTACTACAAATTACTTTCCAGTAAACCAAAGAAACTACTTTAAATCACCTCCAATTTAATTTTAAAATAACAGCAAATTCCTATTAAGAACATTGTAAATATTAAAATAACTTGCATTCTTAAAAATTACAACATAACAAACGGTGCTTAAAAAGGAAAAGAAATAGAGTACCTTGTCAAAAGGTTTTCCAATAGCATTTTCTAAAGATAAATCTTCAACTTCAAGCGACGGGTTATGGCATTTTAGTTCCTTTAGACATGCATTCAGAATGTCCAGAATAGCAGTCTGTATAGCAAGCATGGCAGGTGTCATAGAAACATGAATTTCTACGACTTCGGGTTTATGCTGTTCTAAAAATGAGTTTACTGCTACATGGAACCTAAAGAGACAAACATTTTTCAAATTTTTTCTAGAGTTGCAAGAGCTATGTGTTTCTGGTCTCAGTTTAATACTCTAATAGCTTTTTGTAACTTCAATTAAGAAACAAAACGGAAAGCCAAATGACAGTGTTTTCAGGAATACTTTCAACCTCTATGAATGGAAGTATTACTCAAATAAGGCAGGGATCAGCAAATTATGGTCTGCGCTAAACCCAGTGCCTGTTTTTACAAATAGTCTTATTGGCACGCAGCCACGCCCACTGTTTATGTATTGTCTATGCCTGCTTTCACACTGTCACAGCAGAGTTGAATAATTGTGACAGGTGCATGGCCTGCAAAGCCTAAAATATTTACTCTCTGGCCCTTTACAGGAAAAGTATGTCAATCTCTGAAGTAAGGTATAATCAGAAAAGGAAAAAGACTGCAATAAAAAACTACTCTCAAATACCATACAGTATAACCAAAATACATATTAGCATAGGTTGCAAAATGTTTTGAAAATTGATACCTTATGTTTTTCCTAGAAATTTACATAAATTTTTCAAAATCTTGGTGCCTTATTTCCCTCAAAGTGGAAGTTGGAATCCTAGCCAGTAAATCTGCAGTTCACCTAAAGCTGTTGTGTATGTGAGCCTCTAGATCCCTGGGCGGTTTCACTAAATGTACAAGAAAGTGATAGCCCTGGGCTACCAGAAAAATAACTATCAAATCTCTCTCTCCTGTTAAAAGAATCACAAATGTGGTGACCATTTATTTATATTTGGATGCACTTGTTATGAACCTGGCTAGCGTGTATCAAGTGCAATGACAGTAAATTTTACATTACAGGGCAAAATTAAATTCCGACAGGTTCTCTCGCAGAAACTGGTCACATAATGCTATTTACCTTGGCCACAGATACAGCTTCCTTATGAAAAGATTTCTCATCACTCTCTCCACATGACAAAAGCCGGTGTCAAAGGCAATAGCGTTGTCTGTGAAAGCTTTAATAAAACCATGTTTGTTTTTCTGTCGGAAGAGGCGCAAGATGAATGCTTCTTGACAAGACTCGATTATTCTGTGAGCTCTATACACCAAGATGCCTGGGCAGGGTGGAGGGGGGAATCATAATTTAAAGTACAGAAAAGACATGTCATTTTCATGCTCGCTTTCATTGATTCATCACAGTTTTCTTGAATGCCTACTTGAGCATGGGCAAGCTCTGTTCGAGGTTGGGGATACAGCCATGAACAAAACACGTAAAGCTGTCCTGTGGCATTTACAATAAACAATACAAATAAGTAAAATATTTAGTAGGTTAGAAGGGATAAGTGCTGAGGAGAAAAAACGGATCAGAGGAAGAAGAGAGGGAGTATGTGCGAGGGGTGGCAGTTTGCAATTTTCTTATTTAATCTTTTTAAAAATTGAAGTACAGTTGACGTACAATATAAGTTACAGATGTACAATATAGTGATTCACAATTTTTAAAGGTTATACTTCATTTATAGTTATTATAAAATATTGGCTATACTCCCCGTGTTGTACAATATAGTCTTGTGGCTTATAATAGTTTGTACCTCTTACTCCCCTACCCCTATCTGGCCCCTCCCCTTCCCACTCCCCACTGGTAACCACTCATTTGTTCTCTGTATCTGTGGGTCTGCTTCTTTTTTGTTATATTCACTAGTTTGTTGTATTTTTTAGGGTTTGCAATTTTAGATAGGGTGACCTCACTGAGGTCTTAAGTGAGTAAAGCCTGGATGGAGACGAGGAGGTGAGCCTTGTGACCATGTGGGCCAAGGGAGTTCCGGGCAAGGGAATGATAAGAGCAAAGGCCCTGGGGTGGGGCATGTCTGGCCTCCTGGAGGAAGAATTTCTGAAAGCAAAGCAGGTCACTCATTCTTTTATGTATGAATCAGATGTGAACTATGCAAAATAGCTGCCTTTCAGAAGTTTGGGCAACATCTCCATCACTTATTAGAAGAATTCAACTTTCAGAATCAGAGTATACTCAATTGAAAGGTAAATTAGTCCATCTGAAATAAAAATCTTTAACGAATATGCTTAAACATCTGTTTTGTGGGGTGGATGTGATAATGACACCCCTGAATCGCAAAAACAAGGACAATGATATGTGTTTCCTTAATTATAAAATTAGAGTACTGGACCAGATGATCTCTCATACATATGTATGATATACACATGCCATTGTGGTGCAGTGGGATTCGTGGAAAATTAGGGAGAGACATGAGATGACATAAGAGTGCATAGATGTCATTTCTGGATCAAAAACTCAATTATTCTATGACAATTCTCAGTCTTTTAGACCTAAACCAAGCCAGTTACCATATATATTTGCTATAAATGCACTCGCATGTTTTTGCTCCCACTCTCATCGCTCCTAGGATCTGGAAAATGATGCCAACAGTAACCCAAGACTCCTAGTAGTTCAATAGACTCAATTCAGATTCTACTATTTTGGTGTTTAAATTTTAGATTGAGGTGGATGGAGCTAAAATTTATTCTAGCTAAGCAAATTGTTTTTCAAATATGGTAAAAATTAACAGTGCTATTTAGGACTTTGTAGACAAAAGATTTTCAGTAACACCAGTATGTGTACATAACTAATTTACTGCTCATAAAATATTCCGTACCTAGCAGGTAGGTTTTTCCAAGTACTCTATTGGGCCAGAGTTGTTGTCCTGGACTGAAATATGACATAAAGTTAGAAATAATAAAAATGGACTTCAAAAGAAAAGGTGAATCTCAAGTTAAGAAAATGGTGTGCTCCAAAAGGTTGTCATTTCTTTTGGAATCTAGAAGAAGGAGGAGAAGAGAACTAATATTCTATCCCGGGCACTGGAGTTAGGTACTTTTATAGATTTTTATTTCATTGAATCCTCACAATAACTCTATGGGGTAGGTATTACTATGAGACCAGGAAAGGGAGGCAACTTGACCAAGGCCACTTCGCAAGTAAATGGCAGACCAAAGGTTCCAAATCATGAGTGCCTGAGAACAAAGCCATGTCCTTCCTGTTAAGTGACATCATCCGAGGACCACACCGCCCCCTTTAAAAAAATACAAGCAGGTTAGGTTTCTGGGGCAATTCTAGTCCCACATTTTTATGCTCCCACAACACTTTGTATCTCATGCTGCACTGTAATTACTTCTTTACACCTGTCTCCTCCACTAAATTGCTTGAGGACCAGAACATCATAAGTAGTAATCAGAGAATGCTTACTATGTGCCATGCGTGATGCTAAGAATTTTACATACATTATCTCAGTTCATCCTCACAATAATCCTAGGAGGAAGGTACTATTACTGTCTCCAATTTACAGATGCGAAAACCGAGTCATACAGAAATGAAGAAACTTGCCCAAGGTCACACAGCTGGCAGCTGGTGAAGGTGAGCTCAGACCCAGAAGCCGCCTAACTCCGGAGAGCACCCTACCGTCCTGTCGTCTTTCTGTCTTCAGCACCGACCTCATTCCTGCCAAATAAGGGATGGTTACTCAACGAAACGTTTACTAACATTTAATGTTAATAATGTTGAATGAATATAAAGCTGAATTACAGCACTGGGTACACAAATCTAACATGTAACCTTTTTTTTTAAAGTTTCCCACGGAAAATGTGTTCTGAGTTCTATTTAGAGATGTCAGGATCTGTTTTAACAATGAAAGCATCCTCCTGCACCATTCTTTTGAAAGTACAATCTGGGGAGATATTTTCACAGTTCTCCCACTATTGAGGAGTTGTGTTGGCAGGGACGCCTAGGGTGGGGTATGGTGGTGACATTGGGTAGTGACAGGGGAACAAGTTAGGGCTGGTACATTCAAGATTTCCTAGGGGGTTCCATGCTTCTGGGACACTCTGGTCCGTAAGCGCTATGGTGAAAGTTCCTCCAGGGGCTGGGGGGTTGAGGGAGTAGGGATGATCCCAGGGGGTGTAGCATTTGAAGGAATTCATTTCTGCCACTCATCTGCATTCCATTCAGCCAAGCAGCAGTAACAGCTCCAGCTTCATTACTGGCTGGGACTTGATGAGAAACAGGAATGGCATTTTGCACTTTTTAATTAGGAACTACCTATAAATTATACTTTGGATATTTCTTTGATTCAGATTGCTCTCTGCCTAATTAGGTTGAAGTGTTACTGGGAGACACAGAGTAATACTGACATCTAGTGGTCATTTCAATACATTTTTTTCATTTTATCAACTGAAAAAATAAGGAAACATAAAGCTAAATTTATAAGAAAGCAGCAAACAGTAAAAGACTTTACAATGTATCAAGATTTCTAGTTATAAAGAGCCAATTTTTTGCTATTATTTATGATTTACTATGTACCAGGAGTATACTAAGCAATTATTTATTTTACCTCATTTAATCCTTGATAACTTTACAAGGCACTATTTCCTCAATTTAAGCAATGAGAAAACTGAGGCTTGTGAAAATTAAGTACAGTAACTTGCTTGTACGCAGTGGCATTACCCTTCAAAGTCAAGTGAGTCTGACCTCAGCTGTACAGCCCTGCCAGGGCTTATAACAATGATAAATACAAAAGTATAACAAAACTTTCCAATAATCAGTTCACCATGAACCATATAAAACATTCATTCATACATTTATGCATTAAATATTTCTTGAGGGTCTTCTAGGTTCAGGGCAACGTGAAAGATAGGGTAGGAAGGACAATTATGAATTCCAGAACCTCTCTGCCCTTCGAAAGTTCATTAAAAATTGTCGTAAATACATGCATCACTCACCCAAAATGTATGTGTTTGGTACCTACTATGTACCAGTTACTTGTCCTGGGATGAACAAGTTGTTCCTTACTCTTAGGAAGCTTGTCATCTCATGAGCGAGACAGACAAATAAACAGACAGGCAAATACAGTGTGGTGTTCTGAAGTGCTCTGACTGGGGAGAAGCATGGGGAAATCAGAAAAGGTTTCCAAAGGACAAATAATAATGAAAAATAACTCCTTTTCTATATTAATTCTGGCTAAAATTAAATCATTCTTCTTAAAATAATTAAGCAACTAATTGTTTTAATTTCAATCATGGGAGAGAGGTGGGATCAAGATGGTGGAGTAGGAAGACCCTGAGCTCACCACCCCCCATGAATAGATCAAAACTACAACCACACGCAGAGCAACTCTCTGAGAACGACCTGAAGACTAGTAGAACGGCTCTTTTACAACCAAGGCTGTGAAGAAAGAACCCCATGGAGTCTGGTAGGAGGGGAGGAAAAGAGATCTAGTTGGGACCCATGCCCCTGGTGGGTGACCCAGCAAAGGACCGGGATGTCACAAGCTCAGGGATCCTCCCTAAAGAGTGAGGGGTTTGAGCCCCACATCGATACCCCAGCCTGGGGTCCAGCACTGGGAAGACAGGCCCCCTTGGCTGGTTTGGAAACCAGTGGGGCTAACCAGTGGGCTGTAGGAAACCAAGACTCCACTCTTGAAGACAGTGAGTAAGCACAGACTTGTTTGCTCCCAGTCTCAGCAGACGCAGCAGACTGAAAACTGCCTGGTGCTCTGGCGGCCCTGCCTGACCACCCCAGCCTGCACCAAGCTCTTGCTCCAGCCCCTCCTGCTCCAGCCCTATCCCCCACCAAGGTAGCTCTGCCAGTGGACCCTGGGAGAAGACGCGGCCTGTGCCCTCTTCATATTCAGCTCTCCCACCAAAACCACTGGGCACACGCAGACTGCACAGGGACACTCCCACACAGGGACATGGATTCAAGACTGGGATAGGTAACTGTTTTGCCTAACTTCATAGGGACAAACAGAGAAAGTCAAATAAAATGAGAAGACAGAAGAATATGTTCCAAACAAAAGAACAAGATAAAATCCTGAGAAAAAACCCTAATGAACATAGATAAGTAATTTACATGATAAAGAGTTTAAAGCAAGGGTCATAAAAATGCTCACTGAACTTGGGAAAAGAATAGAGGAATATAGTGAGAGCTTCAACAAAGAACTAGAAAAATATTAAAAAAAAACCAATCAGAACTGAAGAATACAATAACTAAAATGAAAAATACCCTAGAAAGACTTAAGTCCTTACTTAAGTAAATTTAAGAAGACTGCAATTATATCAAGGATATTTTCCAACCACAACAGTATGAAATTACAAATCAATTTTGGGAAGAAAAATGGAAAAATACAAACACATGAAGACAAAATAAGATGCTACTAAAAAGCCAATGGGTCAACAAAGAAATCAAATAGGAAATTAAAAAATACCTTGAGAGGAATGAAAACAGAAACATAACTTTCCAGAATCTATCTGATGCAGTAAAAGCAGTTCTAAGAGGGAAGTTTATAGTGATACAGGCCTACCTCAAGGAACAAGAAAAAACTCAAACAACCTAATTTTCTATTTAAAAGAATTGATCCTTTAGCCAGACTCATCAAGAAAAAAAGAGGAAGGGCCCAAATAAATAAATCAGAATTGAAAGAAACAAACTTACAACTGATATCACAGAAATACAAACAATCATAACAGAATATACTAAGAGTTATATGCCAACAAATTGGACAACCTATAAGAAATGGATAAACCCCTATAACCACAAAATCTTCTAATACTGAATCAGGAAGAAATAAAATATCTAAAGAGACCAATTACTAGTAATAAATTGAATCACTAACAAAAAATCCCAACAAAGAAAAGTCTAGGACCAGATGACTTCACAGGAGAATTCCACCAAACATTTTAGGAGAGTTAATACCTATCCTTCTCAAACTATCCAAATAATTGAAGAGGATAGAACACTTCCCAACTCATTCTATGAGCCCAGCATTATCCTGATACCAAAACCAGACAAAGATACTACAAAAAAAAGAAAATTAAGGGCCAATATCCCTGATGAACATAGATGTAAAATCCTCAATAAAATATTAGCAAACTGAATTCAACAACATATAAAAAGGATCATACATTATGACCAAGTGGGATTTATTTCAGGGATGCAAGGATAGTTCAATATTGAACCTTGATTTGTGGATATTGAACCATTAACAAAATGAAGGATATGAATCACATAATCATTTCAACAGATACAGAAAAAGCATTTGACAAAATTCAAAATCCATTCATGATAAAAACTCTCAACAAAGTTGGTATAGAGGGAACATATCTCAACATAATAAAAGCCATTTATGACAAACCCACAGCTAATGTTATACTCAATGATGAAAGCTAAAATCTTTTCCTCTAAGATCAGGGACACGACAAGGATGTCCACTCTCACCACTTCTATTTAACATAATATTGAAAGGCCTAGCCTCAGCAATCAGACAAGAAAAAGAAATAAAAGGTATCCAAATTGGAAGTGAAGAAGTAAAACTCACTATCTGCAGATGACACACTATATATAGAAAACCCTTAAGACTCCACCAAAAAACGATTAGAATATATAAATTCAGTAAATTCAGTGAAGTTGTAGAATATAAGATTAATATAGAAATCTGTTGTATTTCTAGACACTAAGAATGAGGTATCAGAAACAGAAATCAAGAAACAATCCCATTTACAACTGAATGAAAAAGAATATAATACCTAAGAATAAATTTAGGTATTAAATTAAATAAATTAAATTATTTATAAATTTAATACGGAGGTGAAAGATCTGTACTCTGAAAACTATAAGACATTGATCAAAGAAATCGAAGACAATACAAATAAATGGAAATATATCCTTTGTTCATGAATTGGAAGAATATTGTTAAAATGTCCATATTACCCAAAGAAATCTACAGATTTAATGCAATCCTCATCAAAATACCTATGACATTTTTCATAGAACTAGAACAAATAATCCTAAATTTTGATTGGAATCACAAAAGACTCTAACTGGCCAAAGCAATCTTGAGAAAAAAGGACAACACTGAAGGTATCATGTTCCCTGACTTGAGACTATACTACAAAGTTACAGTAATCAAAACAGCATGTACTGTCCCAAAACCAGACACAGAGATCAATGGAATAGAATAGAAAGCTCCCAAATAAACTCATGCACATGATCAATTAATCTATGGCAGAGTAGTGTAGTCAGGAATATACAGTGGGGAAAAGACAGTCTCCTCAATAACTGGTGTTGGGAAATCTGGACAACTACATGTAAAAGAAAGAAATTAGAAGATTTTTCTCACACCATATACAAAAATAAAGTCAAAATGGATTAGAGACCTAACTGTAAGACCTGAAACCACAAAACTCCTAGGAGAAAACATAGGGTATATGCTCTCTGACATCTGTCTTAGCAATAATTTTTGGATCTGTCTCCTTAGGCAAGGGAAACAAAAACAAAAATAAACTAAAAAGCTTTTGCACAGCGAAGGAAACCAACCAACAAAACGAAAAAGCAACCTACTGAATGGGAGAAGATATTTGCAAACAATAAGTTCAGTACGAGATTAATATCTAAAATATACCAAAAACTCATACGACTCAACATCAAAAAACCAAAGAACCTGATTAAAACATGGGCAGAGGATCTGAATAGGCATTTTTCCAAAGAAGACATACAGATGGCCAACAGACACGGACAACGAGATATCACCTCGCACCTAACAGAATGTCTGTCGTGAAAAAGACAAGAAATAACAAGTGTTTTTTGAGGGTGTGGAGAAAAAGGAACCCTTGTGTACTCTTGGTGGGAATGTAAATTGGTGCAGCCACTATGGAAAACAGTATGGAGGTTCCTCAGAAAACTAAAAAGAGAAGTACCATATGATTCAGCAATTCCACTCCTGGGTATTTATTTGAAGAAAACAAAAACATTAACTTAAAAAGATATATGCACCCCAATGTTCACAGAAGCATTATTTACAACAGCCAAGATACGGAAGCAACTAAAGTGTCCATGGATAGATTAATGGATAAAGAAGATGTGGAATATATATACAATGGAACATCACTCAGCCATAAAAAAGAATGAAATTTTGCCATGTGCCACAACATGGATGGACCTGGAGGGTATTTTGCTAAGTGAAGTAGTCAGACAGAGAAAGACAAATACTGTGTTTTCACTTTCATGTGGAATCTAAAAAAATAAAACAAAGGAACAAATATAACAAAACAGAAACAGACAACAAACTAGTGGTTACCAGTGAGGAGAGGGATGGGGGAGAGGCAAAAGAGGTGAAGGGGATTAAGAGGTACAAACTATTAGGTATAAAAGAAACAAGTTAAGGATGTAATGTACAGCACAGGGAATATAGTCAATATTTATAATAAATTTGTATGGAGCATAATCTATAAAAATACTGAATTACTATACACCTGAAACCAATATAATATTGTATGCTCACTATACTGAAAAAAATTGTTTTGAAAATTTCAAATCATGGGAAAAAAATATTCTTTAAAGAGGAAAACCAAACTATTTTAGGAAACACATCAAGAATATTTATAAACATTTCAAATCTGAGTAGTTTCTAAAAGCAAATGCCTGTCAATTACTAAGTATTTACTGAATATGAGCTTAGAAAACAAGGAAACGTCAATCTTACATTTAGTTTCTTATTCAGGCCATAAATATTTACTAAGCATCCAAAATGTGTCAGGTATTGTGTTAACACCTGGAGGCACAATGTTGAACAAAAACATCCAATGCTGTTCACAAGAAGGTTCTAGTTTAGAGTTTAGCAGAGGGAACAGACACATACAGAAAAAAAGAAAGTGCAAACGTACATACAAATAACAATAAGGCTTCAAATTCTTACCGGTAATTAAATCTGAAGGTATTCTATCAGTCAAGAAATCAACCACAAGTATTCGACTTGTTGCAAATATCACACCGCCTTGTGTGTACACCTCATAGCGACTGCTACTTGTGATTTCATTTGTTACACGGCGAGGGAGATGTTCAACTCCTTCTATCTTCAGCTGATTGATAAAATACTCCTAAATTAAATCAAACTTGATTAGTAGACCGTTTAATAGAGGGAAGTTTTTATTAGGTTACCAGTATTTGTATTTAAAATGATATGCTACCTTTTTCAGAGATCATGAACTTAATAATGAACATACAAACTAAATTACTACTTTACGCTGATCAACCAAATAATCGACATTTATCTAGGGTTTTGTTTTTGTTTTAGGGTTTGCACTAAGGACTCATTGCACTTGAGATGTTATTAGCAGTTTAACGACAACAAAAAAGACTTTTAAAATCCTGAGTTAAAAGACTTCTCCTACCTAGAAAATACTGCCCACCAGAGGCAACTTTGCAAGCAAGTGTAAATACCATGTGAGAAGATAACAAGGGAATCCTTTCCCCAGGTGGTGTTTTAGACTATTAGTTCTGTCCTGCTCCACCCTAGAGGGGATTTCATCATGTCAATGGGACCCTTGGTCCTCTAAGTTTGATACCACCTTTCCTGGGGGGCCCCGTGTTGTGCTAAGCCCTAGTCAAGCACTAGGGATACCTAGATGGATCAGTCAAGGAGTGTGTGGTCACTCTTCTCAGCTGGCATTTTCCTTCTGGCCATCTGCTCTAGGTATCTAAGGGCTCATCAGAGTTGTCAGATCAAGCTGTGTCACCTGTCACTACCCCTCAGCAGAGGTGTAGTCCCCTTTAGGACTGCCTCGTCATTCCCTTCCACATCCTCCACCAGACAACTCCCCGCCCTCTTCGGAGACCTCCAATCCCTCCCACCTCCATGCTTCTCAAATGACTCCCCTACTCCTCTCAGAGACCCTCCAACCCTTTCAGGTCTTCGAACCCGTGTCAGGGTCCTGCCTCCTCCGTGGGACCCCGCCCACCGTCTCAGCGTCCCCGCACCCGCGTCAGGGGCCTGCATCTGTCTCAGGGACCCCTATTCAACGCCTTCCCGCCCGCGTCAGGGACCCGCATCGCCCTCAGAAGCCTGGCCTCCGCGCCGAGGCCTGCGTCTGCTCCGGAGGCCCCCGGCGCTCCCGGGGTCCCCTCCCCCCGCGCGGGCGGCCGCACCTCCTCGGCCGGCTGCGTGTTGAGCACCAGCACCAGGCACGCCGGGTGGCAGTGCAGCCGGAGGAAGTGGTAGAGGAGCCGGTCCGCGCCGAGCCCGCGGGCGCACACTACCAGCCCGTCCGCCTCCAGTAGTTCCAGCACCAGCTGCCGCTCATACTCCAGCAGCGGCGCCATAGCTGTCTCTCGAGCCGGCAAGCCCGGCTCCATGGGCGCCCTTCAGGGCCGCGGCCGAACGTAGCCGAAGAGAGCCGAGTCCGAGACGAGAGCCGGCCG
This sequence comes from Eubalaena glacialis, assembly GCF_028564815.1. Taxonomy (NCBI): domain Eukaryota; kingdom Metazoa; phylum Chordata; class Mammalia; order Artiodactyla; family Balaenidae; genus Eubalaena; species Eubalaena glacialis. The sequence goes on along the minus strand of NC_083728.1, from coordinate 67,636,935 downwards.
AACGCAGCCGAAGAGAGCCGAGTCCGAGACGAGAGCCGGCCGAACGCAGCCGAAGAGAGCCGAGCCCTGGAAGACGAGCGAGGCCGAACTCAGCCGAAGAGGAGCTGAGAGGAGCCGAGAGGAACCGAAGATTCGTAGAGTCGCGGGGAGGTGCTAGCGCTCCCAACAGGTGTCTCTTCCAGGCTTCAGGCTGCGCCTCAGGAGTCTTCAGTTATTTCACCTTGTCTGTACCTTCGATTTGAGAGTCAGGCGGCCTAGACCTAGACCTAGACCTGGACCTAGAACACAAGCTACCACAGAGCGAGAGAGGAGAATTAAACCCAAGAAGCTTAGTTCCCCGACCTTGACAATTGAAAAAGTTATTTGTCAATCTAAGGATTGCGCCTAGAATTGGTAGCACCTGCTTCCCAGGGTGAGGTTTGCTCCTTTCTTTTGCAATGGGGCCCTCTTTTAAAAAAATTTTGAATAAGCAGCATAGCTTACTAATTTTAGGCTCTTGTTTCTCTCGGAAGGTCTTGAATACAATTAGCTATGTGAAAAGTCGCAATCAGGTGTTCCAGCGGCCGCCGCGTCCCGTCTTCCACTAGGGGGACACCTTCGGTAGTATTGGTATACCTAGAAACGCCTGTTATCTAACTAGAGGAATTGTTCTGTGTCGACGTCCCTTTCCCCCAATCTTCATTGTTAGAAAATTAAAAATACAGTGTAAGTAAGCAAAAATAAAAACCACTTCGTATTCCATTACCCAGAAATAACCACTGTAACATCATGATATCTACACTTTTAGTCTTTTTTTTTTTTTGGTATATAAAAGTTCTCTCACCACACATAATTCTTTTGCTGATGTAATAAGCAACCCTGACTTAAATCCCGGGTTTGTCACTATTATTTGACAAGCCTCTGAACATGGTATTTAATATTCTTTTACAAAATCCTTTTACATGGCTGATGAGATTTCTGCCATGAGGATGTACCATACTTATTTACCCAGCTCCTTATTAGTGGACATTTAGTCTGTTTCCGTTCCCCCTGTCATATTATAAATAATATTTCACTGAGTATCTTTGGACATAAATTCAACCATGCCCCTAAGATGCACTTTAGAAGTGGATACTTACTAGGATAAAGAGAACAAACATATATAAGGCTTTTCATTATATTCATAGTGCCACATTGCCCTCTAGAAAGCCTGTACCAATTTACATTCACATCAGAAGTTTACAAGAAGATCTGTTTCTCTACCTCTTACTGCTTAATCCAGTGTTTTACATTTACATTTTGTCAAGATTAAAACAGTATATAGTAATTCCTAAATGCTGGTCAAATGGAAAAGACTCTGGAGACATTCTCCATACAGCAGTTCCTATGAGACAGATATGAATCCCTCCACTTTTGCAACTGAGAAATGGAGGCTCAGGGAGGTTATGTGACTTGGGCAAGACCACCGAGCTAGTTAGTGTATTTCTTAGATTTAGTTCAGGACATGGTAAGTAGGGACTCAACACATATGTAGGGTAGGCATGTTGAAGTGACAACGCTGAAATTCAAACATGATTCCGCAGCTGTGATATGCAAAGTAATGGCTCTCCAACGATGTCCATGTCCTAATCCCTGGAACCTGTGAATATATTACCTTATGTGGCAAATGGGACTTTGCAGATGTGATTAAGTTAGAGATTTCAAGATGGGGAGATTATCTTGGATTATCAAGGTGGGCCCAATGTAATTACAACAGTCCACATAAGGGAAGGAGAGAGACAAGAGGGTCAGAGTCAGAGAAGGAGATGTGACAAGAAGCAGAGGTTGGAATGATGTGGAAGGGGCCACAAGCCAAAGAATGCAGCCTTTAGTAGCTGAAAAAGGCAAGGAAATGAATTCTCCTGTAAAGCCTCCAGAAGGAACACATCCCTGCCAACCCATTTTGGACTTCTGACCCCCAGAACTGGAAGATAATGAACTGTTTTAAGCCACGACATTTGTGGTAATTTGTTACAGCAGCAACAGGAAACTAATACACAAACATTCACTATTTCTACTACACTGAGCTCTAAAGATGAAGTCCCCAGCTGGTGAAAACAAAACAAAACAAAGCAAAATAAAACAAAGCATATGGGAGTATATAATGAAACAATAATTTTGGAGGGTGCTTGGTCAATATATATAGAAATTAAAATATCTATATAGATCCATGTACACATGATATTTACCCCACAAATGTTTATTTGGCACCCAGTATGTGTCAGTAAACAAAACAGGTAAAATCTGTGCCACGATAGAACCTATATTCTAATGGGGAACTTGTGTATGAAGGTGTTTATTCATCATATAATTTTGTGAACTGTCATTATTTCTCAGGCATTTCTCCTGAATTTCCAATACTAGGAGACTAGTCAAAACTTCTTCCTGCATCCCATAAGTGGGATATCATACAACAATTATAAGCCGTAGGTGACAAGATACCCAATCCATGCTATTACGTACTAAAAAAGCAATTTCAAAACAATGATGTATAGGATGGTCCCATTTGTTTAAAAAATCAGCCAACAGACATTATTTCCTTATGACTGCATAGAAAAGCTCTTAACAAAAGGAATTGCTTTTGGGGAGTTGAAATGGGTGGTTTGTGTAGGGTGAGACCTTTACATTTCAGTTTACTCCCTTCTGTTCTGTTTGACTTTCTTACCATGAACTTATATTGCTTTCATAATGAAAACAAAAGAAAAAACTTCCCAGGTACTAAATAAATACTTCATCAGCACTGCATAGTATTACCTCGTGAATTCTAGATTTAATATGTGTGTGCTGGCCCACAATGTCAAAAGTTGGTATCTGGGGAAACAGACTTTTGTAAATTCTAACAGGTATCTAGACATTGTAGTTTTGTCCGTGGGCAAAAGTTTTCCACTTAAGGTAAAGGATTCTTTTTTTTTTTTTTTTTCCTATGTCACGGTCAGAACAATTCTTCAAACATTTCCTTATTTTTAGATTGTTCTGATCTTCAGAGCCATCTCCCCTCCAGATTACTTCATAAGTTTCAGTTTTTGCCCACGAGGACACAGCTCAGGCAGCGGTCCTTTGGTCTTTGGCATTGGGCTGGGAGTGAGATTAAGCATCATTTTCCTCCTGACCGGAGGTAGAAACCAACACACCTCAGTTAACCCTAGCTTGACTGCTGTAGGTAGGCCGCTGTAATTTCTCTTAGCAACCTCAATCTTTCACATACATATGGGGAATGCCTGCTAAATCTAGAGGCTGGGGAAAAGATAAAGAGAACTTTTCCTAGATTTATCTCCTCTGCTAGGGCCAGATAACCACTGGGCCTCTTAGAGCTTACTTGTGTGGTCTAAGCATTCAGGCTGTAAGTCAGAAATGAGACAGGTCTGGGACCTGGTCCCAGGTCCCTTTGCTGCAGCGTTGCAATGCTTGCACCTGGACATACCTCTCCTCCAGCAACAAAATACAAAGAAACTATATGGGACTAAAAATAACTGCATGTATGCACAGTTAGGGCAAATTCTGAACAAAGGATACAAAGAGACCAAAAAACCCAACTGCCACTTCTGAAGAGCCTGGAGCAAAAACAGGGTGCTGGGAGCAAAAGTAGGGTACTGCACATGCCCCCTGCACTCAGCATCACCAGAGGGGTGGGCAAAACACCTAAGCCACGCCTCCGGCCCGACCCCTGGACACACCCCTACCCTCACCCCATATAAGGAACGAGCTCGCCCCCACCCCCTTGGGGAGCAGCCAGCAAGGGAACCCGTAGCTTGTTCTTGTTCCTCCCTGCTGCAGCAGGGGCCCCAATAAAGCCTTGCCTGAATTTCTTGTCTGGCCTCTGGTCAATTTCTACTGATGGGGGAAGGCCAAGAACCCTGGTCTGTATCAGAAAGACCTGGGCTTGAAAACCAGCTCAGCTACCTACCAGCTGTGTGAACTACGTAAGTTATTTAAGCTCTCTGTGCCTGAGTTGCCTGATCTTTAAAATGGGGCTGATGTAAAGAAGAATGAAATAATGCTATTTGCAGCAACATGATGGACCTAGAGATTATTATACTAAGTGAAGTAACTCAGACAGAGAAAGACAAATACCATATGATATCACTTATATGTGGAATCTAAAATATGACACAAATGAACTTATTTACCAGACAGAAACAGACTCACGGACATAGAAAACAAACATGGTTACCAAAGGGGAAAGGGGGTAAGGGATAAATTAGGAGTTTGGGATTAGCAGATACAAACCACTATATATAAAATAGATAAGCAACAAGGTCCTACTGTATAGCATGGGGAACTATTGGGTTGGCCAAAAAGTTCGTTTGGGATTTTCTGTAAGATGTTACGAAAACGAACTTTTTGGTCAACCCAATATATTCAATATCCTGTAATAAACCATAATGGAAAATAATCTGAAAAAAAAACTATATCTATATCTATATCTATATTTATATCTGAATCACTTTGCTGTATACCAGCAACTAACATAACATTGTAAACATTGTAAATCAACTATACAAAAAATAAATAAATAAAATAAAATAAAATGGGGCTGATAATACAACCTACCTCATGGGGTTGTTGTAGAGATTAATTGAGCCAAAGAATATAGCAGGATATGAATATTCAACCAATTTAAAATCAGAAGCTTAATGTCAACCGCTTTAAGTGATCCAACCCATTCTAGGCTCTGAGGCACATGTACTCTAAGGATGGAAACCAAACATTCTGAGGCTCCTCCCTGCCCTTCAATAAGGGGAAAGTAGCTTGTGGTTGCTAATCTTTTGGGTTCTGGCTTTAAAACACCTTAAGGATGATTGTGAGAGGAAAAGAAGATATTTACATGGAGGAAGGAAGAGGGTGTAGGCTCAGAACTTGAGGGAAGACTGACTGGGGGTGTGGGGAATGAGGGGCAATCAAGGAGGTTTCTAGGTGGGGCCTGAAATCCTGGGACCGGCTCTCAGAAAAGATGTCCAGCCCACTGCCTGGAAGGTCAGGACTAAAGGAAAAGGCCCACGAGGCCATGAGTCACAGGAACCTCCCACCCAGAGCCTACAGCCTTCCCCTCACCACTCAGTCTATATGTCAGGGGTGGGGTTTGCAATCGCAGCATCCTGTCCATGGCTCAGCCAAGCTGGCTCATGAAATTAATCCTCATAAATAGAATTACAATATATCTGTGGTATTAAAATATCATGGGGAAGGCAATTAGGAAAAGTAATGTCTTAAAAGGTAATGAACAAAAAGATTGAGAAGCACTGTTCTAGAAGGTGCTTTCAATCATCACACAGGTTAGGAAGGTCAATCAGCTAGAGAAGGCGGGCAAGTGACTTAACCATTGTAAAAATAACTAAGTGATACTTATTGTAGGTTTGCTATGTGCAGACACTATGGTCAGACTATTACATGCCTGTGCAGGGCATATCACTAAGCACTGTTCCAGCCCCAGCTTGCTCTGTTCTGCTCCTTCCTCCCCTTAGATGGGAGTGGGGGCTCCCTCCACCACCACGATCCCCCTCCTTTGAGATCAAGGTGTCCTGGGGTGGTGTCCACTGAGATAACAAGGTAGGTACTGCTATGTTCACCTTATTTTACAGGTGAGGAGAAGAAGACATAGAAGTTAACTAGCTTGTCCAAGGCTACCCAGCTAATCGTGGAGCATGGAATACAGTCCGCCTGACTTCTAAACCTGTGTTCTTCACACCTACTGCCTCCTTAGATGCTTGACACTGGAAGGCCTTGAATGCCATCCTGAGTTGTTTAGATTTGAACACGTGGCTTAGATGGTCCCCATCCTTTCCACGCTTAAGCATCCCTTTAACATAAACTCAAAATACTCTTGGATCGATCCTTCAGGAAGGCAGTCAGATTTTTTATGTCTGTTGGTTGGGACAATGCATTTAAAAAGTTACTATGAATTCAGCAATGCTTTCATATGACATTATTTCATATAGATTTTTGACTTATTAATTCCAACAGCATCTACAAACATTTGAAAAACTTTAGTATATGACCTCTATTACTGATCCTGTCTGTGCGCAATGGTTGGTACACACAGGACTGGGGAAGCAGTTGCAATACCTGTAGAGTTCTGCTCACGACCTAAGGTCCGTGGGAGATCCATTGGTGTGTATCACACATATCAATTGTCTGAAAATGAACTCACCTGCGTACTAATGCTATATTGTTAAGTCCACTAAAAGAAGACAGTATTTGGTTGACTAATTTTTACTCATAGAAGCAGAGGGAGTTTAGTCATTAAACTAATCTTTTCTCTTGGAAACAAGGACTTTCGATGGCTTGTAATAAAAATTAAAATATTATTGCTGTTTTGACAAGCCATTCATCATTAACAGAAAAGGAAAAAAAAAAGTAAGAATGATGTGGAACACAAGAAGCAATTACCTGCCCCTCTTCGCAGCAAGTAGCCTTTTGTGAAAATGATAGTGGTTCCTATGGATTAGCAATTAACCTTTTGTAGGGATTTAGGAGGAACCCCTTGGAGGCTTTCCCACGGGGAAAATAATACTTAAATCTGGCAAGTTTTGTGGAGTGTGTTTTTCCTTATTTTTGGAGACATTCTTTTTCCCTTACTGCACCCTCTGTCTTAGAATGCATTCTGAGAAGAGGCAGAGGGCAGTGCAAAATAAAAATTCAGGGCATCTTGTTTAAAAATTGAGAATTTCAAGGCGGTGACAGCAGAGCATTATACCAAGCATGGGGCTTTCCTGAGCCTGTGTGACTGTACATGCCTTGGAACTGGCTCTGGCAAAGAGGTTTGACCTTGCAAATGACAATGTTCTAAGAGTTATCTGTCTTTGTTAGTAGGCACTGATGAGTCTGCTGTTGTAATCCATTTGCCTGATGTGGAGTTAGTCTTGTGGGGCAAAGTTGGGCTAGTGATGGGAGGGGCCATTTCCCTGGGGACCTATTCACAAGGGTCTTAAATGTAGACTTTTGATGTTTTCTCCAAATGTGGTTCTACCTGCAGTCTTGTAGAAGAGGGCAGGGATGATAGAAGAAGACATTAAATTTGGGTCTGATTATTGGACCACATTGCTTGTAGCGACCTTTGACTTAATATTAAAAGGAAATAAATCATGTAATTTTATTGTAGGACCTTGTCATTGGGGTGGGGCATGTATACAGACTTAATTTTGTAATTTATAAGTAGTACATAGCTATCATTTTAAGCATACTTGCAATAATACTATGATTATCCAAAAATCCCAAATAATAATATTTTACTGTAAAAAATCCTCCCCAAACCCTGTGGTTTTTTATTCATCAAAAACAATTAATTTTGTTGAGTGAAAAAAGCAAGGTGCAGAACAATGTATAAAATATGCTACCTTTTGTGTAAGATAATTTTTGTGAATATAGATTTATGCTTGAATATACATTAAAAAATCTGGCAGGATATAAGAAACTAAGATAGTTGGTTTTCTGTTGAAGGAAATTGGGCAGATTGGATTCAGGATGAGAGGGAGATTTTTGTTTTTCATTGTTTATCTTTTAATTCTTTTTGCTATTTTGAATCATATAGTTTAAAAATGTATTAAAAAGTAAATAAAATTAACAAATAAAAATGTAATTCAATAAAAGATAAGAAATCAGTTATTATACATTGAACTAAATTTTGGGGTTAAAAGCATTAATTTATTAAATAAATGAATCTAAATTATAGCCTTTGAAAAAAAATCCCATTTTGTCATTTCTTCATGGCCTGGTCCTTTCCTGACCTCTGAGATGCTTGATTTGGAGTTTGCTTCTTATATTTTTCTAAGAAATGCCATTAGGTGAAGGTACTTCCCCAATAAAAAATAGGTTTAGGGAATTCAAAGCTGGCTCATTTCAAAAGTAGAATTGATTGTTATTTAACATAAATCTAATCAGGCCCAGTTTTGCCTCCACAGGGAGATATGATATACAGCATTGACATCTAGAGTGAGAATGATGTTTAGAAGTCAAGACAAGTGCTTGGAATAAGAGAAAGGAGGAAATAGTATGATAGTTTGTGTATCATTTTGGTGGGAGAAATGAGATTGTGAATAGCTTATTCATGGAGATTATTCTTTAGGACTAATAAATCAAAAGGTTGGTTCTTTACCCAATCTTGAAAAAAGAATAAATGGCATTCTTTCTCTTTTCTCTCCTATGCCACTTCCAGATAAATCCTTGAATTTTTTAAGCATATCAAATTTTATCATACACTATAGTCAGTGTAGTGGATGCTGTGGTGTGCTTCCTCATACTCCATTCAAAGCAGAAATATTTATTTCCTCATCTGCTGGAAATGTTGGAGGCCAACAGTTCTCACCTGAGTCTCTAAGTCTTGCTCTCAGCTGAAGAGAGCTGCCTCATCCCTTCTCCTTCCTGGGGCTAGCCAGGTATGATTGGAATGGATATATTAGGTGTTTGGGAGAGCCCACATTGGTTCCCTGACCTGTGGAGTAAAAACTACCATAGTGGGAGCAGGCCAGCAGCAAGTGTCTAAAATGACCCTTCTCTCTCACTTCAGCCAGAATAGTATATAAAAAACAATATTGCAGGGGTAGCAATCCCCATCATATCTTCATTTAATTCACTGGTCTGTCCCCTACAAAAGTCAGATGAATCCTGGTAGGTGAGAGTGGATACTGCAAACTCAACAAAGTAGTAGCCCCAGTTGCAGCGTGGAGTGCTTTTGAAACCTACCTGCAAATTCTTTGACACTCTTCCATCAAGAGGTGCTGTTCAGATCCCCTGTCCTTGAATCTAGAGGGGGCTTTGTGACTATCTTGATGATTAAAATGTGGCAGAAGTGATTCTGCTGCGTGACTTCCAAGGTTAGTTTAGTAAAGGTCATGTTGGTTTCTTTTGGGATACTCACTCTGGGAGCCTTCAGTTGCCATGTAACCAGTCTGGCTACCCTGAGTCCACCATGTCAAAACACTACTTCGAGAGATGGGTGAGAGAGAGGTAGGAGAGGGGAAAAGATAGAGAGAGAGAGAGAAGAGAGAAGAGAGAGAGAGAGATTGAGACTTGTCTGAGCAACCTTGGATGTTTCAACCTGTAGCTATTTGAGTCATCCCAGCCCAGGGACCAGACATAAGAGTGAAAAAGGCTTTGTGATGACCCTGACCCCAGGCACTGACTAACTGTAACCACATGAGAGACCCTGATTGAGAATTGCCCAGCTGAGCTGAGTTGATCTCCAGAATTAGAGCAAAATAAATGCTTGTTATTGTTTTAAGGCATTGAATGGTTTGTTACAAGTAGGTAACTGGAACATAGCTGCTGTGCCAGATATGGTATCTTTTGCTGGAGGAGATCAATATGTCCTCAGGTACATGGCATGTGACTATTGATGGAAGAAATGTGCTGATTTTCACCCCTATCAGAAAGGAGGACCAGAAACAGTTTGCATTTACTTAGGATGGACAACAGTATACATTTATTTTCTTGCCCCAGTCTTAACTTTCCTTCCCTTTGTCAAAATATAGTCCCAAAGGTCCTTGGTCATCTGGACATCCCATAGAACATCCTATTGGCCCACTCTACTGATGACATCATTGACATACCAAATGGGCAAGAAGTGGCAAGTACTTTGGAGGCATTGGTATGATATCTATGCGTTGTAGCCTGTTTGGGCTGCTATAACAAGATACCACAGATTGGGTAGCTTATAAACAACAGAAATGTATTTCTCACTGAAGAAATCCTTGGGTGTCTTTTGATACTCATTGGCCCAATTTTGATGGCAATTTCGGTTGGCCTGAGAAACACATGTGACCAGGTGCTCAGACTCCTCAGAGAAGAGGGTCTAGATTGCTCCACCAGATAAGCCACCTTGACCTGCAGAGGTGCTAGCCATGGGTGAGGGGAATCTAGAATGGCTGGTTGGAGGAGGGGGCATAAAGAGAAGCAGTTTTGGCAATGGGACCTGCTTTAGTGATGGGGGCCTATTTAGTAACAGTTCTATTAGAATAGTTCTATTTTAGTTCTAATAGTTAGAACTATTTAGTTCTAATAGTTCTATTTTAGAACTATTTAGTAATAGTTCATCACATTAATTATCCTGTGGAAATTTGCCCCAGGAAAAGAGACCGGACAGAATCCTGGAGGAGCTGCTCACAGACTTAATTATGTGAAACACATGGATCTGACAAGGCGTAGACTGTAGTGGATACTGTAATGTGCTGACCAGATCACTCCCTTCCAGGACTGAAACATTCATTCTCTCAGCTGCTGGGAATATTGGCAGTTGCAAGCTCTTGGCTGAGTTCGTTTCTAAGAATTGCCTTCAGCTAAAAAGAGGTGCTTTGCTCAAGATTACCCCATGGCTCTTTACAGGGATGGCCACAACTAAGGACTGGTTGATGCAGGGGTTTGAAGTTCTCTTGCCCCAATTCAGGCTAACCCAGCTCCAGAACACCTTATAGGAACAGCTGAGGCCTTTGTTGTGACCGCATCACAATTCAACTTCTCCTTTTGATCAGTCTTGCTTTCTTTACTTCCTTATAGGTGTTGAGAACGCCCCAATGAATTTCCTGTATGGAAATCTTTTTCTCAAAGTCTGCTTCCTGGAGAATCTGACTTGTGACAGACAGGAAATACATTTATCAATTATTAAGCACATTTTAACATTATTATACGTATGTTTAGTGTACAAAAATGGGAAAATACAGAACAGTAAAAGGAAGAAGAGAAAAATTAACCATAACTATTTTTTTGTAGATAGCTTTTGCTTTTATTTGAATGATATACTTATCATATTGCTTTTCACCTAACAATATAATTTGGAGATCAGTGTAAGATAGGTGCTTGAGGGTGAGCAACTGAAATTGATTCTGGTTTATTAAAAAGTAGAAAGCTTTTTGTTGAAAGCTATTCCGTGGTTCACAGAATTGCCAGGAAGGCTAGAGAATCAGGTTACTAAGAACAGAAACCAGCGAAATTAGGGACCAAGACCATAGGTAGAGCTACTCCCCAGGAGGAGTATGAGCCACTGTGGCCACCACTGGATGGTGGACACATTCTCCTCTGTCTCTGTTTCTTTGTATCACTTGTTTCAAATCCAAAGCCCAAAATGGAGATGTCTGTCCATATCCCCAGCTGCTAGGATGTGGCAAAAGTGTGTAAATGGCCTTTTCATGGTCTGTAAAGAGATGTGACAGCCAGTCTCTGTCTCCTAGGAGTTCCTTTTCCTGCTTCCATCCTGTCTGTTAGAGGCTGTCCTCACATGCTTGGTTATCACTGGCTCGCTGTTAATATTAAAGAGTGGGGCACCAAAGGGATGACTGAAAGCTCTGTGTGTGTGAGTGGGGCTGGTGGACTAATAGGTTTCATTGAGCGATCTCCGTACTTCACCTTCTCTAGGTCTTTCCTCTTGGGAAGTGTTGTTTTTTGGGAGAAGAATCCACCAGGTTTCTACCTGGGGACACATGAGTCTGGTTTCCAGAGCTCTGGGACTTGGCTGGGAGGTTTCTGCAGAACAAAGTTTAATAATGGTCATGCCTTGCCTTTGGCTTTAGTGGAACTGTTTGTTTCCATTTTAAGATGTTTCTTCTGGTCTGGGGTAGTTTTCATATATGTTATTTCTCCTTTTTAGTAGTTTATTTAAATTCTGGAATGGATGTTGGATTTTATCAAATATTCTTAAGTGTCTATTGATATGATCATATAATTTTTTTCCTTGATTTATTGAAAAAAGTTGAAATTTAGATTTCCTAGTAACAATCCGTTCTTGATTTCCATAGGCATTTTAGCTAATTGGATAACAGCACTTTTGGAAAGTCTATAACAATGTATCTGTGTAACCATGGTAGCCAAAAAGAAGCCTCATTCCAGGAGGTTCAGCCCAATGTACTGGCAAAAGCACAGGCCCTGGAACCAGAGAGCCGTATCTTTGAGTCCTGCTTCTGCATCTTACTGATTATACGGCTGTGGCAAATTTCTTGATCCTCAGACTTTTCACCTGTGAAATAGGTATACAGAAATGAAAGTTAACTCATGGAAATGTTTTGAGGATTAACTGAGTTAATCTGCTGCATAGACAGAGCTCAGTAAATATTAGGGAAAAGATATTTTTGAATGAAGTGTATACCTGTAAGAACAGAGCAACTTGGTAACCATAGATGTCAAAAGACAGTATGGAGGTAGTTTTGTTAGTGTGAGCTGAAGCTTCAAAGAGCTATATTTCATATCAAATTGTTAGCACTCTGAGAAAATACACATTTCTCCCTCAATCATTTTATTCACCACACATTTTATTCCTAACACCAGTTGCATATTAAAATATATTATTAAAATTAAATAAAAAATTATATTTAGATGAAACTTTTCCTTGTTTCTTCCTCCAGAAAAATTACTATGGTTCCAAGAAAGAAGATTGCAAATAAATGGAAATTGAATATTAACTTTTTGGGTGAATTTATTTTGAGTAAGCATTAAATACAAGGGAAGGAACTGAAAAATAGACTTATGGATTCAATTCAGTTTAAATATAGATGCATTTTAGATTATATGTGTATGTATGTATATATATTGTATTGATCTATATGTAATATAGATTATGTATAATATATATATTACAGATCTATATAGATCAATATATAATATCTATATAATATATACTGTAGATCAATGAGTTTGAGCTTTGTCAATATGTAGCACATACAGCATGTGTGAATATAGCTGCAAAAACTTATTCTTGATCTGTGCGCATGTAACAATTAGTCTGCTTTATTATTTTTGTTCTAATTGACTTGAGTAAATACAGATTTCCACCTTGATGAAATCAACAATAAGTTATGCAGGCTTTCTCATCTTTTCATATCCTATTCCCAAATATAACTCCACAAATATAGGTAGTGTTTACCATCTTTTGGGATGTGAGCAATTGCTTGTTTATTCTGATGAAGGAAATAAATTACCTTCCCATAATATTAGTGTGAGTCCCTAATCTCATTAGGTAAAGAATTTAAAAGACTCCAAAATGATTCAAGACTAGTTAATAGCATCTTAATTATCTCACATCCTTTTAGGAAATACAAAATGTCCCTCTGGGATGTACTTTGCCTTGGTAGGAATAATGACTGATGAGGGTTTAGAGAATGGCTGTGCAGTCATGTAACAAATTCTTCAGAAAGAAATACATGTGACTACTCAAGTCAGATCTGTTGACTGGATCCTGGAGAAGTGGCTTGTTGGAGGCGAGAGGGGAAAACCCTGGTTACCAGGAGGAAGAGGGATAGATGTTAGGGACAGGGTGGAGAGGGCCAGATGAACTGGCTTTCTCTTTAATAAAGCCACACTGGCCAGTTCCATTCTCTGGAGATATATATATATATATATACATATATATATATATATATATATTTTTTTTTTTTTTTTTTTTTTTAAGCAAAATAGAGGGTTTTTTTTAAAGCAAAATAGAGTTTTAGTTTTTAAAACCTTATTTGAAATTCCTAACCATTTGACAGGGAAATTTAACCCATTTATATTTACTGTCACAATAAACATGTTTGGTCTTATATCTGATATTTTGTTTTATGGTTATTGCTTTTGTACTTCTATCTTTCAAAAATATGGATTTTCATTGCGTTTTTTTCTTCTTCTATATTCTTGAACGTTTTCCAAATTTGTTCTCTATAGCACAGTTTTCTAGGGTCCTTTATGCTTTAAGTTATCTTCAGTGTGGATTTTAATTCTTCTACTAGAGTTTAGATTTCCTTGAGTTCTTTTTTTTTAATTTCATATGGCTTTTTTTCTTTTGAGGCTCCCTACTTTTGTTTTATAGAGGATTTTTGATTCCTTATCTATCTATCTATCTCTCTACCTATCTATCTATCTATCTACCTATCAGCTAAGGATAAATGTAAACTTACTTGCTGTTTACCAACAAGTATTTTAAAAAATTCTTTCCGTTTCTTTTAGAAAATCACTTTTAAGTTATGCTTTTTCTCTGAGCCTTTAGGGTAATATTATCTTTCCGTACATTTCAGTGCCTTTTTATAGGCCTCAAACGTGAATCATAATTTGGAGGAAGCAAATCTTTGCATCATTTAACTATTCCACCAAAATATTGCTTATGAATAATAAGATCTGTGATATTTTATGGCAATGGATTATGGGTCCCAAGTTACAGAGAACTCAAAAGAAAGTACATTCCGTGTGTTTTTTGAAGTCCCAGAATAAAAGTAGTTTTAAAATAACTTATGATCTCTAGAACTTATTCTCATCTACTGAGAAGAAAGTATAGACATAAGAGGGATTATTAGAGATTTATATAGATGGAAAATATTTGGTATAAAAATTACCTCATTTTGGTAGTAATGTTTTATTAAGTTAGAAAAATAAAGTTTTCTTTGAGGCTTCCCAATACCCTACAGAAAGTTTGATATTTTAATCTTAATTCATAACACTTGTGGGTTTTAATGACATAAAGAAATTTGGATATTTACAAATTTGTTTCTTGGAGAACTCTCAAAAAAAGCCATGCTTTTCCATAGTTTTCCTGCCTCTTCCTGCCTTTCTCAGTAACAGTGAATTTTAAGTGCATCAGTACCAGAAATTTATGAATATACAAATATCTATGCTCACACATCAGACTTAGCAAATCCCTTGTAAAAGCGGAACAACTTCATATGATGTATGCAGCTTTCCAAATGTTGTTTGTTTCTAACACTTAGAAACAGTCTTAGAAGGCACCTACATTTCAGGCACCAGGAGTGAGAGACACCTGCTGGTGTAGGAAGAGCTAGAGATACTTTATTTTGACTTCAGACCAGCTATCAGTATTCGACAAGAGCACCTGTGCTGAGAGTTAGTTGGATTCTGCTCTCAGGCACCGTGATGCGTGAGTCTGCAATGGTAACTCCTTTTGGTTAGAGCGTGCAGGCAGGGCGTGCTTGATTAATGGGCTTAAATATTAAATATCATTCTTATATATCTGGAGGAATTTCTGCCAATATGATCTAGGTGAATGTGACCTAGAAGTTCCTCTTAATTTGCTGCTTTGGGGTAGCTCAGTGTCTAAAGTGGCAGTGTGCTCTGGGGACAGAACATTGAGTTCAGTCATGTAGATCTGGACTGAGGTCCAGCATTGCCTTAATTAACCACGTGACCTTGGAAGGTCTTGTAGCCATCATTTATTAAGCACTTTGCCTTCAGTCAGATTCCCCAGAAGCAGACCCTGGGATGAAGATCGCGGTGGGCATCAGCAAGAGTTCAATCAGAAAGGCAGAACTACAAAGAGTAATATGGGGAAAAGAATTTATTATAGGGTTGAAAAAGTGGGACAACTGAGAAATTATAACCAGGAGCAGTTTCTTCTCAGTCGCTGTGGCCTTATCTGTAAGTTTGGGATAATAACACCTTCCTCTTTGTTGTTGTGAGGGATGAATGAGGAAACATGCTAAACAGCACAGAGTGGGTGCTCAAAAACAGGTAATGCAAGTTCTAGGCAAAACCATTAACTAGATCAGTGGCTCCCAGAATCTCATTTTACAGACTGACACAGTAACTTTAAAAAATGGGGAAAGTTATGGACAGGTGCCAATTTTTAATTTTGCCAGCTTACGACATTAAATAAGCACTTACTAGCTATGATCACCATTATTTCATAAAAGAAAAGACATTTTAAAACCAAAAAAATGTAAAGCCATTCATTATTGTCAACCTAGCAATAATGACGAACCATACTGTCAATTTAGCTTTACTGTGACATGTTCCTTATTTTTTCTCTTATGCCACACAGGCCAGTGGACAGTGTCATGGACAGGCTGGTGCACAGGTGCATTTTGAGGAACAACTGAACTGAGTAGCAACTGCATATAGTCTCCTCTCCACTTGTCTGCATCCTTTATTCCTCTCTGCTTCCTCCTCATTGGTTTTCAAGAAATCTATTGCCTTCCCTCCACGCACCAAAGTTATTCCATTGTGGTAGTCACTATTTCCCATCCTCCTTCTCTTCCTGGGCAACTAAAAGACTACATTTCCCAGCTTCCTCTGGTTGATAAACATGTGACTAATTCTGACCAATGGGCTGGAAGCATAAATATCATCTGTCACTCCTAGGTGAAAGCATTTAGGAGCCACTGTGTGAGTCTCCATCTTCTTTCTCCCTCTGTAGTGAAATGTCTGTTGAAGTGGAAGTGCTACAGATGGAAGCAGCTACCACGTGGAGGGTGGCTTCCCTGGAAAGCTGCCTAGACACAGAGAGCTTTGCAGGAGCAAGAAGTAAACTTGTGTAAAACCCCTGAGATGTTGGTATTTCCTCTTACTGCAGCGTAACTTGGTCTGCTCTACCCAACACCAGCACAGCACCAAGACCTATTTGACCCAAGCAAGCTCACATCTGATTTTGTTAATAATTACTGCATAGAAATAAATATCAGTCTGAAAAGAAAATAATTCCTGACTTTCAATTTTTTATTTTTTAAAACTCCAATACTTTCTTCCATCCGACCCACACTGGGAAACTATGTTGAATTCTCCTGTTAATGATCTAAATTAAAATATCATAACTTAGAGGAAAAAAATTCAGCCAGCCCTGAATTTCCTTTATTATTGACCAGATGTTTTGTAAAGCTGCTTTGTTTGTGGGCACTTTCAGAGAAACTGAATAAATGACTTCTCTTTTGCATTTCCCTCAGGGTCTTGTTATTCTTTTAAAGCTCCTGTTACATAAGGTTTAAGATAAAAACAGCATGATATGTTACTTCAGGTTGTTTTCAAACAGTGCAATTGACAGTTTGCTAGTTAACTAGATCCATGCAAGCAGCCAAGACCATTAATTTGGATATTAAAAAATTAAATTGTTGATTACTACTCATTTGTTTTTTAGGCATTTGTATGTACATACTGAATTCTGGCCTCTGGTAAAAACAGTTGTAAAATGGAAGGTATGTGCTTGAAGTTCAGGATGCCTTGGATCCATGCGAAGGGTTTTATTCTGAAAACAACTTTTGCATCCTCACATTCTCATAATTATAGTCCAGTGGAAAGAGAATGTCTTTTTCCTACGAGCTTGGAGCAAATTCCAAGAGTCACCCTAATTGGTCACTGAAACATTCTGGCTAGAGGAATGGAACCATGCTGATTGGCCAGGTCTCAGTCACATGCTTACTCCTGAACCAATCATCTAGAGCAGGAGGCAATAAATCACAGTCCAAGTTAATAAAGTTTTATTGGAACACAACCGCATCTATTCATTTAGAGAGTTGCCTATGGCTGCTTTGATGCTTCAACGGCAGAACTGAGTAGTTGCAACAGAGACCATATGGTCCACAAAGTCCGCAATATCTATTGTCCAGCCCTTTACAGAAAAAGTTTGCCAACCCCAGGTCTAGGAGTGTATTAGTTTGCTTGGTCTGCCATACAAAGACACAGACTGGGTAGATTAAACTACAGAAATTTCTTCTCTCAAATTCTGGGGATTAGAAGTCTAAGAACAAGATGTCAGCAGGGTTGGTTTCTTCTGAGGCTTCTCTTCTTGGCATGTGGAGGGTTGTCTTCGTCCTGTGTCCTCAGATGGTCTTCCCTTTGTATGTGTCTGTGCCCAATTTTCTTCTTTTTATAAGGACACCAGTCACTTTGGATTAGGGCCAACCCTTATGAACTCATTTTAAACTAATTGTCTCTTTAAAGACCCCCATCTCCAAATCTAGTAACATTCTGAGGTCCTAGGGATTAGGACTCCAACATATGAATTTTTTTGCAGGGGGGGCGGGGAACACAATTCAGTCCATGACAAGAAAAATATGGGGCTCTGATAGGTCATGACTTGGGTCACATGTTCTACAGTGAGGGGCAGGCTAAGAGTGAGGGGAGGTAGTTTTTAAGTGGAAACCAGGATGTTATCACCAAAATACAGGAGAATGGGTGCTGGGTGGTAAACAAATTGTTCAGTGATACATTATCATTGCTTTGAATCCTCTAGAAGAGGAAAATGTATGGGTCGATTGGAAAGAACCCTGAAGAAAAAATTCATGTTGGGCGATGGGGTGACCTGACCTGCTGTAGAGATAATGAATCAAAACAGTATGTTAGAGTAAAAAATATGTCTCTCTTCAAGTGCAAAATAAAACAGCAAAACCAAAAGATGTAAACACAACCCCTCACCCCCCTTTTTTTTTGCAACACGATTTTGAGCTATTGTCTGTGAAACCTCTGGCATTAAAGATCAAGAGAAAATAGAAAATGCACAAGATAAAGTGCTCACAAATGGTGGATTTACATTTATTACATGGCTCTCTGCCAGGACCCAAAGTCCACGTTAGCAAGTTGGCAAGGATTCTGATAATGGTAGACATGGATGGGCAGGCTGACAAAAAAGAAAAAAAACCAGGCAAAAGGTACAGTTTGCTATGTCTGGGGAAAGAATTCTTGGCCCAAAAAGCCAGAAAGGGAAAAACAAGAATGACTCAGTCCCCAGTGGCTTGTTTTCTTCACAGTCTCAAGGAAGAAAATTATCCACATAAATTAGGAATGAACCATTGTAGTGGTTCTCAAAGTCTGGTAGCCAAAGCATCAGCATCAGCATCAGCTCTACCTGGGACTTGTTAGGAATGCAGATCCTCAGGCTTTACCCCAGAATAACCAAATCAGGAGCTCTGGGGAAGGGCCCCAGCACTCTGTGTTTTAACAAACCCCCTGGTGATTCTGATGCATGCCAAAGTTTCAGAACCACTGAGATAGTGAATTCATTTATATTCATAATAAAATCTTTAAGCTAAGGATTGCTTTATCAGTTAGGATAAGGTTCAGCAGTTGCATGTAAAAGAAAACCAAAATAACAGTGGCTTAAATAAGGTAGGTGTTTATTTTTCTTGTACATAGAAGAAGTGCAGAGGTAGGAGTTTAGAACTGGTCGTGTGGCTTCATGGTCATCAAGGACCTATGCTCCTTACATTTTTTTTCTCTACTAAAATGTCAGCTTTCATAGTCAAAGTGACTCATGGTTCAGAATGGCTGCTGGAACTCCTGCAATTACATCAGCTTTTCCAGGCAGGAGGTAGGAAGCAAGGGAGGAGAGAAAAAGGTAAAACTCCTAGATGAATCAGCCTTCTTTAAGAAGCCTTCCTGGAAACTCCACCCAACAAGTTATTCTTGCATAATATTCACTAACTCTGGTGGTAAGAGAGGCCTGGAAATCTTCCTCCTGCTGGTTGCATTGGCCCCTGAAATAAAATTGAGGTTCTTTCTGTAGAGAAGAGAGGAAGCCAAAATTGGAAGAAGATAGTGGCTGTCCTTCTCCTTCCTTTTCTAGAAAGGTGATAAAGATTTGAACAGAGATTTGGAGAAGTTTTGGGGGAGAATTGCAGACCTGAGTTTGGGCAAGCCAGATCAGAAGCAGGGAGTATACCACCTGAAGGATTTTGCTACCTGTGAAGGGTTCATGTCTTTAGATGGCTTCCTTTTGCAACTCAAAGGAAAGCTCTAGCAGTGAGAACTTTAAACATTTCCTTCCTATATTAAAGTTTCCTTCTGCAACTGACCCAGGTCTTCAATAAGGAATGACAACAATACTGTATCTGGACACTTTGTGTTGGTGGCCTTGGGGAGAACGAAGGACACTGCAATAAGGGAAAGAGAAGTATTTCAAAGCAGACAGACTTGAGAGTGACCATTATGCGCCCAAGTACTTGTGGGCAAAGTATGCAACACATTCTTCCCAAGGTACATGAGATGATTTTAGATAGTACACAAAAATAACATCAATAGCACCTAAAAATACTTAACTCAGTTGAATCAGTTGAAAAGCACACCCATTGCCCTTCCATCTTTCCTCCTTTTTTTCTGCCTGGTACATGGATGTGATATCTGGAGCTCTAGCAGCCATTTTTTGACCATTTTTTCCGCAACACTGAAGATGGAAGCCATATGCTAAGGACAACAGTGTAAAAAGAAAGCAGGAGCTTACTTTCATAATGTACATCTACTTCTAGCCTTAGTCTGTCTACCTCTGAATTTCTTCTATGTGTGAGAAAAATAAACCCCAAATTTGTTTAAGCCACTGTTATCTTTTAGGGATTTGTCGCTAGCTGCTGAATGCAATTCCTAACTGATGCAGAACCATCTTTTGCTATTTACGAGTGTTATGTGCTTGTAGGCACATTAATCGCTGTTGTAATTAATGTGAAAAACTGCAGTGCTTTTATTAAGGGGAATTAGACTCTAACATTAAGCTGGTAATATCAATAATAGGCATTTGTAGTATGCTCTGAAGATAGCTGCAATCTGTCATTACCCTAATAGGAGATGACATTTCCAGTCGCAGCCGGGATCTTGGTGGCAGCTGTAGGATCTGTGTGTTGTTAGAGAGGCCATACGAACTTGGATGAGTTGGTAATAACACTCACACTGCATTTGAGAGGTTTTTGTGCGTAAAATAGGGTGATTCGTTTGAATAAAAATGGTGCATGCCAAAGTGAGAAGCAGGCCACAGGGGCACTTTGAGTAGAGATATACAACCAACTGACTGGGAGTAAAAATGTAATGGGAGAAATCATTGTATGTATCCAACCTGTGGCCAGGTTTCTTCTCATAAAGCACAGGAGATGTACTCAAACTGCAACAGCAGGTGGAGAGGGATGAATGGACCTTGCTTCTACTTCTCATAAAGTGCATCTCATGGTTGCTCTTGCCTCCAGTGGGGCAAAACCTGGTTCTTGAGTGGGGTGTGTAAACAAATCTTACCTTCTACATATGAGGCACAGATATAGTACACAAACTGATATATGTTATATGGGTGCTCATAACACCTATATATATATATATATATATATATATATATGTATGTTATGTGCTCATAACATTTCATGGCAGGAGCGGAGATCAGAAAAAGAAATTCTAAATGGCTGCCTGGGGGTGACAATGAATACAAGATTGAAAAACACTGGTGTATCTAGTGTGCTAGGTTACATCATTGGTCCCAGTTCTTCACTCCGTGATCCCATTTCTTGACTTTGGGTTCAGCAGTGTCATTTGCTTTGGTCAATGGGATTTTAGAGTTTGGGAAGTGAGCAGAGGCTTGCAGTGTGCTTGCATAGTTAGACTTGTCCTCTTGCATCCTGGTGACCATGAAACAACTGTCTCTTTAGTTTGGGCCCCTGTAACAAACCTGAACGGGACCTATAACCTGGAGGCATCCAGCCAGTTGCAGCCTAGATCAGCCAAACCACACCCAATCTGAAGACCCATGAACATGAAAATAAATGCATATTTTTGTAAGCCACTGAAATTTTTGGGGGGGTGAGATTTGTTCTGCAGCATTATTATGGTAATAATTGCCAGGTACATATGGGGGTCCCCCCAGTGGAGTCCTGATCCTTGAAATAATCAGTTCCACTTTTAAAATTTGGGGCTCATCACAACAGAATTTACCAAGCGCCACTTTAAACTCGACGGGATCACCACCTCTGATGTAAAATCTGCCTTGCAGTATTTTTGCCTCTATTTCTAGCTCTGGTCTGGATTCCATTGGTGGCTGCCACTAATTAGATTGAAGTGAACCATAATTTCATCAGGATGTTTGGATGCTTTGTGGCTTTTGCTGGCTTCCTATTTATCTTTGGATGTTTTAATTCCTGCTTTGTCCTAGCATTCCTTTAAAGACATGATTTAGTTGTGTTTTCATTCCATTCTGTCTGAAATTGGAAGGTTTTCTGGCTGGTGTGGGAAACTACGGGCTTTGGGTTAATAGGGCTGTCCAGTAATGCTTGTAAGTCAGATATGAGCTTTTTCTTTAATTAATTAAGCATTATTTGGTCTGAGCTCCTTTTTTCCTTGTTGTGAGCAGGATGTGAGGTGAAAATCAGTTATTTGCCAGGATTCTTTTTCCTCTATGTCTTCAAATGTATGTAAATATCCCAAGACTTGGCTCAGTATAGACAAAACAGTTTTGCTTCAGATGTTTTTGGATGTCACATAGACACAACCCCATTATAGCATCTTTGAAGAGTCAATTTCAAGAAATTTTTCAAAGAAATTGCTGATGCATTGGCTTCTAAGAGGAGTTACTATTTATCACAAAATTTTATGGCCTTAAAATATTTTGTGTGCAGTAGAGAAAAATATCATTGAGATAGATTATATTTAAAAATACAATCAGTGAGTAGTCAAATGAACAAATGTATTTAAACCCTAGCCAATAAAACACAAGAGCATGATATATTGATTTTGCATTTCCTTCTAAGCACGATTATAACATAAAAGAAAATTCTCAATTAAATTCAAAATCACAATAACTATAATTTATGATGGGATTCAGTGGTTCTCTTGCAATGAGATGTTAGAAAACCTCATTTGTTTTTAAAATTCTTAGATTGGAGCTTTCTACCCTGCAGGCCAGTATTTCCTCAGCCTCCCAGCCTGCAGTCTCACTACTGTCCAATATTTTACTATTAAAAGTGTGGCCCACGGACCTGCAGCCCTGGACTCACTTGGAAGCTTGATAGAAATGCAGAATCTCAGGCCCTGCCCTTGACATACTGTATCAGAATTTGCATTTTAACACAGTCCCCAGGGGATTTGTATGCACATTAAGTGAGAAGGACCAGAATCTATCTTTAGCTGTTTTGCCAGAACTAAGGCTGAGGCATCAACCACATCACCCGTTTGGTTCCCTCTATGCTCTTGGGCCCACCCATCCTTACATAAGGATATCTTTAAATGTCAAGTGCACTGAAACAAAAGCTCAGCCACATCCTTTGATTTGCATGGCCCTTAAACAGAGAGGAAGAGAATTTGGCTCCAGTTCCCTGAAGGAGGTCTGCTAGGTGGGAGAGAGAATGGCCCCCTGACTACAAATTACTTTGTGTAGAGGAAAACTTGGCCTGAGTGGGCCTAGCTTGGGGTGCAGAGATCTGTATGGCAGCTACCACATGGTACTGTCCTGATCATCTTGGGGCCCAACTTCCCCTGCAGGGTTGGCTGTCCTGAGGAGGAGTTGGCAGGGGAGACATCCAGGGTCTCTAGGGGCTGAGGAGCTCTTAAAGGGCGGAACTTAAGACACAGGCTGAACTTGAACCTTTTGGCTCAAGTCACCATGAAACAAGACTCATGTCTCATTTATTGAGCACCTACTATGTACCAGGCACCAATCAAGCTGCCTATGTACATCATCCCCTTTGGTTTGAATCCCTCTGAGAGGTAGCTCTTACTATTACCATTTTATAGACAAGGAAACTGAGGCTCAGAGAGCTTGAGTGGTTGTTCAAGAGCCATTGGCCCATAAGTGGAAGAGTGGGATTTGAATTCAGGATTGCCTGACACCAAACCCAGGCTCTTCTTATACCATAAAGAACTAAGTACCTGCTGTTTTCAGAGCAATGAACTAGGGGTTAGGGCTTCAGGGTTTGTGAATAAGGTTGTCCCGCCATACAAGGATGATAGTCAAGAGAGATGTGAAATGCAGGTTGCATTAATGGTAAACACTGTGCCCGATGCCTTCTTTCCTCTGTCCTCAGGACTGGACTTCCCTTGTATGTGTGTCTGGGTGAGAAAGTTCGAGAGGGCTTCCTGGACCATCCTCCCTAGAATTCATAGTGTCTGCTGTGTGAGCCACTCTGGGTCCACAGACCCCAACAAGCCACTGGAGAAGGAGCCAGGTGCTGTTCTGACTTCTTGTCTCACGACGTGGAAAGAGACGTAGGATGTGGGAAGGGGCCCATCATGCATGGGCACAGAGGAGAAAGAGGAGGGGTCTGGCTGGTTCCTACCTTTATCACAGGATCTTGCTGACTTGTAAAATGTGCCTGCAGACTGTCTCAAGCTGTCACCATCCAATCAGCAAGTCCTCCTCCCACAGGGTTGGCATGAACAGAAGGGACAGAATTGTTGCAGAGAGAGTCAAGTGTCCTACTCTCTTAAGGCTTGAGGCATAAACATTCCCTCCTCCCCAGACAGGGCCCTTGGGGGCAATGACAAAGATGCTGAAGACATATGCTCTACCTTGAGAAATGTAGGTTACAGTAGGAAAGCAGGCCATGGGGTGCTGCAACCTGCTGGTGCCAGCTTGTGAGAACCAACGTATTTGCCTTTTCCCAACTCTGCATCTGTTGATGTCTTGATGGTAGTGTTTACACCACAGAAACCGGCAAATGCTACACACCGGGGCATCCTCTCCACAGAGAGCCAGTTGTTAAACATTTACCAGCACCCCTCTGAGAGTAGGTATGCACAAACACAAAAGATCCAGAGTTGAGCTAGAGTAATTCATCAATAAGTTATATCTAGTATTCAAGTGAAATCCTCTCACAACCCATATGTAGCAAGAGAAATTTCTCAAACAGATTTCTAAACTCTGGCAACTGGTCTTCCGTTTTTTTCAAAAATAATTCCAGTGAATTCAGGGTTTGTGGTGATGGAAATTGACATGGGTGATCCATCAGACATTGAAAGGGGTTAGAATAGTGGTTATCACACTGGAGCCCCCCTCAGAATCCCCCGGGGGGCTTGTTAAAACTCAGATGGCTAGTCTTCACCTTCAGAGTTTCAGATGCAGTAGCTCTGAGCTGGGGCCTGTGATTTTGAATTTCTAACACTTTCTCAGGTGATGCTGCTGTGGCTGGTCTGGGGACCGCACTTCGGGCTTTGATAATGGCTAGGTTAGAGGCAAGGATCAATTCCAAAGCATCTCAGCGAGAATGTGAGTGAGGCCAGGGTTAGAAGGAGGGGAGTGATCTGAAGGCAAAATGAAGGAGCGAAGGAAGCACTCCATTTATTAAGCACCTATAATGCGCTGGACATTAAGTGCAAAGTATTTTACATATACTGTTTCCTTTAGTAACCTCTCTCATGGGTAAATGCATTCAGAGAGGATGTCATGGAAACAAACACAAAGATCTGGGGAAGGGACTTCCCTGGCGGTCCAGTGGTTAAAACTCCGCGTTTTCCACTGCAGGGGACGCAGGTTCGATCCCTGGTTGGGAAAATAAGATCCCACAAGCCACGAAGCGAGGACAAAAAAAAAAAAAAGATCTGGGCGAATGACCGTTTTACTCCACTGCGGACAACTGAAGATGGCAGAGCTAAGGAAGGAGAAATTAGAGTTTCATTTTCCTCTTGATGCCTGAGCTTGGATAATTATGTCATAATCTGTTTGAGATGGGCAAAACACAAAGCAGAAGCTGATGAAATGTGCCCTGTCTTGAATGTCCGCCAAAGGAAGGGAGTTAGTTTCAATTTCCCAGTGCCTGGTCCCAAGGTGCCCGCGTCCGGGCAGAGCAGGTGCCGCTCGAAGGAAAGGGAGGCTGGGGTGGGAAGAGCTGCAAATCTGGCACCTTGATGAGCATCCTTTTCAATCACCACTGCACTCAAGCTTTATGCTATTCCTTTTAATTTTCTCAGTACTGTAATTGTAAATGAAAAGCAATATTGCACCACATCCAATTATAACCAGATTCCTGTCCCCTAGGACTCATCAAAGAGAAAAAGATGTATTTATGGCTGTGAGGAGCCATTAATCTCTGCACTTATGGCTCTACACATGGTCATACAGCAGCTGCAGGGCTGGGACTCTTTCCCTCTCCTTTCTTTCTCCAGCGATGCACTTTATCAAGTCCCAGCTGGGTGTTTTATTATAAATTAGGCCCTGAAATATTGGCTTCATAAGCACCTTGGTTAGAAGCCACTAAATAAGATTTCTTCTTTGGTCTCCTACCCTGGGATCATCCATCCTTTCCAGTGGGATGTCTCATTTTCATGAAACTTCTCTTTGACAGTCAAAAGCAGTGTTTATTTGGGGGGATGCAGAAAGGAGGCAAAGTGTCCTTGGAAAATGGGGAAATGAAACATTTTGTGGTTTTATGTGTGACGAATCGCTCTTCTGGATTTATTAGGAATCAACTACAAGTCACATTTCTCTTCCTTCTTATCTAGACCATTACTTCTATACTCTTTCTGCTACTTAATGTAAGTTAATACTTATACATGAATACTTAATGTATTACCACTTAATACTTAATGTATTAATACTTAGTACATTAATATTTAATGTATTAGTTATCTTTCACTGCATGGCAATAATACCATGAACTAAAGAGCTTAAAACAACTCACATTTACTATCTTACAGTTTCTCTGGCTGAGGAGTCTGGACACAGCATAGCTGGGTCTTCTGTAAGGCTGCGATCAAGATGTCAGCTGGGGCTGTGGCTTCATCTGCAGCTCGACACCATTGTAAAGCAATTATACTCTAATAAAGTTGTTTAAAAAAAAAGTATGTTTAATTTAAAAAATAAATAAATAAAATAAAATAGATAACCAACAAGGACCTACTGTAAAATAAATAAATAAAAAATAAATAAAATGAAACAGATAATATAAAACAATGAAACAAACAAAACTATTGCTATTAGTTTTTTGTGGATATGAATATTTCATGTTGTAGAATAAATCTAAACCCAAACTTCAAAAGGAAAAAGAAAAGATTTTAAAGCAGAGCTTCTATGTTTGTACAAGTGTCTTTCTTACTTCCATATTTCTAAATAATATGCATATGATTACTATTCTATTTTTGATTTATCAATTTGAAACATTAGTCATTGATTTTCCGCTGTTGTAGAGGAGAATTTGGGTCTTTTATAACTTTTTGTCATCATCCTCCCCAAACTGTTATCTTATGATTTTTAAAAATTAAATCAATGGTCAGGCTTTATAAAATGGCTATTATGTAAAATTGTTCACAGATGAGTTAAATTTGTGGGGGCATATTCCCCACTTCCTGACCCTAGCTCCCATGAACAAAATCCTAATAGTAGGATTCAGGGCAGTGCACATCAGTGGTGGGGTTGGCTCCAAGCTCTGCACAGCTCTTCCTGAAGATCAGGCTTCTGTCACTCTGCTCCCAAGGAAGCTGTGCATATCAAACCAGCGACTTCATGTGGGAGGTGGGAGACCATGTCAAGCGGTTTCACTTCCCCACTCCATCCCTCAAAAGGAAAATCATCAACTCCTCACCTCTCATTTCTAACTGCACACTTGCTTGGAGCCACTTCAGAAAGGAGACTGCTGGCTATCTTCCCTCATCCCTTTCAGAGAAACTTTAATCAGGGTTTATTTGCTCAAGGACTCTTGAGACCAACAGCTTTGTCAGCTCTCAGCATGCCTTCCTTCCTTCCCACCTCTCTCAAACCACTGAGGCTTGCACTGTTGGACAGGCTTTCCTGACCATCAGGGACAATTTCTGCCTCTTGTGAAATGACCCCCTTCAAATGGAGCAGCATGTGGGACAAATCATGGTCATTATTTCATCCCCGCCTTGTTTAACTGGCAGGTGGGGAAAGCAGGGGAGCTGAAAATGAGAAGGCAGATGCTGGCAGGACAGACTGGTGGGAAGGATATGGAAAACTTTGACTTCATAATTGTCATGGCTCCTATGACCAGACCTCCATTGTAGCTATTGCACTGTAAATTAAGACAAAGACCACTGAGTTGAGAGAATAAAGTGATTGGTCTATGTATAGAACCTGCTCATTTTGGGCCACGTCTTGAACTCAAAGTTGGGCTGGAAATCTCACTCAGATAGGCGGTGTGCATTGCTTGTGAAGGCTTGTCTAAAACTTTTAAAATTCTGACGTGATCATTCTTGCAAAACTCCCAATGTCTATATGTTTTATTCCCCCATCAATGAGAATCAGGAACAAGAGCAATAAAGATGAATTTCCTTATAACTATTGGTGCCTGGGAGGCAACTCTGACTTGGGAAAATGAGGCAGATGCCTCACATCAGGAGAGCTTAGGATCTTAACCCAGCTCTCAGGACATGGGGTGAGAGCAGTGGGCTCAGGGCCCACACTGTGACTCCCATCACAGGCAGCTTTTTCAATGTATTACTGAAAAGTTGAACCTCAGATGAAAACCCATATTAGAAGACTCCTTGATGCATTTCTTAGGTCACTAGCATTTGTGGCAGTGGGGGCAGGGAACCGTTAAAGTGGCAGAGTGGTGTCAGAAGTGGGAAAAGCCTTACACTCCCTGAATCACCCAGGGAGAACCCCTTGCATTAGGAAGAATTCCAACATCTCACCACATGGGGCTCATGAAATGTCCTGGCCCAAGCCTTACTCAGAGAGAGAGGCTTTCACAAAGATTTTATAAGTTCCAAATTATGATAGTGTCCAGAGTCCTCTCCCAAGATTTCTTTTTCCTTCTCAATATAACATGGTAGTCTCCCATTCATTTGTGATCAGGGTTAGTCGGGGTGGGGGGGGAAAGGGAGGGACATTTATCAGAAGATACCCTGACCTTTTGGCCTGAGCAATTTGGTATTCCAACTAAACCCTGAATAAGATCCTTTGGCACCCTTGACAAACTTCAGAAGCTCTAATTCTAGATTTTATAAATAAGTGTACCAATTGGGAATGTGTTTGGCTGCATGTAGCAAATAGTGGCTTAAACACTGTAACTGTTTTTCCTGTGACAAAAAGCCCAGACATAAGCACTATGAGAGAGAGTCCAAAGAGAGACCAAAGAGAGTACATACAGCTCTACTATAATAGGACATAAGCACTAAAAATCACTGCATTATACAAAATTGCACAATAGAAACCACAAGCTTAGGGGAAAGATGAGATTGCGGCACAACATTCAAAAACATCATCAGGAACATATTAACATAAGACAGAAACTCAGTAATATAAGTTACAATAGTAACATGTTAATGGCTAAGAAATACATAAATAATATTATAAATATGGCACTTTCCTTGAAAAAGGGCTGAAGCTTGCTTGTGGAAATGGGTGTTGGACAGGTACACAGCTCCGTTCAGCTAGGTGCAGTATTCTGCATTTATCTGGTGATTATCATGGATGAAATTACATACAAGCAAAAGTGACATTTGCACTATGCTCAGATTGTTCCCTATGATATCAGTCACATTGGAACAAATACAAAACAAGCGTTATAGCAGAATTAACTGTACAGCTGCTCAAGGAAGTCATCCAAGAACCAGGCTCCTTCTATCCTCCTGTTCTGCAAACTTGTGTGTGTGACTTTTGTTCTCATGACCTCAAAAAGGCTGCTGCACTTCCAGGTACTATTTCTATATTCCAGGCAGAAAGAAGGGAGGATAAAGTGTAAAGGGAGAAAGTACTTTCTCTTGAGAATCTTTGCTTGGGAAGGGGCACGCTCCCCAGGGCCATCCATCTATATCCATTGTCTAAAATGATACCACACAGCCATCTCTAGTTGCAAGGGAGTCTGAGAAGGTGAATATTTTAGACAAGCACATTGCTAGTTAGTACTCTATCATTATCACCTACAGGTTTGTTGAGCGAGTTGTAACAGGTCCAAGTTCTGGAGATAACTTGGTTTAATAAATGTGTTCCTACTCAGTTATCTAGAAAGACACCTGACCACAGAGCCAATTTGCCCGGGAGATCTTGTCGGAAGACATATATCAGATTCGAAGTTTCCTAACTGACTGAGTATCTCGATATTTTAATTTTAACCCATCAGAGGAA
Organism: Eubalaena glacialis; assembly: GCF_028564815.1. NCBI lineage: Eukaryota > Metazoa > Chordata > Mammalia > Artiodactyla > Balaenidae > Eubalaena > Eubalaena glacialis. Next base: position 67,607,483 of record NC_083728.1, on the reverse strand, counting down.
TATTAATATTGCTCAGCTTGATACACTTCTAATGCACAACAGTTATGTGCCAGGCATAGTACCAGGTACTGAGGATATAAAGATGAGGATAATGGTGATGATGGTGATGATGATGATGATGGTGATGATGATGTTGATGATGATGGTGACTAATGCTTCTTGAGCACTTACCCTGTGCAAAGCAGTATTCTAAGTACCTTATTCATATTAGCTAATGGACTTCTCACAGCAATCATAGGGATAGGCTTTATTATTCCTCTAAATCTGTCAAGGATGAGAACACTGAGGCACAGAGAGGTTAAGTAATATACTGAGGTCACTCAGCTTGGCAAGTGGCAGTGTCATGATTTCAGCGTGGGTCCATGTTCTTAACTGCTGTTGAACCACAAAAGGGCTTACTATTTAGTTTTAGAGGCACGCACATAAGCACTAACCAGTAGGCAGAGCTTATTGATGGCCTACACAGTATTTAAAACATTAAAAAATTAAATGCCAATATTTAAATATTGAGGGATTTTCACCCCATACATATATTTATCAGGGTTATCCAGAGAAAAAGAACCATTAGCATACATGTAGATATACAAAAAGAGATTTATAAGTGATTGGCTCATGCAATTATGGAGGCTGGGAACCAGGGGAGCCAATGGCATAAGTCTAATCTGAGTCTGAAGGCTCCAGAACCAGGAGTACCAATGTCTGAAGGCAGGAGAGATGGATGTTCCAGCTCAAACAGAAAGGACAAATTCATCCTTCCTCCACCTTTTTGTTCTACTTGGGGCCTCAGTGGATTGGCTGATGCTCACCCACATGGTGAGGGCTATCTTCTTTACTCAGTCTACTGATTTAGATGCTGGTCTCTTTCAGAAGCACACTCGCAGACACCCCCCAAATAATGTCTTACCAACTACCTGGGTGTCCCTTACCCTGGTCAAGTTGACATATCAAATTAACCATCACAACTGTTTTCTCTTAAAAAAAATTCAGACTATTTGGCAATGCAGGACTGGTAGTCACATGTGGCAGTGGTTGGTTGGAGCTGAGTGGTAGCTCCTCCTTTTAGTAGGGCAATTTCTCTCCAGTACCCCACTCCCCACTATTCCCTACTGTCTTATGCCTCATCCCCTTTGTTTACTCATGCTTGGTCCTGCAGCATTTGAGTTGGCAATCCCTGCACTGTGGAGCATAATGAGTACAACAGAGAAGGTAAAATCAGAGTCTTTTGGAATCACAGAGAAGTGAGTTGGGGAAAACTTCATAAAGGAGGCTATATCAAAGTTGGGTCTTTAGGGTGAGAGCAAGCTTGTTAAGTGGGAAGGGAAGAAAGGCATTGCTGGCAGAGAAAACGACATGTGCAAAGGTAGATAGGTTTAGGAAGATGCAGAATATTGCTCCCTTCTGTCATGACGTTTGTGGAATTGTCCATAGTTGAAATCTATTAATTGGAATCTAAAGAAAAAAAATCTGGTTCCTGTAATCACTGTATACAGTCTGGGCTTTTGGTATAGCTTTAATGTCCCTCTTATTCTATTGATCAAACAAAAGAAAAAAAATTTTTTTTAGAAAAGGTTCTTTTTGAGCCAGCATTTTGCTTCCTTGTCTGATGCTTGCTTTGTGTAGAAATTGATTTGTTTTCTTTCTAGCCTGCTGGGGAATTTGCCCTCCTTGTCCTCATCTCACGTTATACCACAGCTTGAGACTCCCAAACTGAAAGCTCCGGACAGGCAGGATGCGTGCAGACTGCCCGAATTTGAATCCTGTCTCCGTCATCCCCATCTATGTGTTTCTGGGGACGTACTTCACCTCTCTGGGCTTCAGTTTCCTCCTCTGTAAAATGAGAATAACAGTGGTCTCTGTCTCTTAGGGGTAGTAGGAGGGTTTGATGAGTTACCCCATGAAGAGCACTTGGAACGATGGCTAGGATCTGGCTCCCAGTATACGCGTGGGCTGCTTTTACAGATGCCAGTCAATGCCTAACTCTGTGCCGGTTGTTGGGAAAACAGGCGCGATGTGGTCCCAACAGCAGGGAGCTGAGCTTCTGGCAGGAAGGTGGCAGGAAGGTCTGAGAGCAGAACATTTCGCCCTGTAAATCCTGTGCTTTTTCATCATAGATGGAAATGCCAACACCACCAACCTCTGAGCCTAAACCCTTAGTTGAGAGATGTTGCTCTTCACTGAACTTTGCTGGAAACTTCACGCTGGATGGGTAGACACATCAACACACAGGCGCTGGGCCACTCCACGGTGACATCGCTGGCTGTGCTTTGGTGTTTTTTCAGTCCCTTTAAAGAGACCCCAGTGGGCGGGGGCAGGAGCCACGAGGGAAATAAGTCTGGAAAGAGATATACAGGAGATCATAGTTAATGTGGCTCAGTGATAAATCAGTGTTTACTTTGGGCATAAATTTTTGCTTTACGCTGGCATAGTCAGAACAGATGTATTCAAAACAAAACAAAGCAAACCTGCAGGAGGAAAAATAAATCAGGAGGTTATTGTCTACTTTGTCTCTGCAACAAGCCCAGCCATGGATTCTTCAAGGTGCCTCGTTGTTCTGATTCTGATGGGGAAGGAAATGCCCTCGGGTTTTCTTTCTCTCCCTTTCTCCTGCTGCTGTTTTTTCTCTGTGATGGTGCTTTTGCTGTCACCTTTCAGTGACAAATGTGCACCACGTGGGTGTTGAATTTATTCAGCTAGTCCACCTGGGAAAGATTACAAATGAGGAACGGCGTTGGGATCTTCAAAACACGCTTCTGAAAGGAAAGAAAGTGGCTTTAGAATGATGTGGGGGTGGCATCTCCTCCAGCTGGGCTCCAAAAAGGACGTGAAATGAGACAAATTCAATTCTGATTACTACATATTTACAAAACGAGGCCAAAGGGCAGTAGGAAAGGGAAATACAAGGGGTCTCCCAGAATAGCAATTATGGGCAAACAAATGTGCGCTAAATTAATTGACTTGAACTATGTAATATCTGGAAATCATCTGTCATTCCTTTCGTATTTGTCTCTGACCTAAGAAGACTGGAAATGGAGGACGGGTGGCTGAGGAGATAATTCGGTGCAAAAAAATAATTCTTAAAACAAACGTAGCCAAATGAAGGATGCTCTCTCAGCTAAGAGACTTGACATTCAAGAGGCAATGGAGGGAAAGGAATGCAAACAGCTGTTACTTACTGGGCTGTTGACAATAAATCTTGGTCCAAGCTACTAAAAAGTTGCCATAGCAGCGTGGGAAGGCGTCTGCTACTCTCTTCTTGGGAGGGGGCTTGGCAGGAGGGGGAAAAGGGAGAAGGGATCTCAGGGTGAAATGAAAAGCTCTTGTGCCTGCTCTTTCCAACACTGATGTTTGTTGAAAGGCACTGCTGGGGAGAGAAAAGATATCTACAGCCCAAGGTGAAGTCACTGCAATCACAGCTATTCTTTATCGGGAATTTGTTAAGTGCCCAGCAGTTTCCTTATGGTATTATCTTTAATCATCACAGTATCTGTGAAAGTTAGGTAACATTATCTCTAATTTTAAAATAAACTTTATTTTTAAATTTATTACTATTTTCTTGGCTGTGCCACGCAGCATGTGGGATCTTAGTTCCCCAACCAGGGATCGAACCTGTGCCCCCTGCAGTGGAAGCGCAGGGTCTTAACCCCTGGACTACCAGGGAAGTCCCATAAATAAACTTTTCATTTTAGACTAGATTTACAGAAGAGTTGCAAAGATAGTGCAGAGATTTCAAGTATCCTCCTCACCCAGTTTTCCCCATCGTCAATCTCTTACATCACCAGGTGCATGTCAGAACTAAGCACCGGACATTGTTAGGTTACTATTAACCATGTTCCAGGCTTGATTTGAATTTCATCAGTTTTTCCATTAATGTCCTTGTCTTAGTCCACTCTGGCTGCTATAACAAAAAATCCCATAGGCTGGGTGGTTTAAACAGCAGAAATGTATTTCTCACAGTTCTGGAAGTAGGGAAGTCCGAGTTCAAGGTGCCCCAGATTCGGTGTCTGATGAGAACCCGTGTCCTGGTTCATACCTGGCCATCCTCTTGCTGCGTCCTCACATGTTAGAAGGGACAAAGGAGCTCTCTGGAGTCTCATATAAGGGCACTAATCCCATTCATGTGGGCTCCATGCTCATGTCCTGACCATCTCCCCGAAGGCATCATCTCCTAATACCATCATATGAGAGGTTAGGATTTCAATATATGAATTTTGGGGGGACACAAATATTCAGCCTCTAGCAGTGTTCTTTCTATTCCAGGATTCTAACCACATTACACGTGGTCATCATGTTCACCAGTCTCCTCTGGTCTGTGACAGTCTCTCAGTCTTTCCTTGTTTTTCATATCCTTAACAGTCTTGAGTGGTACTAATTATCTTTATTTTAACAGATCAAGGAATTAAACCTCAGAAAGGTTAAATGGCTTGCGCAAGTTCAGACAACTTATAGAGGCAGCACCAGATTTCTACCAAGCCAGTTCCAAGTCTGTTTCTCAGACTTGAGCTTGCATTAGAATTACCAGGAGGGCTTGTTAAGACTCAGACTGCAGGGACCCACCCCCAGAGTTTCAGATTCAGTAGCTCTGGAGTTAAGTCAGAATTTGCATATCTTGAAGTTTCTCAGGTGATGATAATGATGATGATACTGGTCTGGGGACCACATTTTGAGAACTTCTATATTAAGCCAAGTCCCATTTGAGCTGTTTACCCACATCAAATTAATTAGATACTTGTCAAATCTCCATTTCACTCTACGAAGCGTAGAAATGAAATCAGATTCTGATATGTCTTCCCCTCTCTTCCTTCCCTGCTTTCCTCTCTCCCCCTTTTTGAGCATCTCCGAACTAGGCACAAGAAGTATAGTCAAGGGTATTTCTTACCCTGGGTAGTAGAATGGGAGTGGTGTTTGCAGCCTGGCAGAGACTGGTTTGTGCCCTATTCTATCACATCTCAAGTGGCCTTGTGACTTCACATGAGTATGTTCGGCTTAGTGTCCTCAGCTGAAAAATGCTAATAACTAATTCCTACCCTAGACATTGAACTGAAGCAGTTATTGAAAAAGAGGAGACTGGACTTCCCTGGTGGCGCAGTGGTTAAGAATCCTCCTGCCAATGCAGGGGACACGGGTTCGAGCCCTGGTCTGGGAAGATCCCACATGCCAGGGAGCAACTAAGCCCATGCGCCACAACTACTGAGCCTGCACTCTAGAGCCCGCGAGCCACAGCTACTGCGCCCTAGAGCCTCTGCTCCGCAACAAATGAAGCCACCGCAATGAGAAGCCCGCTCACCACAACGAAGAGTAGCCCCCACTCGCTGCAACTAGAGAAGCCGCGCGCAGCAACGAAGACCCAACGCAGGCAAAAATAAATAAATAAATAAATAAAAACAATAGAAAGATATCTCTTTAAAAAAAAGAAAAAGAAAAAGAGGAGACTGACAGATAATGTGAAATTCATACATTCTCTTGGAAATATTAACACTTTTTTCTTTCTTCTTGAGAAACTTTCCATATTATTGATTCAAAATTTATTCTTCCTTTCTTGCTTTAAAAAAAAATGCTACTACAAAGCTGAATTGTGCTGAAAGCAAAATGTGGAGATTGTTAACCACTGATTTAAGAATTAAGCCACTAAAGGCAATGGACAATACAGCCTCACTAAAGAGGTATACTCATTTACTGAATTTAAGTAGTGGGACGGACGGTAAAGTAAACTTTTATGCCAGTGTAATAACTTCCAGTGCCCTGGCATTTAGTGAAACCACAGGTAAGGCATTATCACGTCATTGTTAGTCACTTAAAAACAAATCACCTATATTACATGTTGTTTTCTGGCACAGTTTATAAAGGAATAACTCAGAACCGTGGTCCTTCCTTTAGATGATCTTGACCCTAGGCCTATTTTAAATATTTCTTAAAAAGGATCTTGAGGGAGAGAAAAATAAAACTACTCAGCCTCCTAGTGTTATCTGAAAAAGTGCTGCAAGTTTTTTGAAACCCTTGAAGAATTTATTACCTTAAGTACTCCCATATTAATGATTCATATTATTTTCAAGCTCTCTCCCTATTTCATGTTTTGATTAGAAGCTCAGCTTGACTTTTAAGTTGGGCCGAATTCGCAATAAAATATGAAACTTTAGTTACTTCATTTGTTATCCTTCACATCACTGCCCCTTAATCATTTAAAACACTTCCAAACAATCATAGGTTTTCTAAAACAAAGTACAAATCATCATGCACACAGCCCTCAGGGGCAGAGAAAAGAATTCGTGTGTTAGCATATTTAATCATCCCATTTTGGGGAAGATAATCCGTTTTAATTTTCTTAAACTGTGTTCACTGCTTTCATTATTTTCTTGACTTCAAAGATCAACTTGACAACTATTTTTCTTCACAACCAGGCTTATGGTATTACTCCAAATCTATCTGATTTCATGGCCTTCAGGGTTGCTTTTGTGTATTATGAATTTCTCAGTTGGCAGTGCTTATAAGATGGAAACTTATAACTCTTTGTAGAAGTACTATCTTGCAGAAGTTGTTGCTGGGTTTTTTTTTTGAAAGAGGGAAATGATGTTTTCAGAGGGATGGTGAGGAATAGCTTGCAAAACCTACTCAATAATAGTGCATTGGATCATACTTCTGCGATATGCACTGTTTTCTTTTTGTTACCTGTTATTTCTCTCCCACCACCCCCAATTAAGCAGTGAGTCCCTCTGTGTTCTTGCCTCTGGCAGGGTTTGTGACAGACCCATCTCCTTTTCCTCCCTCACACTTCAAAATCCTAAACCCATTAATGAGAATAGGGTTTGACCACAGAGGCTTTTCCCCAGACTTGGAAAAGGAGACCTTGTAAAGATTCCTGGGTTTCTGAACTGGCAGAGCAGCAGAGAGAGCTAGTAGATTTTGAAACAGGAATTATATATGGCTGCAAGTAACAGAGACCACCATCTCCTAATAGAGTGACTTAAGCAGAAGTGGTCTAAAAAACACAAAGAAGTCCAGAGGCAAGTAGTCCAGAGCTTGTGTGCCTGTGACACAGAGTTATTGGGGACTTCTATCTCTTTGTTCCTCCATCCTCACTTCATGGTCTCCATTCTCAAGGTCGCCTCACATTCCAAGATGGCTACCAGAGCACCAGCCATCACATCTGCTTTCTTGGCAGAAGGAAGGTTGAAAGAGTGCTTCTCCCAGGCAAAGCAACTCCTTTTGAAAGCTCTGTCCCAGAAGTCACATATAATATATCTACTTATATCTCACTAGACAGACCTTAGTCACATGGCTGTATTTAGCTGAAAGGGAGACTGGGAAGTTAGCTTTTATAATAGAGTTCTGTTACTAAGGAAGAAGCGGAGGTGGATATTTGGAGAGCAACTAGCAGTGCATGTCACAGACCTGAAGGGGACAGGGAGCTAAAGCAAAGTGAAATTCCTGTGTGCTTGATGTGGATCAATGATCAATGGGGATCACTTCATGTGTGTCCTACATCCTCCTTGATGAATTGGCACAATGTAAAACCAGTAGACCCTTACGACAACCTTGGGGGAGAGAGTAGGGAAGCACCTAAGATTTTCAGGCCAAAGAAATGAGGCTTGAAGTAGAAATTAAGCAGAGTTATATAAAATAAAGAAAGCTCTGATTTCTTAAACACCTAAGTTTGGACTGAGATTTATAATTATTATTGAGGTAGGGTATCTAAGAAATCAAGCTTTGATTCAAATACTTTATTTTTTAAAGTTAAGCACCAGGACTTGATTAATTGCCTTTGTTGTAAAAATGCAACATGTTGGAAGGCTTGAGCAGTATTTTTCTAAAATGACCCACTAATTGCTGAGGACAGGGGCTGTATCTTTTATCTCTGCAGAGTGTCTGACAAACTAAGTCACCTCATGTGTGTTTGTTAAATGAATGAACAAATAATGGTAATCTAAGAGGTTTTAGTCACCTGTGTTTTCATATCTATTTATGTGTGTCTGTATCATTGAGAACTCCATTAGATGCAAGTAACAGAAATGGAAGTCAAATTGCTTAAGACAAAAGGTAATTTATCAGTGCTTATCATTTAAACAGTGGGCTTCAGGCATGGCTGGATCTAGAGGTTAGATGAATTCTGTGTAGGCTCCATTCTCAGGTAGACTGTCCCCTCTTGGTGGTAGAATGACTATGATTAGCTCCATGAAAACTTATCTTTTAGTTTTGAGTCAAGTGGATAAGAATATCTTTTCTCAGGTAGCAGTAGGAACAGTCCCTGAGCTAAGTCTCATTAGCTCTGATTGTTCTGACTTGGAATCAGAACTCTTCTCAGAACACTTCACTACAATGTGACAAATTTTAAGGCTCATTTTCACTGTGTCAATCAGGGTCCAATCAGGAAAAAGAAAACACACTAATTATTTTAAGAGGAATAATTTAATACAGGTGGGCCAAATCCAGTCCACTGCATCTTTGGCACAGCCTGGAATGTATTTTCCTCTCTGTCTGACAGTGAATCAGTTCTAAACAACACTGTACCTTGCTAACTCTGTTCCTGGGCCCTTGGTAAATGTCTCTGCTATCATACTTGTTTTCATGCGTTTATTATTTATGCTACCCAAGCATTAGCTGTGGCCCCCTGGCCTCCTTAGGATTCAGAGCACGTCAGCTCAAACCACCATTCTGTCTCCCCTTGGAGTCCAAAGTCCTCATCAAAATGTCTACACGTTCTCAGGTAGCTTATATTCGCTATGTCTGGTTTTCAAATCTGGATTTTGCACGCAGTTTCTCTGATTTTTGCCATGTTAACCTGGCTATGAAATTAAGCTCTGTCCTCAATGTGTAGCTTGCTATTTTAGATGGGATTTTTAAAAGTCTACTAAGATTGTTCTTTGTATATAGCAGTGGTCTTTAAACATCGATAAAGGATCAGAAGGTAAACATTTTCAGGTTTGGGGCCCATAATGACTCTTTTGCAACTACTTTTGCTATTGTAGTGCAAAAAGAGCCATAGACCATAGGTAAACAAATGGGCATGGCTGTGTTCCAATAAAACTTTATTGACAAAAATTGGTGGCAGGCAGGATTTGACCAGACCATGGACTGTGGTTTGTCAATCCCTGGTTTGTAAGAAGGCTATGGGTTTTGGTCTATTAAAGTTGTATTTTTAGTCAGTCATCTTATATTCTCTTGTTTGTAATTTTTTTCAGTTGATTTTGAAAACTTGGGGTTTTCAGGTATATAAATCATATCGCCTGATGTCTTAGTCCATTTGGGCTGCTATAACAAAATACCACAGACTTAACAAATACCGTAGGTTAAGCAACAAATATTATATTTGAAATAAGTAACTATATTTCTTATAGTTATAGAGGCTGGGAAGTCCAAAATCAATATGCAGCAGATCCAGTATTGGGTAAGGGCCCACTTCCTGGTTCAAAGACACCTCACTGTGTCCTCACATGGGGTAAGGGAGCCCTCTGGGTCTCTTTCATAAGGGCGCTAATCCCATTTATGAGAGCTCTACCTTCATGACCTAATCACATCACAAAGACCCCACCTCCTACTCCTAATAACATCCCATTGGAGGTTGGGATTTCAACATTCGAATCTGGGGGGACACAGACATTCAGTTCAAAATAGCTAACAAGGACTTCCTCCTTGACCAAACTCTAGTCAAGCTCTCTTGTTCCCTCTTGTTGATTAGACCTTGTCCTTGGATGACCATCCTTGGCCAGCGGTCCTTGGTCTGCTGTCTTTGGCCTGCTGAGCCCAGGTCAGCAAGAATCCTGCTGAGCCAGTTTAGCAAGAATCACCCCCACCGGTGATACCTTATTAAACTCCTCCCAATAATTTTCTTTCCAATGATTCTCTCACCCCACTCCATTTGCTATAAATCCCCAACTGTCCCTGTAGTTTTTGGAGTTGAGTTTAATCTCTCTCCCCTATTGCAATAGTCTTGAATAGTCTTGCTTGCCTGTTTAGCATGTCTGGTACAATTTTTCTTTGATACACCTTAATAATTTTTATTTTAACTTCTTTCCCTTTGTCCAGGTTATCAGCTACTGCCTCCTGACCTACATCAAATATAGTGGTGAGAGTGGATGTATGGGTCAGTGTCAGTGCAGAAAATAGGGCAGACCCAACAGGACTGATTGATGAGCATTTAATGAAAGGACTGTTTCCAAAATGTGGGTAAAGCTAAAGTAACCCAACAAGAGATGGTGAAGTACCCCAGGACTAGGCTAGCAACAGTGGGGTGGCTCTCACATGTCCCCTACACATGAAGGAGCAAGTGAAGGAAGCAGTTACCGAAACCTCATCAAAGCAGGGGAGGAGGGTACCTCACAAAAGCTGTGTCTTAGGTAGAAGAACACAACATTGCTTACCACAGCTAGATGGGAAGGCAGCCTGTTGACTCATGACCCTGACCCCTCTGTTCTCCTGCCCCCGATCTCCTGCTGGTGGAAGAACTCAACCAGAACCCACAGGGCAAGGGAGGCTGGTGATGGAGTCCAAAGAGGTTGGCCTCCTGGAAAGCAGAGCAGGGAGGAGCTGGGTGGAGGATGGATCTGGGGAGAGGGTGTGGTGAGAGTCAGAGAATCTGCATCACAATAAATATTGCTGACTTGTGCAGACTTCAGTGGAAGAGTTTCCATGTTTGCCAATTAAGGATCATGCTAATTTGGGGAGTGAAATGGATATTTTGTATCATATTAAGGAAGTATTTTTTTTTAAGTTTTTCTGTTAAAAACAAGAATGGATTTTGAATCTTATCGATGCCTTTTTGTCTTCTGTGCAGATGATATTCTGTTTTTTTCTCTTCTACTCTATTCATATAGTGAATTATATTAGTAAGGAGTGTACTTTGAGGAATACTTGCCTTCTTGGGAGAAACCTCACTTGGTCATGGAACATGAGTACTGTTGGATTCTGTTGGTTGGTATTTTATTTAGATTTTTGTGTGGATATTCACAAGTGAAAGAGAATGGTCTGTATTTTCTTTTGTGTTGTGTTATCTTTTTCAGCTTCATAAAAATACAGACAAGCTTTCCTCTTTCTGTTTTTGAAGAATCTATTCTCACCTTGCGTATTTTTTTCCCTTGCCAGCTGAACTTGGAAATGCATTTCCCCTATAATCTAATTTGAGAAGATATCCTACTTCAACAATGTTGGATCTTCCTATTTTAGATGGGTCAGGATCGTCTGGGTTTAATTTTCAATTCATAGATTTTGAGGAAAGAGTGGCTTGAAATAATCCTGCAGAGGTAGCAGGGACCTTCAGGCAAATCTTTGCAAAATTTTGTTCTATTTTCAGTCAAAAACTAGTGAAGGGTTTTCAATAGGTCAGTTGCACAATCAGATTTGACATTCTAAAGATCTCATGTTGACTTGCTTATCTTGGGAAAATTACTCTTCTAAGCTTCAGTTTCTACATCTATAAATCATAGGAAAAAAATCTATGTTATAGAGTTTGAGAAAATCATTTGAGGTAAGTGATATCTATAAATACTTATCCCTGAGTCTGTCTGGCATGTCATAAACATTTATAAATAAAACTAATATTATTTTTTGTGCATATTCATTCAAGTTATTCTTTTTTTGTGGGTTTAAGCAGTAGTTTTGTAGGTTCTTCATATAAAAAATATACCCTTCTCATAAAGATAATTCCTAGACCCATATGTATACTTTTGGGAGTGGAACCTTCTTACATTGTTGGCTTGTGGGAAACCTATTGATTTCTGTATATTTATCTTGTATCCAGCCATCTTACTGAACTCTTTTATGAATTCCTATATTTCTTCAGCTAATTCTTTTTATTTTCCTGGTTATTCAATCACGTTGTTTGCACACACTGTTTATTTCCTTTTCAAACCATTATTTGTGAATTACCTTCAACTTCAATTTGTTTGGAGGATAATATTTATCCTTGGAATCCAAGCCAGAATTGCATATTACAAATAGATTTCTTGGTGGAGAAGTGACCCACAGTTTAAATTACCTCTGAAGTTGAATAGGATGGTAATTGCAATGATTGCATAAGACACCATTTAGAAATTAAAAGTTGGATATTTAACTTACCAGGTAGAATAGAAAACAGGTTATTATGTGTATGATTGAGTTTAATGGGCTGTTTATACGCCCTCCATGTTCCCTATGTATAATCATGTATTTATTCTGTCTTGAACTAAGGAAAGGTCAGAGAAGTTTAATTACATACCTCTTTCCCTCACACCTTACTGTTGATCTGGAATATAAAATAGGTCTTGATTTCTAGAATTGCTGACTATGCTTGTCACTCAATAAACATTATGTATATTTAAATGCAACGAACAGCATATAGAGGGCATATAGTTCTAGTGCAGTTCCTGACATATAATAGGTGCTATAGACTGAATATTTGTGTTCCTCCCAGAACTTATATGTTGAAATACTAACCCCCAATGTGTTTAGGAGTTGGCATTTGGGGAGGTGATTAGGTCATGAGAATGGAGTCCTCATGAATAGGATTTGTGCTCTTTAAAGGAGGCTCCAGAGAGCTTTCACACTTTTTTCCATCACATGAGGACACAGTGAGAAGACAACTGTCTATGAACCAGGAAGCAGGCTCTTACCAGACACTGAATATGCCAGTGGCTTGATCTTGAGCTTCCCAGTCTCCAGAACTGTGAGAAATAAATGTTTGTTGTTTAAGCCACCCAGTATATGAGATTTTTGTTATAGTAGCCTGAACTGACTATGACGATAGGATACAATACACATAGCTTTCTCTCTCCTCTCTTTTAAACACATATGTCCAAGGACTATAGCCCCGTACTTTCAATCCCCCAATTTAAGTTCTTCCCATGCTCTACTAAGCCTACATAGTCTGCCTCCTGTCTCCTTTCCAACCTCCTTTTCTACTACTTTCTCCTTGCTTCCCTCACTCCAACCTCAAAGATCTTGATCTTCCTTAAGCCTTTGAAATTTGAATGAATGAATGTTACAACCTCTAGCACATAATTTGTGATGATAAACAATAAAATGATCATGGCTTGAATTAGCAGTATCTGACACCAGATGCTGATATTTCCTGGTCTGGGGGACCCCTGGGAAGCTGAAATTTTAAAGCTTAGAGATTGCTAAGGACCAAATTGCATCCCTTCCAAATTCATATGTTGAGGTCTTAACCTCTAATATGACTGTATTTGGAGATATGGCCTGTGAAGAGGAGTTAAGGTTAAATTAAGGTCATAGGAGTTGATAGTGCTGGTGCCTTATAAGAAGAGGGAGATCTACTAGAGCTCTCTCTCTCCCCACCATGTGAGGACACAGAGGAATGGTGGCTGTCTGCAAGCCAGCAGGAAAGCCCTTACCAGGAATTGAATGGGCTGGCACCTTGATCTTAGACTTCCCAGCCTCCAGAACTGTAAGAAGATAAATTTCTGTTGTTTAAGCCATCCAGTCTATGGTATTTTGTTATGGCAATCCTAGCTGACTAATACCACCATACAGAGATGTTTATAAATGGTTCATGTACCCTTCCAGCCCACTGAGAAGAAGTCTGGAACATAGGAGTAACTGTGATTTTAATAGTTAAGAAAACAGACTTGGGATTCAGTCTGCTCCACCTGCAACATGTCCTCTCTGAACCGGTGGCTACCTGGATCGTGGTCTTTTTTGGTGAGTTGCAGATGTGGGATAGAGTGAGCAAAATAACTGACGTCTCTTGAGGCCTCATCCAGAAACTGACACACTGTCACTTATGTTCAATTCCAGTGGACAAAGAAGGTCATACCGCCAAGTCACTAACAGTAGGATGGGGAAATATACTCCACCCACTATCATGGAGGTAGTCATGTTATATCAAAGGGTATAGAATTCTGCTACAGGGAGGGCATGAAGAATAGTAAACAATGATTCAATCTACCAGAGTTGTTTTATTACTACTATTATCACTTGAGAATGAAGCCAACATAGAGGAAAATAGCCAAGAGATGAAGAGAATAAGCACTGATGACTTTATTTGACTCCTGAAGCTTGACCTTCCCTTGAGATTCTCAATAAGTGAGCCAAAAGACCAGATTTTGTTTTAACTTAAGTTGGTTAGAGTTGGATTTCTATCCTTTGCTATTGGAAGAATCCTAAGGATTAAAAAAAATGTGGGGTAGAAAAGAATTCATTACTCTAGCAGAGTAATAGATAAGTAGTAAGTTAGTTGATTAGATTATAGTTTATAAAATATTTATATACTCTTGATAGAAGGGAATTACTCCTCACTCACTGATGTTGTGTGTGGCATGAAATTTGTTTTGGCCCATAAATTTTGGGTGGAAAAGATAGTGTGAATTTCCAAGCTTAGGCTTCAGAGATGCTGTGTATATTTTCTCATCTCCTGGGAGTTTCCCATCCTTGCCATGAGAAGAACATATGCTGGGGAGTCACTGCTCCTAGAACAAGAGACACATGAGGTGATGACCTGAATCTGGACCAGCTGAGCTCTGTCTAGATTAGCCAAACACAGTCAATCTAAGATGTATGAATGAGAGATAAACGTTTCTTGTTGAATTGAGGTCATGGGGTTGTTTGTTATGCAGCAAGAGATGACCGAAATGTGCAACATTTCCCAAACTTTGATGGTGGAATCCTTTTCTATTCATGGAGAAGTTTCTAAGACAAGTTTGCGCCTTTTCAGTTTGGAGAAATGATGGTCTGCTTATCTTTCAAACAATCCTACATAAATATCACTTCACTCCCCAAGGCGTTTGGTGAGAGTTGGACAGGAAAAAAGTCCTACTTAGGGTTTAAATTAAATTGCTTTTTAAAAATTACAGAAAAATCAATCAATCCAATACAAAAATTTGTATTTCTTTCTAAAATTACTATGAACTTGAATAGGAAGGGGAAGGAAAGATGAGACTCAGCCATATACTTTTAGTTTGCCAATTAGCAAGATTATACTCTCTCTGGGAAGTGGTTACTGGCAAGGGTTTAGTGGCTCAATAATGTCAGAGTTGATATCTTTGCAATTCTCTTGCCTTTTTCTTCATAATCGCAAGGTGACTCCAGCTCCAGCCATATAATATTCAAGGCCAACTTCTTGTACACTTTTTTAAAAAATAAATTTATTTATTTATTTGTTTATTTTTGGCTGCGTTGGATCTTCGTTGCTGCATGCAGGCTTCTCATTGTAGTGGCTTCTCTTTATTGCAGAGCACGGGCTCTAGACGTGCAAGCTTCAGTAGTTGTGGCACGCGGGCTCAGTAGTTGTGGCTCTCGGGCTCTAGAGCGCAGGCTCAGTAGTTGTGGGGCACAGGCTTAGTTGCTCTGCGGCATGTGGGATCTTCCCAGACCAGGGCTCGAACCTGTGTCGCCTGCATTGGCAGGCAGATTCTTAACCACCGCACCACGAGGGAAGTCCTCTACTTTTTGATTATAAAAACAAAATCTTTCCCAGAAGATCTACTTGGTACTTTTCCACTTATGTCTGAATCATGTCACATGACTACCTCTCCCTGCAAGGGAGTCTGGGAAGTCAAGTAACTAACATTTCCAGGCTCCATAGTGGGACATGGCAAGAGATGGAAAAAGTGAGTCGTGAAAGTCTATTGGTGCAGTCAATCAACTGACTGTTGTTATAAAAATTGGAATTTTTACCAGTACTTCAAGCCCCTTGGAGAACATTCTGGGGAGAAAGCTTGCATCCTTATTGCCGTTGCTCAGATGTTCTTCCCTGTGGGTGGAGAAGTAGCTTATCTGGTTACTGAGAATGATGAAGATGTGTTTCCTTGTGTATGGTCTCTGCCTGCAGGCAAAGCATGTTTTCCTTCTTTCTTTCCTCTTGTTATCCCTCCTGCTATTTTCCACCTGCTCTGCTTAAGCAAAGGCAAAAAGAGGCAGAAACCTTGGATGCAAGCAAAGCAATCAGATCCAGTTACCATTAAGAAGGCTGGTGCTCTGATACTACCTAGCTCACGATTTTTAATTGGATCAAATTTTTTGGGTAGAGAAGAGCACCCCCAGACCCAAACACCTCACTTTCTTTGCTTTACCAGTTTACATGACAATTTCACATCCATTTAGCAATAACTTTATGAGTTTGGCATTGCAGGAGTTATTTAACCTCACTTTACAAATGAGGAAACTGAGCCTGGAAAGGGCAAGTGAGATACACCCAGCTAGCGCTGGCATAGCCAGGACTCAAGCCTGCTCTTTCTGCTTCAGTGTGTGACCCTGCTATTCCTGTGGCATTTATTCTACCTTCCCTTTGTGCAGTCTCTTCAATTCTGCTCATCCTGTAGTATCTGTTTTCGCATCCTGTTGTCAACCATCCTGAATTCCCCTCCAGCTCAGGAGAGCAAAGTCTCAGCAGTCGGTCAATGCTAATATGTCAGCAATTTCCCAGAGCTTTGTTGTTGAGGAACCTGTCTTGATTTATCATTCTAAGTGTGTTGCTTAGGCAACATTGATTAACGATCAGTTTCTACATTACAAAGTAATCATAGGGCCTGATGAAACTGTTCAGGAACAGAAGCAGCCTTTGAGTAGGTATGAGATGTTCAGCCTTATACTAGATTGCCTGTGGCTGCCACTCTGCAGACTTTTAGTTGATGCTACACTGACTCTATATTTGAGCTTCCAGACTTCTTAAAGGGATATTGGCGATCAGGTTACAGTTTTCTGCTTGGTTGTCTATGAGTGCATTTGTTTTTTTTTTTAATTTTTATTTTACATTGGAGTAGTTGATTTACAATGTTGTGTTAGTTTCAGGTGTACAGCAAATTGATTCAGTTATATATATATATATATATATATAATATTCTTTTTCCAATTCTTTTCCCATTTAGGTTATTACAAAATATTGAGTAGAGTTTCCTGTACTATACAGTACGTCCTTGTTGATTACCTATAGTAGTGTGTATATGTTAAACCTAATTTATCCCCTCCCTTTTCCCCTTTGGTAACCATAAGTTTGTTTTCAAAGTCTGTGAGTCTGTTTCTGTTTTGTATATAGGTCATTTGTATCATTATTTTAGATTCCACATATAAGTGATATATGATATTTGTCTTCCTCTGTCTGACTTACTTATGAGTGCATTTTGGAGCAGGGTGTTGCCAAGTGTAGTAGCATAGTTTTTGGCTCTCTGTTCTTTTTTTTCTAGTGGCAAGCAATGCCTAGCACACAGCAGATGCTTAAATGTTTGTTGAACAAATGAATGAATTAGTGGACCTTTGGGTAGTATGTACATCTTTCTCAGCCTTGGCTGGTCACCACCTTTTGTAGGTTTCCTGGACATTCACATGTACTGAAAGGATTCCAAGAGGCTCCCTGATTCTACAATGCTTGGGTAGCATCCATTCAGTTTGAAAAATTCCTAGAAGGAGGCAATAGAGCACTCTTGTTAGTCACCTCTGAGTTCCAATGGCCTGGGTTTGAATCCTGCCTCTCCCTTCCTAGCTCAGTAACTTTAGGCAAGTTTTTATCCAATTGAGCCTCAGTTTCCTCATCTGTAAAATAGGAATTCTATGGTCAACACCTACTTCATGAATGGAGCAAGATTAAATGAATATAATGTGGGTTGAATATTTAGCACATTGCCTGTCATCTAGTTAAGTCCTTAGTGATTATTAGCTCTTATTTCTGTTCGACTCAAGATTTAGTGAAGAGAACCTTAAGGCTAGCTGAGAATGACTGAATTCACCCATAGAATGAGAACTTAATAGAGTTTGCTATAGAATTAGTTCAGGTCAAATATTTACAATAGTCATGAAAGGAAGTACAGAGGGATTACCAAGGCAATTAGCCTGATGTGGCTAAGAGAGTAGAGTTTACTCTTGTTGGTTTGGAGCTTGCCCTTCTTGTGTCCAACACGCTCTGCTGGTCCTATTTGCATTTCTCTCTCTGTTCTTGGACGTCCGGGTCTGTACTGTGATAGTGCTTTGGGCTTGTTTGTTTCTGGACATTCGTTTTCAGTCTCTGCTTTGGCAATTTGTCAGACTTTGATTTCTAATAAGAAGGACTTTATCAGCCATATTCCCAGAGACCTGGTTTCCCTCCAATTCACTCTGCAAAGTGCCTGTGATATTTGCCCAAGAAAGTTTTCAGTTTTTCCTCTGGCTCATTTCTACAGCTCTTAGTCTCATCCCAATCTTGGGACTTCCACTTTTTTTTTTCTTGAGTTTGGCATATGTTTACAGCTATATCATCCAAACTCCTATCAAAATATTGAGCATTTTCATCATCCTAGAAAGACTTCACACCCATTTTCAATCTCTCTTCTCTTCAAAGGCAACTGTTCTGCTTTCTATCTTTATAGATTAGTTTCGTATGTTCTTGAACTTCTTTTGCTAAGTATTCTGTCTGTGAGATTTATCCTTGTTGCAGGGGTTAGAAGTTCATTCCTTTTTATTGCTCAGTAGCATTCCATTATATGAATATCTTGTGATTTATTTATCCATTCTTGTATTGATGAACATTTGGATTATTTCCAGTTTTTAACTATTAGGAATGAAGCTGCAATTAACATTCTTTTACAAGAATTTTTATGGACATATGTTTTTATTTACTTTTATGGAAACAGAAGTCGAATTGCTGAATCATCAAGGAAATGGATGTTTATAGGAATTGCCAACCTGTTTTCCCAACTGCCTGTTTCATTTTGTACTTCCTTGAACTTCAGTTGTTTGGCATCCTCACCAGCACTTAGTGTGCTCAGTCCTTTTTATTTTAGCCACTTGAGTGGATTATGACTAATAAAGTTGACCATCTTTTTATGTGCCTCGCACTTATAGCTAGTTAACATTTCTCCTATTGACAGCAAGAGTAATTTTCCAACTGAGGTCTAAACTGAACTCTGTTTTCCCCATGACTCCAGGTAATGGATATCACCCAGTTCCCTGGGTAACTTCACTAAACACCCCGTGATAGTTAATTTTGTGTCAGCTTGAGTGGGCCATGGGGTTGACCAGACATTTGGTCAAACATTATTCTGGGTATGTCTGTGTGTGTGTTTTTGGATGAGATTAACATTTAAATTGGTAAACTGAGTAAAGCAGATTGCACTACCTAATGTGGGTTGACCTCATCAAATCAGTGGAAGGCCTGAATAGTACAAAAGGCTGACCCTTCTATGAGTAAGAGGGAAGTCCTCCTGCTTGACTGCCTTTGAGATGGGACATCAATTGTTTCCTCCTTTCACACTTGAACTGAAACATTGGCTTGTCCTGTGTCTCTGCTGGAACTTGTAACTTCAGCTCTTCTTGGGTCTCCAGCTTGCCAACTGCAGATATTGGGATTTGTCAGTCTCCATAATCACATGAGCCAATTTCTTATAATAAATCTCTTTATATCTATATATCCTATCAATTCTCTTTCCCTTCAGAACTGTGGCTAATACATACTCCTTCCCCTTTCACCATCTTCTCCCAAAGTGCCCCATTTTGGTTCTATTTCTGCACAAGCATTTATACATAACCCTGTGCTGGCTTTGTTAAGTAGGCCATAAACATGTGTTCGGTGCTTTCATTTAACATCTTTGGGATTGCAATTAAAATCCTTGCATAGAAGTTATCCAGAGTTATCGTGAGGCATTCAACGCAGCCATATTTGGAAGTAGTGACCTCCCATTAGCATCACATGAGACATAACCACAGGGTGGTGGATTCCTGGCTTTACACTGTTCTTCTTTAACGATGTTTTCCAACTGAAAGATATGATCCGGTAACATAAAAATGAAAGGGCTCTTGCCCTCCTAATAGCAGAGTGACTAATAGAATAACTATTGATGATAAACCTCCACAGAAGGAGAAGGTTAAGGATGCTGAGGGATGCAGCAGCACTGCAATAGAGATCCGTCTCCACACTCTGGGATGGGTGCAAACCTTGTTTTTTTCATGACGCGGACTCAAGCATAACACTCTGAAAGCAGAACTCCCATTAATCAAAATCCTGCGTGTAATGCCTCAGAGACGCAAAGGGCATGTTTCTTTCTTCCTCTCTCTTTCCAAACAGCCTATTTATTTACTTGTTTGTCTACTAACCTATTCATTGATCTATTATTTTTATCTATTATTTATTTGTTTACCTACTAGATATTTTCATTCATTTATTAATTTATTAATAAAAATGTATGGACTGAGTTACATCCCCAGACTGGAGTAAAATATAGCTTCCCCCCTCTTACTTTTTAAATTACACCTCATACTCCATACAAATTCAGTATCTTCTTTCTTGAGACATCTAACCCCTCCCCAGATTATACATGATCCCCAGGGGGAGGCTGCTGGATTTAAAGGGGGCACTTGGGTTTCCAAATATAGTCAAAGAAAGAACTAGCCATTTGGAAACTAGCCCACCAGCTTGGTGCATCTTTTGTTCACAACCGAGGGTCTTGCTTTGCCTGCAGCATGGTCTCCCACCACCCGTCTATTTTGCCCTCAGCTCGGCGATTGTTTCCACTGCTGGACTAAAATCAGTCTTTTGATGTCTTCCCCGGGGCTTGATGTTGAGGCCAAGTCACTGTTTCACTAGCCCTCATGGTGAGTATCCCCTGTACAGCCTTGGTGTCTGTTTCTGGAAACTCACCATCTCAGTGCATTCTGGAGATTCTGAAAGATTCATTATCATCATCAGAGAAGGGGTCACTCTTCATCTTTCTTTTCCCAAACACTCATGATCCTCTTGACGAATTTGCCCACATCCTCCCCAGCTGCCAGATGAAAGGTATTGGAAGAGACAGCACTTGCCAGGCCATGAGGGTCCCGTTACTCCTCCATCCGTGGTATCAGGTGCCTGTGAACCTGAAACCTGCTCACTTAGGAGTTCAGAGAAGACGCCGAGAGGATCTTCTCCAAGAAGTTCCCTGTGCCTACCTGGCCAAAGTAACTGCCTCTGATTCTCTTACTGCAACATCAAAGAAACAACTAACCATAACTTTGCTATGAAACTAACCATAACTTTGCTATGAAAGTAGTCCTTGTTCATGTTAGAGACCCCAAGTTAGTGTGCTCGGTGCATGGTGAGGCCAAACAAATCAAAACATCAAAGTTTAGAGCAAGATTTATTGCAGGACCATGCAAGGAGATGGGTGGCTCATGCCCCAAAATACCCTGAACTCCCTGAAGGGTTTCAGCAAAGAATTTTTAAAGGCCAGGTGAGGGAAGGGGGTCACAGGGTATGTGACCAGCTCCTGCACGATTCTCTGATTGGTTGATGGTGAGGTAACAGGGCAGTGGCACAGGGGGTTAACATTATCAGTCCTCAGGCTCCAGGAGGCCTGGGGGCTGTGAACTCATGGTCATCAAGTAGTAAACATCTTTCATTCTGGGCGGGGTGTTTCACATCTGTAAAACAACTCAGGAAATGTGCATTAGCTACTGTTATCTAGATACTTCAGAGAGGAGCTACAGCAGAGGATGTGTGGGAAGGCTGCCCTGGGAAGGCCCTATAGGGTCCTGCTCAGTTTACATTCATTGTATTGTAGGAGACTTAAGAACTACAGATGGATAATGAGAGAAAGTAAAATCACTCAATCACCCATTATTCCACCATCTAGCGTTACCCAGTGTTGACCTTCCATGTGTATCATTTCAGTCTCTTCCATGTACCTACACATACACGAGACTGAATTATCTGGCATTGTATCATAATCTGGTTTTTATTTTTTCACTTAAGAATACATTATTCATGAATCTATTCAAAGATATTTATTGAGTGGCCACTATGTGCCAGGCACTGTTCTAGGCACTGGGCATACAACAGTGGAAAAATTCCTGTCCTCAAGCATCTTGCTTTCTAAGTGCCCTGATGGATAATAAATACAACAAATAATTAAAATATGTTATTTTTCAAACAATAAAGATTAAAGGGAAAAATAAAGGGAGGAAGGGGGATATGAAGAGTGCATATCTGTATTGGGGTCCAAGGCAGGCTGCCCCCAAATATGCCTCAATGGCATGTTGATTACTTTGAATGAATGTTACTTAAGAAACATCTGATGCAAGAGGGACACTCTGACCCTCCCCTCTGTCTCCCTGAAAGCAGGAAATAAATCTCCCCTGTGAAAGGTGCCCTCCCTGCATCTGGAAGTAGGACACTTTATCACCAGAAATGGGGAATTCGGGCTGAGAAGCTTGTGTAAACAAATCTTGTTACTTTAAAAATTTGCTACCTCAAGCCCAGACTCTGTTCAGACTTCTTTACTAATTAAGCACCCAAAGCCTAAGTTTCTTTGTCCTGTCAATTCTTCACAAATCTATTGTTTCTTTGTCTACAAAGTATAAAAGCTGCCTGCCTTGGCCACTTCTTTAGGTCCCATTTCTATGAGACCTCTGGGCTCATGAATTTAATTTGTTTCATTTCTCGTGTTAATCTTTCTTGTGTGAATTTTGTTATTAGTCCAGCCACAAGAAGTCAAGAGTAATAGAGGTTGCTAACACATATATATGGAATCTAAAAAAAAAAAAAAAAAGAAAACCCTAGGGGCGGGACAGGAATAAAGACACAGACATAGAGAATGGACTTGAGGACATGGGGAGGGGGAAGGGTAAGCTGGGACGAAGTGAGAGAGTGGCATGGACATATATACACTATCAAATGTAAAATAGATAGCTAGTGGGAAGCAGCCACATAGCACAGGGAGATCAGCTCGGTGCTTTGTGACCACCTAGAGGAGTGGGATGGGGAGGGTGGGAGGGAGACGCAAGAGGGAGGGGGTATGGGGATATATGTATATGTATAGCTGATTCACTTTGTTATAAATCAGAAACTAACACACCACGGTAAAGCAGTTATACTCCAATAAAGATGTTAAAAAAACAAAAAGAGTAATAGAGGGGGAGATTTCCTCCTCCTCCCCGCTCTGCATGTTGAGGGTGTGTGTCGGGGGAAGTTGACATTTTAGACGGGAGACCTCACGAACAAGGTGGTTTCTGGGGAAGGTTCTGGAGAAGGGGAGGGAGAGGAGCATCTCCAGGCAGAGGAGCAGCCTGAGTCCACAGAGCACCTGGCTTGTTCCAGGAACTGTGAGGAGGCCCACATGGGAGGGGAAAAAGAGCAAAGGGGAGTGATGGAGGAGCTGGTAACAGACGCGTGGGGTGAAAGTGGCGGACCATGAGCCCCCGCTGCTGTCAGGCTCCTTCCTTGCTGTTCTCTGTTTTTCTATGGTAAGATTATGGATTTATGTAGCCCACCACCAAATACTGGACTTTTACTTTGATTCTGGTTTTCCAGCAGAATCAGCGGTGAGCCCTTGCTGTGACTTTCAATTCCTGATTGTCACGTTCCAAGAAAGGAGAGAGGATGGCAGAAAACGGGCACGTGGTGTCAGCCCATTTCTGCAGAGGGGGGTGAAATTTGGAGTTATTGCCCTTAAGTCCCATTCGTGCTGGGTTTGTGAAGGCATGAGGCTGTTGACCTAAAGGTCCAGGAATGGCAGCCTTTACCGCCCTGAGCAAAATTAATGGGATGATGTAATGCCTGATAAATTTACCAGAGGAAGGAGGCAATGAGGAGGGTTGGAAAGGGCAGGAACAAAAAGAGACATACAAGAGGAGACCAGAAGGAAGGGGAGAGCTGGAAATCTTTATAACATTAATAATATTTTTGTTGTTCTGACGATTTAAAAAGTAGAGCACGCACATTAAAGAAGATTTGGAAAGTTTACAAAAAAGTAAATATTTAAGTGAAAGCCACATAACTCCATATCTAGAGATAACAATGAGACGTTTTATTGCTTTCCATCCAGAGATTCATATAATCATATGTGTATGCAGTTTTGGGTTTTGCTTCTTGTTTAAAATTTTGTCAAGAACATTGACTTACAACCACAGGAATATTAAAAACCATGATTTTCAGCCATCATGTAATATTCCACCAATATTGAACCAGTATTGTAACAAATGCTATCAGTTCTTTATGGTTGGAGGCTTTGGTTGTTTTTAATATTGTATTGTTGTAAACAGTGCAGCCGTGCAATCCTTCATCGGGCATCTTTGACTGTATCTCTGAGTATTTTATTAGGATGAATTCCTAGGAGTGAGATGACTTGCACAGGCAGGTGAATTTTTCTTTTTTAAATGCCTACAGCCTTGAAGGCAAACGGTTGATGATTTTGTGCGATGACATTTGATTTGTTTAACCAATCGTGAACAGGTGACTGGCTATTCAGTTCATGATTCTGTAATTTGGGCATTACTGTCCACTTGGTGGCTGTTCCTCAGATTGTAACAAAAATACTTTAGAGGAAGCACAGGGCATCTAATATTACAAGTTGGACTTAATTTTTTCAGGAAAACCCAACCTCGAGCTAAAAGACATACAAATAGAATCAATGTAAAAAAAAAAATACAAAGGAGACTTAGAAGCAATGTGTGGACCTCAATTAATTGTATCTGTTCAAAACACAACTGCTAAGATGTGTCACATTTATTAGACAATCAGAAATTTGAATGGAGACTGAATTTTGATAATATTAAGATATTGTTGATTATTTACGTGTGATGTTAAAAGATGAGTTATCTCTTAGATGTATATTTGCAAACACTGAAGATGAAATGATATGATGTCTGGGATTTTCTTCCACATAATTTGGGGGGTAGTTGATGGGGCAGCACTGACCATGAATTGATGGTAGTGGGTCTGGGGTCTGGGTCCCTAGGGGTCGTTTATATCAAGGATTAGTAAACTCTGGCCTGAGGGCCTAATCCAGCCCATTTCCTGTTTTTGTAAATAAAGTTTTATTGGAACACAACCATGCCCACTTGTTCATGCATTTTCTCTGGTTGATTTGCACGGTGATGGTAGAGTTGAGTTGTTGCTACAGAGACTATCTGACCCTCAAAGCCTGAAATAGATACTATTTGGCCCTTTACAGAATTTTCCAACCCTTAATTTATACTATTCTGCCTACTTCTGTTTATGTTTAAAATCATTCACAATAAAATATTTAAAATACAATTAATGTAAAATATCTATACGGTTCCTACGACTATTGCCATAGAATAGTGTTTCTCTCCTACACTGTTTCAAATACATGGAATCCCAGCTGAAACACATGGCACACATAACAAATTGCTGAAATATCTGTGGGATTAGTCTTCTATTAAAATGTATTCCTCTGTGTGGGTAATACATGCATGGTATAAGATTTATAGGGAATGCTCTGGAAAGTAAGTCTCCTTTCCTCCGTGTCTCTCATCCATCCGGGTCTCCTCCCTGGCGTTTCTTGTGTATTCTTCCAGGGATAATTCCTTCATGTACAAACTTAATATAAATTTATAGTGTGTCTTCTCTCCCATACAGGGGATAGTATGCAATAAATATTTGCATTTTGTCAGTCAATAATGTATCTTGGAGATTTTTCCATGCTAGTTGTATAATGATTCCAAAATTATATATAAGTATATAATTATATATACACGTATATGTATATTCCTGAAGTATATATATTTAGGGATATGTATGTACCTAAAGTATATATGTGTGTGTGTATATATATATATATATATATATATATATATATATATATATATATATATATATATATACACACACACATATTCTCAGTTTTTGGAAAGCTTATGGGACACAGAAGCACCAGCTGTGAAATTGAAGCCTGGAGAGAGCATGTGTTTGGTCAGTTGGTCAGTAGGGGAGGGTGGGGTGGGCACCTGCTATTACACTCCCCCATCCCCATTCTGAAGAGTGGGTTCAGAAACAACTCAACAAGCGGGAGTTTGTTGAATATGAGAAGGTCCATTCTCCTCTTTATCCTTCCTTAAAACACTGAAGTAAGACAGAAATATCAATTAGCAAATCCTATTTGCTCTCCCTTCAAAGTATCTTCAGAACCTGAGCACCTCTCACCTCTCCCCATCCTGGTCTGAGACCCACTCACCTCTCACCTCTGCCCATGACCACCTACTCCACTGGGCTCCCCTCCTCTACTCTTGTTTCTCACAGTCTCTTCTCACCACACAGTCAGGGTCATCCTTTTAAGTGAAAGCCAGATCGTATCCCCCCCTCTGCTCAGAATCCTTCAACGGCTCATCTTATTCAGAATAAAAACCAAAGCCTCACAGGGACTCACACGGTCCTGCCACAACCCCGTCTCTAGGACCCTCTTCCTTCCCCGCTTCTGCAGCTACCTTGGCCTCCCCATCTCCTCTTCTTGGAAAGATCTTGACCCACCATCCACATTGCTCATCCTTCACCTTTTTCAAGTTTTTGCTCAAATGTCACCTTTTCAAACACTTCTTCCCCGACTCCCTCTTTTTAACATCACCACTCCCCAGAATTTCTGGTCCCGTTTTTATTTTTTTTAATAGAATTTTATTTATTTATTTATTTATTTATTTATTTATTTATTTATTTATTTTGGGCTGTGTTGGGTCTTCGTTTCTGTGCGAGGGCTTTCTCTAGTTGCGGCAAGCGGGGGCCACTCTTCATCGCGGTGCGCGGGCCTCTCACTGTCGCGGCCTCTCTTGTTGCGGAGCACGGGCTCCAGACGCGCAGGCTCGGTAGCTGTGGATCACGGGCTTAGTTGCTCCGCGGCATGTGGGATCCTCCCAGACCAGGGCTCGAACCCGTGTGCCCTGCATTGGCAGGCAGACTCTCAACCACTTCGCCACCAGGGAAGCCCCCGTTTTTATTTTTTTAATTTATTTTTTATTTATTTTTAAAGATTTTTTTTGATGTGGCCCATTTTTAAAGTCTTTATTGAATTTGTTACAATATTTCTTCTGTTTTGGGTTTTGTTTTTTTTGTTTTTTTGCCCGCAAGCCACGTGGGATCTTAGTTCTCCCACCAGGGATCGAACTTGTACCCCATGCACTGCAAGGCGAAGTCTTAACCACTGGACAGCCAGGGAAGTCCCTCCTGTCCCTTTTTTTTTTTTTTTTTTTTTTTTCATTTCACTGGCTTCTTGGGGCAGGTTTTATTTTTATTTTATTTTTTATTTTTTTAAACATCTTTATTGAAGTATAATTGCTTTACAATGGTGTGTTAGTTTCTGCTTTATAACAAAGTGAATCAGTTATACATATACATATGTTCCCATATCTCTTCCCTCTTGCATCTCCCTCCCTCCCACCCTCCCTATCCCACCCCTCTAGGTGGTCACAAAGCACCGAGCTGATCTCCCTGTGCTATGCGGCTGCTTCCCACTAGCTATCTATTTTACATTTGGTAGTGTATATATGTCCATGTCCTGTCCCCTTTTTAATGTTTATTGTTTTTATCCATAGTTTTTATCACTTCTGTGTTAGTGTCCTGTGCTGCTATAACAAATGACCACAAGTTTGGTGGCTTAAAACAACAGAATTGTATTGTCTACTGGTTCTGGAGTTCAGAAGTCTGAAATCAAGGTGTTGGCAGAGTTGGCTCCTTGTGGAAGCTCTGTAGGAAAATAGATTCCATGCCCCTCTCCTAGATTCTGGTGGTTGCCTGTAATCCTTGGCTTTCCTTGGCTTGTAGACGCATCACTCTGATCTTTGCCTCCATCTTCACAATGTCGTCTCTTCTCTGTGTACTCCCCTTTGCTTTTCTTACAAGGACACTTACCATTGGATTTCAGGCCACCACTTTAATCCAGGATGCAGTAAGTTCCCTACATACGAATGAGTTCTGTTCCAAGAGAGCATTCGTAAGTCCAGTTTGTTCGTAAGTCCAACAAAGTTAGCCTAGGTACCCAACTAACACAATCAGCTATATAGTACTGTACAGTACTGTAATAGGTTTATAATACTTTTCACACAAATAATGCATTAAAAACAAACACAAAAAATGAAAACAGTTTTAATCTTACAGTACAGTACATTGAAGTGTACAGTAGTACAGTACAAGAGTTGGCATATAGGGGCTGGCATCAAGCGAACAGGCAAGAAGCGTTACTGACTGGAGGAGGGAGAGGAGGTGGGAGATGGTAGAGCTGAAAGATTGTCAGCAATAGGAGATGGAGGGCAAGCTGCAATTTCACTTATGCCTGACGTTGATGGAACGCACGTTCACATCGCATCTTTGAAAATTCACTACTTGAGGGTTTGTATGTAGGAGACTTACTGTAATCTTATCTCCAGCTCCTTTCCTCAATTACACCTGCAAAGACCCTTTCCAAATAACGTCACATTCCCAGGTCCCAGGTGTGGAACGGTGCAGGACCCTGTGGGGCTCCAGAGCACAAAAGCCTTTCTGTGTCCCCCACTTCGGGATTATAGGAAATAAGCTTCATTCAGCCTCCAAGACCTTCCCTGAGTTCCAAAGGGCAGGTTCAAATAGATGCTAATTAGGAAGGGAGGGGATGCAGAGACAAGGGAGGAACATTCAAGAAACAATAGTGAAGCCTTGGGGCAGAGTCCTGGTTCCCCTTCAAGGGACACACATAACAATATCCTTGAGCTCTTTTACAGATACTAAAACCCCCAGCAGGTGGGAGAAGTTAACTATGCCGCCCACAAGCACATAGACCCCAGACCAGCTGGAACCAGGTTGATGATGCTGACACCCACTTACCTCACCATCAACCAATCAGAAGAACCTCCACGAGCTGATCACACCTTCTTTACTATAAAACTCCTCATTACCCCCTCCAGGTCAGAACACACAGTTTTGAGGGTATTATCCCAGTGTGGTCCCCTTTGCCTGGCAAAGCAATAAAGCTATTCTTTTCTACTTCACCCAAAACTCTGTCTCTGAGATTTAATACAGTGTCGCGGTACAGAGGCCAGATTCAGCATTAGGTGGACATATCTTTTGGGGGACCATCATTCAACCCATTACACCTTCTATCCCTCATATATTTACTGATTCATTTGATATTTGTCTTTCTCCCCGCTATAGGATATAAAAACCAAGAGGGCCAAGTTTTTGGTCTGTGTTTTACCCCACTGCTCTAGTGACTAGACAATGCTCAGCATATGGTAGGTATCCAATAAGTGTTGGCTGAAAGTGAGTGAATGAATGAATGAATGATGGTTTTTGCCACCAGTCTTAGCACCAAGAACTGTAGGATATCATGTTTTCTCTCTGCCAGTCCAGGATGCCTTGGTTAATACTTCACTTCCCAATAAAGTAATATGGAATGTGAAAACATGATGTGAAATGTAAATGAGTGACATAAATCACAGAGTCCATTTATAAGTAGAATCTTTTGACAGGGAAAACCAACACCTAAAAAGAAATGGCAAATATCACAATCACTGAACATTTTAAGTGATGCAGACAAAAACTCTGCATTAAAAAATTCCTTAAAAAATTCCTGATTTCCTTTAGGGTCTTGTTATCAGTAACTATGTGAACTCTAAGCATAGTTTTGAACTTAAAAAAATGACTTGCATATACTTTGACCTTATTAAATGGTGCATGATCAGAAACAGGGCGGTGGCTCAAAATGGGCAAGTTTGGGTGGATGACTCTCCTCCCAGGACAGGGATGGACTGGGGTCCTGGGATCCTGGGCACAGGGCCTCTCCCACACAGGATCATCTGTCTCTTTTCCTGGACCAGGATGAAAGATGCTCCCAGAAATGCTGCTCTGTGTCTGGAAGGAACAGAGAGAGATAACAGGATTTATATTTGGACTCATAGCCTTCGACTCAGGGTTTATGGTCAAAACAGACTCAAGGAACCCTCATAACTGTCACCCCATTCGACTCTCAGACCCTTTCCCAGGGTGTCTCCTGTGGGAAAATTGTTCCACTTGCCTAAAGAGTATTAGCACGTTGCCTGAGTCCAAGCTGCAGATGGGTCCCGTGGCTCTGCTCCAGAAAAATGTTCCAGTTTTCTTTCCCTCTAACTGCCTGAGAGGGTCATAGCCCAGGAGGAAGCCTCAGTGGGGTCTTCTATTCTTTACAATGTATTATTTTCAGAGATGTTCCCAGCTTTTAAATCCCAAACAAGAGAATAAGGGGCATTGAACATTCTTCTCTGATAATCTTTTTTCCTCAAATCTCTTTTTTCCCCCTGATTATCAAAGTAATACAGGCTTGTTGTTCAAAAATTGGGAAATAAAAAAGAAGAGAGTGTTAAAAAGGCAGTCCAAATCACCAATAATTCTGCTGCCAGAAATAACTACTATTGTTATTTGCGTTTATTTTATTTTGGTATTATCTAAATGAGTATCTACATATATTACAAAATTATTATAGTTTGCATATAGTTTTTCAACTTTTTATTGTAAAAATATTGTAAACATACAGAAAAACGGAAAGATTGTATAGTGGACATGTATGGACCAAACATGCAGATCTGCAGTTAACATTTTACTTAACTTGCTTTATCATTTATCCTTTCTTTCCTCTTCCCCTTCTTCCCTTTTTCTGCCTACTCCTTCCTCCTTTTATACCTCCATCCATCCCTCCATCCCTCCATCCCTCCATCCCTCCCTCTGTTCATTCATCCATACGTCTATTGATCCACCCACCTCATTTTTGTGGTGCTTTTCAAAGTAAGTTACTGACATCCATATGATTTACCCCTAAGTACCTTTGCCCAAACAACTTTGATCATGATTCTTCACTTAACATAATATGAAGTTTCCAATGTTTTCAAATATTCTTCAAAAACCCTTTATAAATTAGCTCATAATATTCCATTGCATAGATGTACCATAATTTACTATTTAAAATCCCTATTATGAGACATTTTAACTGATTTGAATTTCCCACTTCAACAAAAAGTGCTGCAGTGAAAATCTTTGAACATGACCCTTTGGACAGAATCTCTGATATTTTCTTCAGAGTAGAATCACAAAAAGAATATTACTGAGTCAAAGAATATGGACGTTTTAAGCAAGCACTTAAAAGGTAATTTCTAGTTTTCGTTTTTTGTGACACAGGAGCACACTGTATTACCAAATTCTTTCTGGAGTCCAGGTGGATGGGCTATGTCTAGGTCATGGTGGTGATGGGAGAAAGCGGTGGTGCGGGGGGGCATGACCTCAGATTCCAAAAAGTCTGGCATGGCAGTGGCTGTGGTGAAGGAATACGTCACTATTGAAGGTTCCTTCACGCACTTCTGCCTTGAATAAACAGGGTCAGGGTTGGACTTATGAGAGTCTGCTTATGTGGGTTGACTGGAAGAAAGACGAAGCAGGGCCTGCCATTCCTTAGGACCTGGGTGTCCATTTGTTTTGCAGTTGAGAGCCGCTCTCCCACTAGAATGTAAGTATATCTGGGAGCGCCACCCCAACTTCCAGAGACTTTCACTGAACACTAAAATTCACTAGGCAAGTGCTAAGGGGTTACAAGAGTGAAAATGACAATAGTTCTTAAGGAACACGATCAAGAGGGAGAGTCTTAGCGTTCTGTATGTAAGACTCTATGAATAATCGAGGCAGAAAATCAAGGGGGCATAAGAACATATATGAAACTGGTTTGTGCTGGGTCACAATATAAAATATAATGCCTAGTGTGGATTGTGATTGATTAACAAAGTTTGGAAAACATGGAGAAAGGCATAAGGCATATGAGATCCCAGAAGAAAGGTGCCTTTTGAGGGTTGGCAGGGCTCAGGGAAAATGTCACAGAGGAGGTAACATTTTAACTAAATTTTGAAAAATGAGTAGGAGGATGAGCTGGGAGTAGGGTTTCTCAATCTTGACACTATTGATATTTTGGGCTGGATAATTCTTTATCTTGGGGGAGGGGGGCGTCCTGTGTGTTGTGAGATGTTTAGCAGCATCCCTGGTCTCTACCTACTAGATGTCAGTAGCACTCCTCTCACCCCAATTTTGACAACCAAAAATGGCTCTAGACATTGCCAATGTCCCCACTTGAGGACAATTCGATCAGAACAATGCCTGGCATTAATAAATGTCAATTCTTATTAGCAGTTGTTGAGAATTTCAAATATCGAGGTTGGTGGTGCAGATTATTACACAGCAGGCCCTCTGTATCTGCAGGTTCCGCACCCACACACTCAACCAATCGTGGGTCGAAAATATTTGGGAAAAAAAAATTCCAGAAAGTTCTAAAAAACAAAACTTGAATTTGCCATGCTGGCAGCTATTTACATAGCATTTACAACTATTTGCATAGCAGTTACATTATATTAGGTATTGTAGGTAGACGTCAGAGATATTGTGGGTTTGGATCCAGAACACTGCAATAAAGCAAATATCAAAATAAAGCAAGTCACATGAATTTTTTTGGTTTCCCAGTACATACAAAAGCTATGTTTACATTATACTTTAGTCTGTTAGGTGTACAATAGCATTATGTCTTAAAAACATGTATGTGTCTTAATTAAAAATAGTTTATTGCTAAAAATTCTATCATATGAGACTTCAGTGAGTGGTAATCTTTTTGCAATAGTAGCATCAAAGATCACTGATCACAGATCACCATAACAAATATAATAATAACAAAAAAGTTTGAAATATTGTGAGAATTACCAAAATGTGACACAGAAACACAAAGTAAGCAAACGCTGTTGGAAAAATGGCATGATAGACTTGCTGGATGCAAGGTTGCCATAAACCTTCAATTTGTATAAAATACAAGATCTGTGAAGAACAATAAAGTGAAACACAATAAAGCAAAGTATGCCTACATAAGAAAACTAGAGATGATTTAACGTATATGGGGTAGAATAATCAAGACAGTATGGTACTGGCACAAAAACAGAAATATAGATCAATGGAACAGGATAGAAAGCCCAGAGATAAACCCATGCGCATATGGTCACCTTATTTTTGATAAAGGAGGCAAGAATATACAATGGAGAAAAGACAGCCTCTTCAATAAGTGGTACTGGGAAAACTGGACAACTACACGTAAAAGAATGAAATTAGAACACTCCTTAACACCATGCACAAAAATAAACTCAAAATGCATTAAAGACCTAAATGTAAGGCCAAACACTATAAAACTCTTAGAGGAAAACATAGGCAGAACACTCTATGACATAAATCACAGCAAGATCCTTTTTGACCCACCTCCTAGAGAAATGGAAATAAAAACAAAAATAAACAAATGGGACCTAATGAAACTTAAAAGCTTTTGCACAGCAAAGGAAACCATAAACAAGACAAAAAGACAACCCTCAGAATGGGAGAAAATATTTGCAAATGAAGCAACTGACAAAGGATTAATCTCCCAAATTTACAAGTAGCTCATGCAGCTCAATATCAAAACAACAAAGAACCCAATCCAAAAATGGGCAGAAGACCTAAATAGACATTTCTCCAAAGAAGATATACAGATTGCCAACAAACACATGAAAGGATGCTCAACATCACTGATCATTAGAGAAATGCAAATCAAAACTACCATGAGGTATCACCTCACACGGGTCAGAAAGGTCATCATCAAAAA
This sequence comes from Eubalaena glacialis, assembly GCF_028564815.1. Classification (NCBI taxonomy): domain Eukaryota; kingdom Metazoa; phylum Chordata; class Mammalia; order Artiodactyla; family Balaenidae; genus Eubalaena; species Eubalaena glacialis. The sequence goes on along the minus strand of NC_083728.1, from coordinate 67,574,232 downwards.
ATCTACAAACAGTAAATGCTGGAGAGGGTGTGGAGAAAAGGGAACCCTCTTGCACTGTTGGTGGGAATGTAAATTGATACAGCCACTATGGAGAACAGTATGGAGGTTCCCTAAAAAACTAAAAATAGAACTACCATACGACCCAGCAATCCCACTACTGGGCATATACCCTGAGAAAACCATAATTCAAAAAGAATCATCTACCACAATGTTTACTGCAGTTCTATTTACAATAGCCAGGACATGGAAGCAACCTAAGTGTCCATTGACAGATGAATGGATAAAGAAGATGTGGTACATATATACAATGGAATATTACTCAGCCATAAAAAGAAACGAAATTGAGTTATTTGTTGTGAGGTGGATGGACCTAGAGTCTGTCATACAGAGGGAAGTAAGTCAGAAAGAGAAAAACAAATACCGTATGCTAACACATATATATGGAATCTTAAAAAAAGGTTCTGAAGAACCTAGGGGCAGGACAGGAATAAAGACGCAGACACAGAGAATGGACTTGAGGACATGGGGAGGGGGAAGGGTAAGCTGGGACGAAGTGAGAGAGTGGCACGGACATACATACACTACCAAACGTAAGATAGCTAGCTAGTGGGAAGCAGCCGCAGAGCACAGGGAGATCAGCTTGGTGCTTTGTGACCACCTAGAGGGGTGGGATAGGGAGAGTGGGAGGGAGACGCAAGAGGGAGGGGATATGGGGATATATGTATATGTATAGCTGATTCACTTTGTTATACAGCAGACACTAACACACCATTGTAAAGCAATTATACTCCAATAAAGATGTTAAAAAATTATAAAGTATATGGGAGGATGTGTGTAGGTTATACGCAAATACTATATCATTTCCTATAAGGGACTTGAGCATCTGTAGATTTTGGTGTCCGAGGGAAATCCTGGAATCAATCCCCTGCAGATACTGAAAGGGACAATTGTATATCCAGGTACCACAAGGGTTGGGCTCTCTGAAGACAAGTACCAAAATTTGTGTAATAATGTTATAAAAGTGATACTAGCCAACACATACCGTGCTTACTATGTGCCGGCCAAAGTTCTACACACTCTATTAACTTACTTAATCCTTAAACAATCCAATGAGGCAGGCTCTTTCTTGATGACAGCCTCTACTGCTTATATTGGTTAATATAGTGATGGTTGAGGCTTGAACCTGGGGCAAATTTTGGGCCATGTTGCAAAGGTGTAAGGGTTTTGGGCTCTGCAAGATTTTGCAGACACATGCTTCTCCAGCCTGGAAGTACATAATGCCATAATGTGGCAGGCCCAGTAAAGCCAGGAACGTTCCCTGAGGTTCTGCACACCGGACTTGCCTCCGTATTCACTGTGTTTGCTCCATTACAGGGGAAGCCACGATTATAGGGGTGGGACTGGGGAGGGGTTCAGGCATTGATAAAGCTTGACCAATAAAGCTCAATTTGGAAAAGAAAATGCCTTTGTTTCTTGACAAAATTCCTCAAACTGCTGTCTCCTCTTCTCAAACACAGCTTTGCTGAGTGCACAAAAAGGAGGATTTTCTAAGATATCCAACATTTCCTGCAGCTGAAAACAAGAAAGATGAGCTGCTGAGACTCCAGGTCAGGAGGCTGTGGTGGGATTTTTTGGGTCATGGCTCAACTTTAGAGAGAAAATACAGACTGAAGTGCTTTCTTCTCTTCCTCATTCTCGATGGCAGAAAGATGTGCCCAGGCGGTGGCATCCTCCAGGATGAGCCTAGCTTGGAAAGCAGTGTCTTTTTTCTTCCTTACCATAAGATGGCACTCTGATGTCTATGTTGTAAGCTGGGTCTTCTGGAGAGAGGGCTCCTTGGGAGACCACACAGGCAGAAAGCCACTGCCCTCATCCCTATTTGCTTTACATTTCTATGCTAACAAGGTGCGGTAATTTTATTCCAAATGTGTAAATATTATTGAGTTTGTCAGGGTTGTTGCCTGAATCCGGGACAGATGACTGATGTTCAGGACCAGGAGGAGACTGGAGAGAGAAGCAGTGCAGGGGAGGAACAGAGAAGCTTGCCCACCCTGCCTTGCTTCAGCTAACAATTCCGTTTCCTCGTGCATTTTGTATTAACACGCTGCAGTGTGGATCTCTTTGGGACTGAGGCTCATGCAGACCCCTTTCTCTGGCCTCAGAGGTGGGAGGCAATTCTGCTGTTTATGCGAAGGCAAGGATGACGGATGCCAGAATCAGAGAGCTGGTTGCCCAGTCTGTGGTTTGCCTTCTCTTGGATTTCCAATCCCTTGATTGACTCTCTTTCCTTCTGATTGATTATTATATGATACTTTGTTTAATTGATGGCCTAATTGCGCTTGAAGTTACCTCAAGGTTTCACCATTTTAATGAAGGAGGGTCACATCCTGTCTCTGCCCAAGTCAACACCTCCCCCAAGTCCAAGGGATTCTTGAGTCTTATCTGAGTTGTTGAGAAGAGGAGATACCAGAGGGACTAGTTTTCTCCTTGACCCATTCTCCTTTTTATCTGTCCCTGCTTCAGAGAGATGAGCTTCTCAGGTGCCAGGGAAGCCCAGAGGTTTTCCAGTTTCCTTGAGTTTCTCTCACTCCCCCCTCAGTGTTTTCTTAGGAGCCTGGAGACCTGGTTTGTAGTAAGAGCTCTATGAATATTTGGTTGAATGGATGGAGGGTGGGTAGATGGGTGGATGGATGAATAATCAAATCTCTCTACTGTTAGCTGAAATGGTATTACATGATTTCAGTACCAGATGAGTAGACAGAATGTTGATCTATTGTTATGAAAATTAAAGATCATGTTTAACAGTTTCTGTCCTGAAGAAGCTTGGAGTCTTTTTAAAAATTAATTAAAACTGAAGTATAGTTAATTTACAATGTTGTGTTAGTTTCAAGTGTACAGCAAAGTGATTCAGTTATACATATATATATTATTTTTTCAGATTCTTTTCCATTGTAGGCTATAACAAGATATAAGACGTTTATAATCTTATAAGGAATTTAAGATAGGCTCATAATTATTAAACGATTGTAAAAACTACCATCGACTGATCACCTGCTTATACCAGGTTTATATTTATATTTGTGTAACATATATAGTTATAATATATATCAGACTTCTTTTAAGGGCATATAAATATATATAACTTGTATAAGTTTATATATGTTATATGTAACATATATAATTTATATGCTCTTAAAAGAAGTCTGATGGGAGGTGGGAGAGAGATGGAGTAGGAGTTGGGATTAGCAGATGCAAACTATTATATACAAGATGGGCTTCCCTGGTGGCGCAGTGGTTGAGAATCTACCTGCCAATGCAGGGGACGCGGGTTCGAGCCGTGGTCTGGGAAGATCCCACATGCCATGGAGCAACTAGGCCCGTGAGCCACAACTACTGAGCCTGCGCGTCTGGAGCCTGTGCTCTGCAACAAGAGAGGCTGCGATAGTGAGAGGCCCGCGCACCGCAATGAAGAGTGGCCCCCGCTTGCCGCAACTAGAGAAAGCCCTCGCACAGAAACGAAGACCCAACACAGCCAAAAATAAAAAAATTAAAAAAAAAAAGATGGATAAACAACAAGGTCTTACTGTATAGCACAGGGAACTATATTCAATATCATGTGATAAACCATAGTGGAAAAGAATATGAAAAAGGATGTATATGTATATACATATACATAAAACTGAATACATATACATATACATAAAACTGAATACATATACATATACATATAAACTGAATCACTTCAATAGAAAATAAAGAAACAGCTCTAGGGAAAAAAAAGAACTCTGATATTAATGAAATGGTCACCACTGTGGTCTTCCCAGCATTCATTGTTTCCTTTCTCATTCCAGTAAAATTCTGCTTTCGGTCAGTTATTCCCCACTCCTACCCAGCTGATCCCTTCCTTCCCAGCTCCATCAGTGGGTTCTATTTAGTCTAAGCCATTTATGATAAATCCAACCCTCTTGCCAGTGTTTGGTTCCAGAACCAGGCTTCAGACATTGAGTGCTCAGCACTCCTCTGGATCCAGGGGTGAGGATGTGACCCAAGTTGGTGTAATCAGTCTAAGAGAAGAACATCCCTGCCAACCCTATCACCAAACTGGGGGGAAACCTTGCGACCTTCTGTGGGATATGAACAGAGAAGCCTGTAGCCGATAGCTTTATGACACCTAGAAGGAAACTGGCCTTAGGATGATATTAATGCTTTGGTTGGCAGAGCAGCGAGATGGAAAGAATCTAGGTTCTTAATGACATCATTGAGTGACTGAATTGACCAGCCCTGAAGCCCATTCAATCTCTGGGCTTCCTGTTACATGAAATACAGTAGAATATTTTAATTGTTTAAGCCAGATAAGGTTGGCATTTTGGCTATTTTTAGTTATATTATTGCCTTTTTTTAACAGATAAAAAGGAAACTGAAGTTCAGAGAGGTGAACAACAACAGTAACAGCAACAGCAAATAATATTAAGTGACAAAGCCAGGACAGTCTGACTCTACAGCCCATACTCCAAGCTCTGAATCCAAATCCATGGTGTCACCTCCAGTGAATACAATGTAGAAAGTGTTTAGGAGTTTACTGGGGGTTTGGGGAAGGGGAACAGAAAGAACTTACAACTAGGGAAGGAAAATATTGGAGAGTGTTGAATGAGATTCCTTATTCCCATAAAACATGGGATGATAGACATGCCAACAGAGGGAAAAATTGATTAGGTCCAAACTCTAGTAGAGATGAATAGTAATACTATTAACTTTGATAAGCTTAATAGGACTTGAAATTCGATATAAACTAAAATGATGCTTTTGTGTCTTTTTGGTGGAAACACACTCTCCCTTCTTTTTTCTTCTACCTCTTTATTTCTTGTTCTGTGACTAGGGCATAGGAAGAGATCATTTATTTTCCTATTTAAAACAAAAAGCCCAACTCCCCAAGGTCTCTTTAGTCCAGAATGAAGGACAGCTGACAACTGATGACAACTTGATTTTACCCTGGTTCGTGCCTCCTGGAGTGTGACTTCTTGGACCTTTGCCCAAAGTTGGATTTGCCTGTCACTTCAGATGTTGCAAAGAAGCTTTGCAAAAGCACTCTCAGGGAACTTGCTGACTGAGGGAATGAATGATGTAGTTGGGGATGAAATTTACTGAGAGAGGAAGTAGAGTGAAACTTTGTCAGAAATATCAAGAAAGCAACTTTCTTGAAAAATGTAGCTGTTTTATTCAAGTAATAGGCTCCACTGCCTGCTGCCAGACTTTAAATTTTTATCTTGAAAAGTTTTAAAAATACAGAAAGCTTGAATACACACTTCTCTAAAGAAGGTATACAAATGGCATATGAAAAGATGCTCAACGTCGTCATTAGGGAAATGCCGATGAAAACAACAACGAAATACAACTTTATAGCTATACAGATGGCTATAATTAATAAAAGGAAAATGGCAATTGTTGGCAAGGAACGCAGAGAAATTGGAACCCTTACGCATTGCTAGCGGGGATGTGAAATGGTGCAGCTGCTATGGAAAACAGTACGGTGGTTTCTCAAACAATTAAATATAGAGTTGCCATAACCCAGCAATTCCATTTTTGGTATAAACTCCAAAAAATTGAAAACAAGGACTCAAATAGATAGTTGTGTGTCAATGTTTAATGTAGCATTATTCGCAATAGCCAAAATGTGGAAACCACCCAAGTGTCTATCAACAGAGGAATGGATAAACAAAATGTGGTATATGCATACAAAGGAATATTATTTGGACATAAAAAGGAATGAAGTTCTTTTTTTTTTAAGTGTTGGGTTTTTTTCCAAATTAATTAATTAATTAATTTTATTTTTGGCTGCGTTGGGTCTTCGTTGCTGTGTGTGGGCTTTCTCTAGTTGTGGCGAGCGGGGGCCACTCTTCATTGTGGTGCGCAGGCTTCTCATTGTGGTGGCTTCTCTTGTTGTGGAGCACAGGCTCTAGGCACACGGGCTTCAGTAGTTGCAGCACGCAGGTTCAGTAATTGTGGCTCACGGGCTTAGTTGCTCCACGGCATGTGGGATCTTCCCGGACCAGGGCTCGAACCCGTGTCCCCTGCATTGGCAGGCAGATTTTTAACCACTGCACCACCAGGAAAGTCCCAGGAATGAAGTTCTGAAACATGCTACAACATGGATGAAAACATTATGTGAAGTGAAATAAGCTAACACAAAAGGACAAATATTGTATGATTCCACTTGTATGAAATATCTGTAATAGGCAAATTCATAGAGACAGAAAGTAGATTAGAGGTTACCAAGGGCTGGAGATGGAAATGAAGGGTTATTGCTTAATGGGTACAATTTCTCTTTAGGGTGATGAAAAAGTTTTGGAAATAGATAGTGGTGATCGTTGCACTACACTGTGAATATAATTAACAATATTTAAAGAAAAAAATACAGAAAAAGATAGAAGTAGAAAAAATACAGAAAAAAAATAAACAACACCAACAGAATATCTAATAATCACTCATGTGCCCATCAGGCAAAATGAACAAATATTAATATTTTATCACATTTACCTTAGGTATTAAAAAAAGAATTGCTGATAAAGTTATTCCCTTGTAGCATATGTGATTAATGCCTCCTGCCGCATCTGTGGCCAGTCTCTGAGTCCCCTTGCAGCTAGGGTGGGCAGTCCCCATGACTGCTTGCCATCTCAAGGGCCCTCATCCTTCAGCTTCTGTGGAGGAGGGCTCCCCCCAGTGGTAGGGACCTTGCTCAGTCTGCCCACAGGGCAATCCAAAAGGGCTCAGAGATGCAATTCCTGGAGGCTGACCCTCATCAATGAGAGATGGAAGCTGGAGAACAAGTATCCCAGATTTCTTGACCCTTGGCGAATCACTTCTGAGGCATGTTCTCTGTGGCTCTTTAGAGGGTCCGCAATGAGACTGAGCCCCAGCTGCCTACAGTTGTAACCCCCTGATTGATACACACCGTATTGGCTTTTGGCCCCTCCCTGTGTCTCCTTCCCCACATCCTCACTGAGCTTCCTGCAGTTGACACCCCCAAAAACTACTTGTGCCCGATTCCTTGTTTCAGGCTCTGTTTTCAGGAGAATCCAAACTAAGACACCCACTTCTTTTTTATTCCCCTCTTCACTCATAGGAGGAAATCTCTTTCGTGAAGTTAGTATAAACCTTTGGTGATCTACATTTTAAAAACTGGTGGCTAATACATAACATATACTTGAATGGATTTAAATTTATGAATGGAATCACTGTGTGTGTATAGCTCTGCAACTTTTCTCACTCAACATGTTTTTGAGATTGCTCCATGTTGTAATAGAGATCTGGTTCATTATTTTCAACTACCGTGTGCAATTTTAACTATTGTATGGCTGAACCACATTTTATTTGGCCAACTCCCGCATGATGAGCATTTATGCTTTTCCCATGTATTTTGCTATTATGAACAATGTTTCAGTGAGCACCCTTATACTTTTGTTTTCTTTTAAAGGAATGTATCCAGAAGTGGAATTGTTGGATTGTAGGGCATGCCTAAAAAATAATACGTAAAAAATTGATTGAGGTGAAATTCACATAACATAAAATTAACCATTTTAAAGCAAGTAATTTAGTGGAATTTAGTACCTTTCACAATATTGTGCAACTACCACTTCTTTCTAGTTCCAAAACAATTCCATCACCCCAAAAATAAAACCCTGTACATATTAAGCAGTGTCTTTCCCTCCCCTCCTTCTCCTCAGCCCCCTAGCAACCACCATTCTACTTTCTGTCTCTAGGGATTTGCCTATTCTGGGCCAGTCGGCCTGCTGCAAACCTCAGCTCCTCACTTGCTAGCTGTGCAAATTTTCTTGAGTCACTTAACCTCTCTGAGCCTCCATTGCCTCGAGTGTAAGATGGAGATGGTTAGTACCTCCCTCGTAGAAGTATTTTGAGGATGAAGTGAGATAGCAGATGTGACGTGTAGAGCATAGTGCCTCATCCTCAGTAAGTGCTCAGCAAGTGTTTGCTATTACTGTTATTCCAAAATCAAATAGAGGTGACTTGACACAGCAAAAGTTCACTTCTCACTCATGCTACATCAGCAGTATGGTTCCTCCTTTTACCTGGGAAACCCAGGAATCAATATACTACAATGAGAGCTTTGGGATGGCAGGAATCTTGTCTGTCTTATCTCTGTTGTATTTCCAATGCCCTGTACATACATAGGAGGTGCTCTGTATGTATTTGTCAAATACAAGAATGAGTAAGTGAAAGTGAAGTGTAGTGGTCATTGGTGCTGTTCACCAAATATTTCCATGATAGCCTCTCACTTCCTTGCTCTCCTGATGTTCAGTGTGACTTACTTTGGCCAATAAAATGCAAGCAAAAGGGACACGTGTCTGGGTAGTGGCCTTCTAAGGCAGTGCTGTCCTCACCACATCCCTCCCACAGCTGTGGTAATCATGTCGAGATAAAGCTTCCTTTGGCCTGAGTCCCTTGGTCACTCTGATTCTCAGACTCCTTCCCCCACCCTCCACAATCACTGGCTTGCATTGTACATGTAGCATGGGCGAAGAATAAATTTTTGTTAAGTCGATGAGATTCTGGGGGTTTCTTGTTACTGCTCCTGGCTCATCCTGACTGATATACAGGCCTACTACTTAATGGAACTTTTGGGATGTTATTAAAAAGATACAAACCAAGCATCCCATAAGCATTGGCCTCTTTAAGGCCTCATTTTGGGATTCTGTGTATTATACCATTACTGTCATCACTTGAAAGACACTTTTAGAATTGCCACAAGTATCTCCAGCTCATTTATTTCCAAGTCCCTGGAGCTAGCAAATCTTTATTCTTTGGAGGAGAAGTTCATGTCTGCAAAGAGACCATATCAAAAGACACTGCAGTCAGGTCTAGAGAGGAAGGTAAAATCCAGCAGGCAGGGGTCACTTTTGGTCCAAAACCAGATGGGATTAGAAAGAAGTGGGATTTATTTGCTAGATCCATAATCTGGCCTGGAATTACCAGTATTGGCTGTCTGTCATGACATGTTTCTTATGCGCCAGGCATGCAGCAAGGCACACCCCTTACAACAGTCCCAAGAGGTGGGTTTGAGGGTCCTCATGTTACACATTGGCTCAGGGAAGTGAAGTTCATGGCTCACCCCACCATGGCCCAGCTGTGAAGTGGACAGCTGGGGTTTGCCCACAGGATTATCTGACCCCAGCTCACTCACACTCAAGGGAAGAGAGAACGTGAGCTCCTGATGGACGAGAAGAAAGTGGTAATGAGTGTGTCCCAAGAGGCTTTTGTTTATCCTAGGGAGGCAGTATGCACAGTGGTTAGTGCTCTGTCTTTGATCCCCTCCATTTCCTCACCTGTGAAACAGAGTAATGACCATCCTATGACCAGGTTATTGTGGGACCAGATGAGCTGCCTGCAAAGCACTTAACATGGGGGCTTTACATACGGTTCAGACTTAATGCCACAACCAACTCCTGTTAATTTGAACACTTACTTCCTACTGGACAGTTGAGAGCATGGAATTGGTAGCCAGGCTGCATGAATATGAATCTCATCTGTACTCCTCCTGTGGTCTTGGACAAGCCCCTTGATGCCTTGGTTAAATTTTCGCCTCTGAAAAATGGGGTCTTGATTGTACCAGCTTCATAGTATGGATTAAATGAGCTAATGCATGTGCAGCTTCTAGAAGCATCCCAACATCCTAACCCTCACCACAACAATGCAAGGTAGATGGCACCCACCCCGTGTGACAGAAAGGAAACTGAGGGAAGAGGGGGACCCAGGATTTGAACTCAGATCCACCTCACTCTAATGCCTGGGCCCTCTCCCTTATAGCACACTGCTAAATAGTTCTTCTTTCCATCTGTAGCTTGTTTCGGAACTGCAGAATATCCCAGCTTCCCTGCTGCCTGATTTTCTGTATCATTTGGACTCCAAATTGCAGCTCAGAGCCGCTGCTTCCCTTTTTTATTGGAGTAGTCGATGATGAGATGTATCCCCTTGCTCTGGCAACTGGGGTTGAAAATATTTTTCTTGAGAACTGGGACTTAAATTTCTGCCTGTGTACCTGCTGTAAATTGATCTTCCCTCTCCTTTCATTTATCACTGTTTAGAATTGCTTCTTTTGGAAAGAGTCTCTGAGTTAAAAACTAATAATAATAAAATTGGAAATTCAATTGGCACTAGCCCAGGCTAAAGCTCCACCCACTGGCTACTTAAACTGCTGATTTGCAGGCCAGGAAGCCACGGACTTCTTGCAGGAAGCGATCTGGGAGAACCCTGGTGTGTTGTTAGAGAGGGCTTTGCTGTAATGCATTACAGGAAGCTCTGGGGGATGGAGTGGATAGGCTGAAGCAGCCTGTATCACTAAGCAGTTTAAAGCAGACCATTTCCAGCACAGTGGAAAGTAAAGGAAAAGGCTTATGCTGCAAAAGTGGGAGTTTAGGAATGCCAATATGCAAAGCTGCAGACTTTCAGGAGAGCTCTGGGGCCGGGTCTCTTTGTAGAGCGTTTCCAGCAAATGTTTGTTTAAACAGCAGCTAGGCTGGATCCTTGTGGATCTATTTACTGGTTGTTAGCTGCTTGAAGGAGAAGATGGGGAATAATAAGTTGAGAAGCTTCAAATGAAAAGTTAGAAATTTTGCCATCGAATGTGAAGAAATGGATATGAGGAAATTTCTAAAACTCCACAGTAAATTAATCACAAACATTTAAAAAATGGATCCTTTGAACCCGAGTTCTAGTTATAAGCAACGATCTCCAAAGTTCGGCAGGCACTCTTTCCTGTGCTTGGACGACTGTTGGCAGTCACATCTCTGCCCACCTGATCTTAGTCAGTCTTCTGTTTTGCTGCCAGGGCATCTGGAACATGTGACCTCCAAGCTCTCTGAGGCACACAGTCTCTTAATGGCCTCAACCCAGAAGTGACACGTGTTCCTCCCACCCTATTGGTCAGAACTAGTCACGTGGCCCCATCCTAACTGCAGAGGAATCTGGGAAATGTAGGGGAGGACATGGACCATTTGTTGAGGATTAAGTTTCTGCTGCATCCCAAGGCTAGCTCAAATTTTCTTCCTATGTGTTTTCAAATCACCCAATCTTAGTATTCTCTCTCTCTTTTTCTGGTAATTGCCTGTTTGTTAGCCCACCCAAATCCCAAACCTATAAACTCTGAGAGAAAGAACTGGAACTCATGCTCTAGTGCATCCCTTTTACCCAACCCAACACAGCCCATGGTGTGAGGATTCACTACCTAGTTATTGAATATATGAAGAAAGAGAAGGAATAAATGACCCAGGAATATAGCCTTTAAAAAATGGCGGCATAATTGTTTTTAGGTAAATCTTTTACCAGAAGGTTGAATGTTTTATCTGTGGATCAGATCACTTTTAATCTCTTGGATGTCCATCAGGTGCTTCGACATGAGAATCCTCAGGCAAGGGCATTGGAAATCTCCCCTCCCCCAAACTTGTACATGTGGTGTATTTAATACTAGGCTCTATTCAAAGCTTCATGACTTTATTCTAGCTTCCCTATGAATCATGGCTAGTTTTATGGTTTCCTATCATGCATACACAAGTTAAGGAGAAAAACATGACCCATGTTTTAAAAATATTATTATTTATGTAAAAAGTAATCTCAATACTGTGATTTGTAAGAAATACGTATTTGGTAATTCAGATGACCAAAATATATTTCTCACATATATTTGGTCTTCCAGAGTTCCTGGCTCACAGTTCCCAAAACCCTTGGAATTTCCCAAGTGTGGAGAGGGCTTAGGGTGTCTTTTGTTATGCTAACCTAAGGCTGGGGGCTGGTTGCCAAGGGAGCCAACCACAAGACTAGAGAGTTGGAACTTTCAGTCCCTACCTCCCGGGAGGGGAAGTGTGGTGTGAGGAGCTGGAGGTTCAATCAATCACCAAAGGCCAATGGTTTAGTCAATGTGTCTAGGTAATGAAGCCTTCATAAAACCCCAAAGGACAGGTCTGGAGAGCTTCCGGGTTAGTGAAAACGTGGAGGGGCTGGGAGAATGGTGCGCCTGGAGAAGGCATGGAAGCCTGTGTCCTTTCCCCATGCCTTGCCCTACACATCTCTTCCATGTGGCTGTTCCTGGGTTGTATCCTTTTATAACAAACTGGTAATCTTGTTGTGAGGGTGGGGGTCGGGGAGGGGGACCCCTTTTCCAGGGCTGGAGAGTGGGCTCTCGTCTAACACTCAGAAGTGAATTGTCGGGCTTCCCTGGTGGCGCAGTGGTTGAGAATCTGCCTGCCAATGCAGGGGACACGGGTTCGAGCCCTGGTCTGGGAGGATCCCACATGCCGCGGAGCAACTGGGCCCGTGAGCCACAACTACTGAGCCTGCGCGTCTGGAGCCTGTGCTCTGCAACAAGAGAGGCCGCGATAGTGAGAGGCCCACGCACAGCGATGAAGAGTGGCCCCCGCTTGCCGCAACTAGAGAAAGCCCTCGCACAGAAACGAAGACCCAACACAGCCAGCAATCAATCAATCAATTAAAAAAAAAGAAGTGAATTGTCCCAGGAGACACTTGTACTAACAAAGCATAAGACTTTATTGAAAAGGGCGGTGGAACGGAGAGCAGCAGCTCCAGGGAATCCAGGAGAACTGCTCTGCCTGGTGACTCGCGGTCTCAGGGTTTATGGTAACGGGGTTAGTTTCTGGCTTGTCTCTGGCCAATCATCTTGTTCGTACCCATATTTGGTCCGACTCAGGGCCCTTCCTGGTGGCGCGCGCATCTCTCCGTCAAGATGGATTCCAGCGCGAGGGTTTCTGGGAGGAATATTATGGGCTGGCGTCTCCTCCCTCCTTTGGCCCCTCCCGAACTCTTCCGGTTTGGCGCCAGCTGGTCAGCACCGCCTTCCTTACTGGAACCTACTGTTGAGAAACAACTCATGCAAGTGGTTATTATCGCGCCTGGCCGTGGTGGGCGGTTTCGGTCCAAAGTTCCCTAACAATCTAGTAAGTCAAATGTTTCTCTGAGTTCTGTGAGCCGCTGTAGCGAATTAATCGAACCCGAGGAGGGGGACGTGTAAACCTCTGATTTATAGTCAGTCGGTCAGAAGCACAAGTAACCTGGGTTTAGGATTGGCGTCTGAGGTGGTGGAATCTGATTCTGTCTCTGAGATAGTGTCAGAATTGAGTTGAATTGAGTTGAATTCGTGGACACTCTGCTGGTGTCTGAGAATTGCTTGTTGGTGTGGGGAAGCCTGCACACACACACACACACACACACACACCCGGACCCAAAATAGTAATACATACTTTAGGGCATGTATTACTTAGGGTGATGCTTGCTGCTCTAATAAAAGAAAACCATAAATATCGGTGACTTATTAAAAAATGTCTCGCTTACATGGCCGTCTAATGTGGGTGTTCTCAGGGGGCAGGTAGACTTTCACGTGGTGAACTGGGAAGCAGCCTCCTATCTTGTGTTCCTTCCTCCTCTAAGGCCTCTGCTCCTCCACTTCTACTTTGGTTTTCATTCCATTTCATTAGTGAGAACTAGTTATAGGGTCCAACCTAGACACAAGGCAGGCTGGGAAATACAGTCCATGGCTGGCCAGCTCCTCCCTAGCAATAGGTGTTCCAGGGACATTTGCGTGGCTGCCTCTTCAGCATCCATTTGTTACCACAACAGAAAATACTTTGACTCTCCTTGGTGGAATTCACCCTCTACAATTCTCAAGCCACGTGATTTAGATGAGGTCGTCTCCATTTCTTGCTCTGCTTGGTGTAAGCTAATTAGCAAGTCATATACCACTGGTCCCAGTAACTGGGTTAGAGGTGAGCACATCATATAATTCAGGCCAATGGGAAAAGTGGATCCTCAGACTTGGGCTAGCATAGTCAGTAGACCCTCCCTTTTATTTTGTGTGAGTTTGTGAAGTCTGGAACAGCTCCTGTCATTTTGCTATCATGAGAAAGCCAACTTAGTGCTGTGTGTGTGTGTGTGCGCGTGTGTGTATGTATGTGTAGAGCAGGGTGGGAAGGAAGGTCAAGACCACTGCCTGGAGCCAGAGGATGAAGCCAATGTGTAGAAAGCAGAGCCCCTGAAATAGATAGAAATCAGATTTTTGGTGATCTTATTGTTGGGACTGGATTATGCCTTGCCTGCAAGTCACTCTGTGTCTTGAACTTTCAGTTACATTAGTGAATTAATTCCCATTATTGTTAAGGCAGTTTGAGTTGGGTGCTTTATTGTGACTGAAAATGTACTAGCCAGTATGGATCATTCTGGTTATATAAAAATATCAAGTAAATTTGGCAAAGCATAAAGGTGACCATAGATAATCTTTCAAAGTTTCCAGAGAAGACATTATATAGTTTTTACATAGTTGAAATCATGTTGCATATGTAATTTAATCCTGCTTTTTTTCTCTTACCATGATTTGTAAGCATCTCTCCTTGTCATTAAATACTTACTGTAAACATTATTTTAAATGGGTTCAGTTTACATAATGCCAAAACATCTGGTCTTGTCCATCATTCCAGGCAAGAAGTTAGTCCAGTTGATTGCTTGATGTCATGTACAGAAAGCAGGTGACTGGTTAACTAGAGTTTTTTTTTCTTTAATGCTATTCTTGTCTGCTTACATTCTTTTTATGTATGTATGTATGGCTGTGTTGGGTCTTCGTTTCTGTGCGAGGGCTTTCTCCAGCTGTGGCAAGCGGGGGCCACTCTTCATCGCGGTGCGCGGGCCTCTCACCATCGCGGCCTCCCCTGCTGCGGAGCACAGGCTCCAGACGCGCAGGCTCAGTAATTGTGGCTCACGGGCCAAGTTGCTCCGCGGCATGTGGGATCTTCCCAGACCAGGGCTCGAACCCGCGTCCCCTGCATTGGCAGGCAGACTCTCAACCACTGCGCCACCAGGGAAGCCCAACTAGAGTTTTGATTATGGCTGAATTGGCTGGATGATGGTGTCATGTAGACTGATGTTATGACTGGGTACAGAGGTGGAAGAGAGCCAGTTACAGGGAAAAGCAATAAAACATATGTGAAATTAAAAAAAAAAGGGTTCATATTCTAGTTGGTTACCACTGCCTAACTGTTGGGCATTTAGGTTGCTTTGAATCTTTGCTTCCCTGATTATTTTCCTTAGGATACATTCTAGAGGTGGAGTTACTTGGCCAAAGGTAGAGCTGGAAAGAGCTTGATTACAACTGCCAAATTATTTTCTGGAAAAGTCAGGCCAATCACACTCCCACCAGCAATGGGCTAGCATCACGGCTCACACTGGCCTCGCTGCACACTGGTCAGCATACAAGCATCTCAAACATCTTTGTTAATGCAACAGGGCAAAAGTGGGCCTTGTTTCAATTTGCTTGATTGCCAATAACTTTGAAGTTTTCTTTTTTTTTCTTTTAACACATAACTCATGGCCTAGTGTTTAACATATGGCTGAGCCTCAGACACTTGACTTGCTTGCCCTCTGACTGTTGGCCTCTGACATTTGCCCTGCTTTAGCAGTCAGCTTCCGGATGTGGTTCTGAATAACACAGGCCAGGGTTTCTCAATCTCAGCACTAGTGACATTCTACTAGTGACACACATATATGTGTTTATATAGATAGCTAGATAGAGATCTCTATCTACATTGTATATAGTTTAAAATTTTCTGTATATTATGTTTTGACATCTTAAAAAACCTTTCTTTCTGACTAGGGAGAGACTGCCTTTCCTGGGCTAGCCAATTCTTAGAGATGGCAAAGGGCCCGGTGGAAGGCATGCCTATAGTATGCAAACTAACCAATCCAGAGCCACAGCCCTTCTCTCTGGCTCTCACACCTGGAGAGACACTATTTCTCTGCCTTTATCATGCCAGGACCAGCTACCAGGCCACTGGAGACCACCACAAAGCTAGCAGGAATGATTCAAAGCAGCTAATCCTAAGCTGTTTACCCTATCTTGCCTTGCTTTTCCCCAGAAACCCCAATAATGGCTGTGGCCTAAATGTTCTCCTCTCCTCTCTCCTGCCTTCTGCCTCCTGACCAATTCGATGTTTTCCCCTGTGACCCTGTGTTATGTACAATGAGCCCCTCTCTAGAACCTGTGTATACAGTCATCCCTTCGTATCCACAGAAGGTTGGTTCCAGGATCCCCCAAGGCTACCCGAATCCAAGGATGCTCTATATAAAATGGTCCTCCCTGTATGTGGGTTCTGCATCCACGGATTCAACCAAACACGGTCTGGTTCCATTGAGGTTGGTTGAATCTGCAGATTCTGAACTAGGGTTTCGGAAGTCGGACTGGATAATAAGCTTTGTTTTTCTACAAGCATCTCCTGTTTCTCCCACACCACCTCTAACCTCTTCCTGGCCATCCTATGAACACACAGTTTAAACAGTTCTAACAACCCGCTATCTATCTGTCCCACCGGTTCTGCTTCTCTGTTGAACCTTGCCTAATACAACAGGTTTGGATCTATTTCAAAGATCCAAAGAGGCCAAGAGGTGTTGCTGATGATCTGAATGAAGGGGGTGCGAGTACCTTTGGCCTGCACAATTATCCCCCATTCACACTCTTTAAACTTGAAAGAGCCAAGGTTTTGCCAGTGTCAGGCTCGGACGGTGCACCTTGCTCCCTTCTAAGTGGTTTCATCCTGTGCCTTTGACATTTTCCCCCAGAACAGAGTTCACCTCTTCAGACCCCATATACTGATTGTTCCTTACAGAGCTTCCCTGTTCCCTTGGCCATGCTTCCTTAGCAGCATTTTCAGGGCAAACCTGCTGGAACCCTCAGCAGAACTCTATGAAGTACAAGTGAGCATTTTCAGTGCCAATGACTGCAGCCCCCAAATATCTCTAAAGGACATTTTCCATTCCTTTCCCTTGTGTCCATCACCTTCCTCTAGTGCTTAAAGGGTTAGGGACCGTGGTGGGTGGGCTCTGAGCTGTATCTGGAAGGCCCGGATTGGGGGAGACACTGATGGTTCTAAACCAAAATTTCCGTATGGGTGGCAGAATTAGAGATGTTACCTGAAGCCTTTCAAAGGAGTGTGGCAGCCATGGCATTGATCCCAGGGGGGAGGATCATTCCTTCTTGTGGAGGATTCATGGGGAGATTGCTCAGCTAACTACAGATCTTCCCAGAAATTTCTAGATGTGATAGAAAATCTCTGCTCTGTGTAGGCAAAGAGGCATCTGGGGAATGGAAAATTGGGGCAAATGCCCCCACTGGGGCCCAGAAGGGGTCTGTAGTTTCAGATTCTTTTGAGCAGAGAGAGTGACTCTAGGCTGCAGACACAAAAAGTTTAAAAAAGGAAGCCAAGTTCATTTATAGTCAGCTCATGACCCTGTTCTCTTTTCCCACCATGAAGGCAAAGGGAGGCTCCTTTCACTGTGGCTCCTGCCCCTGTTCAAGGCTTTCCTTGAAAGTCAAAGACACCAGGAAAGAGCCCTCCTCCATTGTAAAGACCATATGCTCATTATAAAAATGAAATTCACACAGTACAGATATATATATATATATATATATATATATATATATATATATATATATCTCCAAGCTCCTACTACCCAGATAATAAGCAGTGCTAACATTTTGATAAATATTCTTCCGGGTATTTCTAAATACACATTCTCTCTCTCTCTCTGTCACACACACACACACACACACACACACACACACACACACACACTCATACACCCACACACACTTCTATGCAAATGAGATCACATCATGCTTTTTCTCTTATTCTGTAACCTGCTTTTTTACTCAGCATTATGCCATGGTCCTCTTTCTAGGTCAACAAATTTAGAAATATTCTCATCAATTTTAATAGCTGCTTAAAATTCCACTGGGTGGTTAAAATGGGCAATATTTAACTAGTTCCCTATTGGTGGACATTTAGGCTGATTTCGATGTTTATTGTAGAGAATTTTGCTATGAAAATCCCTGTGGTTATATCTCGATCCATACATATAATTTATTGCTCATTTAAACATCTCTCTTTTTTTAAAAGTACTGTACATAATAGTCTTTTCGGGGGTTGAGATGAGAAAATAATGTGGCATTTCCGGAGACTTCTGAATCCTCTAGGAGAGTTCTCAGCATGGAAATAAAACCCAGACTGGGCATTTGGTTCATTGCTCTCACCGGGTAGAAGAAAGTCTTTTGAAAGCTCCAGAAAGTTTCCTCTTTCCTAAGAAAAAGGTCTGGGAAGAGAGAACCTGATTTCTTCCTCTGGATGCTTCCTCTGTGTACCTAGAATTGCTGCTGTGGCCATTTGTGACCACCGGATGATGAAGCCAGTGCTGAAGAGGACAGAGAGAAGAGCTTGAAAGAACCTGGGTTCTTCAGACGTCACTGAGCGGCTGGATCAACCTGCCCTTTGCCTGATCTCTCTGGCAACTTTCTGTTATGTGAGATAATAAACTCTTACTGTTTGAGTTGGAGTTTCCATTACTTGCGGCTGGAGTCCCCTATCCAGTACATATTCACTGAATCAGAATCTCTGATGATGAGCCTGTTCCGGGTGATTCTGACGTACGCTCAAGTGTGGGAACCACTGGAATGGTGGAGGGGACACCGAGCTGGACGTCACAGGTCCAGGTTCTGGCCTTGGCTCTGCCACTAAATTGCTGAGCCACCTGGGGCAAGTCATATTTCCTTTCTGAACCCCAGCTTCCTCATGTGACAAAGAAGGAATACACCCTAGAGATTCTATCTTTGTGTTCTCCTATTTTGCTATAATGTGGTTCTAGGCAAGTAGTGTGGGGACCTTTGGCAGGAGACAACACCAAGGAAAATATTTCACTAATATTGACATCAGTACAGTAGAGCAGGAAGGAATATTATTGCTATTTATTGCTTTTCAGCTTTCTAGAAGTATAGCATAATTAACTCAGGAATTCAAAGGTTCTATTGTTTAGAAAAATGACTTGGTGGCCATTTTGGTTCCAATATGGGGCATGCCCCACCCCCTCCCCCTGCCCCAAACCCAGCAAAGCCTGGATGAATGATAGTGAAACAAGAGAGCCTGGACTTCTCAGTGCTGCGTATTAGAAGTGTGACTGCAACAGAATCTTGCATTTCCAGCAGTCCATAGAAGAAGAGAGCAGAAGGGAGATGCGGGGAGGGTCTAAGGAAGGAGACGCCTGACAAAATGGACAGTGGTGTCAGGGCCTCCAGAGGACGTGGCCAGAGAGAAGTTTCCTGGGATGAGGAATGGTCCATTAATGCTAGGACAGGGATGTCTGATGTCCAAGCCTGACTTGTCACCTGGCCATTTTGTGCTGTAATTCCTCTCCCTCACCCCAAACCTTCACTGAAAGTCTGCAACACACTTCCTGTTCTTGTGTTTGGGTGCTTTGGGGGAATGATGAAAGCATTGAGGACAAGTTCAGTGTGATCTGAGGATGTGTAGAAACAGCATGGACATCCCAGGAGGAGATTTTCAGAATCTGTCACCTCTGCAGAAGCAGAGAAACTCACAAGATGTGACCACGTGAACTTAGTCCCTGCTCCAGACAATCCTCAGAACCACCGGGAGGTGGTCATCAAGTTCAACACAAAAAGTGGGATAGGGATTTGAGCCATTCTCTAAGAATATTGTAGAGAAGGGTGAGCCAGGATGCTGGAGGGCTGGAGGAACACCCAGGGGGCTGGTGTAACAATGTGAAACTCTTTCAGAGTGTCATATAGGCCCATTAGCCCACGTCATCCTTTACCCTGTGAGATAGATTATTAGACCCAATTTCAGATGTGAAATCTAAGGCTCAGAGAGGTTTCCCCACCTTCCTGATTGTCTTCATCATTTCCCAACTGGGACTCTCACTTCTGCGCCAACATTTTGCAGCTTGGTTCCCCAGTGCTCCATCAGGGAGAGGGGTGATGAGATTTGATTAAGGATATGAAAAAGAGTAATTGCGGCAAACGTGGAGGCTGCTAATTTAATTGATCGCCTTTTGAAGACATCTGATCAGACCCTTGTCACCCCCCAATTTTTCCCACTCCTGATGGCTGATGTTTTTAGGTGAAGGAGGAACTCAGATGAAGGTGGAATTTTATGATGTCAGCAACTGCTTCCGAAGGGTGGAAATCTGCTTTCCTGGGCAGTGTGCATTACCTTTAGCAGGTTGGTCTTTGGGAAACAGACCCAAAGAAACCCTCCTGTGAGACTGGAAGCAGCTTTCTCAGCCCTCCCCTGGGATCTATAAATGACCTGGTGCAGCAGTAATGAAGGCACAGTTGCTAAGACTCAACCAGCTGGAGCTTGCAGGCTGCACTGACATGATGGGGGCAGCCATACACCAAGACCACAGCTGGCTGCAGATCAGATGGCCAAACAATTGTGTGAATGAAGCCACCATCTCCTACAGTCTTATTCAACTGCTCACTCAACTTGATTCTGCCTTAGCGATAACTTTCACATTAGCATCCCCTCTGACAGCTTTTCTCCCTGCCACTGGCTTATTAGTTCACACTTTATCATCTCTCATAGAGATTATTGCCATATTCTTTAACTGGTCTCCCAGCCTCATCTTTCTAAATGCTCTGCACTCCGTACCCAGCTATCAGAATTTTTTTTTTTTGAATTGAAGTATAGTTGATTTACAATGTTGTGTTAGTTTCAGGTGTATAGCAAAGTGATTCAGTTTGTTATACATCTGAAATACTGTTATACATCTGAAATACTGTTATACATCTGAAATTGTTATACATCTGAAATTTCAGGGAAAAAATCTGAAAAGGAATATATATATATTATAGGTTAATACAAGGTACTGAATAGAGTTCCCTGTGCTGTACGGTAGGTCCTTGTTTTTTATCTATTTTATATGTAGTCGTGTGTGTCTGTTAATCCCAAACTCCTAATTTATCCCTCCCCCACTCCAAGAATACTTTAGTTGTCTCTTTTAGGGCCTCCCTCAGCTCTAGGGTCATAATGAATACCCTTTGGCTTTTACTAAATCTCTCTGTCTCTCCTTTTGTCTCCTTGTTCCTATCACTCACTTTTCTATTACAAACACCTTCATGATATAAGAGCTTTTTAAGACCAGACACCACTTGTAGATTCTAGGGGCAATGAGATAAGTAATAATGGATAGTAACACCCTGGCAAATTTATTTTTTTTTACAGCTTAGTATTAACTTATATTAATATGGACTCAGGCACTAATTTCCATTTGAGGTTTTTTTTTTTTAACACTTTTTATTTTTATTTATTTTTTTTTAAATATCATTTTATTTTACTTTATGGCCGCACCATGCGGCATGTGGGATCTTAGTCCCCCGACTAGGGATTGAAGCTGTGCCCCCTGCAGTGGAAGCTCGGAGTCTTAACCACTGGACGGCCAGGGAAGTCCATGAGGTTTATTTTTGAGCATGTTCTCTGTGTTGGGCACCAGGACAATTTCTGTAGAATGATGATTTAGGCAGCTCTTGCTCAAAGGGGCTTGTAGTGTTTGATGATAACTTTTTTGTGGGACTTAATACTGTTCTCTAAATTGATAACTACACATCCTGGATTTTCTAGTCCTTGAAAATGTCCAACTAGGGTACCTGAAACCACCTTATTTTGGTTATTTTTTGCTTGTAATACTCAAGTTCCTTCTCTACAGCTGCTATAATTAAGCAAGAAAGACATTTGAGAAACGCTTTCTGATGAAGGGCAAAGGAAATTGATTTTTCAGTGTGGTCAGCTAGTCTTATATGTCATTTGTAACAGTTCTCTTTGATTTTGTTTTAGAGCAACAAGATAAACTTGATTTTTAGTTTTAATAAGGCAAACTTTAAATCATGTTTTATTAAGGTTTAGGGTGGCATGGTATTAAGAGTAATAGAAAATGAGGGTCAGGATTCTGGTTCTGATTTTGCTATGTTTTATGACCTTGGGCCATGTGTCCAATCTGAAAGGATTCAAGGTTCTGACCTGTAAAATAGGAGAATGGTCCTAGAATGAGGGTCATCCAATAGATTTCACCTCAAATCCACTATTGATGGCTGCCTGAAGTTCTGGGTTGAGAAAAACAGAGGCTGAACACTGTGATCAGTTAGTCATGTCTGTCATGGCTGCAGGATGGGGAGAAGTGGCACAAGTGCTATGCATTTTCCATCCTTTCTATATGACCTTTAAGTTGCTCTTTTAGCATGTAAAAGTCCTGCTTCTATTCCTACAAAATAATGAACACTCAGGTGCCCTGTTAAACTATCTCCAATGTGTTGTTTACTAATTTAAACCTAAAACAAACTCCGATCCTGATTCAGCCATCACAACTTGGAGCAGTGAACTGTAGATGAGCTTTGACATTTGGGGTTCATTGTCTGCCTTTTTGAGCTATCAAGACATCTTTTGACATTTGAGAAGCTGGCCTCATCTCTTTTTCCTTACTTTTAGTTACAGTTGTCCCTCAGTATCTGTGAGGGGATTGGTTTCAGGACCCCCATCAGATATCAAGATCCATGTGTGCTCAAGTTCCTTATGTAAAACATTGAAGTACAGTGTACCCTTTATATCTGCAGGTTCTGCATCGGTGGATAAGGAAGGCCGACTGTATTTAGAAGTAATCATTCTTTTTTAAAAAATTTATTTTTAAATTTTTTATTTTTTCATATCAATTATGGTTTATCACAGGATATTGAATATAGTTCCCTGTGCTATACAGTAGGACTTTGTTGTTTATCCATTCTATATATAATAGTTTGCATCTGCTAATCGCAAACTCCCAATCCAACCCTCCTCTGCCCCCGTCCCCTCTGGCAATCACAAATCTGTTCTCTATGTCTGTGAGTCTATTTCTGTTTCGTAGGTAAGGTCATTTGTGTCATATTTTATATATTTATTTATTTATTTATTTATTTATGGCTGTGTTGGGTCTTCATTGCTGCGTGCAGGCTTTCTCTAGTTGCGGCGAGCAGGGGCTACTCTTCGTTGCAGTGTGCAGGCTTCTTATTGCAGTGGCTTCTCTTGCTGCGGTACATGGGCTCCAGGTGCATGGGCTTCAGTAGTTGTGGCTCGCGGGCACTAGAGTGCAGGCTCAGTAGTTGTGGCGCATGGGCTCAGTTGCTCCGCAGCATGTGGGATCTTCCTGGAAGAGGGCTCGAACCTGTGTCCCCTGCATTGGCAGGCGGATTCTTAACCACTGCACCGCCAGGGAAGTCCTGTGTCATATTTTAGATTCCACATATAAGTGATATCATGTGATATTTGTCTTTCTCTTTCTGACTTCACTTAGTATGATCATCTCTAGGTCCATCCATGTAGCTGCAAATGGCATTATTTCATTCTTTTTTATGGCTGAGTAGTATTCCATTGTATATATGTACCACATCTTCCTTATGCATTCATCTGTTGATGGACATTTAGGTTGTTTCCATGTGTTGGCTATCATAAATAGTGCTGCCATGAACTTAGGGGTGCATGTATCTTTTCGAGTTATAGTTTTGTATGGATGTATGCCCAGGAGTAGGGTTGCTGGATCATAGGGCAACTCTATTTTTAGTTTTTGAGCAAGCTCCATACTGTTTTCCATAGTGGCTGCACCAGTTTACTTTTCCACTAACAGGGTAGGAGTGTTCCCTTTTCTCCACACCCTCTGCAGCATTTATCTGTAGACTTTTTAATGATGGCCATTCTGACTGGTATGAGGTGGTACCACAATGTTGTTTTAATTTTCATTTCTCTAATAATTAGCAATGTTGAGCATCTTTTCATGTGTCTTTTGGCCATCTGTATGTTAGAAGTAATCATTCTTTTTTTTTTATAAATTTATTTATTTATTTATTTTTGGCTGCGTAGGGTCTTTGTTGCCGCACGCGGGCTTTCTCTAGTCGTGGAGAGAGGGGGCTACTCTGTTGTGGTGCGCAGGCTTCTCATTGTGGTGGCTTCTCTTGTTGTGGAGCACGGGCTCTAGCCATGCGGGCTTCAGTAGTTGTGGCTCGCGGGCTCTAGAGCGCAGGCTCAGTAGTTGTGGCGCACGGGCTTAGTTGCTCTGTGACGTGTGGGATCTTCCTGGACCAGGGCTCGAACCTGTGTCCCCTGCACTGGCAAGCAGATTCTTAACCATTGTGCCACCAGGGAAGTCCAGTAATCATTCTTAACATGAAAATCATAGGCATATTTCTTCTGTGTCTTTGCGAGCTTATAGGTACCTGGAAATGTGTGAAGAAAGAAAGGGACCTGAAGGTGACAAAGGTGAAATGAAATAAGAAAGACCAAACTATGAAGCTCCAGATGACGTATAGAGTTAGATCAAAGCTACACTTATGAGCAGAGGGCGTGGATGCAGGGGTCACTGAGACCCTGGGAGATGAAATAATGTTCCCAAGACCTCATGGCTAATAAGTGGCAGAGCTGGGGTTCCTGACTGCCAGGAGAGAGGCTTTTTCTCCTACACCACACCATGCAGTGCCTAACAATTCACTCCGAAACTTCTAGTAACTGGGATGATCTTTGTCACCAATGTAGCGTGCAAATATGGGTATATTGTTTCATTTTTTAAACTTAAAATCAAAACCGGTGAGAGCCCCAAAATGAGAGATTAGCCGGAAATTCAATATCTATTTTAGGGGCTCCACTCCAACCCCTCCGTGAATTGGCCAAGAAAATTGTGGAATTACAAGGTCTAAGGGAGAGTCATTCAGGCAGGGAGAACCTGAAGCCACAGCAGCCCGCTACTACCGTTACTTCCCACCGCCACACGGTGTCGCTGTGGAGCACCAGGCCACAGTCTGATGGACAAGGCTTGCCCACCTGGATCATGTTCCTTAGGTGATCCGTTAGTCCCAAATCTGGCTGAGGACATCACGGCTTGGTATTCAGTACATTTGGTCTCAAAGGGAGCTGCACTGGTAATGGGTGGCACAAGTGATCTGGGCACCTGCCCTTCACAAACCTGTGACCGCCCTACCTCTCCTTTCCCCTGGGGACCTGTACACGGAGTGGAGGGGTGGGGGTGGGAGGTAGGGGCAGGAGGCAGTGTTCCCTTTTATTTTTTATTTTTTTTAAAGATTTTTTTTTTGATGTGGACTATTTTTAAAGTCTTTATTGAATTTGTTACAATATTGCTTCTGTTTTTTATGATTTTTTGGCCATGCTCCCCAACCAGGAATTCAACCTGCACCCCCTGTATTGGAACATGAAGTCTTAACCACTGGATCTCCGGGGAAGTCCCCAGTGTTTCCTTTTAAGAGTTCAAAATATCAAAGGATATCAATACCCTTCTTTCTCCAACAATAGACCTCGATTACCTCCAGGCCTGTGGTTCACACCAGGGGGTGATTTGCCCCCCAGGGGACATTTGGCCAGATGCCCAGGCCAGAAACAGGAAGTGGCTTGCTCACATCCATCCACATGTGTCTGAACTTTGGGCGCCTCCTTCTTGTAGAATCACACCCAGGATCTAGGGTGGGGGTGATAACCTCAAATAGCTACCAGAGCCCGGCAGGTGAGGCAAATGAGGGAGACAGGCAGAGAGGGGCTGCAGAGAACCGCAGAGGGCCTGCCCCATCCTCTGCAATGTGCTGTGTCGGGACATGAGCCCAGACAGGCAGACCTTCTATTTTTTTTTTCAAGAGAAGCCATACAGTTATATTTTCATTTGAAACTGCTGCCTTTTAAAACATTGACAGTTAGTTAATAACGTTTTAGACATGGTGTGGGGGAAAAAAAGAAAGGAAAAGAAAAATCTGAGGGTTTCCTGAGACCCTGTTCATTTGCTGTGACAGGGCAAGAGCTCCCACATCTTTTGCAAAGTCCGTGGCAGTTGCCTTTCTAGTGTTCGTCTGCCCTCACTAATAATCCACATACCATTCTGAGACAGTCAGCTGTTAATCCAGATGGAAGGGAGGAGTTAGGGCAGAGATTTTTGACTAAACCATTAATTTTATTTCACAAACACTTAAGTACTGCTCACCATGTTCCAGCCCTGTTCTAAGCACAAATATCAGCTTGTTTCACCCTCATTAACAACCCCATGGGGAGCTACTGCTCTTAGTCCCATATTACAGATGAGAAAACTGAAGCCAGAGAGGTTGTGGCACTTTCAGTCAGGCATTTAATAAAGGATGCAGCTAGCATTCAAACCCAGGATGCTTAGACTCCAGAGTCTGTGCCCTAAACCTCTATCCTATCAGCCTTTCAAAATAAAGCAGAAAAAAAGCAACCTTTGCTTTCTATTTAATGTAGAATCATCTTTAAAATGGAGGAGTTGAGAAAAGAGAATGCCAATGAGCCAGACTGATCTGGCTCCGATAGCAATTAAACTTCGAGAAAGCTTGGTAAGGACCCAGCTATTTTCTTCTCTGTCTCCATCATGGAAAGCACCCCAGGGTCCTGTGAATCCCCTACCCTCCTGTGTGTTGTAATATGGCTAGATTATCACAGGGAAGGGAGATGGCTGCTAAACCCGAAAGACACAGAGAAATGAAGTGAAATATTAGTCTCTCTATAAAAGATAATTAGACCCAGAGAGATGATTTTAAAGGCTGCCTTGAAAAAAAGGCAGACACAGCTGAATGCATTTCCAGTCATCAAAAGTGTTCTTCATAAAATGGGCATCAGAGCAGAGGAGTGGAGGGGATGAAAGGGGCATGCATATTTATGTTTCATCAAGAAAGCTCCAAGTTCGGGGAGATCTGGGTGGCGAAGAGGAGCAGCATTTCTGTTTGCTCTATTGGACAAGGGTAACGTGGTCAAAATTGCTGAAACTCTGCCAGCAGATAGAGTCAGACCCATAGGCAGGACCCTGTCAGACCCATAGGCATTACTGTAATAGATGGATAGGGAAACAACCCTGGGTTTTCCAAATGACAATGAAGTTTCTGCAGGGGCACTGGGAAATCAGTGAGGGTCTCAGAAATTGGGAGGCCTTCAGGTGGTTGAAGGCTGGTTACGTAGTTTGAGATCATCAAGTTCTTGCTTTTGTCTGTTTGACTTTTGTTGGTGGAAAAGAAGATGAAGCCAAGTAGCTAATGGTTTTCGTGCGTGGTGGGGAGAGATGGGATTGGTTTCCTAAAAGTTAGGGTTTTGGGGGTCCTGGTAAAGCTGAGTACGGCCTCTGTACCCTGACACTGAATTAATTCTCAGAGACAGAGTTTTGGGTGAAGTAGAAAAGAAAAGTTTTATTGCCTTGCCAGGCAAAGGGGACCACAGTGGGTTAATGCCCTCAAAACTGTGTGTCCTGACTTGGAGGAGGCAGTGAGGAGTTTTATAGTAAAGAGGGCGTGATCAGCTCGTGGATGTTCTTCTGATTGGTTGGTGGTGAGATAAGTGGGAGTCAGTATCATCAACCTTCTGGTTCCAACCCATCTGGGGTCTAGGAGCTTGCGGCAGCATACAGTTAACTTCTCCCACCTGGCGGGGGTTTCAGTATCTGCAAAAGAGCTCAAGGACATTGTGATGTGTGTCCCTTGAAGGGGAACCAGGACGCTGCCCCAAGGCTGCACTATTGTTTCTCGACTGCTCCTCCCTTTTCTCTGCATCCCCTCCCTTCCTAATTAGCATCTATTTGAACCTGCCCATTGGAACTCAGGGAAGGTGGAGGCTGAATGAAGCCTATGTCCTGTAATCAAGAAATGCGGGACACAGAAAGGCCCAGGAGCCCCACAGGGTGCTGCTCGGTGTCACTGGGAAGAAGAGCCTGGTGAGAAGAAGTTCAGGGGGAGAGTTGGCTACCTTGATTTCAGCTGCATCTCTGAGTCTATCTGCAGTTGAGTTGGGATCTCTGAAAGAGAGCCCTGGAGCAGCTGGAGAAGGCCCATGAATGTCTTATGAAGAAGGAACTCTGGTCCACACTCCCCGAATTTGGTTTGGAGGGTGGAATCCAGAGTATCAATTCAGCTGGTCCAGGGATGAAAAATATGTAGCACATGTGCTGCCCCTTTCCTGTCCTGTTCTCATGGCAGACATTGCTAGTGAATCACAAGGGGCTGTCCTGGGAGCCTGGAAGTAGCTTCACAGCCCTTTCAATGCTGTGTTCTAAACAGCCACTAACAATGGAATGGACTTGGCTTGAGAGAGGAACCATATTGGGCTTCCTCAGTGCCTTTCCCAAGACCTTGACCATCTCCTCTTCCAGAGGGAAGCGGTATTACCTGTTAGTTGGGTTCTGGTGTCAGACCACTGGGCGTGGAATCCCAGCTCCACCTTCTAGTCTGTGTGGTCTTCGTTTTGGTGTTTATTCACACCCAGCCGCAACTTCCTCTCCTGTGAAATGGGGGCAAAACCAGCATCTACCTCATAGGAGTGGTGGTGGTGGTGTTGGTGTGTGTGTGTCTGTGTGTGTAGACAGCACGTATCTAGCCCTATGTCTGGCTAGATGCTCCACAAAGGAGAGTCTATTCTTTTCACTCTAAAGAGTCCCACAGATGGGTTTGGGAGTTGGGTTTAGTCCTCGGTTAGAAGGTAGAATTGGAAGGAAGTGGGGCAGTCAGGGTAGGGACTTTTGTCTTTTTCTTAAATCAGATGGAGCAGGAGATGAACAGGTCTGGATTCTCAAAGCTTACCATGCTCCCTCCCACCTTTTGTTCAAGCTTGTCCCCGTTGATAGAAAGCTCTTTTCTTATCTCCTGTCTCAAACCCATTCTGCATCTAGTTAACTTTGGAAGTCTTCCAGATGGCTCTCAGTGATCACCTCCCCAGAGAGACCTTCCCTGATCTCGCATCCCCTTGTGTTATATGCTCCCAGAGGTCCACATCCTTAACCTCATAGCACCTCCACCCTTGTAGTCTCACATTTGTATAATTATGTGACAAAGCTGATCTCGTCCACTAGTCTCTAAGCTCCGTTATTTCCCCAGAGCCTCACACGTTGCCTAATAGACAGTAGATGCCCAATAAGTACATCATTTACTAAACAAGTGAAGGGACACAGATCAGTATTGTGCTCTAGAAATGTTTCTCTGACCACATGGAGGAGAGGACACCGAGCCACAGTGGAGGCAGGGAGACCAGGGAGGAGGCTGATCCTCCAAACCAAATGAAATGTCAAGGTGGCCTTGAACTCAGATGGTGACAACGTGCATGGAGGGAAATGGGTGACCTCAAGAGCAAGGAAAGGAAGTTTTGTCTCAATAAATTACCGGCAGGCATTTTTCTTCATTCCTCTTTTCTTTCCTGGAGATTACAACTGCTTTCATGCTTAATAGGAATTCCCAAAGGAGAAGAAGCAGCAAAGTAAAATATAAACTAATTGGCAAACTGAGATGGGGGGAAGGCTCCTAATCCCCATGCTAATCAGAAGTGGGCAGAGCCCATCTGGCTAACCCCTTTCCTTCGGTCCCCCCAAGTCTTTGAAATCTGCACCTTGCTCTGCCGACTTGCAGCTCGAAATGCCCAGTGTGTCGTATGAGCTCAGTGAATTAACTGCCAAGTGGAGAGGAACAGGCTTGTTGAAGTCGGCAAAGCTGAAAGCCTGTTTGAACTGTGCTGTGTCCTGTCGAGCATTTTATGAATATGCAGAATCAAACAGAACTAGTAGGAGCCAGAGGGAGCAGGCAGGAAAAGGCTCTTTAAAATCCCAGCCAATGGAGACACACGTTTCAACTCATTAAAACACAACAGGCTGTTACAGACACTTTCAAAAAGAGCTTTCTATTGAGTAATAGCCTGGGGGACTTTTATGTATTTTTTTCTTTGTAGAAAGTTTTCCAGGGGCAACACCAAATGTTCTAAGGCAGGCAGCTATCTCAAAGGGCCAGACAGAAGTGGAGGGCAGCTTTCCTGCCGGTGACAAAATCGGATCTCCGATCTGGGCTTTCAAAAGGCACTTTCCTCCTTTTCCAACTGATCTGTCTAATCTCCCAGATTCATTTACACTTTTCAGTTTGATGGTCCCCACTTGACAGCGTGGCCCATATGCTTGGGGCTTTTGATGGAAATGGTCCTGCTTGAATTCTCTTATTTAGTTTTAATTTTCTAATTTTAGGTCCAGCTTTGGGTGTTTTAACCACTTGTGAAAGTAAGTGGCTCCCTCTCCTTTTGAATACCTCACTGGAACGCTCCCTCCTCCTCCCCAAATCCTGAAGTTCTTGCCTGGGGTCACCTTGAAGATTTCTTGGCAAAAAGCTGATGTTTTGGTAGACCCTCATTGCGGGTTACTTAGGCACCTCCTGGGGCCTCTTCTCTCCTCGGGTGGTTGCAGGAGCTGTGATTTTCCTTATTTAGTATTAAAGTCTTCCCTTCTTCCTTCATTTCCTTGGATATCTGGATCTTTCTTACTTGACATTCAAGCCCACAAGAGGCTTCTGTGTCCATCCTCCCTCTAAATAAAAGCCATTTAAGGAAAAGTAAAAAAAAAAAAAAAAAAAAGTAACTACATTGGACAAATAAATTCTGCCTTCTATTGCCTAAATGCCAGCTAATTAGACCCAAGACTGCCTTTGTTATCGTTTTCATGGCTGTCTCCTTTGGTAGTTTGTAAAAATGGTACCCCGCCCAAGAGCCACGTCATGTGCCTTTATAGAGCCCTCCCACTCTGACTCTGGACAACCATGTGACTTGATTCGGCCAATGCAGTGTTAGCAAATGTGACACAAGTAGAGGCGTGCAAATGCTTCATGATTGGTCCTGTCTGCTCTTGCCCTCTGCCACCGCCATGAGAAAGACATTTCTAGCCTCGCCCACTGGTCCCACCGGGAGGATGAGAGATGCATGGAGCAGAACTGAATCTCCCAGTCCGCAGCTGACATCTAGCCAAGACCAGAAGAACTGCCCAGCCAAGCAGACTCATGAGCTAACATAACTATTTTGTCAAGACACTGAGTCTGGGGGGAGTTTGTTATGCAGCATTATTTTAGCAATAGATAACTGCTATACCCTGAGAATGCAGCTATGAATTAATGATGGTTTTGTGTACTCCTTCCTGTTGCAGGGAATATAGATTAAATAGTTGGGTGTATTGGGAGAAAGCCGTGGCTGCATTGACAAGGGTCCATCAGCCGGGCTGATTTCTTTAGGAGAGATGCTGGAGAGCTTTCAACCAAAAAAAACCTCAAAAACTTAACTCCTGGAAGCTGAGGGAGGTCTTCCTTAGTTTCGGCTTTTAAAAAAAATTTTTTTAACCCTTTGTTCTTTTGGTGGGAGAAGGTCTGATTGAGTGGAGGTGAATATCTCTGAGAGTCAGCACACTGCCTGCCTGTTGCTTGTCTGGCAACTAAATCTAACAAGCTGATTCCAGTTTGCAAAACAATGATGGCTCTTTTTATGTGTCTTTCAGGCTGTGTTCGGGAATGAAACTCACTGGCATTTGCAGTTTACTGCCCAGTCAAGCCTTGTAATACCTAAATCTTTTAAAATAGATTATCCTTTTTTTTTTTTTTAATTTTTGTTTACTTATTTATTTTTGGCTGTGTTGGGTCTTCGTTGCTGCGTGCAGGCTTTCTCTAGTTGTGGCGAGCGGGGGCTGCTCTTCGTTGCGGTGCGCAGGCTTCTCATTGCGGTGGCTTCTCTTGTTGTGGAGCACGGGCTCTAGGCACACAGGCTTCAGTAGTTGTGGTGCGGAGGCTCAGTAGCTGTGGCTTGCGGGCCCTAGAGCACAGGCTCAGTAGTTGTGGCACATGGACTTAGTTGCTCTGCGGCATGTGGGATCTTCCCGGACCAGGGCTCGAACCTGTGTCTGTTGCATTGGCAGGCGGATTCTTAACCACTGCGCCACCAGGGAAGCCCTAAAATAGATTATCTTTTTTAGCTACATTTGTTTTTTTGCAGAAGGAATATTGTCTATGTCTCCATGAAAAATCCATTTCCTGATACTTGATTCATAACTGTGATTTTGGATGGTCCTGAAAAGAACTTTTATTTTATTTTTAAAATATAAAATGAATTTATTTGAGTGATTGGATTTATTATGGTTGATCCTCCTCACCCCTAACATAAAACAGAATATGAAGGAATGGTTGATCCTAACTGGAAGTTATGGAGTATTGGTCATTTCCTGCCCAGAATCTACCATACACACTTTCTCTGGTAGGTGTATCCTAAATTTCCTCTCAGTTACCATCTCTCCCCCACTTTTAGTCCATATGCTTCGTTTTTTAAAAAAATTTATTTATTTATCTATTTGTTTTTGGCTGCATTGGGTCTTTGTTGCTGCATGTGGGCTTTTCTCTAGTTGTGGCGAGTGGGGGCTACTGTTCTTTGCAGTGCGTGGGCTTCTCATTGCGGTGGCTTCTCTTGTTGTGTAGCACGGGCTCTAGGTGCGTGGGCTTCAGTAGTTGTGGCGCACAGGCTTCAGTAGTTGCAGCATGTGGGCTCAGTAGTTGTGGCTCGTGGGCTCTAGAGCGCAGGCTCAGTAGTTGTGGTGCATGGGCTTAGTTGCTCTGCGGCATGTGTGATCTTCCCGGACCAGGGCTTGAACCCGTGTCCCCTGTGTTGGCAGGTGGATTCTTAAATCCTGTGCCACCAGGGAAGTCCCTAGTCCATGTGCTTCTGGTGGAGTTGACTCCATCATGATGTTCTCCCTGCCTCTCCTCATCCCCCCTCCCTTCCTTCAGAGGTGAGCATGTGACCCAGGCCTGGCCAATCAGACTCTCATATCCTTCAAACCACTGGGGTGTTGTCACATGACCCAAGCCAAGCCAATCAGGTCATTATGATCCAGTTTTGAGACTTTTTGGCTTGCACAGTCAGAAAAGAGGCATGCTTTCTCTTTCCTATTAAAATTGGAGCTCTGAGAATGTAAACCCAGTTTTTCTAGAAGCCATCTTGGAGGAGACTATCTGTCTACAAACAGGCCAACGCAGGGGGGATGTAGACGTGAAAGATGGAGGGACACATGGTCCTGATGACATTGTTTGAGCTCCTGGATCTAGCCATACCTGAAGTCAGCTACCCCTGTGCTTTACATTTTCATGAGCTAATTTCCTCCTTTTGCTTGCACTTTTGAGTTGAGATTTCTTTCACCAACAGCCAAAAGTTCCTCATTAAGAAATGGTGTTTGGAGAGCACAACTCCTTTTTAAAAATAAGATAAGAATCTCCTTGGAGCTTGAGCAAAGATGGAACAGGGACTTGAAAGCTATTTTGAAGAGCGGGAAACAGATATTCTGTAGAGATAAAAGGGAAAAGCAGAGGCTTGGAGATATTGTAAGAGTGGGAGAAATGCCATGTCTGAGTGTTTAAGTTGAAAGTGGTTTCCTTGACAAAATAGACTATTACTTTTTTGATAATGAGAATTATGCCACTACCTGTGCCTCCCTTTTTAGTTTTGGCTGCCAAGAAGCTCTCTTGTATTCAGAAATCCACATATGCTCTTGGCGGCCAACACAGTTGTGTTCTCTCCATTCAGCTCATTTTGATGTACATATACTGAGCACCCATTCATGCCAGACCATCAGAGGCTATGGGAATACATAGACGTGTCTGTGGAGGAAAACAGATACATACACAAAGAATTAAAATACAGTCTATTAGTTGCCACCTGCTGTGGACTGAATTTTGTGCCCCCTTAAATATGTTGAAGCCTTAACCTCCAATGTGACTGTATCTGGAGATGGGGTCTAAAGGAGGTAAATAAGGTTAAATAATGTGATAGGGTAGGACCCCAACCTAATAGGACTGGTGTCCTCATAAGAGGAGGAAGAGATGCCAGAGATATCTCGCTCTCTGTGTAGGCACAGAGGAAAGGCCATGTGAGGACACAGTGAGATGGCAGCCATTTGCAAGCCAGGCAGAGAGCTCTCACCAGAAATGGAACCCAGAGAGACCCTGATCTGGGACTTCCAGTCTCCAGGACTATGAGAAATAAATTTCTATTGTTTAAGCCATCCAGTCTGTGCTATTTTTTTTTTTAAGATTTACTTTATTATTTATTCATTTTATTTATTTTTGACTGTGTCGGGTCTTGGTTGTGGCATGTGGGATCATTGTTGAGGCACGCGGGATCTTTCGTTGCGGCACTCGGGCTCTTCGTTGCGGCGTGCAGGCTTCTCTCTAGTTGTGATGTGCAGGTTTTCTCTTCTCTAGTTGTGGCACACAGGCTCCAGGGTGCGTGGGCTCTGTAGTTGTGGCGCGTGGGTTCCAGAGCGCGTGGGCTCTGTAGTTTGCAGCACTCAGGCTCTCTAGTTGAGGCGCGCGAGCTCAGTAGTTGTGGTGCACAGGCTTAGTTGCCCTGAAGCATGTGGAATCTTCGTTCTCTGACCAGGGATTGAACTCGTTCCCCTGTATTGTAAGGTGGATTCTTTACCACTGGATCACCAGGGAAGTCCCAATCTGTGCTATTTTGTTATGGCAGTTGAATCTGAATAATACACTACCTATTCCTTAATTTCATGGTCCCAGTTCCTTATTATTTATGAATTCATTATTTTATTAAGCATAATTCAGTTCTAGGTCACCACAAATCCTCTGTAACGTGAGGTGAGGTACAAATAAATATATGTAAAAGCATCTGTTTGAAGTTTTCAGTTGTCTTCAAAGCATCAACCTTAGCTTGGGTTTCCTTGAAAGCAAACCCCAAGACAGGGACCCAAGCAGACAGTTTATCTGTGGAAATGGACCCCATGAATCATATTGAAGGAGGAGGGGGGAAACGAGAGGGAAGGGAGAAGATCCAGTAAAGTTTCATTCATGAGCACGTTCTTGGGCAACTGGGGCTCCATCCCATTGGGAATCCTCTGAGAAACCATGTGAAACATGCCTCCTGAATTGTCCAGACTGAGAGGCCAGGATATAGATTCACTGACTGTTTTTCCCAGGGTATTGGATCCCTGGCACTTCTCCCTTCCCTGTGTTGCTGGGCAAACTCCCTGGCTGGGAAGAAGATTTTAGGCAGAGAAGCAGAAAGCTGTGGGTACCTGAAGTGGGAAGCCATCCACAGGCAGGAAGACCATCGACTTTGTCTACAGGTGAACTCAGAGGTGGGCCAAGGATACATGGGATCGGATGGGCAGCGCCTGCTACAACATCCTAAGTAGTGAAACATGGTGTACAGGCGGCTCTCAACAAGGATTTGAAAGGCCATTAAGCCGAGTCAAATGCCACTCTGTTTTATCAAAAGCCTGCAGATAAACATTTTAAACGAGAGTCCTCAATTGAGGAAGGTGTGAATGGCAGTGCTTTCTGAAATCTGGCACATAATAATGTTCAACAAATGATTAGATGAGTGCATTTGTTACCACATTTCTTCCCCCAGCTTTATTGAGATATAACATTGCTGCATCATGTGTTACCATTATTTCTTCATTCCAGAATGCTGCTAACTGAGAGACGAACTATTAAGAGCAGCCTTTTGGGGGGGACGGGAAATGACATTAAATATACATATCAGTTACATGATACATCCCGATTTTGGAAGAGTTAGAATGTGAAGTAAAAAAAAATGCCTCTTAGAGACAAGAAAACAGTATATTCAGTTTCATAATACTGACTACCTACTAAGTACAAAGTTCTAGTCTAAACTCTGATGTGACTCCTCCATTAAAATTAATCAAGTATGTACTTATTATTATTTTTTTAAAAATTTATTTATTTATTTATTTATTTATGGCTGAATTGGGTCTTCGTTGCTGCACGCGGGCTTTCTCTAGTTGTGGTGAGCGGGGGCTACTCTTCATTGCGGTGCGCGGGCTTCTCATTGCGGTGGCTTCTCATGTTGTGGAGCACGGGCTCTAGGCACGCGGGCTTCAGTAGTTGTGGCGCACGGGCTTAGTTCTCCACGGCATGTGGGATCTTCTTGGATCAGGGATCGAACCCGTGCCCCTGCGTTGGCAGGCGGATTCTTAACCACTGCACCACTAGGGAAGTCCCCGTACTTATTTTTTATTTAACATCTTTATTGATATGTAATTCATATACCATACAATTCACTCCTTTAAAGTTCACAATTCAGTGGTTTTTAGTCTATTCACAGAGTTGTGCTGCCATCACCACTTATCAATTTTAGGACATTTTCATACCCCTTACCAGTCCCTTCCCAGTCTCTCCTCACCCCACCTCCTGGCTACCACTCATCTAGATTCTATCTCTTAAGATTTGCCTATTCTGGACATTTCATATAAATGAAATCATATAATAAAGGTAAACATTTTTTTCACCACTTACTTTATATACCAGGCACAGTCCTAAGCATTTGAATAGTATTATATAAATTAATCCTTCAGAACTGATCTACCAAGTGGAGACTTACCATACCCATGTATCAGATGAGAAGACTGAGGCACAGAGAGCTTAAGTGGCTTCTCCAAGGTCACGCAGCTAGTAAGTGGCAGAACTTGAATTTGTTGCCAGATAGTCTGCCCTGAAAACATTCTTAACCTTTATTGACTAGTACTGAGGAAATGTGAGAACTTGGATTATCCTGAGCCACATTCTGGGACTTTCCTTGCCATATGCTTAGTTGCACCCACTCCTCCATGGTGGGGCAACCTCCATGTGTGAAATCTGATAGTTTAGGATTGTCCTCTGTAATAGGGAAGCCCCTAAGGATTGGAGCCCACCATGATTGAGAGGTTGCTCTGTGTTCTACCAATAGCTTGAGCCATTGA
Source organism: Eubalaena glacialis (assembly GCF_028564815.1). Taxonomy (NCBI): domain Eukaryota; kingdom Metazoa; phylum Chordata; class Mammalia; order Artiodactyla; family Balaenidae; genus Eubalaena; species Eubalaena glacialis. Next base: position 67,537,812 of record NC_083728.1, on the reverse strand, counting down.
CCCTTGAGTGAGCTATTCCCTGGCTGGATTGTCTATTTTCTCATCTATACAGTGAAAGTTTGAACTGACCCATTTCTGAAGTCTCATTTGGGGCCACCTTTGACTATTTTCATCTCTATCCTGCTCTCTGGGAGAAGATTATGCTTTAATAAATTAGCATCAATTCTAGTATGAAGATGCCCCTCTAATGAGACAGTAAAGAAGCTGGCTTTGTTCTAGGTTAGTTTCCCAAAGTGAATTTTGAAAAACATGAAATCCATGGTTTAATATTATGAGATGTTAAGCTAAGTTTTAAGAAAAGGAAAATTAAAAAAAAAAAGGAAGATAGGGTTATGATACCATGAGTTTGGGAAACATTGAGTTAAGCAAAAATGGTATAGATGTCTTTATTGCAGGACTTCTCAGAGCCTTTAATGTCCTATACTCTTCACCACAGTGATTTCCTCACTGTAAGGGACTCACACTGGGACACACTGCAGTCTGGGACACCCAGCATCCCTTGCTAGGAACTACCCCTCCTCCTTAGCCATATCATGGTAGCAGGAGCAGCTGTGTAACTAAGTCACCTGCTTCCATGTCCTCAGAGGGTGATCACCCAAATCAAATGGGACAATCACAATATGCTATCCCCTTGAACCAATGGGTTCCTTCTCCCGGAATCTGTACTTGGACCCCAGAGCAAGGAGAGGTAGTCTCTCCCCACAACATGCAAGATTCAGGAGTTTCCAGTACATTGTACTAAGTACTTAGTACATGGTGTGTTCCAAGATGGGAAGTGAGGATGCAGCTTATCTCAAACTTATTTGTATTAGCCTTTTAAGGAGCAGCATAGTTTAGGCCTGCGCTCCACTGTTCCCACCTGGACTGTACTCTCATGAGTTTCAGGATATCCATTCAGACTATATTTTTCTCCTGTAATGAGGATTCCAAATGTAGGTAATTGCTGGCATTGTTTCAATGGTTTCAACACTGTGTGGCTGATATCTCTGTATTCCTCTTGGTCTTTTCCTTACAGTCACAAAGCAGCTGGGCTTCTCCAGCCATCCTTTCTTCATCCAAAGCTAGATAATGGAAGAAAAGGTCATGTCAGCTACATTTTAAACTTTTTGCCAGTAAAGTTAAAGCTTACCCAGATTCTAGAAATCCTTACAGCAGAGTTCCCTTATGTCTCAATAGCCAAAATTGGTCTCATGTGATTCCCTCATGTGCTAAGGAGGCTGGGAGATTTGGAAATAGAATTGCTGTGATTGGCTTAAACCAGTCCCGATCCATTGATTGAGGCTGGACGCACAGCTTAATCTAAATTGAGGTTCTGTTTTCATGGAAAAAGGAAGGAGTGAGTAATGAGGAGTCAAATAACAGTCTGCCATGCCTACAGGGCCTCTGTACTTAGGTGGACATTTATGAGCCTTTGGAAAGCTTCCTGGGGCTCAGAGAAATATTTAAGCATCAATAAGCCAACAACCTTTCTCTCTGTTGTTTAGCCTTGAATACTCCAGTTTCTCTCCTAAAGCAAGTGTGTGATATATAAGAATTACAGCCCCAGGCAGAATATAAGCATTTAAGGCAGCTAATCACTTTTACTCTTGATTAATACTCTAACTTGTTCTCACCCTGGCCTGGTTGTAAATGATTTCACCATTCTTCCCTGCTGCCAGTTAGTATCTGTCTATCTATCTATCTATGTATCTATGTATCTATCTATCATCTATCTCTATATTTATCAGTTAGTGGGTTCTTATACATATTTCCTTGGTGTGCAATTGTTGTCCCTCAAAAAGGATGCTCCTTACTCTATGGCAGGCATTGTTCTAAGCATTTTACAAATACTAACTCATTTTATCTTCATAAGGAAACAAGAGTACCCCATGATGTAGGTACTGTTATTAACACCACTTCAGATGGGAAAACTGAGGTGCAGAGATGTTAAATAACCTGTGGTTGAGTAAATGATAGAGCCAGATTTGAACCAAAGTTGTCCGGCTCCAGGGTTCACAATCTCAACTTTACTGTAGGCACCTCCACGGTGCAGTGGAGTGTCCATTGCAGGGAGGACACACAGCACATTTTGCCATGAATCATCCCTTCTGTCTTATACATATGGATTGTAGCGGGAGCATCCATGTTTCAGTGTGAGCCCATGTGGTCTCCTGACTCCAGTTCAGCAAATCATGGTATCCCACCTTCCAGAACCAATGACTGCCTTCCCCTGGGACTCTTTACTTCAACCAGAAGGAGGGGAGTCTGTTAGCCTCCCTTCCCAAAATACAAAACTCAAAAACTGCTGGTGGCTGTGTGACTGGAGACTGGAGGGAAGAGGAGGGATTGTTTTAGCCCTTGACTTCCATGGGTCATTCTAGGAAACTTACAAGAATGCTGTGTCTTTCTTCTTTTACTTCACTTGGGATTCAGTTAATGGCAACCCAAAGGCTTTATTAATACTGCATGTGTCAGTTATTTATTGGTACTACAGTGCTGCATAACAAACAGTCACAAATGACAGACTCAATGACATACAATAATACACATTTATTTAGCTCTTAAGGTTCAGGGTTGGCTGATATCAGCTGGCTTGCTCATACTCCGTGGTTGGCTGCAAGCCGGGTAAGCAGCTCTGCTGGACTTGGCTGAGATCTTTCACAAGCAAGTCTGGGGGTTAAATAGGGATTGGCTAGTTTAGGCTGGCTTCTGCTGGGGAGATTGGCAACCACGTTCTGTTCCATGTGACTCACGGCAGGAAAGATACAAGAGTGAGAGATGTGCAAATGCTTTTCAAGCCTCTGTGTTCATGTGCCATATTTGCCTACATCCCATTGGCCAAAGCAAGTCAGATGGTCAAGCCCAAGGTCGGAGTGGGCTGGCTCTGAAGAGTCATTGGCATTGGGTGCAGGTGGATGTGGGTGGGTGCGGAGAATTGGGGCTAGTTTTTCAAACATCTACACCATGGGATAATGGCTTAGAAAAGGCTGTTTTTGAACAATCCTTGAGCTAAGAATGAGTTTTACATTGTAAAAGAATTGTAAAATAATAATAATAATAATTTGTGACAGAGACCATATGTGTCCTGCAAAACCTAAAATACTCACTATCTGGCCCTTTACATAGAATGTTGGCCAACCCCAGGTTTACAGCATGGACTCTGAAACCCAGCTCTGTCACTCACGGGCTGTGTGATCTTGAGAAAATTACTTGAACACTCAGATTCCTCATCTGTAAAATGGGGTTTCCAATAGCACCTACCTCATAGGATTTCTGTGAGGATAAAACAAACTATTGTATGTAAAGTCTTAGTCTAGTGCCTGGCACGTGGTAAGGACCAGGTAAGTCCTACCTAGTAGTATCACCTGCTGGGGGCATTGGGCCAACTGGATGGAGTGAGGAAGAGCTTCTGTTATACTATACTATTGAATAAACTTGGGACTTGGCATGCATACTTTGAGCTTTTAAGTTTGTCTAAGCCAAGCTCTCTTTAGCCCCAGGTGTGTGATGTATTGTGTTCTTAATCACATTTACAGGTGTATCTGTATACATACACAAACACTATAGAGAAATACAGGTGGTCTCATGCCAACAGAATGGCAGGTAAATGGAGACTTGCTCCAGCTGTCCTGTCTCCAAGGTGTCCCTCAGCCGACCCTTGGATCTTCTCAGGCTCTCCTGTCCTGCTGTGACACTGCATATGGTTTCTTAGCAAAGTAAGGAGGAGCAGCTGTTTCCAAGAAGTGTTCCAGCAAGCCATTTTTGGCTGGCATCTGGGAGCAGCTGCTGCCACTACTTCATGCTGAGTCATCACACTGCTCTGTCAAAGCCTAGGTATGCAGAGAGGCAGGTGCCAACTCAGGAACCACCAGAGAAGTTATCACTTTATTCTCTAAAGTGATGGGGTGTTGAGAACTTTTGAATAGGCATTCCAGAGGACCGTTCTAGGACCTTGTGTACCACGCTTATTCGTTGGAATTTGTGTGTTATCTTAAAACCGCTTAACCTTCCTAAACTTCTGTTTTCCTCATCTGGAAAATGGCAACAATTATGTTGTAATAGGGAAGAACAAATCTGACTCCATATTGGACCCATTTCTTTTACTTTAACCTTTGTATTCTATTGCTTTTGCTATAAGTTAATCACTAAAGAGATGTTGCCTATAAGCTTAAATGCCCATCTCTGGGAACCCTGCCTCCCATGCCTGAGTTTTAAGTTAAAATACCTTTGTTTAAGCTCAAAGGAAACATCCTGACTCAGCCCACCGGTGAATGGCTACAGGAAAGAAGAAATTAACACATCCCCTTCGGAGTCTAGCTGGAACCAGGAAATATTTGCAACAACTTACTGCCTTTTTACTTTACCTCCTCACCTCCCCCTCTTTGTTCTATAAAAGAACCTAGCATCCAAACCTGGGCAAGATGATTCTTTGGGACACTAGTCCACCATCTTCTGGGTCTGCTGGCTTTCCGAATAACATTGCTGTTCCTTGACCCAGCAGTTTGTCTCTCGATTTATTGGCCTGTCGTGTGGCAAGCAGCAGGAGCTTGGACTCAGTAGCAGTGATTCTTGTCTCACGTGGTTAATGATAGGGTTACAAGAGAATATCGTGAAGCAGGGGTTGGCAAGCTATTGCCTACAAGCTAAGAATGGATTTAACATTTTTAAATGGTTGAAAAAAAAAAAAGAAAAATCATATTTCACAACATGTGAAAGTTACATGAAATTCAAATTTCGATGTGCACAAATAAAGTTTTATAGAAACACAACCACACTTATTCCTTTGCATATTGTCTCTACAATTTTGTGCTATAGTGGCAGAGTTGAGTAGCTGTGATAGAACAGCTTGGCTAGCAATATTTATTGTCTGACCCCTTACAGGAAAATTTTGCTGACCCTGATGTGGAGCGTTATATTGGTTTGGGTTCCCCCAGGGGCAGGCCTCGAGACAAGGATTTGAATACAAGTACTTTATTTGGGAGGTGATCCCATGTAACGACACTGGAGAGTGTAAAGTAAGGAGAGGTAAGGTAGCCAGTAAAGAGTGTATTATCCAGATGGGTCTTTAGAGCTTAATCCCATTGGGCAGCTCTGGGAATCAGTGTAGAATACAGCCTTTGAGATAGTCTATCCAAGGAGAAGAATCAGTCATTGGTTGAGGGCTGCTCTGGGGAAGGAGGGAAGCATTGATTTCCTGGCATTTATGAGAACAAGCATGCCATCTTAAACGTAGTAAAGGCTCCCTAGGTAGAAATTATTAATAAAAAATGAGACAGTCAACTTCAGAAATTGGCAAAGTGTGTTGGTTGAGTCAGACTCTGTGTGACCTTGGGCAAATACTTAACTTCTCTGAATCTCATTAAGACTTTGGTCAGGATTAAATGAGATAATGCTTGGCACTAAGTAAGTGTGCCATAAATTTTAATTACTATTAATACTTATTGGATTGAAATATATTCACATATTGAGTCAGATTCATAAAACTTTTATGAAAATTGTGTCTGTTTCTTTTAAAATCCCTGAGCATGTAATAAGATTCTGTAATTAAAATATTCGAGACATCTGAGAGCTAGGGAAGTCAAATATTAATGAGTTAAGAAAGGAGAACTTGGTCTGATGGTTCTATTCTGTGGGAGTGTTTCCGAAGTGCATGGACGCCTGTGTCTGAGCATAGAAATGTCCTAATGCTTAATTAGCTCCCAAGGACTCTCCTGCAGATCTCATTTTTATGGAAGTTAGAAGGCTCAGGAAGTCCAGGACACATTGCTCAAAATCCTTTTTGTGTCCTTGAGAATTTTCAAACCAGTTTATTTCAACAGACCAATGTCTTGGCGCACGTGTGCCAGTCATTGGGTTAGGGATGGAGACACAGAGCTAACAAAGGCAAAGTCTCCATCTTCAAGGCATTCCTAGTCTGCCTGAGCTGCTCTTATCACGAACACATCAGCATAACTAATGCTAATGAAAACAGAAGGGGGAGGTTAACTCTGAGCATGGAGTCAGCAAAGGTGTCCCCAAGTTGGTGATAGGCGTGGGCCTGGAAGGATGAGACAGATTTTATCGTCAGGAAAGGGAAGAATGAACAGGTATTTCAGGAAGAGGGGGGTAAGCAATGAAACAAAACCTTGAAAGAATGCTTACTGACAGAGCATGTTCCATCAGGAATGAGGCTGGAGCCGGAAGGATGGGGTTGGCGTCATCTTGCAATGGCACCTCTTGTTTGAATTTGAACTGTATTGTATTAGCAGTGGGGAGCCATCTGATGTTTCAGATCAGGACATTAACATGATAAATTGTTCTATTAAAAATTCTTCTGACCCAAGCATGAAGGATTTAAGTGCAGAAGAGAGGGAAGCAGGAAAGAGATTCTTCCAATCCAAGGTCCAGAGAAGAGGCTGGAGTTAGATAAGTATTGGAAGAAACAAAAAAGTGGGGCATGGGGTGGTTTGAGTCTATTAATAATGAGCTTTCCTCAAGGGGCAGAAAGGAGAAACAGAGGGGGTAGTGGACAAAATGATATATTTGTTGTGCTTTTAGATAGGGCTGCTGAGATGCTCAAGACAACCATTCTGCTTTCCCTCCTGGAACCTTCTTTGAACACTGGTTCTTCTTTGTGGAAGGTCTTGGCTTGGCCTTTTGGGTGACTTGGTACTTATGAGAGTTATTCACACTTGAACATGATCCAAGAAGGGTGATGGAAGGAGAAAACAAAGAAAAATAGCAGTAAGGATAGGAAAAGATAGACTCCTTTGAGGGGTGGGGGGAGGGTGTGAGAAAAATAGAGAGATGGCTTCTTTTTTTAAAAAAAATTGAGGTAAAATTCATTTAACATAAAATTATCATTAACCATTTTAAGGTTGGCAATTCAGTGGCATTTAGTTCATCCGCAATGCTGTGCAACCATCACTTTTATCTAGTTCTAAGACATTTTCATCACCCCAAAATACATGGTTAATGTAGTCTGTCACCTCTTGTGGCGACTTGGTACCTTGATTGTTTTTCCTGCCTATTGTTTCCTCCAAGGTCGGTCAAGCCCACCCAAAGGAGTTTGGAGGGAGAACAGAAATCACCTAGGCAGCCCCTACCCATGGATGCTTGGTACAGAGATGCTCTCTGTGTGAGGGCTTTTCAGGGCTCCTGGAACCCTGGGAGCTGTTTATTTAATGTTTCTTCATTTAGGGGAGATTGCTCTTTCTCAGATTGCTTTGTGTTGGTGGCTGCCTCTCCTTCATCTGATTAGTGCTGCTTCTTGGAGACATTCAGAACCATTTTTTTTCCTCTGTGGTACCATACGTTTTTCCTTTGCGTCTGTAGTATTTTATGCTCAAATTCTGGAACTGTGATGTGGCATTTCTCTCCTGATGATTCCTAGCAGGTGACCTATCTCAGCAGCTGGTGATGGTGTATTATGGCAGGGGATGGTGTATTATGGAGAAAGCAGGAAATGCTGATCTCTGTGTGTCTGTAGATCCCTTTTTGACTTCCCCTCCAGAACTATTTCCTTCTCGTGTTTACTGTCCTTTCAGCTCATCTCTTACATGTGCCAGCATTATCTATTGCTTTGACATCTGTTCAAGGAATTCTATATTGGTCTGCCTATGACAGAGACACTGGGGCCCTTAAGTTGAGGTCATATTTAAAAGATGACAATGGAAACATTTATTGAGTACTACTGTGTGTGAGACATTGTGCTAAGCATGTTACATTCATTAACTAATTTATTCTGTCCCCAAACCATTTCAGGTACGTAAATTATTATTCCCATTTTGCAGATGAGGAAACTAAGACCAAGAGACTTGCTAAAGACCACAAAGGTAGTGAGGCCAGAATTTGGACGCATACATGTCTGATTCCAGGATTATATTTACCACTTTGACTAGATGATGGTATGTGTGTAGTCCTCAGATACTTTTGTGTTGGTGATTCATTCATATCTTTATTCACCTAATAAAGTCCTGAGTCACCAATGAAGAAGTCCAAAATTTTGGGCTCTGGACAAAATTGTGAGGAAAAAAAATTTGTCTGCAGGGTCTTCATCTTCCTCTAATTTATTCAACTTTTTCTTTAGATGTTCAGTGGCCTCCTGGTCTCTCCTTTTCCTGTTACTAGGGTACAGATGAATGAAGCTTTAAAATATTGCTTCACAGGAGTATCCGCATATTAACTAAATTCGAAACCTCAGTTAAAGAGGCAAAGCTCTGAACGTGGGCTTTCGAGCATTTTCCATTAATTCATTTCACAGATGTTCACTGAGGGCTTACCTTGTCCCAGGCACTGCACAGGGCTCTTGAGTGCACAGAGGTGCAGAGGATGTGGCTCCATTCCTTGAGGAGCTCCCAAGGTAGGGGTGAGACAGGTGTGTACACTATTGTGCACTCTGTGAAGAATGCTTTAATGGCAGAACAATCAGGGTGTTATGGATGCAAAGCTGGGAGCTGATGACTATTACTGATGGGAGTAAAAAGGATAGTCTGGAAAAGGGACAATTGTGGTGAATCTTTAAGGATGGAATGATGAGTGGGCAAAATAAAATCAGGCCTTCCAGCCAGAGGGAAGAGCATGCGTGTGATGGGGACAAGAACTTTTAAAAATGTGTGAGTGTTCCAGCTCTTTTCACCTCCTTCCTCCATCCTCATGTTAAACAGAGTTGAGTGTTTCTCAGTTCGGTTACCTCCAGGCTCTTCAGGGTAAAAAAAAGGGGAGGACGGATAAAGAGAGAGACAGAATTGTAGGTGGCAGGAAAGGATTCTTGCCTGAAGCAGAAAGTTGGCAGGAGGAAAGGAAAACAGAGAGGCAACATAAAGAGTAGAAAGATAATGGGGAGAGGTGGGAAGAAGAGATACTTTTTGTGGTATGGAGGTTGGGGAGAGGGTCTGGGAGGTTGGTGAGAGAGAGGATCTGGAGGTGTTTTGAGGTGACAGCAATTTGAGAAGAGGAAACGGTGTTTAGAGAAATCTGGCTGAGGTTTATGACTTGGCTCCCCTTTAATGTTCTCTGAGAGACCCAAGTAAAGAATGCAGTTCCTTTTCATTTGCTTTGGCTGCCAGACTGTGCCTCACTATGTTTGACTCCATGTATGGCCTGAGCCCCACGGGTCCTCAGAATTTATTTGGGTTACAGGTGCAAGGGTTCAAAGATATTTCGAAACATGGTTCATAGATAGGGAAGTTTTGGTTGTTACTGGCGCATTTCATCATCCAATGCATAGTAATGGTCCCCTTAATGACTAGGATTAATCACTCACTCACTCATTCATTCAACAAATATTTATTGAATACCTGCCAAGTATCTGGTACATTTTAGTCCAGGTGGTTTATCACTCTGCATGCTGAAAGGGTACCAACGAAAGGGAAGGAGGGATGGTCAGTTTCTGTTATAAGGAGTTACTATCAGATGGCCTTGGTTCCCTCAGGGAAGAGTCAACCCAAGCTTTGCCGAAACTCCACTGGAAATTCTTTATGCTTCCATCCAGTGTTGCTGCTGTTTAGATTATAAAATTATGTTTATCAACAACTACTACGTACTAATATTTTCTATGTAAAATATGAAAAATATTTAGTTCTTATCCTTAAGGAATTTACAGATTAGTGGAGAGACACAGACAGAACATGCAATTTCAATCTAATGTGGTAGACACGAGGATAAAAGTAGGAAAGGCATTTAGGCTTGCCTGGGTGTTCATGGAAGTCTTCCTGAAGGAAGAGATGCCTGAGCTGTGTCTTGAGAGATGTACAGAAATTGGTCAGGTAAAAATGGTGGGGAGGTATCCCTGGCAACAGAAACAGAAAGGGCAAAGTCATGGAAATATGAAATGGCACATCTGTAGGAGCTCCAAGGAGTTCATTGTTGACATTAATTCATTCAGCATATGAGTTTCTATACTATGACATTAGAAGGTAGCATACGTATTTTGACACTAGAATATAGCATCTACAATATGACAGTATAACGTAGATTGGGTATACTTGGTCTTTCAACTATATACATGAAAATTATTTGTAATGATATTACGAGTAATTACAAGTAATGTAATGATAATACCAGTTTTTACAAAGCAAAAATGTGCAATTTCTAATTTGTGAAGGAGTAACACTGTAATTCACTTATCAAAACTGACAAAATGTGTCAACGGTCCTCAGTCCTGTCGAACCCTCCTGCCATCCTGCGGGAAATAGTAGAGAGAAAAGGTATAGGTCTGAATTTCACACTTACAAATGGGGACGTCAGGAAAGGTACTCCTCCTCTCTGAACCCCCATTTTCTCTATAAAATGGAGACAAAATACTGCTCACCTCATTGGTTTGTAGGGTAGATTAAATGAAAAGTGGGTAAAACAACCTGTAGAGAGACTGGTCCATCATAGGAGCTCGGAAATGAGTATCCATATATCCATATGGAAAAACATGGACTTCAGAATCAGACCTGGGTTCCAGTCTCAGACCTACCCACCTGGTTGCCAAGGAGCAAATTCCCTACTCCTCTGGGTCTCTGCTTCCTCATTGCTACAGTAGGCGTAACACATAAAGCACTTGGCACATAATTGACACTTAATAACAGCAGCTACTAAAGTGGCTCTGTATGTGCATTTAGTTTTAATTTTTATTTACATTTTTCTTGGACACTTGTAGGTTGTATCAGGATAGACAAAGCTGATGCAACCAGTAGTCCTCAAAATGGGTGGCTCCAACACAAGATTATTTCTTCTCATAGACCAGTCCAAGTCGGATGTTTCTTCCTGTTGGATGGCTCCTTTCAGTGTGGTGATTCAGGGACCCAAGATCCCTTTGTCTTGTGCCTTTGCATGATCCCTTTCATCATCAGTATCCAGCTGCATCCGTTCATGAGAACCAATCACACAGCCACATCTAACCACAAGAGAGGATAGGAAGAAGAAATGAATTTTGGTGAACAGCTAGGAATCTCTGCCACATTGAGTGTCTTTAAAATCAGATTCCTGCCCCCTTGTGTCCCTGTTTACTTGAGAGCAATATTTTCCTAGTCATCACAGCAAATGCTGCTCCTATAGGGAGGAGACCCATTAGATTCATGGCCCCCTCTGCTTTATTCCCTGCAAGGAGGCTGCAGAGATAATGGCAAAGGAGAACTTGAGAATTCTGGGTCATCCCATTTGATTCAAGAGAGCTGGCTTGTGAAGGTCCCCTCCATTCCAGGCAATGCGATGTCACCGACCAGCCGAAAAAGTTCGAGTCTATTAACTTCACTACTGAGTGTGTATGTGTGTGTGCGTGTGTATAACAGGGGTTGCAACCTCAATACCTATGTGGCCCCCCAGACAGGTAATATCAATGAGTGAAGTGGCCCAAGTGCGTACCGTGATGAAATGGAAAGTTCCAGAATGCCACAGTAGGCAGTCATTTTTCAGTCGCAGCAGTTTTGCATTGTGGAAATGTGAGCCTGATGTCAGATTGATATTCTAGAAATGTTGGAAATATAGATTAAAAAAAAATTAAAATCTCCTTACTTTTAAATGTTGGCACCTAATCCAAATAAAAATAATACTGCAGGTCAAACAAGACACATCTGTGAGTTCTGTGCAGGCCTGGAAGCTGGCAGTTAGGGACCTCTGACATACATCATGTGAATGGGGGAACTCCAAGTTCTTACTTGTCCAGCTGGCTTGAAGCTGCTAGGATGAGCACTGCAGCTGGATGAAGGTGAGGAAAATTCATTACTTTCTCTGTCGGGGTTGGGATATAGCAAAGGAACCACTGTGGGCACCTGAGCCATGAGGGGTTCGTCACTGCATGTGTCTTAGCCCCTTAGGACAGATATGATTTGGATTTCTCCTCTTTGGTCTGTTTCTTCTTGTTATTTAGGAAAGTAACAAATAGGACTGAAAGACTGAAGAGATTTATGGAGTAAAGGAGAGAATCAACAGCCATTCGCCACCTCCATTATAAGTCATTATAAGGTGGGGGCTTGGTTTTCTCTTTTCCTTCATGATCTGGTCCTGGGAGGCAAGAAGCAGTCCGCTCTCTCTGGTGTTAATGGGACCTCACAGCATGGGTTTGCCTGTGATGTAATTTTCAAGTCTAATTCCACTTCGTTCTTGAGCTGCACATCAGTTGATTATAGGACATAATTCTGTATATATTTTTCATGAGCCACTTACCTCAGACGGAGGGTTAAAGAGAGATGGTGGAGAGGGAGAGGTACGTGCCTGAACTAAAGGGCCTCTTTGCCTTCCTTCCCTCATTTACTGGTTATTCAATGAGCTCCTGTGATGTGTGGGGCTTGGTGACAGGCGCTGGGGGTCTGAGGACGGAATGACAGGCAGGGGCTGTGCTCTCAGAGAGCTCCGTGCTGCTTGGAGGAGGACGCATCATTTCAGACACCCATGAATGTTTTTGAGACAACAAAGCAGCCAGAATGCAAAGGGTGACTGTGAGCAGGGGTGACTTTTGAATGGCTTGGAAGGTCCCTCTGAAGAGCTGATATCAGAGCTGAGACCTCAGCGGCAAGAAGGAGCTGGCCATTTGAACAGGTTTGAGAAGGGTGTTCCCGGCAGAGGGAAAGTTAAGGGCAAAGTGCCCGAGGCAGGAACAAAGTTGGTGTGTGCTGGAGACAGAAGAAATGCCAGCATGGCCAGAGTGTAGGGATGGGGAGAGCGGTTGGCATCGAGGTCAAACAGATAGTCAGCGGCTAGATCATGTGGAAAGTCATAGGTCTTGGTTTGGGATCCGAATGCTATTCTAAGTGTTATGAGTCCCCACTAAAGAATTATAATCAGGGGAGTGATGCTCTCTTAGGTTTGAAATGATCATGCTGGCAACTGCTTGGATAAAACATTTTCTGTGGCCTGAATCGTGGACTGAATCGTCCCCCCGCACCCCATTCGTATGTTGAAGCCCTAACCCACCATGTGATGGTATTGCAGACGGAAGGTAATTTGGTTTAGACACATCAGGGAACTTGACCAAGTTCACCAGCTAGTAAGTGACAGAGCCAGGATTGAGCCCAGGTGAATCTGAGGCCAAATTCAATTTCCTCTCCCCAATACGTAGTACAGTCACCATAGCCTACTGACAGAGCCCAGACTATGGCATCAAATGCCTTAGTCTGAATTCTGGTTTACTACTTGATAACTTATACTTAATGTCTCTGTGCCTCAGTTTTCTAATCTGTACCTACCTCGTAGGGTTGTAGTAAGGATCAAATGGGTTGCTTCTCTGAAGCACTTAGAACAGCGCCTGGTACACGGTGGAGTATATAAACATTTGTTAAATAAATAGCAGAAAGGAAAATAATGTCCAATTCTAGAATCCTGCTGTGCTGATGGACCCTTAGGTATTAGAGGGAAATCACAGGATGTAATTGTGTTGGACACCTGGTAAATCTACCTTTGTGACTCTCTTGGGTCGCCCAGTGGCAACTCTTGATTGCTTGTGAATTAATTTTGAGCACTGAATGCAGCTTCCTCTTCTCCACTGCTTAGATGGGTCTGAGGAATAGGTCAGAGAGGTCCTAGAACAAAGAGGCAAAATTCACTGATTCTCACCTGTGACAATGAATGGAAGCATTTCCAGCTGTCACAACTGGTGTGGTGGGAGAGACCAGGGATTCTGCTAAACATCAACAGTGCAAGGACCAGCTCCCAAACAAAGAATTATCCATCCCCAAATGGCAAGAGTGCAGAGGTTGAGCACCTTGACCAAATTTGACCTTGGTTGGACCTTGATAAGATGGCAGTTTTTGAGATATATTTGGTCTCTTCTGAGTTACAGAGTCATTAGAAATCAGCAAGCTTGAAAGGCCTTGCAAACCCTCTCTGCTCCAGGTGAGGCTATTTGAGCTGAGCACCTCTCAATGTTTCTTCTTTGAGTAGAAAATTCTACAGAGGGAGTTGGTGGGAGTTAAAAATCCATCAGTTCTCATTTTACCAGGCATTTAGGAAAATAACTTTTCTCCTGCAGAAGAAATTACATGAATTATATTAAAACGGTGCTAAGGTAATAAAATTACATGCTCAGGACTCTTCTGAAAAACTCCCTTTGTCTGTCAGGGTAATTTGAGTGTGGGAAAGGCAGTCTTCCCAGCCACCACACTTTCACATAAAGAGGGAACAGAGGAAATTGGCTCCATCGTGCTCTTGCTGCAAGTACCACTCTGTGAAATTCCAATTTTTTTTTTTTTTTTTTTTTATATCTGCAGATTTAATCACAAGGCAAACTTTCTGATGCAGATCCATGAGAACAATGATTTGGGTTTCATTTTAAAATGCATATTTATAAGAGGAGACTTCAAATCACCACACGAATGGTGGTGCCCAAGACAGGGGCAAGCACCCTCGGAATTGGGAAATTGGGCAGAAATGGACTCTGATGTCCTGCAAATCATCCTCACTTTGGGTGCTGGTGCTCTACTGGTTTGGAAGGAAATGTATAGAAATGCACATGCGATGAGAGAAATCTCTTTTGCTTTCAGTGTGCTAACAATTTTTAGCTCACAAGGAAAAAAAAAAGTCCTCACTTTAATGTACGAGAAAACTGAAATGGCGGGGGAAAGAGACAACTGTTCTTAAAATTCCCGGTGAAAACTTCAGTCGTTTAGAGGCAAATTGATGCATGTGATATATTGGCTGAGGCCATGAGGGATGAGGCTATGTGTGATGGGGTTGAAAGAAGATAGACCATGGAGACAGAAGCCCTGGTTAGCATCCTTGCTTGTGTAGCTGGTGGGCTTTGAGCTTTTAGAATAGTGGTTCTCAGCCAGTGGTGACTGTGCCCTCCCAGGGGACATTTGGCAACATCTGGAGACATTTTTGGTTGTCACATTTGGCGGAAGGGTTCTGCTGGCATCTCATGAATAAGACTAGGGATGCCGTGAAGCATCCTATGAGGCACAGGACCTCCTTCCACAACAAAGTCTTATCTGGTCCAAAATATTAATAAAGTCAAGGTCGGGGAAAACCTGTATCAGAGCTTCAATTCCTTCATCTGTAAAATGGGAGTAGCTGCCACATCTCATCCAACTGGTTGTTCTAAGTATTAAAGATGGAAGTTGTGGGAGAATGCTTTCCTTAAGTGGTGGCTCTCCTCATTGATTATAGAGATGTCTAGGGCATCCTCCAATTTTATTTCTCTACCTAATCTACCGTAGCCACAGAGCTCTTCCTAAAATGCAAATCTGCCCCTGCTGTTTCTCTCCTTAAAACCTATTTGTGGTTTTCCATTGACTCCTGTAGTATACTGAAACTGATCTTTGCAGCCTCATTTTTCAACCTTGCCCTTCTCCCTTGTACCCCCGATCAGGAATGCAATATAATATGCTCTCTGTCGCCTCCACATCTTTGCACCTGCTCTTTCCTTTCCTGAACCCTTTCATCACACTCCCTCCCATTTCACCTGGTCAGCTCCTACTTGTTCTTGATGCCCTTAGCTTCCATATCACCTCCTCCGGGAAGTCTTCCCTTATTGCCTCATGGTAGAGAGCCCATCATCTGAGCTCCCATGGTGCCTCATGCTTATCCCATGCCAGATACTGTGTCGTAATTGCCTTTTAAAAAATTCCATCTTCTGCCCTAGGCTGTGAGTATCTTGCTCAGTGTTATGTTCTCAATGCCTAGTAAAGTACTTGACCAGCTAGTACAGTTCAGTAAACATTTGCTGAATGAATGAATGAATAAATGAATTAATGAGATCTTTGAACATAGCTGTTTCCAGCAGAAGACAATTCACTTTGATTTGTCTTCCTTCTTTTTCCTTGGGTCACTGTTATGGTCATGCTAATGAGTGACAGGCCAAAGAGGGAAGGTTGCTGAGAAGAGCACAGCAGAGGGTCAAGATACTCTTTAACCATGACCAATGGCCTTGACATAATCCAGAGGGAAGTGTCCTTGCATGAAAATAACCACCTTTGCCTTTAGAGTGAATTAACTGCTATTTTCTGGAAAATAGATGAGTCAGGGAGACATGAGAACTTAGTGAGTTGCCAGTAGCTCTGGGACGTGTGGGAGTGTGTGTGTGTCTGTGTTGGTGTGTGTGTATTCCAGACCATTTTTGTATTGTGTGTCCCTGTGAATTTCACATTCTCTGGTATATAATTAAGCTTCAGGAGGACAGAAACAACACTGGGCATCGTAACGTGTATCTTGTCAAAGTGCTCGATAAAAGGTACAGCTACTCCTCCCTTAGCTTTATGCTTGCTCCTTTTTATTTATCTACCAGTTGTCAAAATAGTGAGTGGATTCCTTAGTAGCTTTCAAAGTGATCAGTTAAGGTATTTTGGGGTAGCGTTATGAGCTCACACATTCATACACATTTGATGTGTTCGAACCTGTTCTGGTGGTTGTCCTTGTTGATGCTCAGGTTGTACTCTGGAGCCAGTGGGAGCCTATTCACGTTGCCTTCTGAGAGTCCTTTTGATACAACCTTACTGGTATTTGAAGGTTTGTTATCTGATACAACAAGATGTTCCAGGCCTATCTTGTACGTTTCTGATCCATACTTGGAATTAGCCATTTTCTCGAAGAGTTCTTTTCTTTTATTAAAAATGGTATCTAGAAACCACACACACACACACACACAAATCTTCCCATAACGATGTGCAGTGTCCCCATTTTACAAAGGAGTAAATTGAATATTCTCAAAGAGGGTAACTGTGTCCATACAGCGAGTTAGCAACTAAACCAGGACTCAAAAAAAAAAAAAAAAAAAAAATGGCATAGCTTCACTGGAGACAAATTATAGAAGCTGCAATGTCTTTAAATTTAGAAAACAAAGTTAGCTCCTGCCAGAGTTGCGAGGCAGTTTTGACGTCTTCTGAAAGCCACTTCTCCCATCCAATTTTATTCTTAAAAGTAGGAAGCAAAAGCTCGCAGGGACACTCCAGTGCGTCTCCCCTTCCATTTATCAGTGTTTTTGCCTCTCATTATAACCATGGCCTAGTTTTCTTGGGCTCTTTAGATGTCAATGAGAGTATTATACTAGGTATTGTCCTTGAAACTTCTTGAAGTTCTTCAAGCATTATGAATAAGGTCTCCAACTCCAGCTGAGTGCCACCGACTACTTTGGCTCTGCTCTATTTCCTTAAGAAATCTAAAGGATGACGTTGTCATCTTCCAAAACAGAGACTGATAAAGGCTGCCCTCATACTGAGAATTTTCCCCCTTTTCTAGGAAGCAGCAGAGAAATTGCTAAAATTGAATTTTATTGTGCAAGATGCTACTGTCTTATAACCAACAGAAAGTTAAGCTGTTAGCTCTGGAAGAATAGACCATGATTTGGGTGAGGCAAGACCACTGGTGCCGCACCTTGGTAGGGGCGGAGGAAGGAGTCAGCGTTCCACATTATAATTCCAGGCTGTGCTGGATGGGGAAGCAGGAAACAGCCTGCCTGTGCTTTCTGTGTCCTGGGCACATGGCACCAGGACACTGGATTCTGTCTTTGGATCCAGGTCTCTGGTGACTCTAGGGCTTTCAAAAGGGGATCTGGATCTATGTTTTTCTTCTGCTTTAGGCTTTATCCAGTCCAATATAAAAATGACTGGCAGTTCTCAGCAGACTCCTGTGAAGCTGTTTTGGCATCTTGCAGGGTTGGAGGAGAAGATGGAGGGAGTTTAGCTCCAAGGTTTGGAAGGGAGGAAGGGAGTGTGGAGCTGAGGGCTTGCTCCTGAGTGGGTGGAGTGGGCTCCTGAAATCTAATTTAAGGGACTCTGAGAAGACTCACTGAAACCCCTTCAGATTTCGGAAATGCCGGCTAGAGCATCCATCACTGCTAAGACGTCCATCATGTCTTACCACAACTTCCTGTGAGGGGGCAGCTCATTCAGTCTATAAAACTTCCACGTGGGAGGTTTTCTCTAGCTAGCTTTCCCTCCTGACTGTAGATGGAGGGTGGCGGGGTGAGGAATGAAGCCAAAAGATACAGAAAAGTGGCTGCCACTGCTTGTGGTCACTGGAAGCTCTTTCAGCTGGCTCTCTTTCTTTTTAACGTACCGATAGATAACACCTATGTTTGTGTTTCAGTAGGTTGAGGAACAACGTGAGGTGGTATTCCTTTTAACACTCAGCTTTTTAAAAGTGGGGGATCTGGAGCTGGCCAGCGTGGATTCACATGCTAGCTCTACCATTTACAAGCTCTGTGGTCTTGGATAATTGACTCAACCCCTCCGTGTCTCAGTTTCCTTACCTGTAAATGAGAGCACTTACCTCGTAGGCTTATTTGAATGATTAAGTTAGAATAACATACACTTTCCCTCCTAGTGCTTGCACACATGTGCAAAGAAGCCCTTGTTACACCCCAATAGCGAGGAGTACGTCAAAGGGGCAGAGGGGCCAAGGGACAGAGCCCCCAAGGGCAAAGCTGGAACACTTTGAGCGAAGAAAAGAAATCAGTATTGCATTATAACGTGAAGTATCAAATAAATATCCATGAGTCCATACTGACATAAAGAAATGTTTGAACAGGTACACAAATGGGGAAAAGAGACAAATCTCCTCAACAGAAGAATTCCAAATAATTTATGTAGACATTTCATCCTCAAGGAGGAGGCACATAGCTGCCCACTTCCTTTAGTGGGCTGCTCACAGTGACTTCCTTCCAAAGAGGACAGCATCAAAGGGGGGAGAATAAAAGAGCACTTCACACTGGAGACACGTGACAAATGTCAGATGATCTCAGCCAGGTGATCGAGGTTGAAATCAACAGTGATGGATCATGTTAATACTAGGTGCCCTTGATATGATGTGAATAAAAATGGCAATTTATCTCTGTGGTCTGCCTCCCCAAACCCCGGATTAATCATAAGAAAAACATCAGACAAATCCCAGTAGAGGGAATCCTACAAAATATGTGACCAGTATTTCTCAAAACTGTCAAGGTATCAGAAACAAGGAAAGTCTGATAAACACTGTCATAGCCAAGAGGAGCCTACGGGGACGTCAGCTAAATCTGATGTGGTCCTGGATGGAATCTGGAACAGAAAAAGGACAGTAGGTAAAAATAAAGAAGATATGAATAAACCATGGACTTTAGTTAATAACTATGCATCCCTATTGGTTCATTAATTGTAATAAATTACCAAACTAATCTAAGGTATTAATAATAGAGGACACTGGGCTCAGGGTGTAGGGGAATTCTTTGTGTTGTCTCCTCAAATTTTCTATAAATCTAAAAATGTTCTGAAAAATAAAGTCTATTTTTTAAAATTATTATTATCCTTATCATGATTATTATTTGTTTTCTGGAATTCTCTCTCCTGTGAAAATTTCAAGGCTCCCTGTTAAGTCTAAGACATCAGTCCCAGTCGCTACTGCTTTTCTTAGCCAAGAAGTCCTATTCTTTTTGGTTATGTTTGGGGTGGTTCCCACACGGTACAACTTGGATGGTCTGGCTGTCTACATGCTCTTCCAGTGGGGCATTGATGGTATAGTGGTGAGCACAGCTGCCTTCTAGGCTCTTCTAGGGGAACACATATTAACTCTGAAAATGGTAACCTAGCAGCATGACAGGACCCATGTCCACTAAAGAAAAGTGTTTGGTAAACTAGCGTTCATTCCAGGTAAAATCAGTCATTTCTTTCTCTGTCAACACCACCTTGTTATATACCTTGACTGAATCACTCATCACATTGGATTTCATTATTCATCTCTACCCATCTGTGAACTCCCCAGTGGAAGACAGTTTTCTCTTTTCTCTTTGTACTCCCAGGATTTAATCTTATGCCCAGCATAGACGACTCAAAAATTGATGACTGAGTGGAGGACTGGGCAGCTGTGTTTAAACTTGTAGTCCTGAAACTCAATTTCATTGCCTGTGCCAAAAGAGAAGAGATGATGGGAGAGATTGTATTTTCCAAAGATGGCCACAGCAATATCTCCCATTCCACTTTCTCTTTTTTTTCAATGTGACCTTCACCCTTCTCTCACAGCATGGTGAGGTCTGTGTCCTTTCCCCCTGAAGGGAGTCAACCTTTGTGATTGCCTTGACCAAGAGCCTATAGCAGAAGGGGTACCATGTGAGTTTGGAGGTTACATCATAAAAATTCCATGGACTGCTCTGTCTTTCTCTCTTGGGATGATCACTCTTGGAATCCAGCCACCATGCTGTGAGCATGCCCAAGCACGGATATAGAGAGATACCCTTTGAGAGGAACTGAGGTCCTGGTCTCCATCCTCTGCTGAGCTTCCAGCTGAGAGCCAACACCAACTTGCCAGCCATCCTGGAAGTGGATTCTCCAGCCCCCAGCCAAGCTACTCCAGCTGATGGCAAGTGGAACAGAGATCAGCCATCCCATCACACCCTGTCCAATTTGCAGATTCATGAGCCAAGTTGATAACTACTGTTGCTTTAAGCCACCATGTTTTGGAGTGTGTTATGCAGGGATAACCAGAACATGTGGGAAAATAAAATCTCAGCTGATTGAAAATAAGACTGGTGAGTTATTTTACTTTCCTTCCTATTTCCTGCAAAAAGCCTTCTGATGCTGCAAGTTTTTTTTTTTTTTTTTTTTTACCATAGGTGGGAATTGACTGAGGGGATAGAGCCACATTTGGAAGTGAGTAACCACAAGGATCTCAAAAATGATAATTTAATTAATGCCTTTATAAATCAATTAACTGATTCAGCAATTATTTGAGTACCCATTGTGGTCCAAGCCCCCGGCTAAGTGGTGGGATGTGTTGGTGAATGACCTAGATGTGGTGATCTGTCTTAATGAAGCTTAGCATTCTAATGAGAAAACTAAATAAGCAATTACACAATTATTTAAAATTAGTAATTAATTCAATCTCAGTGGTGGAAAAAACTGAAGAATATTTATCCTAGAGAGTAGCTTCTTCAAGTATCTAAGGATTGTGCCAAGGTTCACTCACATGGCTTGGGCTTCCTCACAGTATGGTGGCTGGGAGGCTGCTCAGTTCACAACATGCCCTTCTGTGGGATGCTTTTGTACTCCCCAATACCCCAGTGGGCTCCCAGCATCAAGATCTGCAGTAGGTGACTCTGCCCCTCTGGCCAGAGTTGATTAATCCGGGGTGGGGGGAGACCTGACGCAGGCTGAGCCAATCACATTCTTGGAGCTGTGGGTAAGGCTTGTTAATGATAGTGCTAGAGACAGGTTTGGTGATTCCTGATGAGGTCCGTCCTGAACCTGCCCTGGGTCCTCCATTCCCTAAAGCTGATTCTCCTTCTCTTTCCCCTTCTCTTCTCCCCAACTCTTCCTCCTCCTTCCCGTTTTCCTCCTTCTTGATCTAATCAGATGCCACAAGATCTTTTCAGTTAATTTCCTTTAAGACTAAAGCTTCCTAGAGTTGGTTTTCATTACTTACAATAAACTAAGCCTTCACTAGTACAAACTACAAGAGGGATTATCCCTGTCCTTTAAGACTTCCATGGGATAGAATTAAAACCAAGGAGCAGAAACCACAGCAGGAGAAATTTCAGTTGCATACGTGAAAGAACGTTCTAAGGGTCAGAGATATACGTAGACTCAGGTCGTAAGCTTCCTTTCCTTGGAGGTTTTCAGACAAAGTCTGGTCAACCACTTAGATGTGATGTTATCAGAGAATTGAAGCATTAACTCCAAAATTGGGCTGGCTAATGATGATGACGATGATGATGATGATGGTGGTGGTGGTGGCAGCTGACAGTTTTGTGCACTTACTGTTTTCCAGGAACCATGATAAGTGTTTAACATGTGTTGCCTCATTTAATCCTCACAATAACTCCATGAAGAAATATCGTTACTATAACCATATAGCAAATGAGGAAGCTGAGCCTCCAGAAGTTAGGTAGTCATTCATCCAATAAGCCAGATTTTAAACTCAGACTGTGGGAACCCAGGAACAATGCTCTAGTTTTAGGTGAACCTTATTCCACTCCAGCCCCCAAAGCTCATAGGATTTCACCTCCTCTTCTTTATTCCACATCCCAGAATGGCCTCAAAATAAAAAGGTAAAACAAAAATCTTGGGTAGTTAGACCCTGAATAATAGAGAATACTTTATATGAAAAAAAAAATTCAGGCACACTAGACACACTAGAATCAGATAATAGTAGAAAAAAATGGTCCTCAGAGCACAGTGAGTCCTGTACAGGTGGAGATGCTCACTAAATATATCTCGCCGTGTTGCTGCATGTATTTTTTTCTTTCTTTTGTTACTCCTTCCAGTTTGCACATTTACCTGAATCATGCCTACTCTCTCTTTCTGGACTAAATTAGCTTTATAATAAAAATAATAATTATTGTTTTGTTTAGTTTAGAAACGCAGAGCATCCCTCCCAGTTCTGAATGATTTGTTTTGAGATGGATATTGCCGCCAACAGAGGGTGTGTGGTGTGGGGGAAACAATTTGAATTGCCAATAGCCTGTTTGACGAGTTTCCCAGAAGCAGACATGATTCAGTTCAGCAGAAGTTTCTTTTAGAAACGTGCCTAAAAAAATCCCCGACCTCTACCTGATCATTTATCATTCTTTTAAATCATAGGGAAAAAGGAAGGTTCCTATCATTTCCTTAATTGAATAAAGGAGACAGACTTGGAAGGATCCTACTGAATGCTGAACGGACTCCAAGCACCTAATTAGAGCATTTACCCACAGAGTTGCCTTTGCAGAGGAGGCTCTGAGCTCTGCTTCTCTCTCCACCTGTTTCTGATGTGCTTCTGCCTGCCTGGCAGGTTAACGTGGAGACCAACCCAACGCGCACCTCTTTAATAGAATACTTAAGCGCATTCCTATTGCAGGGTGAGCAGCAGATCTTCTACAAATCTTCCGAGCTTTTGTTAAGCCTATTATGATGTTTCCAAGGTGATGGGGTCCAGGAGAAGGGCAAGGGTGGTTGTTGTGTGTCGTCAGGAGCTTGTTTACCCAACTGGGTTTGGAAACTTATTACTTTATTACGCGTCTCCAGTTCCCCAAGCAGGTGATGTTTGCGTTTAGAAGGCAGTTGTGTACCTTATATGCACCACGTATCTAAAACTCCCTCGAATGAGCTATGTCAGATAGAAAAAGAGAAGCACGTTAAATTCTCCAGACCTAAGGGTCCTGCTGGCTTGACATAAGAGACACTGGTTTGTTAAAGCCGGGATGAAGTTTGAGTCCCAGGCACAGGATGAGGAATACATTTGGGGGGCGCCTGGAAGATGTTGATAATAATGGCTAAAGTCTATCGAGTCCTTAACTGTATGCCAGGCACTCTGTTGAGGGGCAGGGGGAGCCCAGGTTAACATCGAGCTTCCATTATTAACAGGGAGAACAGAACTTGGGGTCTCTCCATCCCAGAATCATCAAGAATCTGCTCTAACCACAGAGAATAAAGCTGTGAGTACCACAACCCGGGTTACACTTCCTGCCACCACAGGGCAGCTGTTTTTAGGAATATGAGAACCCCTGCAGTCGTAGGCAAAAAAATGACAAATTCCGTGACCTGGTGGATGAATCTTTTTTGTTTCTGCTCACTGTTGATTTCTATTACCTAACTTATAGCCTCTCTTATAGCACAGGAGTCAGCACACTTTTTCTGGAAGGAAGCAGATAACAAATGTTCTAGACTTTGTGGGCCATGTGGCCTCCATTGTGTGAAAGGAAAATCAAAATGGAGTTGGTATTGCTAAAATGGAGCTGGGAGGCCACTGAGGAAGTGTGACTTATGGATGGAATCTGACCTTTTGACCACCTATCTTAACACAGGCATCCAGAACATTTGCACAATGCTCCAGAAACTCAAGATACTTATCGGACCCTTACCCTAAAACAATGAGTGACAGCCATCCCTTAAGGATAAATATTTCCTTTCTTGTGTCATAGTACTGCCTCATGGCTTTTGCCTTTATAAACTCTTGACTCTTTCTCTTCCTCAGAACACTCTTTCAGTTTTACCCAATTCTGTCTCCAAAATTGCTATTCTTAAGACCCCAAATAAACTCATTTCTTATTTGCAGCCCTCTGCTTTTTGTTGTTGCTGTTGAAAACTGCAATTATTCAACTCTGCTCTCATAGTGCAAAAGCAGCTGTAGGCAAAGGGGCGTGGCTGTGTTTCAATAACACTTTACTTGTAAAAGGTGGCAGGGGCCCCAGGACTATAGTTTGCTGACCCAGATACAGCATATAGTAGGGGATTCAGAAATATTTGTTGAAAAAAATAAATCTAAAGTAGAAAGTTCAAACAAATGGAATTTAAAATGCAAAACCAATCTTTGTAAAAAGTTTATAACAGTAAATACCTGCTTATTGTAGAAATTTTGGAAAATATAAAAAAGTACATTAAGAAGAAAGTAAAAATCATGACCAAAAGATAACTCCAGTTAATAATTGTTTCCTTTTGGTCATTTTTCCTATGAATGCCTTTAAAAAAACTGGGTAAACAACTAGAATTTTAAAATATTATACCATGCATTTGCTCTGTTTTTCTGGAAGGTGACAGATGAAGCCAGCTTCCTTTGGGACTGTATCAAAAGGAACAAGTCTTCTGTTCAAGGTAAGGAAAAGATCTCCCTCGAGTCTGCCTGGTCACCTGTATCCCTTGACATCCAAAATCAGATTTCTGCTCATGATTTCATGCTCTAAAAAATCCTGAAGTGCTTTTTGGATCCCAAAGGAAAATTTAATTAAAAATCTCAGTAGGATTTTAGCATTGAGTTCTGTGTTGCTTGTGTGTAGGGCAACTTATTTAACCAAAATGTGGCATTTCTTCTTCAGTTCTGGATGCTTGAGAGTGCCTGGGATGCTGTTGGCAGAGGCCAGGACATTCTGAGAATGTGTTGCCCTAAAATGGGCCAGAAGTGCTGTGATGAATGGTTGAGTCATAGGAGTTAATAACTTGGTGTGAGAGAGAGCTATCAGGAATTTTTTATTTCTATGATATGGAGAGCAATAATATTCCAGTTCCCCTCTTCCAGCGTGCACGCGCGCACACACATACATACACACACGACATCCCTGCGTGCATCTTTGAGGGTGTTTGACCTGCCCTAGTCTGATATTCATGATTGCACATCCTCTGTTGACTTGCACGCCATTTGCCCTTCTCACCCTGTCCCTTCCCACCATTCCCTGACCCCTGCACACACAACCTGAGCCTTATAGGGCTCATTTTTAGAAGCCAGAAAGCACATGGTCATCTACAACAATTCCAAAGGATGTTGAGAAGCATCAAGCACTCAGAAGACCTCTAAAGCTGCCAGGCCAGTGATGACCACCTCTTCCCAAATTTGCAAATGGAAAACCAGCAGCAAACCTTTATATTTTAAAACTTTTTAATTATGGGTATTTGGCTTGGTGGGAAGGGGGGTGTCCCAATCATGTGCACACAGCATGTTTGATATGCGTCCGTCCGGGCTCTTGCTGTTCTTGACAATGGCTGCACAGAATTCCATCTCCTACCCGAACACCTCTTCTGTTCCACTCAAAGGCCTGTGATAGCTGTTTACCAAGTACACGGTACCATGTCCCCTTTGAGTGGCTGGATGCTCAATCTGGGAGCCTCCTTCCCACACTAGGGGGGGATGAGCACAGGGGAAGAAAGGGGGAAGGGTGAAGTGCCCATCATGTGCCTGGTGCTCTCTGTTGACGCTCTGAATTATTCTACCCAACAATGCTGTTGGTAGGTGGAGTATCTATATTTTATGGACTGGGATAGACTCTTTTTGTTGACAATGACCCTCCTTCCCCCTCTTGCATCTACCCCTTCTAAAGCACTTAAAACAGTGCCTGGTACAAAGTAAGCACTATATAATTGTTAGCTATTATTATTGTTCTTGTTGCTGTTGTTCCTGTGCTTAGCAGGGCTGTGGGAGCGGTAGGCTACTTAAAAGCATCTGCTTTGGCCTTGGAGAGACGTGCGTTTGAGTCTCAGCTTTTTTCCCAGCTGAACTCTCTTGGGCATGTTATTTTCTGATTCTTAGTTTCCTCACCTGAGAAATGGGGGTTATGATAGAACCTCCATTATGGAATTGTTTGTAAGTGTGGAATAACTGGTAGGTCATTCTATAGGATCCTGGGCTGAAATGAAGACTTTTCACTACCCAGAGGGGTTTGCCAGCCAACTCTGCCAACTGTGAAAAACACGTGGTCAACCATTCTTTCCGTGAATGCTCACGAAGTGTTCACGATGTGCCTCCCTGTGTTGGAGGCACTGGGGAAGTAACTGAGAATTTACATCCCAGTTTGGAAGAGAGTAAACAAAAAAACACAAACAAACAAAAAACCAAAACAAAAAAAACAAAAAAAAATAAAAATGGAAATTGCTTTTTAAAATGCACACACTTTGACCCAGAAATTCCATTTAACGACATTTATACTAAGGACTTAATTGTACAAGTATTAAAAGATAGCTGTATAAAAACATAACTCTAGCTTATTGAAAATATCAAAAATTTGCAAATGGCCTAAAATTTCTACAGTTGATTAAATAAAGTATGATACTACCACACTATGGAATACCATGTAAAATTTTTAAATGTTAATGAGGAAATATATTTATTGATATGGAAGATGTTCATTTATATAGTTAAGTGGCAAAAAACCCCAGTTTACCAAAAAAAGCAAGAAAGCAAATAGATAATTTTAGATAGAAATAAGCATTGTGAAGAAAATGAAACGGAGTGACATGACAGTGATAAGAGGCAGGTAGAGGAGGGCAACATTAACAAGGCAACCAGGAAAGAGGTCTACGAGGGATGTCTTTTGAGTGGAGAGTGATGAGAAGCAGCCAGCCAGGAAAAGGCCTGGGATACAAGGACAGAGGGAACAGCAGGTGCAAATCTTAAATGATTTTCTGGCCAAAGTTCCCATAACTTTTGATCCACACATTTCCTCTCTATTGAACAGCAACCTATCAATTACAGGTTGCCTAACAGCACAACAGTCTAGACCAGATCAGTCTAGGGACTTCAAAGTTCTATTCAGAAACTTGGGAGCAAATCCAACTTGGAGATGAACAGAATGCTGACCCTCATCATCAGTGCCTGCTGTTTGGACTGCTGTTCAATTCTGGAAAATTCCTAAACCCTTCATGGTTTTCTACTGAAAACCAGAGCTGAGTTTTTACCCCAGAAACAGTCCCAGGGCTATATGAGCACAGAGAGATCTGGGAGCTACTGGCTTCCAGCAGGTGAGATAAGAAATCTGTTAAATCACAGGTTGACTTAAAAAAAAAACCCCCCAAACAAGGAAGCAAACTCATAGAAAAAGAGATCAGATTTGTGGTTACCAAAGGCGGGGAGGTTGGTGGCGGGGAGGGAAGTCAACAGACTTCCAGTTATAAGATAAATAAGTCCTAGGAGTGTAATGTATAACATGATTAATATAATTAACACTGCTGTATATTATATATGAAATTTGTTAAGAGAGTAAATCCTGAGAGTTCTTATCACACACAAAAATTTTTTTTCTGTTTTTTTTTTTTTTTTTTTATGGCCACGCCACATAGTTTGTGGGATCTTAGTTCCCCGATCAGGGATTGAACCCAGGCCCTTGGCAGTGATGCGCTGAGTCCTAACCACTGGACTGCCAGGAAACTCCTTTTTCTATTTCTTTAATTTTGTATCTGTATGAAATGATGGATGTTCACTAAACTTATTGTGATAATCATTTCATGATGTATGTAGGTCAAGTCATGATGCTGTACACTTTAAACTTATACAGTGCTGTATGTCAATTATATCTCAGTAAAACTGGAAAAAAAAGGGAAAACAAAAAGAAATTTGTTAAATCATTCTGCAGGCTCATCTCAGGGAGGGTCCAAACCCCTGAGCCTGATGGGGTGTGATTAGTTATCTAGAAATAGACTGCAGAGGCATTTACTCATTTATCAAGCATTGTTGAGCACCTACTATGTGCTGGGCAATCTTCTGGGTAATGGGAGTGGAAAGATGAATAAGACACATTGTTTGCTCTCAGAGAGTTCCTTGTCTTTTGGGGAATTGAATCATGACTTTTGTAGTTACTGGCTGTTTGGGTTTGGGCTTCTTATCTCTGGGCCTTGGTTTTCACACCCACAAATTGACAGGACTCAGCCAGGTGACTGGTGGGGTCTTTCCAGTACTGTGGTATCACAAGGTTAGCAAGGGAAGCCCAAACAGGGCTGCCCAAACTGGAGCAAGAAAATCAGTGCTAATGGAGACAGGGAATGAGATTCAGTAGAATCTTTTTTTTTTAAATATAAATTTATTTATTTATTTATTTACTTTTGGCTGTGTTGGGTCTTTGTTGCTGCGCTCAGGCTTTCTCTAGTTGCAGCGAGTGGGGGCTTCTCTTGTTGTGGAGCACGGGCTCTAGGCGCGTGAGCCTCAGAAGTTGTGCCTCGTGGGCTCTAGAGCACAGGCTCTGTAGTTGTGGCGCACGGGCTTACTTGCTCCCTGGTATGTGGGATCTTCCTGGACCAGGGAACAAACCGGTGTCCCCTGCATTGGCAGGCAGATTCTTAACCACTGCGCCACCAGGGAAGTCCCAGTAGAATCTTATTGTTGTTTATGACCTCACCTGTGAACTTGAACTTGGATCGAAACTGGTTTGGTTTCTTAATTAAGAAAAAAACCTTGTGCAATTCTGCTTGAAGTGAATTCTCTGGTCTTTATTTTTTAAGTAAAATAATAAAAAAAAGATGTATCCTGAGAACAAGTGACTACAGAAATTATTGGTGAGTTTCTAGTCAGATTTCGGATTGGATTTGGAAACACGGTTTTTACGTAAATGGAAAGAGAACTGGTGATCTAGCATGGATTCACAAGGTAAAAGCCATTCACTGACTAATTCAAGAAATACAGTTTTTTTTTTTTTAATAAATTTATTTATTTATTTATTTATTTTTAGCTGTGTTGGGTCTTCGTTTCTGTGCGAGGGCTTTCTCTAGTTGCGGCGAGTGGGGGCCACTCTTCATTGCAGTGCGCGGGCCTCTCACTATCGCGGCCTCTCTTGTTGCGGAGCACAGGCTCCAGACGCGCAGGCTCAGTAGTTGTGGCTCATGGGCCCAGTTGCTCCGCGGCATGTGGGATCCTCCCAGACCAGGGCTCGAACCCGTGTCCCCTGCATTGGCAGGCAGATTCTCAACCACTGCGCCACCAGGGAAGCCCAAGAAATACAGTTTTTGAAACATATTTTATGTGTATGTTCTAGGTACTGTTTCAGGCAATGGGGATTGAGCAGTGAACAAAAGAGTTAAAAGAATTTTTTTCTGCTCTCATGGTATTTATATTCTAGACGGGATAGGAGAAGTAGCAGCCAAAAAAAAAAAAAAGATAAATAATTAAAACCAGAGAGTGTGTGAGATGACAGTAGGTCATATGGAGAAAAATAAAGCAAGGAAGGGAATAACAGTGCTGTGGTTTCTTTCTTTTTTTTGAAAAGGGTCATCCCCTGGGAATGAGGAGTGATTGCTTAATGGCTATGGAGTCTCCTTTTGGGGTGATAAAAATGTTTTGGAACTATATAGAAGTGATGATTGTACAACATTGTGAAAGTACTAAATCCCAATGAACTGTACATATAAAATGGGTAATTTTCTGTTATATGAATTTTACCTCAATAATAAAAAAAAATGGGTCATCAGGGAAGGATTCTATTTAAAAAAGTGACATTGGATAAGGATCTGAAGGAAGTGAGGGAGTGAGTCTCTTTTTTCTTTTTCTTTTTTAAGATTCCGTATATGTGTGAGATAACGATTTTGTTGGAAATATCTGGTGATGCACACCTGATGGGTTACCCATGACTCAGGACCAGTGCTATATAGCCAGGGCTAGTTCACCTGACCCCACTGTCATGGCCAGGGTTGAGATCATCTCCCGGTAGAAGCCAGAGGTGGACTGCCCCGGCAGAGACTCAGAGGGCTCTTCTGGGTGGAAGATGAGTAATCTGAGAGGCTGCATATTACCTGAAGGAATGATTTAAATTGTTGCATGCAACCGGACTAAAATTAATTTTTTTGTTTTTTTGTTTTTCTCCTGCTCCATAGTCAGTGGGGCTACTATTACTGATGAGAAAGACCATATCAGTAAGAAACTGCACTTTACCTGCACATCTGAGAGGTAATGTGTATGAACTTGAGACCCCAAATCAGTTGTATGTTCCTTTTTTCAGAGGGGCTGGGGAGCAATTAGAGTCCTTAGCTCTTACAAGGTTCTCTAACAGGTATATGACCTCAAAACATTAAGATGCTCCAAACCCTTTGCAATCAAAAATTTTGCTTGTCATAAATAGTCATAGTCATGTTGGGGCTGTGATCAACTTTGGCTCCTTTAGGGGAAGTGGGGAGAAGACTGGGGGAGCTTATTTTATTTTCATCCACCACTGACAGAGGTGTTTCTTTAGGTAATATTTGCACTCATCAGATTTCTGGAATGTACCAACATTCTGTGCTGTTTGGACCAGCACCACTGCCAGGAAAGTATGATGCATAAGAACTGTCTAGTTATGAGTCTAGTTATGAGTCTAGTTATGTCTAAATTCTTGTTAACAAATGGGGCCATACCAAATCATCCTACACTGTAAATATGAACTGTAAAAAATCTTTGCACAAAGACCCATATGCAGGTATATTCATATCATGTAATGGGAAAATATTAAATGCAACCTGTTTGTCCATCAGTAGAAAACTGGTGAAAACAGCTATGGTTCATCCAAATAATGGAATAATAATACATATAATAATAATACAGCTATTAAAAGAATGAAACAGATCCATGCATACTGAAATGAAGTAATCTTTATGACATGTTATGAAGAACTCTGCATATAGTATGCTTCCATTCACATAAAAATGAGTGTATATATCTATATTTATATGTATATCTATATTTGTATCTGTATCTATCTATATACATATACCTACATCTAAAGCTATCTAAAACAATGTTTATGTCTATTTTGTTGCTTTTATACAAATAGAATATTTCTGGCAAGCATTGTAGGAACCTAATACTCTTGGTTGCCTCATGGAGAACACTGAGGGGTAGGATGGGTGGGGAGTCAGAAACAGAGGAGAATCACTCTTCATTTGGAATCCTTTCATTCTATTTGGTTTAAAAATAAATAACTATTTGCATGTATTACTTAAATTACTTAAAAATTAGAAACAATTGGATTAAAACACGTGTCTTCCTGCTTGAAAAAAGAAAAAGCCAGAGAGGACCTTCAAGATGGCAGAGGAGTAAGATGTGTTCACCTTCCTCCCCACAAATACATCAAAAATACATCTACATGTGGAACAACTCCTACAGAACACCTACTGAATGCTGGCAGAAGACCTCAGACCTCCCCAAAGGCAAGAAACTCCCCACGTACCTGCGTAGGGCAAAAGAAAAAAGGAAAAACAGAGACAAAAGAATAGGGACAGGACCCGCACCAGTGGGAGGGAGCTGTGAAGGAGGAAAGGTTTCCACACACTAGGAAGCCCCTTCGTGGGCGGAGACTGCGGGTGGCGGAGGGGGGAAGCTTCGGAGCCACGGAGGAGAACGCAGCCACAGGGGTGCGGAGGGCAAAGCGGAGAGATTCCCGCACAGAGGATCGGTGCCGACCAGCACTCACCAGCCTGAGAGGCTTGTCTGCTCACCCGCCGGGGCGGGCGGGGGCTGGGAGCTGAGGCTCGGGCTTCGGAGGTTGGGTCGCAGGGAGAGGACTGGGGTTGGCTCCGTGATCACAGCCTAAAGGGGGCTAGTGCGCCACAGCTAGCCGGGAGGGAGTCCGGGAAAAGGTCTGGAGCTGCCGAAGAGGCAAGAGACTTTTTCTTCCCTCTTTGTTTCCTGGTGCGCAAGGAGAGGGGATTCAGAGCGCCGCCTAAACGAGCTCCAGAGACGGGCGCGAGCCGCGGCTATCAGCGCGGACCCCAGAGACGGGCATGAGACGCTAAGGCTGCTGCTGCCGCCACCAAGAAGCCTGTGTGCAAGCACAGGTCACCATCCACACCTCCCCTCCCGGGAGCCTGTGCAGCCCACCACTCCCAGGGTCCTGTGATCCAGGGACAACTTCCCTGGGAGAACACACGGCGCACCTTAGGCTGGTGCAACGTCATGCTGGCCTCTGCCGCCGCAGGCTCGCCCCGCACCCATACCCCTCCCTCCCCCCGGCCTGAGTGAGCCAGAGCCCCCGAATTAGCTGCTCCTTTAACCCCGTCCTGTCGGGGCAGGGAACAGATGCCCTCAGGCGACCTACACGCAGAGGCAGGTCCAAATCCAAAGCTGGACCCCAGGAGCTGTGCGAGCGAAGAAGAGAGAGGGAAATCTCTCCCAGCAGCCTCAGGAGCAGCGGATTAAATCTCCACAATCAACTTGATGTACCCTGCATCTGTGGAATACCTGAAGAGACAGTGAATCATCCTAAAACTGAGGTGATGGACTTTGGGAGCAACTGTACACTTGGGGTTTGCTATATGTGACAGACGAGTTACTGATTTTTATGTTTATCTAAGTATAGTTCTTAGCGCTTGTTATCATTGGTGGATTTGTCTATTGGTTTGGTTCTCTTCATTTTTTTTATTACTTTTTAAAATTCTTTTATTTTAAGAATATATTTTTTATTTTATTTTATTATTTTATTTATTTATTTTTTTTTCTTTCTTTTTTTTTTTTCTCCCTTTTCTTCTGAACCGTGTGGCTGACTGGGTCTTGGTGCTCCGACCGGGTGTCAGGCCTGAGCCTCTGAGGTGGGAGAGCCAAGTTCAGGACATTGGACCACGAGAGACCTCCCGGCCCCACGTAATATCAATCGGCAACAGCTCTCACAGAGATCTCTGTCTCAATGCTAAGACCCAGCTCCACTCAATGACCAGCAAGCTCCAGTACTGGACACCCCATGCCAAACAACTAGCAACACAGGAATACAACCCCACGCATTAGCAGAGAGGCTGCCTAAAATCATACTAAGTTCACAGACACCCCAAACACACCACCAGACGTGGTCCTGCCCACCAGAAAGACAAGATCCAGACTCATCCACCAGAACACAGGCACCATTCCCCTCCACCAGGAAGCCTGCACAACCCACTGAACCAACTTTACCCACTGGGGGCAGACACCAAAAACAACGGGAACTACAAACCTGCAGCCTGAGAAAAGGAAACCCCAAACGCAGTCAGTTAAGCAAAATGAGAAGACAGAGAAATATGCAGCAGATGAAGGAGCAAGGTAAAAACCCACCAGACCAAACAAATGAAGAGGAAATAGGCAGTCTACCTGAAAAAGAATTGAGAGTAGTGATAGTAAAGATGATCTGAGGGACTTCCCTGGTGGCACAGTGGTTAAGAATCCTCCTGCCAATGCAGGGGACATGGGTTCGAGCCATGGTCTGGGTAGATCTCACATGCCGCGGAGCAGCTAAGCCTGTGTGCCACAACTACTGAGCCTGCACTCTAGAGCCCTTGAGCAACAACTGCTGAGCCTGCGTGTCGCAACTGCTAAAGCCCGTGCACCTAGAACCCGTGCTCCGCAACAAGAGAAGCCACCGTAATGAGAAGCCCACTCACCGCAACAAAGAGTAGATTCCGCTTGTCGCAAATAGAGAAAGCCCGCACAGCAACGAAGACCCAACACAGCCAAAAATAAATAAATAAATTTATATATATTAAAAAAAAAGATCCGAAATCTTGGAAACAGAATGGAGAAAATACAAGAAACGCTTAACAAGGACCTAGAAGAACTAAAGAGCAAACAAACAATGATGAACACAATAAATGAAATTAAAAGTTCTCTAGAAGGAATCAATAGCAGAGTAACTGAGGCAGAAGACCGGATAAGTGACCTGGAAGATAAAATAGTGGAGTAACTACCTCAGAGCAGAATAAAGAAAAAACAATGAAAAGAATTGAGGACAGTCTCAGAGACCTCTGGGACAACATTAAACACATCAACGTTTGAATTATAGAGGTCCCAGAAGAAGAAGAGAAAAAGAAAGGGACTGAGAAAATATTTGAAGAGATTATAGCTGAAAACTTCCCTTATATGGGAAAGGAAATAGTAAATCAAGTCCAGGAAGCTCAGAGAGTCCCATACAGGATAAATCCAAGGAGAAACACACCAAGACACATATTAATCAAACTATCAAAAATTATATACAAAGAAAACATATTAAAAGCAGCAAGGGAAAAACAACAAATAACATACAAGGGAATCCCCATAAGGTTAACAGCTGATCTTTCAGCAGAAACTCTGCAAGCCGGAAGGGAGTGGCAGGACATATTTAAAGTGATGAAAGGGAAAAAGCTACAACCAAGATTACGCTACCCAGCAAGGATCTCATTCAGATTTGATGGAGAAATTAAAACCTTTACAGACAAGCAAAAGCTAAGAGAATTCAGCACCACAAAACCAGCTTTACAACAAATGCTAAAGGAACTTCTCTAGGCAGGAAACACAAGAAAAGGAAACGACCAACAATAACAAACCAAAAACAATTAAGAAAATGGTAATAGGAACATACATATCGATAATTACCTTAACTTTAAATGTTTTAAATGCTCCAACCAAAAGACATAGACTGGCTGAATGGATCCAAGACGAGACCCGTATATATGCTGTCTACAAGAGACCCACTTCAGACCTAGGGACTCATACAGACTGAAAGTGAGAGGATGGAAAAAGATATTCCATGCAAATGGAAATCAAAAGAAAGCTGGAGTAGCAATTCTCATCAGACAAAATAGATTTTAAAATGAAGACTATTACAAGAGACAAAGAAGGACACTACATAATGATCAAGGGATCAATCCAAAAAGAAGATATAACAATTGTAAATATTTATGCACCCAACATAGGAGCACCTCAATAATTAAGGCAAATGCTAACAGCCATAATAGGGGAAATCGACAGTAACACAATAATAGTGGGGGACTTTTAACACCTCACTTACACCAATGGACAGATCATGCAAAATGAAAATAAATAAGGAAACACAAGCTTTAAATGACACATTAAACAAGATGGACTTAATTGATATTTATAGGACATTCCATCCAAAAACAACAGAATACACTTTCTTCTCAAGTGCTCATGGAACATTCTCCAGGATAGATCATATCTTGGGTCACAAATCAAGCCTTGGTAAATTTAAGAAAATTGAAATCATATCAAGTATCTTTTCTGACCACTACGCTATGAGACAAGATATCAATTACAGGAAAAAAAAACTGTAAAAAATACAAACACATGGAGGCTAAACAATACGCTACTGAATAACCAAGAGATCAATGTAGAAATCAAAGAGGAAATCGAAAAATACCTAGAAACAAATGACAATGAAAGCACAATGACCCAAAACCTATGGGATGCAGCAAAAGCAGTTCTAAGAAGGAAGTTTATAGCAATACAATTCTACCTCAAGAAACAAGAAAAATCTCAAATAAACAACCTAACCTTACACCTAAAGCAATTAGAGAATGAAGAACAAAAAAACCCCAAAGTTAGCAGAAGGAGAGAAATCAGAAAAATCAGATCAGAAATAAATGAAAAAGAAATGAAGGACACAATAGCAAAGATAAATAAAACTAAAAGCTGGTTCTTTGAGAAGATAAACAAAATTGATAAACCATTAGCCAGACTCATCATGAAAAAAAGGGAAAAGACTCAAATCAACAGAATTAGAAATGAAAAAGGAGAAGTAACAACTGACACTGCAGAAATACAAAGGATCATGAGAGATTACTACAAGCAACTATATGCCAATAAAATGGACAACCCGGAAGAAATGGACACATTCTTCGGAAAGCACAACCTTCCAAGACTGAACCAGGAAGAAATAGAAAATATAAACAGACCAATCACAAGCACTGAAATTGAGACTGTGATTAAAAATCTTGCAACAAACAAAAGCCCAGGACCAGATGGCTTCACAGGCGAATTCTATCAAACATTTAGAGAAGAGCTAACACCTATCCTTCTTAAACTCTTCCAAAATATAGCAGAGGGAGGAACGCTCCCAAACTCATTCTACGAGGCTACCATCACCCTGATACCAAACCCAGACAAAGATGTCACAAAGAAAGAAAACTACAGGCCAATATCACTGATGAACATAGATGCAAAAATCCTCAACAAAATACTAGCAAACAGAATCCAACAGCACATTAAAAGGATCATACACCATGATCAAGTGGGATTTACCCCAGGAATGCAAGGATTCTTCAATATATGCAAATCAATCAATGTGATACACCATATTAACAAACTGAAGGATAAAAACCATATGATCATCTCAATAGATGCAGAAAAAGCTTTTGACAAAATTCAACACCCATTTATGATAAAAACCCTCCAGAAAGTAGGCATAGAGGGAACTTACCTCAACATAATAAAGGTCATATATGACAAACCCACAGCCAACATCGTTCTCAATGGTGAAAAACTGAAACCATTTCCACTAATATAGGAACAAGACAAGGTTGCCCACTCTCACCACTGTTATTCAACATAATTTTGGAAGTTTTAGCCACACCAATCAGAGATGAAAAAGAAATAAAAGAAATCTAAATCGGAAAAGAAGAAGTAAAATTGTCACTGTTCGCAGATGACATGATACTATATATAGAGTATCCTAAAGATGCTACTAGAAAACTACTAGAGCTAATCAATGAATTTGGTAAAGTAGCAGTATACAAAATTAATGCACAGAAATCTCTTGCATTTCTATACACTAATGATGAAAAATCTGAAAGAGAAATTAAGGAAACACTCCCATTTACCACTGCAACAAAAAGAATAAAATACCTAAGAATAAACCTACCTAAGGAGACAAAAGACCTGTGTGCAGAACACTATAAGACACTGATGAAAGAAATTAAAGATGATAGAAACAGATGGAGAGATATAGCATGTTCTTGGTTTGGAAGAATCAACATTGTGAAAATAACTATACTACCCAAAGCAATCTATAGATTCAGTGCAATCCTTATCAAACTACCAATGGCATTTTTCACAGAACTAGAACAAAAAATTTCACAATTTGTATAGAAATACAAAAGACCCCGAACAGCCAAAGCAATCTTGAGAAAGAAAAACGGAGCTGGAGGAAACAGGCTCCTGGACTTCAGACTATCCTACAAAGGTACATTAATCAAGACAGTATGGTACTGGCAGAAAAACACAAATATAGATCAATGGAACAGGATAGAAAGCCCAGAGATAAACCCACAGACATATGGCCACCTTATCTTTGATAAAGGAGGCAAGAATATACAATGGAGAAAAGACAGCCTCTTCAGTAAGTGGTGCTGGGAAAACTGGACAACTACGTGTAAAAGAATGAAATTAGAACACTCCCTAACACCATACACAAAAATAAACTCAAAATGGATTAAAGACCTAAATGTAAGGCCAGACACTATAAAACTCTTAGAGGAAAACATAGGAAGAACACTCTATGACATAAATCACAGCAAGATCCTTTTTGACCCACCTCCTAGAGAAATGGAAACAAAAACAAAAATAAACAAATGGGACCTAATGAAACTTAAAAGCTTTTGCACAGCAAAGGAAACCATAAACAAGATGAAAAGACAACCCTCAGAATGGGAGAAAAAATTTGCAAATGAAGCAACTGACAAAAGATTAATCTCCAAAACATACAAGCAGCTCATGCAGCTCAATATCAAAAAACAAACAGCCCAATCCAAAAATGGGCAGAAGACCTAAATAGACATTTCTCCAAAGAAGATATACAGATTGCCAACAAACACATGAAAGGATGCTCAACATCACTAATCATTAGAGAAATGCAAATCAAAACTACAATGAGGTATCACCTCACACCGGTTAGAATGGCCATCATCAAAAAATCTACAAAGAATAAATTCTGGAGAGGGTGTGGAAAAAAGGGAACCCTCTTGCACTGTTGGTGGGAATGTAAATTGATACAGCCACTATGGAGAACAGTATGGAGGTTCCTTAAAAAACTAAAAATAGAACTACCATATGACCCAGCAATCCCACTACTGGGCATATACCCTGAGAAAACCATCATTCAAAAAGTGTCATGTACCACAATGTTCATTGCAGCACTATTTACAATAGCCAGGACATGGAAGCAACGTAAGTGTCCATCGACAGATGAATGGATAAAGAAGATGTGGCACATATATACAATGGAATATTACTCAGCCATAAAAGGAAACGAAATTGAGTTATTTGTTGTGAGGTGGATGGACCTAGAGTCTGTCATACAGAGTGAAGTAAGTCAGAAAAAGAAAAACAAATACCGTATGCTAACACATATACATGGAATCTAAAAAAAAAAAAAAGGTTTCTGAAGAACCTAGGGGCAGGACAGGAATAAAGATGCAGACGTAGAGAATGGACTTGAGGACACAGGGAGGGGGAAGAGTAAGCTGAGACAAAGTGAGGGAGTGGCATGGACATATATACACTACCAAATGTAAAATAGATAGCTAGTGGGAAGCAGCCGCATAGCACAGGGAGATCAGCTCGGTGCTTTGTGTCCACCTAGAGGGGTGGGATAGGGAGGGTGGGAGGGAGATGCAAGAGGGAGGGGATATGGGGATATACGTATACATATAGCTGATTCACTTTGTTATACAGCAGCAACTAACACAACAATGTAAAGCAATTATACCTCAATAAAGATGTTAAAAAAAAATGTCTTCAGCCTCTTTGGATTTTTAAAAACAATGAGAAGATCTCTCCCATCTTTGCCTTTTCCCCAATCCCTGTCATCAGAGGTAATGGCAGATAGGGGTTTGGTACCTATAATTCCCCAGCATTCTCTTTGCACGTATGTATCCATATGCACATATATACATGCAGAGTTTTAAGCAGTTAATTATAAACATTGGACCCTCAGAGCAGATATGAGCCCAAGCTCTGGATCTGAGTGCCAGCTGCATCACTTAGCAGCTCTGTGACCTTGGGCAAGATACTTTATCTCTCCACATTTTATTTTACTCATCTATAAAATGTGATAATAAAAATAGCTATGTCCAAGTGTTGGTGAACGGGTTCAATAAGATGATATATGTAAAGTGCTTACCTTAGTTTCTGCCCTATAGCAAGTGCTTCAATAAATGTTAGCTGTTATTACTGTTATGTGTTGTTCTATAATGTGCTTTTTCCTTTTAATAATTTATCATGCCATCTTTCCATGTCTGTAAATATAGGACTATGTTATAATAGGAAAACACACACACGTATGTACACACACATATACACACACACACACACACACACACACACAATACCTATTTACAAACCAGAGGACTGGTTTGGAAACTCACCGTCATGATCAATTTCAACCTATTTTATTGGTCATTTTGTGCACCCCTGCTTTTCTATCCTATAACCAGAGGGCTTGGCATGTTGGAATATTTGTCATACACTTCAGGAGTTCTTAGCCAGAGATGGCAACCCCATTCCCTACAGGTCTGTGGATAGAATATAAGGGATTAGTTAACTTGGAAAGGAAATTTTTTTCACTGACCTCTCACTGATTTTTAGCATTTCTTCAATTATCATTGTAGGCAACAAACCACAGTGGGATTAACACTTCCTGTGACTTGGTCACCATTGGAAATCATAGCTATTTTCATATATCATAATTGTTGGAGAATCTTCAAATATCCTTTAGGCCCATTGCTTCTTTGAAATTACAGTAGTTGTTAAACCTACTGCTAGATTTTTCCTTAATGTGCTAATAAAGAACAATGTGTATTGCATATATATTGCTATATCACAAGTTTGTTTTAATATTTCTTTAACTATATTTCAATGTAATTGGTTTCCTTTGAAATCCAATGTATTCTATTTTATTCATTTATAATTATTACACTGAGAAAGAACCCGTAGGCTTCACCAGATTGCCAAAATGATTCATACCACTAAATAGATTAAGAAGTCTCCTTGGGTTTTCTGACCAAGGTTTGTAGGTGTAGTTGATATTTGTCATACATTTTGGCTGCTTGGTATCTGAGGTCCTAATATTTGGGGGAATCTTCCAAATGATGAGGCATAGCCTGCCTCCTTGTATAGAGACTGAAAATGATAGGCACCAGCTCTCCTGGTTTCCATGAAGCTGGGGCACAGGCCCATCAAATAACTCATCAAATAACTCTGCCAGTCAAATACACCTGTCCTGGACTTGACTTTGAATCAGAAATTGGTGAAGAGGGAGGACAATACAGAATTCATTCTGGCAAAGAGAAGCAGCCACGTCCTCATTCTAGAGGCACCCGTAGTTGCAGTTCTAGAGGGAGCATGGGTGTCCAGCATTGGTAGTGTTGTGCCTATAGCCGTGACGTCTTCACTGCCTGTTGGGGATTCTGTAAGCTACCCAACATCCTTTCTTTAAAAACTTAATTTATTTTTTATTGAAATCTAGTTGATTTACAATGTTGTGCCAATCTCTGCTGTGCAGCAAAGTGATTCAGTTATACATATATGTATATATATACATATATACATTCTTTTTTTTAATATTCTTTTCCATTATGGTTTATCACAGGATATGGACTACAGTTCCCTGTGCTATATATTGGGACCTAGTTGTCTCAACATCCTTTTTTTTTTTGTTTCACTAACCTCCTTTAAATAAACCTTCTTTCTTAAGATAACCGGAGGGTTTCTGTTGGTTGTCACATGAGTCTTGGGCATAGGGGGTTATTGGAAGGCAAAAACCCCCTAGTTTTGGAAATCCATCTTGGAGATTGAGGACTCAGAGTGTCTCTCCCCTTTCCAAAAGTGCCATTTTAGTACATGGGTATTTCCACAGCAAGTGACTAATGGAGAATAATAATGGCAAGACCCACAGTGTGGTAGCCATTCTCCAAAGTGGCATCCGAGGTTCCTTGCTCCCTGATATTCACACCTGTGGGTAATTCCCTCCCACATTATTCCAGAGTCGGTCTGTACAGTGGAAGTGATGGACGTCATTTCTGATATTAGGTTATAAAAGGTTTTGGCTTCCATCTTGATGCTCTTTCACTTGCTCTTGGATCATTCACTGGCAGGAAAGCCAGCTTCCATGCTGTGAGCAGCCCTCTGGAGCAGCCCACATGGTGAGAATATGATGCCTCTGGCCAAAAGCCAGTGAAACACTGAGGCCTGCCAACAAACATGTGAGTGAGCTTGGAAGTGGATTTTCCACCCAAATCGAGTCTTAGGATGATTGCAGCCCTGGCTGACAGCTTGACTGCAACCCCATGAGAGATCCTGAGCCAGAACCGCCCAGCTAAGCTGCTCCTAAATCCCAGACCCTTAGAATATGTGTGAGATAATACATGTTTGTGATTTTAAGCTATTAAACTTTTTTTGGAGGGAGAGATGAATAATTTGTTACACAGTAATAGATAACTAAGATACAAGATTAAATAAAATGTTCTAGTTAGTATTTGCAGCTCAATAGATAGAAAGCATCATACAAGGATAGTTGGAGGCAATATGGTGAGTCTTTCCTTTATTATGCAGACAGTAGAATATATAACACACAAATGGATAATAGCCATTGTATATAAAGAGTTCCTATGAATCAATATGTTAAAGATCAACTACCTAATAGAAAAATGAGTGTGTGACCATGGGTAAGTCACTTAATCAGTTTCCCTATTTATAAAATTGGGATAATCAAGTCCCCCTTTCACAGATTTGTTAGAGTCATGCCTGGCATGGAGTAAGTACTATGTAACTGTACCTAAAACAGATAATTTCCATAGAGAAATATGACATGGTCTCACTTATATGTAGAGTTTAAAAATAGGCAAACTCAGAAGTAAAGTAGAATGGGGGTAATCGGGGTGGGGGTGGAGGATGTGAGGTAAATGGGGAGATGTTGGTCAAAGGGTACAAAGTTTCAGTTATGTAGAATGAATAAGTTCTAGAGATGTAATCTCAGGGAATTCCTTGGTGGTCCAGTGGTTAGGACTCCAAGCTTCCACTGCAGGGGCATGGGTTTGATCCCTGGTCCGGGAACTAAGATCCTGCAAGCCGTGTGGGGAAGCCAATAAAAAAAAAAGGAATAAAAAAGGTGTAATATCACAGCATGGTGACAATAGTTAACAATACTGTATTATATACTTGAAATTTGCAGAGGATAGATCTTCTGCACACACACATACACACACACGCATACACACATAATGGTAACTACTAGAGGTAATGGATGTGTTAATTAGCTTGATTGTGTTGTATATATACACAATGTGTATGTATATATTCACAAAGTATGTACCCTTGAACAACATGGGGGTTAGGGGCATCAACCCCCTGCACAGCAGAAAATCTACATTTAACTTTTGACTCTCCCCAAACTTACCTACTAACAGCCTACTGTTGATCGGAAGCCTTACTAATAACATAAATAGTTGATTAACACATATTTTATATGTTATATGTATTATATACTGTATTCTTACAATAAAGTAAGCTAGAGAAAAGAAAATGTTAAGAAAATCAAAAGAAAGAAAATACATATACAGTACTGTACTGTATTTGTTGATACTGCAAGTTTATGTCGTCTGTTTACAAAATAGTTGTCTGTTTACAAAATAAATTGTCTGTCAGTACGTATATCAACATTGTCTTATATGATACAAAACACGGTAGATGTTATATGTACTACTAATAATAGACATCAAAAATGAAAAGATAATGTGAAAAAGAAATTCATATTTATTTATAGGTATAACAATTCATGCACTGATAACAGAGTAGCAGTAACGTAAGCCTAGTGTAATTGATGGTGCCATGTATGATCTGTAAGTGTTTGTGTGCATAAGTTTTGATAAATTTGTTTTTTTTAATTTATTTATTTTATTTTTGGCTGTGTTGGGTCTTCGTTGCTGAGCTCGGGCTTTCTCTAGTTGTGGTGAGTGGGCACTACTCTTCGTTGTGGTGTGTGGGCTTCTCATTGTGGTAGCTTCTCTTTGTTGCAGAGCACGGGCTCTAGGCGCACAGGCTTCAGTAGTTGTGGCATGTGGGCTTGGTAGTTGTGGCTCGCGGGCTCTAGAGCGCAGGCTCAGTAGTTATGGCACACGGGCTTAGTTGCTCCGCGGCATGTGGGATCTTCCCAGACCAGGGCTTGAACCCGTGTCCCCTGCATTGGCAGGCAGATTCTTAACCACTGGGCCACTAGGGCGGTCCCAAGTTTTGATAAATTTTAACATTTTATAATAGCTTTGTGTATATTTTGTGGTAGTAAGTGATAAAATAGACTAGCATCTACATATATTTTATGCATTCATAACATACCTAACTTTTAAAAAAATTTTTCAATATTTCTAGGCTACGTGGTTTACCTACAGGTTTTAAAAAAATTGTCACAAATCTCCAAAAACTTTTCCAATATATTTACTGAAAAAAGAAACTCTGTAAGTGGACCTGCACAGTGCAAACCCCTGTTGTTCGAGGGTCAATTGTATATGTCAGAACATCTGGTTGTACATTTTACATACATACAATTTAAAAAGATATCTCACTGAAGCTGTTTAAAAAAAGATCAAATCGGTCTGTTGAAAAGAAAAAAGGAAAAAACCCTAAATACTCTGAATAATTGTTATAAAATAGCCAATAAGTTTATGAAAAGATGCTCTACTTCAGTAAAGAGTAGAGAAATCCAATCACCGTGCCTAGGACAGTGTCTAGCACATCATCAGTGCTCAATAAATATGTGTTGAATGAGTAAGACCTGGAAGATGGGAGGGAGACTGTACCTACATATAGCGTGCAAATGTGGTCAAAGAGATGCCAGGCAGAGGGAAGGGCAAGGTCAACGTCACAAGGAAGGAACAGGCCGGGCTTGTCTGAGGACAGTCAGGAACGCTGTGTGGCTGGAGCAAAATGAGCAAGAGGCTCCTAGGCAGGTCGCGGGGGATGTGAACAGACTTGTCAGCCATTGTAAGGACTTCGGCTTTTACTCTGGGCCAAATGAAGAGCCAGTGGTGGCTTTTGAGCAGAGGAGGGACATCCTCCAACGTACTCTGGCTGCTGTGCTCTGAATCGCCTGATGGGCCAAAGGGAGGACTCAGGCCAGGTGGTCAGCAGTGGAGGCGGTGACAAGTGGTCAGATTTTTTTTTAAAAAACAGCATACATTTATTATCTCAGTTTGAGATGATCATGTGGCTTTTCTTCTCTGGTCTGTTAATATGATGGATTATATTGAATGATTTTTTAAATAGTGAACCAGTCTGGCATTCCTGGAATGAACTCCACTTTGTCTTGGGGTATTCTTTTTTATATATATTGTTGTATTCAATTTTCTAGTATACAAGTGGTCGGATTTGAGATATGTTTCTGCAGGAAGAACCAGGGCCAGCATCACGGCCATGTGACCTCTGGTGTCACACACTATCCCTTGCTCAGCAGGACCCTGTACTTGGTTTCATGCTCTGCTGTCACCATCTTGGAATTCTTAATAACCTTTTGTAACAGGGAAGAGCCAAATCTGACTACATGTTGGATCTGTTTCTTTTACTTTAACCTTTGCTCCTCACTGCTTTTGTTCACTAAAAGGATACTGTTTATACATAATGGCCTGACTCAGGGAGCCCTGCCTGAATGTTAAACCCAAGTGTGTTTGTTCAGGGAAACATCCTGACCCTGTCCACCTGTGGATGGCTGCAAGAAAGAAGAAATTAACAGGTCCCCCACCCCGAGGCTGGCCATTCCAGGTGATATTTGCAACACTTATGGCCTTTTCACTTTACTTCCTCATCTCCTCCCCCTCTCTGTGCTACAAAAGAAACTGGCATCCAAACCGCGATAAGATGGTTATTTTGAGACTTTAGTCTGCCATCTTCTCAGTCTGCTGGCTTTCCTAATGAAGTTGTATTCCTTGCCTCAACACCTCGTCTCCGATTCATTGGCCTGTTGTGCGGGGAGCAGAGCGAGATTGGACTCAGTAAACACTTGGG
The DNA here is from genome assembly GCF_028564815.1 of Eubalaena glacialis. Taxonomy (NCBI): domain Eukaryota; kingdom Metazoa; phylum Chordata; class Mammalia; order Artiodactyla; family Balaenidae; genus Eubalaena; species Eubalaena glacialis. The sequence continues at coordinate 67,493,043 of NC_083728.1, read as the reverse complement.
ACGGGGCCCCATTTTCATTTGACACTGAGCCCCACAAATCATGAATCCGGGCCTGGATAGAACTGATAGGATTTGTCAAGTGATTGGATGTGGGGTTGGAGGGAAAGAGAGGTGTCAGAGATAATGCCAAGGTTTCGGTCTCAGCAACTGAAGCTGGAGTTGCCGTTGAGTGAGATGGGAAAGTGCAGGATCAGGACTAGGGAAAAGTGAGGCTTGCAGAGAGAGTTTTCTAGGACGTGGGGGTCCCTGGGGAACTAGTCCGGGTCCTCTTTGGGGAGAGTTTTCTCCCCTCAGCTTTCCAGCAGGGCCATGTCCCCATCTCAGGCTGACTTTAGCCTGACTGGCACAACCACCACACCAACAGCAGCTGTGTCCTCCTTGGGGACAATGGTCTGACATCAGAGGGACTGTGCATGACATTGACTTATGTTTAGAATTTCTCATTTCTCCCCAATGGCAACTGGAATAAAAAATCCTGAGGTTGGATGAGAATGGCTGAATACAGACCTTTAATTAAGAGTTAAAGACTTTAATCTGCCTATAACTCGGTTTTATTCCTAAATCCCACAATTTTGAAAAGAAAAGGCAATTGAGAGAACAAAAATGGCATCCAATACAAAGCCAGGAACACGTTAAGCCAAAACAATTGTGGTCTCTGGGGCAATTAAATTCTCCGCTCTTCAGATCTGGCAAGGAAAAGTGTTTCTTCTCCCCGTCTGAGCTGCAAATTTATCCCCAAGCTCTCCAGTTGTGCTGACTCAGCATGAAATATATTCCTTCTCTCCCCACAGACACCCCCACGGGCTGCGGGCTCGTCCACCTGTATCTTCGTCTGCCCCCTTCCTCCCAGGTAACCCAGATGAGCCTTCGAACTAAAATGAGGCTTCATTTTACTTCTTTTTTTGGCCACTGGAAAAATGGGGGGGAAAAGCGCATATACTTCTTTTTTAAAGATGCACATTTCCCACAATTTTTCAGAAGAAGGCAGGCGTTTCAGTCAGGAGGGAGGAGATGCCAACGGCTGACATGATTGAAAGGGAGAAAAAGCCCTTGTGTTTCTCAGATGTAAATAATTTAAGGTTTGGAAGTGCTCACCTTTGTACCCACTGAAACTGTTGGGAACTTGTGCAGTGGGGGAAAACAAAATTGCTGAGACAGGAGGGAGAGAAGTGAGCTTTACTGGCCTGGATTTGATTCAGCCAGGGGAGCAGCCGATGAGCCCTGGTGGAGGAAACCGGCCAATGCAGGGGAAGATTCCAGGAGGACGGGGACCCGCCTAGCACTCGGGGCGGGCTGTGGATGGGGACCCCTCTCCATCACGTGGGTTGAGAATTCTCATTGCTACAAAAAGGATGGCAGAGGCAGATGACTCCTACCAAGTGAAAGAAATGGGAAAAATATAGCAATAAGCAGTGTTAATGTAGTTCTTACTACATCCTAGGTAACCTTCTAGGTTGGTAGTTGGCAAATGTTTTCTCTAAAGGGCCAGGCAGTAGATATTTTAGGCTTTGTGCTCATATGGTCTCTGTAGAAACTGCAACTACTTAACTTGGTTCCTGTAGTGTAAAAATAACCAAGGACAGTATGTAAATGAATGGGCGTGGCTGAGTGCCAATAAAACTTTATTCCTGGACACTGAAATTCACATTTCATTTTTCATGTGTCATGAAATAGTCTTCTTCTTTTCATTTTCCCCAACTCTAAAAATATAGAAAACATTCTTAGCTTGCTGGCGATGCAAAAACAGGTGGCAAACAGTATTTGGCCCTTGGGTGATAGTTTCCTGACCCCTATTTTAGATACTTTGTATATGTTAACTCTTTCCATCCCCCTAACCCTGTAATAGTCACTTTGACAGATGAGTGAACACAGAGAGAAAAAGTAATTGCCAAATAGTTGCTTTTACGGGTTGAATTGTGTCCCCACCCAATTCATATGTTGAAGTCCTAACACTGAGTACTACAGAATGTGACTTTATTTGGAAATAGGGTTGTTGCAGATATAATTAGTTAAGATGAGGTCATTAGAGTGAGTCCTAAGTCAATATGACTGGTATCCTTACAAGAAGAGGAAATTTGGACCCAGAGATGTGTGCAGGGAGAACTCTTGTGAAGTTGAAGGCAGAGATCAAGATGATGTTTCAATTAGCCAAGGAATGCCAAAGATTGCCAAGATATCAACAAGAAACTGCAAAAGACATGGAACAGATTTCTCCCCTACAGCCCCCAGAAGGAACCAATGCGTCCATCACATGTTGATTTTAAAACTTTAAAACTGTGAAATGATAATTTCTGTTTAATCAGCCCTGTTTGTGTACTTTGTTGTGGCAGTCCCAGCAAACTAATGCAGTTACACAGCCAATAAGTGGCATAGCTGAGGTTTGAAGACAGTTTGATTTCAGAGGCTGGGTACTTAACTGCTGGGCTATTCAATCTTACCATAACTTTATAATAAAAATTAAATAAAGTGTGGCTTTAGAGCCTGACAGAACCAGGTCCAACTCTGACTACAAACTTCTATATGCTGTGTGACCTTGGGCAAGTTACTCAACCTTGCTGAGCCTCACTTCCCTCATCTGTAAAGTGGGAATTACAAGATAGCCATTTTATAAGCATATGGGAGGATGAAGATGATATACAAATAAAAGATCATCTATAATACAAGTAATATAGAAGCCCATGGCACATAGGAGATGCTCATGGCTGCTAGCCATTTTTGTTATTTGCTTACATATCCTTAGACTTTTATTACAATGTTTCCAATCTCACAAGATGCCATTTTGTTTTCACAATGGCTATTTTGTAGCCACTCTCCAGACAGGCTCTTAGAGGCTCTCCCCTACCCTGCACTCCTGTCCCCAGCACAGTATATGGCAGGCTTGACACTCCCTGTTTGGCCTTTTATATACAAGGTCACCAGCCACATTGGATTAGGCCCCGCCCTAATGACCTCATATTAACTAATTATATTAGTTTTTTGGTTCCGGATGATACTGTTGGAGGAGGTCATCGAGAGGACATGACCACTGGATGACTCTCAAGCTGGACCAGGGTGATTGGAGGCTCCTCACCCCTCCCCTGTCCTTGAAATTTACATTCTGCCCACTCTTCTCCTCCCACTGGGAGTCGGTTCAGGGATGCGGCTTTGAGGGAGTAAGGTGTTGGTGAGATCATGTGGACAGGATTCACGACTGAGCCCCTAAAGGCCTCTGTAAACTGTTGAGATTCTGGTGGGTGGATGCCAAGATCTACTTGGCTTGTGGCACCCAAGACAAGCCTCGTAGATTCCCTTGCTTGTTGTTAACCCTGCCTCCTACCAATCTGGAGTGGCTGCCTCCTGCTTCCATCTCTCCGTGCCCTCCGTGTACTCGGCAAGTTTCAGATTTTATACAGGAAGCTCCCGAAGTTTCTAACCCCTGGGCCACGTCTAGCAGAAGATTCTCTGCTGCTTGCAGGTGAGGCAGGGTGAAAGCTGCTTGCTAATTTGATCCGCTCTGCTCACTGCTTAGGGTTTGTCATCCAGAGAGGAGGTGAGGGGACTCAGATGGAGAATTTAGAGACCTTCCTTGGCTGTGTCTCGGGGGGCCTGAGAGAGTGAGAGATAAACTCTGAGGAGTTGGGTATGGGGATGCCACAGTTACACGAGAGAACTCTGGGACGTTCCGTGAAAGATCTTTTCAGAGAGCACTTTCTTTCACTCCCTTGTCTGTTGTTTGTTGTCAAATCAGGGTCCTCGTGTATTCTGATTTCCACTGACATTCCAGTTTGGATTCTTGAGACTAGAGAGAAATCTGTTCATTCAGGTTAAGACAAAGTTCTACCCTGTCATCCCCAGTCATGAATTCCTGGCTGGAATTCTCTCACTGCAGTCTTTTCCAACTGGACAAACCAACAGGGAGCAGGCCATTGGCAGAACAAGTTCTGGGGCCCAGGACAGTAGGTTTTGATAGGGGTCCAGAGTGTAGACAGTGACAAGATTCAAAGTAGGGGAAATCACCTGTGGAATTATGGCCATAGGCATCGGCGGCAGGAAGGGCCTCAGTACCTAATTGGGGGAATGTGCCAGAGAAGAGGAAGACAGACACATCAAGGGAGAAAAGCAGCAACAAACTTGGCAGAGGCCAACAACCCTGGTTTGAATCCCACCCCTGCCACTTAGTAGCTGTGTGGTCTTGAGGAAGATACTTAACTTCTCTGAGCCTTAGTGTTCTAATTTTTAAAATGGAATTAGCAATAGTTACCTTACAGAGTTGTTGTCAGGGTTAAACAAGAATATGGGAGTAATAATACAGCTCTTTCAGGGATGTAAAGAGCATAGCAGGACACCTGGTTCAAAGTGGGTGCTCAGTAAATGGGGGTGAGGAATGAGGTTGGTGCTCTACCCAGATCCACTTGGATCCCATTTTTGCATGACCCCTGGCTTTAGTTTGCTTTTACTTCCTGCAGCTCACACGTGCAGCTCTTTTTTGGAGAGACCCATGCTCTTGGGTTATGGAGCCTGAAAAGGGAAGTACCGGGCTATGTATGTGTCCAGAAGGCAGCGTTAAACCAAACACTGGAGGCCCATGTTCCCTTGCCCTGGCTTGGGACCATACACCACTGCTGTATGACTTACATTTCAGTTCCCTGTGGCATCAGGCTTAAGCCCCCTCTGTGGGATTCTGCCTGGGTTTGCACACTTGCTTCAGTCCCTCTCCTGCCCTGCCCTGCTTTTCCTCTCTCTTCCTGGTTTTTCCTGGGAACAATCCTTTAAGGAATCCCTTGCACATGAACCCTGTGTCTGGGGAACTCAATCTAAGAACCACAACCCTTGTCATGTTATATTCTAGTCTGAGTTTGGGGCCTCTGGAAATCACCAAATCCACAAACAAGAAAACCACACTGAAGTCCTTGCATAAGAGTTAAAGACAGAAGTACTATAGTTAAGATCTCTAAGTGGAAGACAAAGGAAATGTCAAAAAAGTCATTTTGGGGAGAGAAGAGATCAAGGTCCATTTGGCTTTTAAAACTTAAGCCAGAAGACTTAGTTTGAAGTTTTGATTCAAAGGTTTATAGAATTCCAAAGGGCATTTGGACTTGATTTACTACTTGGAATGATGGGATGTATGAGAGAGAGGCAGTGCTGGCTTCCTGCACAGCACATTTTATCCTTTCGGGTAGCAGTTTGAGTTACCAGTTAAGGCTTTGGTCTTAGTTGCAGAAATTTTCCATGTGAAAGGAAAAATGGAATCACCATATATTTAGGTGCTATCTACATGATTGGTTTATTTTTTCTCTTCCACACATGGAGACATTTATTGAACAGACACTTACAAGCAAATAGCACAGAACAACAGTATCATCTCTTCTGTATCTTGATTAAACCCCAGTCCTTTTTAGGTTAGTAGTTGTCAACCTCGGCTGCACCTGGGAAGCTTTTAAAAAATATTGATGCCTGAGATTCTGATGATATGGATCTGGGGTGTGGCCTGGGCACTTGAGCATAGGGTGGTTTTTTTTTTTTTTAATGTTGTCAGGTTTATTAAGGCTTAATTTTTGGTGAACAGTTCCATGTGTATGGACAAATATATCTGTCATGTAAGCATCACTCAAACAAGATAGACTTTCCTCACCCCCGAACTTCCTTCATGCCCCTTTATAATCAAATCCTCCCCCCACCCCAAGCCCTTGGCAATCACTGATCTATTTTCCATACCTATAGTTTTGCCTTTTCCAATTATCATTAAAATGGATGTGGCCTTTTGAGTCTGGCTTCTTCAAGTTGGGTTGTTTTCAGTTTTTGGCAATCATGAATAAAGCCACTGTAAAAATTTATGTATAGACTTTGTGTGAACATAAGCTTTTATTTCTCTTGGATAAATATCTAGGAGAGAGACTGTTGGGTTTTGTAGGTATATACTTAACTTTACAAGAAATTGCAAAGTTGTTTCCAAAGTGGCTGTACCATTCAGCATTTCTACCAGAAACAAATGAGAACACCTAACATTAGTTTTTTTTTAATTTTTAAAGCCATTCTAATAGATTTATCATGGTATTCCATTGTGTATTTAATTTGAATTTCTATAATGAAAAATCACGTCGAGTATCTTTTCATAAGCTTATTTGCCACCTACATAACTTCTTTGGGGGATGGGACTGTCCAAATCTTTGACATTTAAAAAACTGTTTAAATTTTAAAAAATGTTTTTTTGTTTTCTTTTTTATTCAGCACTACTGAAGTATAATTGACAAATAAAATTTTAAGAGATTTAAAGCGTACATCATGATTGTTTTATATATATATATATATATATATATACACACATTGTAAAAGGATTCTTCCCATCTAGCTAATCAACACATCCATCGCCACATATATATAAACTATATATATATCAACTATAGTTGATAACATTGTATTGTATAATTGAAATTTGCTAAGAGGGTAGAACACATATATTTGTATAAATATTTATAATTTATTTATATATAAATATTTATATGAATATATATATTTAAGTTCTACTCTTAGCAAATTTCAATTATGCAATACAATGTTATCAACTATAGTCAGTATGTTATATATTAGATCCTCAGACTTTATTCATCTTGTAGCTGAAAGTTTGTACCTTTTGCCAGCCTCTCCCTACTTCCTCCACTCCTACTCCCAGACTCTGGCAGCCACTTTCCTACTCACTGTTTCTATGAGTTTGACTTTTTTTTTTTTTTTAAAGATTCCACTTGTAAGTGATACCACACAGTATTTGCCTTTTACTGTTTGGCTTATGTCACGTAGCATAATGCCCTCAACGTCCAACCATGTTGTTGCCAATGGCAGGATTCCCTTCTTTCTCATGGTGGAATAATATTCAGTTTGTTTTCTTATTATTGAGCTTTGAGAGTTCTTTATATATCCTGGATATAAGTCCTGGCTCAGATACTTGTTTTGTAAGTATTTTCTCCTAGTCTGTGGCTTGTCTTCATTTTCTTAACAATACCTTTCAAGGAGCAGATATTAAAAAATTTTTTTTCTTTTATGGATGGTGGTTTTATTTTGGAGGGGGTGTTTCTGTTCAAGAAATTTTTGCCTGTCTTTAGGTTACAAAGATTTTTTTTCCTATTAAAAACTTTCTATTAAAAGTTTTATAATTCTAGGTTTTACATTTTACTCTGTGATTAATTTTGAGTTGACTTTTTTATATGGCATTGGCGGGGGTCATGGTTCAGTTGTTTATTATTATTATTACTTTGAATATGGTTGTTCAATTGTTTCAGTACCTTTTATTGTGAAGGATATTCTTTTTCCATTGAACTGCCTTTGCACCTTCATCAAAAATCAATTGACTATATATGTGTGGGTCTCTTTTCTGCTTCATTGATCAATGTGTCTGCACTTTTGCCAGTACTACACTGTTCATGGTAACTGAACAGGTAGCGTGTGTCCTCAATTTTGTTCTTTTTTTTCAGAATTAGTTGGGCTACTCTAATGCATTTGCTTTTCCATACAAATTTTAGAATAAACTTGGCAATTTCTATAAAAATCCTGCTGGGATTTTGATTGGGATTGCTTATCAGTTTATAGATAAATTTGGGGGTGTTGAAATCTTAAGAATCCTGAGCCTTCGCTATCTTAGACATGATATGTCTCTCCATTTAGTTAGATCTTCTGTGATTTCTCTCATAGGCATTTTATAATGTTTGGCATAAGAGCTTGCACATACGTTGTTAAATTTATACCTAAGTATTTCATGTTTGTTAGTGCTATAATAAATGGTACTTGTTTTAGCATTTTAATTCCAATTATTCATTGCTACTATATAGAAAAAACAATTGATTTTTGTATATTGACCTTAATTCTGTGATCTTTCTTAGCTCATTTATTAGTTCTAGTAGTTTTTTATATGTATTTTGGTATTTTCATCATAGATAATTGTGTTACTGTCAACACAGATGATCTTCTTTCTTTCTTTCTGATCTGTATGTCTTTATTTTTCTTGTTGTATTGTTTTGGCCAGGACCTCTAGTACAATGTTAACTAGGATTAATGAGAGTGGATACCTTTGCCTTTTCCCAATCTTAGGGGGGAAGTGTTCAGTCTTCCACCATTGAACATGCTATTACTTGTAGTTTTTTTGGCAAATGTTCTTACCAGGTCAAAGAAGTTACCTATAATTCCTATCTTGCTGACAGATCATATCATGCATAGACACTGAAGTTTTTGACTGCTTTTTATGAGTCTATTGATAGGATCATATGGTTTTCACTCTTCAGTCTGTTGGTATTGATTGATTTTTGAAGCCTGAACTAACTTTGCATTCCCAAGGTAATATTCCTAGGATACCTCATCCAGTCATGATATTTTATCATTCTTTTTTCATGGCTAGATCTCATTTGCTAATATTTTTGAGGATATTTGCATCTCTGTTCATTAGGGACATTGGTCCATAGCTGCACTATACAAGACAGTAATTCCTTGACACTGGGCTATATACATTTAAATATAAATAGACTAAATTCTTATATAAAATTAAAAATTTATTTCCTAAGTTACACTAGTTATATTTCAAGTGCTCAGTAGCCCCATGTGGCTAGGGGCTGCCATATTGTATAGTGCAGGTATTTCCACCAAAGCAGAAAGTTCTATTTGACAGTGCGGTTCTATAGTTTTCTTCTCTTTTTTCTAATTTCTTTGTCTGGTTTGGTATTAGTATAATCCTTGCCTAGAGAATGAGTTGAAAAGTCTTTCCTTCTTTCCTATTTTCTGGAAGAGCCTGTGTAGACCTCTGTGTAGAAGAACTATGGTCTATCTTGGGGAATGTTCCATGTGCACTTGAAAAAAAAATGTATATTCTATTGTTGGGTAGAGTGTTTTATAAATGTCAATTAGGTCAGGTTGTTGATAGTCTTGTCCAAGTCTGCTATATCCCTACTTGTTTTCTTCCTACTTGTTCTATCAAGTAGCACTGAGAGAGGGGTGCTTTTGTCTCTACCTGCATTTATGCATTTGTCTATTTCTCCTTTCAGTCTTATCATCTTTTCCTTCAAATATTTAGAAACTCTTTTGTTATGTATATATACATTTAGGATTGTTGTGACACTGGTAAACAGATCCCTCTGTTGTTATGTAACTGTTTCATGCCCCTGCCCCAGGGGTAGAAGATACTTTTCTCTTGCCTTTTCTCCTGCTACAGTGGGTCTCCACCTGTGCCTTGGATTTGCTGCCCTGCTTCCATCGTCTTGAGGTATGCATTCTGTTGGGCAGAAGGATCTGGATGAGGGCTTTTGCATTTAACCCAGCAGCATGATAGGACTATACCACCAAGGAAAGATCTTTCTAGTATCTCACCCTTCTTCTGATCTTTCTCCCAAGCACCTACTGATGGTCTATGGACAAGAGCTTGGAAATGTATACAAGCTTCCCTTGTGCCTGTGACTCTCAGGGATTCTGTAATCACATGCTAGCCCACACTTGGCCTCTAGAAAATTAAAAAAAAATTTATCTGAGTTCTTCTTACTCACTTGTATGCCTGGTGTCTCTTCATCCCATACTTTGTCACAGATGATCCTTGGAGGCGCCTTTCCGTGGAGTTCAAGCTACTCAGTTTCCCTGTGACCTCAGCTTTCAGATGCATTGAAGAAAAATTATGTTTTTGAAATTTATCTGCCTTCTTCTTGTTGTTGGGGTGGGAGTGAAGCTCCTTCCAGCTTTCTACATCCTAGGTGGAAGTAAAACTCTACATGACTGATAATTTAATATCTTTTTTTCCTTAAAAGTGTTCTTGCAAACTCCCAATATAGAAGAGGTCACCTCAGCATTATATGAAAAGTAAAGTCACTTTAATTAAAAAAAGAAAGGATTTTAGTTTGGTGAATGCTAGGAAGGCGCTCCTAAATGCTGCATAATTTAAAACCAGTATTTTGCAAGCCAGGTTTTATCCCAGAGCAAATTTTTAGGGGTAACTTAATAAGCCATTGGAAAGCAGGCTTATTCAAAAAGTGCTGACATCTTTCCCTGGCATGGTCTACTTTGTTTAACTGCAATTTTGCCATAATCCCATAGCTCTAGCAAAAGGGATTGTTCTACTAGGTGGTATCCATCTGTCCTTTGCATGGCAAATCCTCAGGTATAACTTTGTACATAGCCCACCCCCTTTCAATAATTAAACTTCATGTTCAGAGTGCTGTACTTTCTAAGAGTATACAGATCACAGGGAAAGAGGATTAACACTCAGGCCAGGCTCAGAAAGAGTGAACACATAGCAGTTACAGAGAGGAGTATATTGCTTAATAAGGATTTAAAAAAAAACCTTTTACTTTATTCAGAATTGTTAACTAGAGTCAGGAGACATGGAGCAAAGACAGTGTTTCTAGGAAAAGTTTCTATTTCTGAGACTTCATGCCCACCCAGGTCTCAGTGATGGCACCAATGCCATTGATTAGTTAATTTAATTTTTCTTAAAGAATGCTGGCTCTGGGAAAGTCCAGTGGGGTATACTGGAAAGAGCTTTCAGGACGTCTGCAGGGGCACAGCCCCATCATAGACTATGTGAATGGTGCTTGGTTTAGATAAACCTATATTTTAATGCTGGTTTTTCTTCTGAGTGACCTTGGGCAAGTCACTTCACCTCTCTGACTCTCAGTTTACTCACCGGTGAAAAGGGGCTAATAATCCTTATGTCTTAATGTTATTTGGTGGATGAAGTGATAAGATCTGTAAAACACTTTCCACAAGGCCTGACACTTAGTAAATGCTCAGTCACTGTGAGTTCACTTCTCCTTTTCCCCTTCTTGGGAGCTGTGCACAGAAGGGGACATGAAGTTGTCCTTTGACAAACCCTGTTCCCTAGGATCTTAATTTTATGAAAATACACAGTTCTACATTTGCGATGTTTGGAACCTGGAGGCATTTTTGCTGAATGGGTTGAATTTTGCACTTGTGCCCTAAGGTGATTTAGCTGTATGGGGTGCAATTTTATAAAATTTTAATAATTGTTTCCATTTTGCAATTTAGAAATCAGAGCAATTCTCCCCTTGGCTCATTGCTGGGGCTGATCTGTCCCTCAGAGAGGGTTGTGTTACTGGGGTCAGAGATTACAAAGGGCTTGGGTCTTCTGCATAACAGTTGATTAAATTTGCTAAGATTGTCTGGGTCAGATTGATGTAGGTTTGAATCATGGATTTGCCAATTCCCAGCAGCAGGATCCAAAGCACATTCCTTTTCCTCTCTAAGTCTTAGTGTTCTTGGTGACAAAATGGGAGAGGGATGCAATACCTACTTCATAGCATTGTGATAATCAATGAGATCATGCATATCATGCACTCAAAAATGTTATATAAACCATTTATTGAATATTTGCCATTTACTGGCCCTGGGCTAAGCACTTTATATGGATTATATAGTTTAATGCCCATTACAACTCTGTAAGATAGGTGATGTTAGTATTCCCATTTTATAAGGGAGGAGGCTGAGGTATGGAGCAGTAAGTAACTCAACATAGCCAAGATGGGGTGGTGATGGGATGTGAACCCAGGTCCATGCTCTTAACCCCATTACTGCACTCCCTTCCATTTTCTTTGGTTTCTGCTTCTCCCCAAACCACTGTGGAATTTAGAAATAAGTTTTGATATTTGGTGACATGTTAGTAGATTGCATGCCTAATATTGCCTTCTAAAAACATGTTTTGGAGCTTTTCAGCTACTCTCAGAGTAGTGAAAGCAGCAGAAGATATTTCAGGGGACAACTTCCCAATATGGCCACTCTTAATTCCCTGGTCTATCAGACATTTGAAGCCTTAGTTTGGTAAGCTCTTATCGGTGGGGCATGGGCTCTGGGGGCTAAGCAGACTGTGGACAGACAGTGGTGTCATGCTTCCCATAGGCCAGAGGAAAGATTGATTTTTCAGGGGAGCAAAATGACCAGCAGGAACTCTGTCTGAGCCCTTACCTCTTTAAAAACATGTCTGAAGTTTATTCTTTAGATCAAGCTTGATAAATGGAGGGGTGTTCCCTAGGTGGGAAAATAACACTGTGTGTTGAATCAGAAGCTTCTGCACTTGGCATATAGTCTACAAAGAATAGATGACATTTTGTCCTGATTTTTCTTACCAGTTTCCATCAGGTCCTACTTAACACGCAGCTGGTACTGTGAAGTGCAATGGCCAGTTGTTCCTTCAACCTCCAAAGGACTGTCTCCTGGAGAAGGTACCTTGGGAAGGGTTTCCCTGTATGGGAATGATTCCAGGAGTGATAATTTATGAACGCATTTTTGATGGTCTCCAGGTTTTCTCCAAAACTATGTTAATGAACAGGAGAACTTAATTTTCAACATGCTGGGCATTGAATACAATGATAGCACCTGATTCACAATTAGAAAGGTAATATTTTCTGAGACAGAATCATTTATAGTCTTTCTTGAGTCTCATTTGGATCTATGTTACCCATGTTACATAGCCAGACTAATGATGCAGAGGTAACATCAGAAGTTCTCTACATGAAATTCCCTTCTTTGTAAAAAAAAAAATGAGTTGATGACCAAGGCTTTAACTGTCTTAAATAAATGATCCACCATACAAAGAAATGTCATAGAAGCCTCCCAGAGAAATGGGCCTCCCAGAGAAATGGGCCTCCCAGGAGAAAGCATCAAATCCTTGCTGCTTTTCCTCAGTATACACTCTTGACTCTCACAGACTGTTGTTGATAGCTGAGCAGAAATAATAAAATCTTTGTGTAGTCCTCTCAAATTTGTAGCCATAAACGCAATGATCACTAATTATTTCACATACATTTTAGTCCAGCTATCTATGTACATCCTCTAGAGTACTTGCAATTCCGAAAAAAATATATATTATTTACTCCACTTTATAAATTAGGAAAAGGAGGCTAAGAAGGGTTAAGTAAATTGCTTAATATCACGCAGCTAGTGTGTTGTGGGACCAGGATTTGGACTCAGTCTGAATTACTTCAAAGCATCTGCCCATCCTATTACTCTAGCCACTAGAGGGTATCATGAAGGAAAAGATTCAGTTCTTTTCTTTTAATACCTTACATATAGTTAAGGGTCTAAGACATAACCATCACAATAAAAGGCTCACTGAGAACTTACTATGTGTCAGGAATTCTGCTCAACTCTTTGTAGAGATTTTCTATTTAATTATCTGAATAACCCCATGAAGTACATAGTACTACTATCCCAAATTGACAAGTGATGTTAAGTAGCTTTCTTTTTATCGTGGATTGGATCTGAGCTTCAAACCCCGGCAGTCTGACTCCAGAGTCTATTCTTTAAACTACCATTCCTTCCCAGGACTGTTGATCTGGGACACGGATTGTTCAGAAGAGAATTTAGTTGAAGTCAGGCTAAGTGAGGGGTTAGGCCATGTGAACAGAATCAATGGTAGCTGCAGTTAGGGAGTTAAGGGTCAAGTTAATGATAGGAGGTAAGTTGTCCATGGCAGCAGAACTTTCAGGACCATGGATAGCCACCCAAAGAGGAGTTTATGGTTGGTCTAAGTCAGGTAAAGCCCTCATCCTCAAACAAGGTTAATGTTACCTATCCACTGTCTTTATTATTAATTGACCTTCACACCCTTCTGGCTTGGCTTAGCTCCTCAGAATTCATGGAGTAATTTTCAGTGCCCTCATGAACTCTTGATGTCTGTAGTTGATGTGAGTAATTGTTTTGAGCTTCCATTGATATATAGAACGTCCAAGAGGGTCGTTGAGGATGAGTAGTGAGGAGCATGAGAGGACAGGAGAATTCTCAGCCCTTTCAATCAATTGGTTTGTCCTCTAACCACCCATTTTCCTCTAATTCAGGGTAAGATTAAAACTAAGGCCAGGGCGCTGACAATAAATGTGAACAGTTTAAAACAGTTCAGTTGCAGAATACAGGCAGTGCCACAAGGAAGCTCATGATTAATTGCCGAATGGAAGGTACAGTCAAATGCCACTGGAGGGTGAAATCATTGTAAGCTGCCGTATTCTCAGGAGAATTGAAAGATGTATTTGTCTAAGTGGAGATAAGGAGAGGGGTATTTCAGAAAAAAAGTAAAGAGCACATTAAAAAAGTACAGAGGTAGGGAGCTATAAAATGTCTAGTGGGGAATAAACAGGCTGACTTTTCTTTCTGGAGACTCATATTTGCGTGTGATCAGATTTGATTCTTATTTGTATGTATGTACACAAAATGTCATCAGAGTGAAGAAACATCAGATATGCTTTCAAGCCACTGGGGGCTGATGTGGATACAGAAAGGCTCATGCACCTCTTTAGCCAGACAGCTCTATCAGCACTGGATTTCTGCTCTAATTATAAAACATCATTGGAGACAAGCTATGCTGTAGCATTTCTCCCCAAGCAACTAGGGGGCCCAGAGAAGCTGGATTGTCATTTGCAGGAGACAAATGACAATGATCCCTTGAGATGTAATGTGCAGAAAAAATACAATCCTATTATGAGACTGTCATTGTAAAGGTTTCTTCTTGTTCCCAGCTCAGACAGAGGAGGGAGACAAGGTACCATGTTAGCAACAGGACTGAGATTTTACCCAGAGTATGGAAACATAAGCAGATCCCTGCCATTTCGGAAAAACAGTCCTTTGGGGTTGAATCAAATTAAATGCTATAACAAAAAAATGTTTTGATGTCCAAGAGAAGGAATATGGCTTAACAGCTAAAGTTCCACTACTGATAGACCTGGGAAGCCTTGGTGATGAAATTTAATTTCTACATTCTTTGAAGACATCACAGACTCCATTGTGCAGTAAAGAGGTTTCCCAAGTGGAATTCTGGAGTTCTGACCATCTTTAAGAGACCCATTGGCTGATAAAGGACATTGTCCTTAATTTTAATGAGGAAAAAGAAGACTGTGTAATGGGAGATAGAGGGTTAAATCCATTCAACTCAAACCATTGGAAATTGTGCTTAAGTGTATCTGTGCACGTGGAGGCTCAAACTTTGGTACCTAGCATGGTGAATATTAAGATAGTAATCCTTTACCAAGAAGTCATCCAGATTATTTCATGCCTGTTGCCTTGTACCCAATAAAGTACCAGCATGGTATATAGGAAAGGATAGGAGCTTTGGCATTGGAGAGATTTTGGGTTCAAGTCCTAGCTCAACTACTTTCTAACAGTGTGACCTTGGGCAAGTTACTTAACTTTTCTGAGCCTCATTTTTCTAACCTGTGTCATGGGGATACTTATCCTCTGTGTAAAACATTTGGGAGAGTGCCTGACGTATATTAGGTGCTCAAGAAATATGCATCACATGTTCCCACATTACGATCACAAGCAGTTGTTATATCGCTTCCTTTGTGAAGTGGTGGACACTTCTTTTTGTCTTCCAGTATGTTTCCCCTCCTCTTCACTACTTAACACTACTTTGATATCCCTTTGGAAAAAACCCACCTATTCACCCATCTCAGTCCATGTGGTTTGGGTAGAGAACTTTCTTTACTGCAGAGGTAGACATAGCTTCATCAGTCATGGTTTTCCATGTTCCTGCCCACAATAATTGGTTCAGGGATGGACATGTGACCCAAGATGGCCAATGAGACTTGATCCCAGTACTTTTATGGATCTTTCTGGAAGGAGAAACTCTATTCCTCTGGTGGTTGTTAAGAAGTATCAGATGGTTTCCCAAAAGGTTAAACATAGAATGACAACATGACTCATCAATTCCACTCCCAGGAAAATACCCAAAATAATTAAACACAGGTGTTCAAACAAAAGCTTATACATGAATGTTCATAGCAGCATTATTCGTAACAGCCCAAAGGGGACAACTCAAATGTCCATCAACAGATGAATAGATAAACAAAATGGATAAAAATATCCATATAATGGAATATTATTCAACCACATAAAGGAAGAAGTATCAGTACATGCTACACCATGGTTGAACCTTGAAAACATTATTTAGCGACAGCTTTGTAGGCACCCACCTCCTGCTGAAAGAAAAAGGCTGATAACAAACTTAATACAAATGGAAGGAAAGTATTTCCAAGGGCCACACAGCTCCACTTTTCCCACAGAAAGGAAGGTGAGATGCTCTTTGAATCCTATACTCCATTTTTCTCTTTTCATGAGCTTACTGAACAAGACCAGCTCAAATGCTGCTTTTTCCAGGAAGGATTCAAAGTTGAACTTAGTCACTCCCTGCCTTAGGGAGAAGTATTTATGTAAATGTCTCTTTTCCCCATAGGTTAGGGAGCTTCTGGGGGTAGCAATCATGTCTTATTCTTATTTGTATCCCTCACCTGTAATGCCTACTACAGTGCCTGGCACATAGTGTTTGCTCAGTGAACACTTAATTTGAAGAGAGAGTTGCTCATAATTTTGTGTGAGAGTAACATGTAACTGATTTTAGATCTTGTTTTGTTTACCACTTAGCATGATTCCTTAAAGTATGCACTTTATATAAAGTATAGCCATATGTGTATCTACCTATACCTACTTGACACTACACCTACATCTTCACCTACATCTACACCTACATCTACATCTACATCTATGTCTGAGTAGTACTACCTGAGAGAAAACGAAATCCTTCCCTATCTATGAAACACACTATACATTGAACTTGGGCCCCAAGTTCAAAAATCACTGAACGTACTATTCTGCATATCCCAGAGGTCATTGAACTACTACCTCCTGCAGTGCAACCTCCATCCCTGTCTCCAACTCAGTCATAATCATAAGGATGAAGATCAGTTGCCAGTTATTGAGTATTTGGTTTGAGCTGGGATCTCTAAGTTCTTCACCCACATAATTTTGTTCAATCCACACAACAGCCATTTGACCCAGGTTCTGTGATTATCCTCATTCTACTGATACACGGAGGCTGAGGGAGGCTCAGCTACTTGCCCAAGGTCACACATCCCGTTTGAGGGCAGAACCAGGATTCAAACCCGTTTGACCTCCAATCCAACGTTCCCAACCAGCACAACTGCCAAATGGGAAATTCTGCCCTAGTTGGACAATTCCCTTTCCCTGCCACCTCGTGCCCATCACCACCTCCTTCTGAGAGCTGAAGGGACTAAGAACCAGCATCTGATGAGTCTGAATCCTGCTGGTGTACCCTCTCTTTATGTGTGTGTCTCTCCAGTTTGCTGTAGTTCTGAAAGGGGCTTAGTTTGGGGCAGTTCTGATTTGGTAACTTCATGAACCCCAGAGGGCGGGAGTGGTCATGTTCTTGTCCTTGTCACTTCCCATTATGTCTGGAGATGTGCATGCAGGACCCTTCCTCCCCTACACCCCCCATTATATAGAGCATGGCGTGGGAGATGACATAGATGTGACAAAACCTTCAGAATCTGTTGCCGGGTACCACTGTCTGTCATCATCATTTTGGTGGAAGTCTCAAATACGTAAGCCCATTTTCCTCTAGAAATCAGGCTCAGGGAGACCCTGTCCTCACACTTCTGAGCCCTTAGGTGGAAGAGGAACTGAGTCAAGTTCCTGGGCCATTCTGGACCTATCTGGCCTCAGATCCATCCTTTGCCCTCCCGCTGCAGACCATGGTTCCCAGGCTCCCACATAAGCAGAGTTTCAGCTGAACTTGGCCAGTGGGAGGTGCTGATGGGAGACTGGCAGTCAGGAGGGAGGGATAAGCCATGGTATTTCTTTCTCCCTTTGTCTCCCGTGGCATCTCTGCAGCAGCGGTATCTCCTCTGTGGCTGCAGGTCCTGTGGGACAGACCCCGCTTTTGTCTTGGACTCAGTAACGCCCAACCTCCCTTGGTCCCTTGTCCTAGGGGTTGTGATCGATTCCTGCCGTTTATTCATCTTTGGCAGGACCAGGACGAGGATGAAACAAGTGAGGCTGAGTAATGCAAGTGTGGGGTCAGATCCTGTCTTTATTTAAAGTTTTGATATTTTCTTTATCATCGACTTTTTTCTGCATCAATCTAGACTTTTAAAAGTAAAGATCGTCCTTGACTTATGATGGGGTTATGTCGCGATAAACCCATTGTAAGTGGAAAATGCATTTAATACACCTAACCTACTGCGCAGCATAGCTGAGCCTAGCCTACCTTAAATGTGCTCAGAACATCTACATTAGCCTACAGTGGGGCAAAATCACTTAACAGAAAGCCTATTTTATAACAAAGTATTGAATATCTCATGTCATTTATTGAATACTGTACTGAAAGTGAAAAACAGAATGGTTGTCCGGGTACAGAACGGTTGTAACGGTACTGGTTGTTTACCCTGGTGATCACGTGGCTGACTAGGAGATGCGGCTCTTGGCAGCTGTCCAGCATCATTGGAGGGTTGCACTGCCTAGGGCTAGCCTGGGAAAAGATCAGAATTCAAAATTTGAAGTATGATTTTTACTGAATGCGTACCACTTTCACACCATCACAAAGTAAAATTGAAGTTGAACCATCGTAAGTCCGGGACCCTCTGTATTACTTTAAAGTAGGATTCCCACATTATTCCCTTTGGTACCTTGGTCTTTTGTCACCCAAACATCCCCAGCCTTAAAATCCTGCTGTTTAAAATACTCAAGTGATTTCTCCTCCCCAGTTACACACTGATAGTGTGCCTCACACAGATTTCGACTTACACGTCTCCATGAGGTAGGGATTAGTATTATATCCATTGTACATATGAGGACAGATGCTCAGAAACCTTTAGTGACCTGCCAATGCCACTGAAGCTATGATGGGGCAGAATTGGATCTCGAACCCAGGTCTTTGGGACTCCAGAATCCTCACTCTTAACCATTAAGCTCTGTGGTTTTATTATATATATTTTCAAAGGATTCAACTAAGAACAAAAATCCCATTGGATCAGGAAGAAACCTTTTGATTGTGGAGAACACTCTTAAAAGGGTCTCTATCTGGGCTCTTTGAAACTTGAAATTTATATGCAGAGAATACAACCATGTGAGGACAGGTGATATTGGGATGAAACTGGGCAGGTTTATGTTCTTCTCTGAGCTGATTTGTCTCAGTAAATCCCCAGCAAATATCACTTGTCTCATTTTCCTTCAATCCTTTTGTCTGAGTTTGAGTTGAAAACATTTTTTTCCCTCTTTCTTTGTAAATTCTCTTGATTTTGGTTATGTAACCAGGCCAGGCAGTTGCCTTTGCTGAACAAAAGTCTCAAATGAATAGATATCAATGGTAATACCAGTAATTAACAGTTTCTCTCTGCAGCACATGTCTGAAACTGCTTTTATTGATTTATTTTGACTCAGTTCCATATAGGGCAATTTTTCAGTTCACACAAACATATGCTTATCTCCTTTTGGTTCCAACCATTCTGAGCTTGTTTTTAAAGATTGTAATTCCTCAGGACAGCTCCGACAGGGGAGCAGATGAAACAGGACTGAGGTACCTCAAATTAACTGCAACCTTGAAGGGTTATTAATGAGTGGGAAGGATGGAGAACCTCAGTTTGGGGTTTGTTTTCTTTCTGATTTGATTTAAGCAGAACTTGGAGCTACATGGAGTTGCGTGTAGGAAGAGGAAAGGGAGATAGGAGGGGAGTCATCCAGGCAAAGATAGGAGTCAAAGAGAAGAAAAATGGAAGAGGAAGCACCAGTTGCCAATGTTCCCCTGACTCAGGTAGCTCTGCTTCTCTGGGATTCATCCCAGTGGTCCTATTTTTTTCCCCCTCAATCAAGGGAAAAATGCAGAGTATTAAAAGGGCAATTTGTTTGGATGGCTAGGAATGTCAAAGTTACTACTTTTCCACCACAGTTGAGCTCTTTCATTAAGTTGAATCTAGAAAACTTAGATGAAGCAAAGGAGAAGGGGGTGGGGAGGAAGCTAGTTTTAAATATTTCCAAATATTTTGTGGTCCTACATGCAGACACGTTCAACCCCCCCCACCCTCTCTCTCTCTCTCACACACACACACGATACAGTTGAGATTCCACTGAACATGCCTACAGAACATAATACTACTGAACATATTATTCTATGACCTGTTTTTCAAATTAGTGATGCATCATGAACCCGTTTATGTGTCAATAATTATACTTCTGTGTGATCATTTTTCATGGCTGAATAGCATTCCATTGGATGGATGTATATAATGTATTTAACCAATCACCTAGTGTTGGATATTTAATTTGTTTCTTTTCTTTTCCTTCCTGGCCTCTTTTACTTTCCCTATCTCCTTACTTCCTTCCCTCCCTCCATCCTCCCTCCCTTCCTTTCTCCTGTCTTCCTATTTAACCATTCTGAAATAAACAACTTTGACTTTCTTCATGAATTGGAAACATTTGCTTAGGACAGATTCTTAGCTGCAGATTTTGGGTCAAAGAGCGTGCCAATTTTTAAGCTTCTGATGCATTCACTACTCTTTCCTCTGAGAAGATTGTACTGATGCATACAGGAAATATGGCAATTTTAACCCCAGAATTACCCCATCCCATGATTCTTCTCTGAAGGTGTAGTGTTTGCACTGAGAACTCTAGGATGGGTGTAAGTTAACAAGGCAAGGGTGAGGGATGGTGATAATAGTGGTGGTGGTGATGGCAAACATTATGGCAGAGGAAGCCACATGTGTAAGGAACACCTGGCAGGAGGGAGTAAAAGACCTTCAAAGAGGCAGAGTCAGCACAAAAAATAAAGGAGGAGGGTGCATTATTCAGGATTCTTGAGATTTATTACAAGGAAGTAGCTCATGTGATTATGGAGTCTGGCCAGTCCCAAGATTGTAGTCGGCAAGCTGGAGACACAGGAGAGCCAGTGTTTCAGTATGAGTCCAAAGGCAGGGAAAAAAAAGCAAAAAACAAAAAACCTATGTCCTAGCTCAAGGCAGTCAGCCAGGAAGAGTTTGCTCTTATTTGTGGGAAGGTCAGCCTTTTTGTTCTATTGAGGCCTTCAACTGTTTAGACGAGGCCCACCCACATTGGGGGGGACAATCTGCTTTATTTAGTCTACTGACTGAAAAATTAATCTCATCCAAAAACACCTGCACAGACACACCCAGAATAATATTTGACCAAATGTCTGGGCATACTGTGGCCCAGTCAAGTTGACCCCCAAAATTAAGCATCACAGGGGGAACATGAGTGGAGGTTCCAGAGTGGGCAGTAGCGGAGGGATTGTGGATGGAAGGAGAATAGGACCATACAAGGCCTTGTGGACCGCATAAGGGATTTTGATTTTCATCATAAGAGATATTGGAAGCCACTAAGTGGTTTTAGCAAGGCTGGAGATGCGGTGACATAATCACATTCACAATAACCCTATGAAGTATGAGGGGAAGGCATTGCTTACCCATAGGACAGATGAAAAGACTGGGCTAGAACTTTTAAGTAGCTCGCAGAGGTCTTCTCTCACTCCACAGTACAAATTAGGGTTCTTTCGCCCATGCTAAACTGCTACTTGTGGGTCCACGTATGCATAGAGAACTTTTGCAAGGCATCCCCCAAATACACTGATTCACCCACATCCCGTTACTTCAACTTTGAAGTGCCAAGGAGTTAATGTCCCCAGAAGCCACCCAATGGCAGATGGGGAGCTAGTGGGTAAATACTGCAGCCTGGCAGTCCCACACTGCGGAATCGTCCCGAGGTGCATGCCCCCCAGTTCTCTCCCAGAGCTCCCAGTGGGACTGTGCTCCCGTTGCCCAGAGCAATAATCTTTTTTGATAACACAGTCTGTGTTGGCCGCTTCCTCACCTCTTCACTAACCTGCTGAGGTTTCCCGAGACCACTTCCCCAATAAATAATTTACACTTAAGTCTTGTCTCAGGCTCTACTTCTGTGGGAACCCAGCCAAGGGCAGGGACACTCTTTCCAGGACATTCTTGCTTCTGTGCAGTTCTGCTGTGAGCACTTGGAGCTTGGCAGGCACTTGGACTCCGCAGCTGGACGTTTTAGTGATGAGCGCGGGGCCAAGACTCTCAACATTTTTTCCTCTTTCCCACTCATGACCTCAGAGCCGGTGTCAGGGAAGGACCTCTGGGGGCGATGTGCGTAAACCTTGCCTGCGACGCGTTTCTGCTTAGGGCAGGATTTGACAGTGGGTACCTGCCAGCATGTCAGCAGCAGTGTTGACACCATGCATGGGGCTGAAGGATTAATCACCAGCCTCTGCCAAGTCCAGGATAACACGCCTGCCATCTTCTCACCTCTGACACTCCTGCTACCCAGCGGATCCCCAGGGCTCCATCAATAATTCATAGAAGAACCAACGGCATCAGGACTCTGACACACTTTCCAACAGTCAACCAGATTCTGGCTTTTTTCCTACCTTCTGGGTCAGGCCTTGTGCTCTGGTTTCCTGAACTGCAGGTGGCATCAGGAGAAGAATTAACTTCAGGGCTGTCATTTCCCAGGGACGCCAGTACTAGGGATGCAAATTAAATACTCATAATTAGAAGATGCCTTTCTGCCAGGTTTCTTTAGGGAAAACTTCCTCCTCATTCTGTCTGATATTCCCATGGAGACGAGGGGGGAAAATTCATATCTGGCAGCAGGCTGTGGTATCAGAAATAATGGCTCGAGGCACGAGGAAAACGTAATCAATATATACCTGCTGAGAGGTCCCATGATGGGAAGGAAATTGACTCTGTTCCCCAGTGCATATAGCCCATGTTGGTGTCCTGCTTTCTTTGTGTATTTGGCAGAGGGGGAATGCATAATCGTGGTTCTTCAGGGGAAAAAATACCCCATGAAACCATTACGTCGTCATCAGTCTATATAAGATAATCCATTGCTGGGGGCGGGAGCTTAAAATATCCAAGCAGGTCTCCTGGTTTTCTGCCTGCTTTCTCTTTGTTTGTGCCCAAACTCTTGCAATCTGGCAATATACTTTTCCTTTCTGCCTTCTACCCCTTGCCCCAAACAAATAATAATTGATGACACTTGTTTCACAATGTATGTCACCTCCCTGGAGAAGTTTCTTGGGGAAAAAAAAACTTACATGGGTTGATCATGTATCTCTGGACTGTTTTATCATAGATCTGAAGGTCTGAATATAGAGATAGCCCTAAAACTCTAATGCATATCAACTAGATGATTTTTTTTTTCCTCAGCAGAAGTATATAGGTCTGAGTTTCTGTTTGCTAATAAAATGACAGCATGGATGATAGTGACATGAAGCAGAAAAGCGATCTATGGTTTGGAAAACAAATAGGAAGCAAGGGAGGCACGACCTGGCCAGGACTTGGTCTTAAGACCAGCCAGTGTGGGGTATCCCCGTTGGTGTGGTTGCCCTGGATATTGTTATTTTGCAACTGTGCTCCAAAGCCAGCCTCAGCTACTTGAGTATCTCTAAAGATCGCTGTCTTTGCATCCTCTGTTCAGTGTCAAGCCCTGGAGATGGGCACCTACCAGCTGAGCTTCAGCCATGGCCATCGACCTAGCTTCCAGGTACCAGAGACAGGCACCCCATCCCTTCCACCCCGTAAGGGGAGTCTTTGAAAGGGCAGTCTTTTCCATCACCCACCCATCCTCCTCCCTCTTCGTCTTCCCCCTTTGCTTTCTCCTATCATTTTCCCACCCAACATATAATTTACTCAGCTATCATGTTTATGCTCTGCCATCCCCCACTAGGATCTGAGTTCCATGAGAGCAGGATTTTGGTCTCCTTCACTCACTGCTAGATCCTAGAACAGTGCCTGGCACATGGTAAGCACTTAATAAATATAGGTTGAAGGAAAGAATCAATGAAATGGGAGGGATGGTTTGGATGCTGGGCTCCTCCAAAGGATGAATATCCCTGGCAAGAAATATTTCTCATTCTCGATAAAAGGAACAATCACTTTTAGGAGCTGGCTCTTTGTTTTTAGCAGGACGAGATCATGAGTAACTCACGCACTGCAGAGAGAAATGCTGCGCTGTGACATTTTCCCTCAGATTTTCTTCTGTGCAAAGTTGATATTTATAGCCAGTGTCCACCGGCCTCTGCTTATCTGCAAAGTGTGTCGTAGAGGCCTCACCAAGGATCCTGGATCATAGCAGAGTTATGGGCAGACCCATCTCTTTATACCTCGGGCAGAGAATAAAGGGAGAGTCTAGTTCCTCTGCTAAGAAGGACCATTTGGGGAAATGGTACCACTGGGCACGGGGCATTTGGGGTGGCGGGTTTGTGGGGAAAAAATGCAGACTTAGTTGTTTAAGCGCCCTCAGCCCGATCACGTGCTTAAGGAGCAACATTTATTGACCATCTACTATATGCCAGGAGCTCTTCCAAGCCTTCCACATGCTCTGATCCTTTAATCCACCATACTGTTATCACCATATTGCAGCTGGAAAACTGGGACACACTTGAGATCTATGTGAGCCGTGCCAAGTTACATGAGGACTTTCGCCCTTTCAGAGTCACGGAGAGGGACCTGGCTGCGACACCAAGCCAAGCTGTCCTCTTCTGAGGACAAGAGAGGAAGGTGCTTGCCTGAGAGCTACCCATTATACCCAGCACCCAGGTGCCCCGAGGAGGTTGTGTTGACAGGGATTTAGCCCAGTGGGCTCTCGGTGTTTGATTGTGCGGGGCCGTGCAAGAATAAGATGTATGGAAGAGAGAAAGTTGCGGGGCGCAGGTGCTAGAAGATTCCAGGACTGCTTATGACTGCCCTATAGAGAGAATCTTTCACTGCCTTCACACCTGGATTTTGGAGTAAGGCTACTGAGATTCACCATCTGCTTCTGCCCCTAATTCACCACCACAAAGGAAACACCTCGAATGTTGGCTGTTATTGCCCTTAACACAAGGGATTTGGGGAAATGCAACATTTTTCTTGCTATGGCATGGTGCTAATGGAGCCACAGTTGGTGTAGTCACTGCGATCAAATGAACATAAACTCAAAAATGTGCCTTTATTCTGGGGCCAAGGAATTAATTAGGTGTGCGTTGGAGAGGGATTAAGATACAAGATGCCAGCTAACATGCAAGATCTCCAGTTAAATTTGAATTTTAGATAGACAATGAATAATATTTTAATATAAGTATGTCTCATGAAATATTTGTAACATACTTATATGAAAAAATTATTCATTGTTTATTTGAAATTCAAATTTAACTGGGCATCCTGTACTTTTATGTGCTAAATCTTGCAATCCTAAGAGTTTTGCTTTGTCTCTGGCTATTCCTGGCCTTATATTAGCCTCTTTCTCCCCGCTGCTTGCTTAAATGTGAAATCAGAAGTCATAAAAGACTTGACACAATGACAAGAATTTTAATGGCCTAAGGCATTAATTCATCCTTGACAGGAGACATATCCAGTCTATTTAGGTTCAGTGATTTGAAATGGCACATTTTCATATTTCCCACCCTCACTCCATCCCCACCAAGAATCAGGATGGATTGGGAAGCAATTTATTCCATTCTTAGGAGTTTGAGGGAAAACGTCTCCTTGTGAAGAGGGTGAGGATTTAAGGCCTAAAGGTAGATGTTGGAGGCCCTTTGGGCGGGATTTAATTCCACTCTGCTTGCACTCTGCTGCTAATTTCTTTAACAGTCATGAGCATACAGGTGTAGCTAGCAATGCAGAGGAGAGACATGTCCCAAATCTGGATGATTAAGACATGTTTTTCTCATTTCCACCCTGTAATTTGAGATGTTCTTGATTTTCATTTTTTGCTCATCATCAACTAGCAGTGGCACCAAACATTTTAATGTTTAAAATCTCTGCCCCCTACCTCCCAGACTCTCTCTCAAGCCATTTACGGTGTCTAGATATGCACTTGATCCCAAAAAAGAGCCCTGCAGTGAATCTTTACACACAAGTGAAAATTTCCTTTTGTAGTGCAAATTACCCATCTTCCCCATTTTATGAATTTTGTAAATGTTTAGGCTTTTGTATATTGATTTTTAAAAAAGCGGATGTTGGGCTTCCCTGGTGGCGCAGTGGTTAAGAATCCGCCCACCAGTGCAGGGGACAGAGGTTCGATCCCTGGTCCGGGAAGATCCCACATGCTGCGAAGCAACTAAGCCCGTGCGCCACAACAAATGAACCCGCGCTCTAGAGCCCGAGAGCCACAACTACTGAGCCCGTGTGCCACAGCTACTGAAGCCCATGCTCCTAGAGCCCGTACTCCACAACAAGTGAAGCCACAACAATGAGAAGCCCACGCACCGCAACGAAGACCCAACACAGCCCAAAATAAAAACAAATAAATAGATAAATTTATTAAAAAAAAAAACGGATGTTTGTGTATGCCACTGGCTGTCTAGACCTCTGTTCCTCTCTTTGTTCCTCCCCATCATCCTCATCCTCTTCCTATTCATCGTTTTTGTGTTAAACTCACAATTAAGCATTACCATTTAGAGCAGTGATCTTCAAACCTGGCTACATTTTCGTGTTGCAGGGGTAATTAAAAAACCTATGGATGCTCAGAGCACAGCCCCAGAGACTCTGACTTAAATGGTCTGAGATGCGATACTGCCGAGTGATTCTAGCTGCAGCCAGGTTGGAGGACCACCAGCCTAGAGGTAAAAAATAGCCTGAACTGAGGTGTCTGGATTCCCATCCTACCTATGATGTGTCCTCTGGCAAGTTACCACCTTCCTGAGGCTCAGTTTCCTCATCCATAAGACGGGGGTGATTGCAGCAGAGTTGAGTAGTTGTGATAAGAGACCATGTGACCCACAAAGTCTAAAATATTTGCTCTGAACCTTTACAGAGAAAGTTTGCCTTAACTTAACAACATAACATAAGCCTGTACCATAAACCTCATTTATGTCCTCATGGAGTTCCCAGGCTAGTGGGGGGAGACACTTTAAATACCTCCCATATATTCCAGTAAAGGCACAGTGTGGTATCATGGAGACAGTCTGGGATTGGCTTCTTTCCTCAAATCCTCCCCAAACCATACATTTGACCTTAAGTAACCTGCTTTTTTTTTTTCTTCCCTCTGAGCCTCAGTTTCTTCATTTCTGATGTAGAAGGGTGGGGCTAGATGATCTCTAAGGGCTCTTTCAGCTCTAGGATTTTCTGATTCCATCCCTGGCATCCTGTATTGCTCTTAAAGCACAGATCTACCAATTCTATGGGAACTGGTCCAGGAGATCTTTTAAACTGGGCATGGGGAAGTACCAGGCTTTCTCGCCTCCACACTACAGATGTTTTAGAGCAAATCAATACCATTCTGGGGAATTCCCTGGCAGTCCACTGGTTGGGGCTCCATGCTTTCACTGACAAGGGCCCAGGTTCAGTCCCTGGTCGGGGAACTAAGATCCCACATGCCATGAGGCTGGGCCAAAAAATAAAATAAAATAAAATAAACAGAAGAGATTTGTTTATGGTGGCTCTTAAGGGTGAAAGGAGAAACTTCTTTAAAAGAAAAAAAAATACCAGTCTGCATCATAGCCACTCTTCTTTCTCCAGAGGTTCAGAGAAAGGTTTAGAAATTCCTCTGTGGCAGGATGAATCATGGCCCCCAAAGATATCCAGGTCCTAATCCTTGGAACCTATGAATGTTTACCTTATACAGCAAAAAAAACTCTGAAAATGCGATTAAATTAAGAATCTTGAAATAAGGATCATCCTGAACTACTAGGCATGCCCTTAATGCAACCATTATGTCCTTATAGGAGGGAAGCAGAAGGCAGGGGGAGACTTGACTGAACAGAAGGCAATAGGACAACCTCAGCTGAGAGAGTTTTAAAGATGCTAGACTGCTGGCTTTGAAGATGGAGGAAGGGGCCAGGAGCCAAGGAATGCAAAGAATGCAGCTCTAGAAGTTGGAAAAGGCAACTGAAAGGAACCTCCACTCTGCAGTATCCCTGCAGGGAGCACAACCCTGTTGATGTTTTAATTTCCAGTCAAACTGCTTTTGGGCTTCCCACCTAGAGAACTCTAAGAGGATAAATGTGTGTTGTTTCAAACCACCACATTTATGTTAATTGTTGCGACAGCAGCTGTAGGAAAGTAATACATCCTCCTTATATCAATAAGTAACCCATGGATCCCAAGGAGAATCCACAGTGTGCCTGTAAAATGAGTCTCATACCAGAGAGAAAATTAGTAAAGGGTTTTATTTTGGTCAGCCTTGTGGAAACACTGGAATGGAATAGAGACAGAGGAAAAAAATGAAGGGAGAGTTGAATGGGCTGAGAGAGAGCTTGGGGCCCTCCCCAGCTTTTCATCTCCATCCATCACTGTGCTAGGCCAAATTCTAAGCTAGCCTCCACAGTCTCTACGTCCTGGTATCACACCGTGGTGGGACCTGGGATTTGCTTCTAACCAATAGAATATGGCAGAGGTGACATTGTCTCTATCTTAGACTAGAGAGAGAGAGACTCTCCCTTTGGCCTTGCAAAAGCAAACAGCCCCGTTGTGAACTGTCTGGGAACTGGCACCGGTCTCTAGGATTTGAGGGCAGCCCCTATAGCCAGTAAGAAACCAAGACCCTTAGTCATTCAGTAACATGAAAATGCATTTGCCAACAACCAAAATGAGCTTGGAAGCAGGTCCTTCCCCAGTCAACATTCAGGATGAGAACACATCCTCCTCCTCCCCCGGCCCCCCACACCCTGATTGCAGCCTTGTGAGACCCGTAGGAAAAGACCCAGTTAAGCTGTGCCTGAATGTCTGACCCACAGAAGCAGTGAGATGATCAATGTATATCTTTTTAGTTGCTAAGTTCGTGGTATTTTGTTACCCAGCAATAGAAAATAAATGTAATCACTGCCAATCAATTCATTCTAGACTAGATGGAGTAAATGACTATTGGAGAGGTGTGGTTTGCAAGACCTCAAGTCTTTCAAAGACCTCAAGTCTTTCACTTTCACAAAGATTTCCTCTCTCTGTGAGTACCCACCATGCCTATCCTCGTGACTCTCAAAAATTGAAGATATCAAAGATGTATTTAAAATAAAAAATCTGACCAAGGAGGTACAGAACATGGAATGATCATTAGTTTTACACTTAGGTTAGTTCAAGTATTTGATAAATTCAATAGTTGGTAGTGTAGAGAATAGTACACAGGATAAATAAGTTTTGATTAAGGCAGGAGAGAGGACCAGGAGCCATCCAGCATAAGAATAACGTTTAACATTTATGGAAAATTCACTATGTGTCAGATGTTATATTGAATACATATGTATCTTATTTAATCATCACATCAATTCTATGGAGTAGGTACTTTGACTATCTCCAGTATACAAATAAACAGTGGCACAGAGAATTTGTTTAACTTGCTCAAGGTCACACAGGTAATTAGTGGTGATGTCCAGGAGGGACCAGGCATTGGGATCCTTGAATAGGCAGGGGGTTGAAGAGTGACTGTGGGTACGCAGAAAATGGGAAGGGGTCTTGAGGAAGGAGGAAGCTTCTCCAAAGAGAAATAGAATCCAAGGCAGCTCCATCTGAAGGTAAACTGAGAGACTATTTATGATACAGATGACAACTAGGTTTATTGGTAAGGGATGCCTGAAGGACTTGCTTGAGAATGACTCTGAGACCATATCCAGTTTCAGTGGGAAGGAGTGATCTGATTATTATTATTGTTATTATTCATTGATGTGGTTAAGTTAAGCAATGTGGTTTTTTAAAAATCCCATGAGTTAATAAGAATTTAATAATAGGCTTATAATTGTTGCCAATGTGCCTGTGATGGAGAAATCTTCTGACACTGGCAGAACATTGGAATCCAGTGACCTGAAAAAACAAAAATGGCAGCTTGCCAATGTTTGCCTGAGGCCTTGCCAAAGCGAGGGCCACCTCTGGCTGGAGAGGGGATGAAGGCACATAGCAGAGTGACTAAGAGTGATGGCTCTTGACTCAGATAGCTTTCTTGTATCCTGACGCAGTCACATAGCAGCTGTGTTACCATGGGCAAGTTATTACACTTGCTGTGTGCCTCAGTTTCCTCATCTATAAAATGGAGCTATAGAAAGTATGTTCCTAGTAGGATTGTTGTGAAAATACAATGAGTTGATCCACGTCACGTGCTTAGAACACTGACAATATACACTCAGTAGATATTATCAATACTATTATTATATTGATTATGGACAGCTTTTTATTTTTATTTTTTTGCCACATTCCTGGTGGAACAAACTGATTTTTCATGTTATTATGCCTAGATGGTCCAGGTACTTTGCTTGATAACAATGATCTCATTTCCTCCCGTAATTTATCATCATTCCTGTTTTCCATGTGAGAATCTTGGAGGTCATCAAGGTGAAGCAGCAGTTACTGGTAGAGCCAGCATTCCAACCAGAATGCTGAGACCCCTTCTATTCTTTTAAGCTGCTCTCATGAGAAGGGTCATCAGCCCTAGGGTAAGAGATTGGTATCACCTCGGGGTGGAGAACATTCCTTTCTGCCCCAGCCCGTTCTGGCCTCCAGGTGCAGAGCTCTGCTCTTAGGTGTGGGAGGGAAAATGCTCCTTCTGCTGACCTCCTACTTCCTTAGGGCCCCAAGTCTGTAATCTTCATCCCTAATGAGCCACAGGCCTCCCCAGCGTGTTCTGAAGGGACCTCACCTAGTAGAAGGATTGGAGACATTCCAAGGGCTTTTGGTGAAAGAGATCTTGGGTACTTTAACTTTCTGTCTTAGAAGCACAGTTCCCACTGAGTTTAGGGGCAGGTGACCCCACTGTGGGTGAAGATGTTTCCTGGGAGGCTGCTCCCCCTTTCTTGCCCCAGCTGTGTGGTTTTAGGAGCTGAACTGGAGACACAGTCTTCTCTCTGAGACAGCTGCTCCTGTAATTTCAAGGGCATGGTTAGCCTTCCTCATCAGATACTTTGTGATTCAGGGAAAACCACAGAGACACAGGGAGTAGAAAAGACATTTAACAAACCATCTCCAGGAACACTGGGAATAGATCTTTGGGAAAATAAGGGACAAAGGAAAATGAAGCAAATTGTTGAGGGGGAACAAAAATCCCAAATAAAGGGAGA
The DNA here is from genome assembly GCF_028564815.1 of Eubalaena glacialis. Taxonomy (NCBI): domain Eukaryota; kingdom Metazoa; phylum Chordata; class Mammalia; order Artiodactyla; family Balaenidae; genus Eubalaena; species Eubalaena glacialis. Next base: position 67,462,250 of record NC_083728.1, on the reverse strand, counting down.
AGAAAAATTGTGCCTTGCTAAAAAGACCCAAAGCAAATGACATGCATTAGGAACAAGACAACCATGAAGGGTAAACTGGAGGAGAGAGACCAGGAGTGGGGAAGGCAGCAAAGGATGCTGTGTCCTGGAATAAGATGGATGATGGGAGTGAAGTGAAGGTGGCTGAATGGGAAATATGACAAACTCTGAAGTGCCAGTGAGAGAGATTCGAGTAACGAGAACCTCAGATAAGACAAACACAAGAAGTAAAACCCATTTTAGAGTAAGGCTGACGGGTCGAATGGAACCGACAGCCAATGAGGGCATGGCTGGAGGATGTGAAGCATGAAGGAGACAAATCCAAAGAGAAAGAGAATCTCTCGGCCGCTATGGCTGTCAAATGGCTTTGACAAGGGAGGCGAAGAGGGACAATGAGGGGCTGATCTGACGGACAAATCCCGCAGCCCCGAGTCACAGAGCATTAGAGGGATTTGCTTTGTGGGCCATGACCATCTCCACTCTGGGATGCACATGAGGGCATACTCAGAACTGATGACATGGGTTCCTTTTCTGCTTGGGATTAGCTCTACGGTGGAATAGGCTAGAAAGCAGCTGTAAACTCTCAGAAGTCAATGCTGTATTTCCAAACTTACAGTCCTGAAGTGGCAGGGGGCTGGTGGGGATCTCTGTTCTGACATCGAAGCCTATGGCACTTTTCCTCCAAGGGCTGTCCCTTCGGTTTTAAGTCATTGGTTGGTTGTTTGTTTGTTTTGAGTTTTTCCCAAGCCCTCGCTGAATACAGTAAGTCCCCTACATATGAACAAGTTCCATTCCAAGAGTGCATCTGTAAGTCCAATTTGTTCGTAAGTCCAACAAAGTTAGCTTAGGTACCCAACTAACACAATCGGCCGTATGGTACTGCACTGTAATAGGTTTATAATACTTTTCACACAAATAATATGTAAAAAACAAACACAAAAAATAAAGAAAACACTTTTAATCTTACAGCACAGTACCTTGAAAAGTACAGTAGTATCAGCTACATCACCGCTGCTTTTACGCTTGCTTCTGGACATCTTGGCCTTGAAATAAAGACACTGTACTACTGTACTCTATACAGTACTGTACAGTAAAATACACAAAAGCACAACCACTTGTAGAGGATGCACGCACGTGACAATGTACACCAGACACATGAACTAACTTACGTGATTGGACATACAAACACACGTTTGCATCTTTGAAAGTGCCCAACTTCAAGGTTCATATGTAGGGGACTTACTGTGTAGGTTGATGGATAGGTATGAAATCTTGGCTATCAGTACACTGGGTTAGAATCTTAGCTCCACCACTTACTGGCTTCAGATTTTTCAAATAGGATGGAGATGATCATAGGCTGGCTGTGGGGACCAAATGAAATCAGCTGAATAATGTTTTCAGCATTGTGGCAAGGCTGAGCTAGAGTCTGAGATGTGCAACAAGGCACAGTTCAGCTCCATGTGGTCTCTAGGCTGTGAAGTGAGGCAGGCATTAGCATATTCCTTCATAAAGTATGAGAAATACAACCGCGGAGTTGTACTCAAGGCCTAGAGATGGCCTGGAGGAGGGTAGTGCTTCACTCTTTCAAAGTGTGATTGAGGTCATGGAGGAGTTTTTCACTTTTAACTCAGGTTTTTCTGGTTTTTAACTTGTAACCTGGGGTTTCCTCATAGGGGAAGGACATTTCAGGCTCAGGGAACATTATGAGAAAAGGCATGGAGTGGAGACCCAGAATGGCAGGTTCGGGAACCCAGACATTGTTCTGTTTCTAAAAGTGCATTTCACAGGAGGTTCATGGGTATAAAGGAATGAGAAGGCTCCGTGTTTAAAAGAATTTTAGAAATTTTTAGCTAAACAAAAAAGCTGGTTTCTTTACTGGAAGACTTACGAGTCTTAAATCTGCTTATCTAGATAATGAATCTCTAGGAGGGACATATAGGATGCAGTATCTTCCAAACTTATTTAAGGACAGAAACTTTTTAGTAGAGGATCTTGCAAATCTAGTATTCTCCTCCTCCCCCCCCCCACCCCCACACATACACAAGTAACAAGTACATTGTAAAAAAGAACATTTTGTGAAATGCTGATCTCAAGAATGAGGAATAGAACTGAGATGACTGTGGATGGATTATTTACTTACTTGAAAATCTTGTTACAATAACAATAGAAATCTAAGACAAAAAGCATTGCCACGCTTGTTTTTTTTTAAATTTATTTTATTGAAGTATAGTTGATTTACAATGTTGTGTTAATTTCTACTGTATGGAGGTTCCTCAAAAAACTAAAAGTAGAGTTCACATAGGATCCTCCAATCCCGCTCCTGGGCATATATCCGGAGAAAGATCTAATTTGAAAAGATACATGGACCCCAATGTTCATAGCAACTCTATTTACAATAGCCAAGACATGGAAGAACCTGAAGGTCTATGGACAGATGAATGGATAAGGAAGATGTGGTACATATACACACTGGAATATTACTCAGCCATAAAAAAGGATGTAATAATGCCATTTGCAGCAACAAGGATGGACCTAGAGATGATCGTACTAAGTGAAGTAAGTCAGAAAGAGAAAGACATACCATATTATGTCACTTATATGTGGAGTCTAAAGTATGGCACAAATGAAATTACCTGCATCACCACCTTTGGTAATATTAAGCATATTCAGTTGCCCCTATCCAATTAGGGTAGGTAAACAGCCCTGGACTCCACTGCCTTCTGGGGTGGATGTGGCAGGGCACAGAAGAGAAGTCAACTGCAGTCTTCAAAAGTCTTGTTTTCAAAAGTCTAACCCTCGCAGAATTTAGAGATGTTGTGGAGGAGGTTCAAGGCAGGGAGAAGGAGAGTCATAGGTGTAAGGAAAATGTCTTAGCCATGCAGGGGGAGAGTGGGGTTCCCCCTACCTCCTGACTAGAGAATTCCTTGGATGTCGGTGGGAAGAAACCAGGTCTATTTCCTTGCAATGTAACTGGGAGCCATCAAGACCCCAGACAAGTATGCCTGGCTGGCATCTCAGTAGAGAGGATGTATGAGTTACCTGCATAACAAAATTCCCCAAACACAGTGGCTTCAAACAGCAAACACTGAGCATAATGTGTGAGTATAAGAGGAGTGCTCAGATCAGAGAAAAAGGAACATCAGAGCAAATGTATATAGATTGAGTGAGATATGATGGTTACTACGTTCTGTACTTTATGGGTCCCGTAAACATCTGTTTGAATGAATGAAAGAACAAATGAATAATTGGAGGTTTGATGCAAAAGCAGAAGACAAACAGCTTGGAAAGCTTACTAAAAAGCCAACAAAACATTTATTATATCCCAGTTTCTATAGGTCAGGAATTTGAGTATGGCTTAGCAGGTTTCTTTGGCTCAGGTTCTCTGACAAGACCGCAATCAAGGTGTTGGCTGGGGCTGGGGTCACCTCAGGGCTCCAGTGGGAGAAGATCCAGTTCCAAGATCACTCCTGTGGCTGTTGGCAGGATTGAGTTTCTTGCATGCTGCTGGACTGAGGGCTTCAGTTCTTCACTGGCTGTTGGCCAGAAGCCACCTCATCTCCTTGCTGGATGGGCCCTTGCATAGGGCATCTCACAACTTGGCATCTACAGCTTTATCAGAGTTCATCAGAAGAGCCAGAGAGAGGGCTATCAAGATAGAAGTCACAGTATTTTGTAATGGGATCTTGGAAGTGACATCCTATCACTTTGGCCACATTCTATTCGTTAGAGCAAGTCACTAGGTCCAGTATACACTCAAGGGGAGGGGATTGTACAAGGGCATGAATATCAGGAGATGGGGGTCTAGGAGGTGGGGACTTTTGGGGGCCACGGCAGAAGCTGCCTACCACAAAGGACTACAAACAACCATTCTTACAAGAGCTCTATATAAGCCTGCCTTGGAGGCAGCAGAGAACAGAAGCGAACTGAGAGTAAAACAATAGGGGTATCACCTGTAGTCTGTGTGGATAGTTGGCCAGTCACAGAGGAGGTGTACCTTCTATCTTGACACTATATCAGATCCTAGAATCATGATACAGGTACAAGGGCATTATGGGAAAAGTCCCAAGAATGGCTGTGCTGAAGGGGAGACACATTTACAATTTTAATAGGTACTGGCAAATTGCCGTCCAAAAAAGGCTGTACCAATTTCATGTACAGAATTCACAGTCCCTCCTTATTTTCTTTCTTTTTCCTGGAAACATGTTCTGCGGCTAACTGCTGGGTACAGTGAAGTAGAAGTGATAAGAGCAAATGATCATGTTCTGTCCAAGTCAATGAAAGATGAATCATAGACATTACTGTACAGCAAAAGAATAGTTTTGGAATTAGATTTAGTGAAGCTCAAGGAGGGAGAGTGACTTGTTAAACAGTAAATGAAAGTCAGGTTGGGAAATGTTGAAGAAGAGAAGGGAACGAAATTGACTAGAGAAAGGACTTTGAGTCCAATATGGAGAATAATTCCAACTCTGAAGCCCAAGCTCATCCAAACATTAGCCTAAGCATTCATTTGTTCATCCATCCAATGACTATTTGGTTCACTTTCTACATGGTACGTGTCATACAAGACACTGAGGGTATAACAATGGGCTAGGCTAGGGGTCAGAAAAATATGGCCGGTGGCCAAATCTTATACATCTCATAAATAAACTTTATCAGAACACAGCCACACTCATTAATCTACAAATTATCTATGACTGTTTTCACACTATGACAGTAGAGTTGAGTAGTTGTAACAGAGACTCTATGGTCCACAAAGCCTAAAATATTTACTATTTGTCTTTTACAGAAAAAGTTTGCTAACCCCTAGGTAAGACAGTCATGGTTCCTATTCTAATGGGGCTTACCATCTAGCAGGAAAGATGGACAGTCATCCAATAATTTCCTAGATGTATAGTTATAAACTGTGAGTAGTGTTCTGGAAAATATGTGATGCAGTGACAGAATGTAGCACGGGACACTTTTGATAGGGTGATCAGGGGATATTCCCGAGGACATGGATTTTTTTAGGGATTCGATGGATGAGAAGGAGGTAGCCTGCAAAGAACTGGGGGAGGGACTTCTGAACAGAGGGAAGAGGATGGGCCAAGAATCCCTGTAGGGGGACTTCCATGGTGGCACAGTGGTTAAGACTCCGTGCTCCCAATGCAGGGGGCCCAGGTTCAATCCCTGCTGAGGGAACTAGATCCCACATGCATGCTGCAACTAAGAGTTCGCATGCCACAAGTGAGGAGCCCACCTGCTGCAACTAAGGAGTCCAAGTGTCGCAACTAAGGAGGTGGTGAGCTGCAACTAAGGAGACGGCGAACCACAACTAAGGAGCCCACCTGCTGCAACTAAGATCCGGCGCAACCAAATAAATAAATATTAAAAAAATAAAAAAGAATCTCTGTAGGGAAAGAGCTTGTCTCTCCCAGCAGTGAAGAGGCAGCAGCATAGCTGGACCGTGGAGAGTAAGACAAGAGTCAGTTGGGATCAGATCTTCAAGGACCCCCAGGCCATGGTCAGAGATCTGGATTTTGTTTAAAGTACTATGTGAAGACTTTGAAAATTTTTATGATCAGTTTTATGAGTCTTAAAGACCACTCTGTCCTGTTAAATTAGCTGATTTGAAGAGAGCGGAGACTGGAGAAATATTTAGTACCCAGGCCCTGTCTCTTCTCTGCCTTGACCTAACAGTTCAGGATGTGTGGACAGAAACAGAAGGGTTTATTCACCGATGGGTGAGGCATGTCAGGTTGGCCATAGAGGAGAGAAGCCCACAGAATCTGCCAGAGAAGTGAAGCAGTGCAGCCAGGCTCTGGTGCCGATTTTGACAATATGACCCAAGTCACATTGCTTGGGTCTGAACCACAATGCTGTCCCAGGAAATACTCATCACAGGATTTTTGCAGTGAAGAAAGCAGCTGATGCTTTTTAAAACAACTCAATACTAAGGCTGTAATTTTTATCACATATAAATGAACTAAGAGTCACAGACAACTTGTAATCTCCATGTCAAACCCTCTTCCTCCAACTCTTAACTATCACTTCCACTGTGGCCACTTCTCACAGGTGATGAAGACGTCCATTGTTTGGCTTTGCACTAGTTGCTAACAGTGTTCAGACTTGAAAAAAAAGACAGCTAAACAAAACAACTTCGTAAATGCCTGCTTGACATTGAGCAAGGAATTAATTCACCTTTTCCAGATTCTACCTTATCTTAATGTCTTTCTAATCTCCTAGAAGAAACATAACAATTTAGTCATGAGTTTGGAAACGCTAACCAACATCTTCCCTGAGTAGATAGCTGTGTAATCGAATAAACTTTCAAGGTGTCTCCTAGTTTTATTAAAAAGCTAGTATTAAAACCACTTAAAATGATGTTGCTTTTTATCATCCCACTAAACAATGAGAAAACCAAGGGGCAAGCTGCTTAGGACAAGGTGTTATTGGTGAATAATGCAGTCATAGCTGATGTCCTCAAGGTGTATAATTATAAAAATTAAGCCTTATATGCCCAAATGCAAACTTTTTTTCTCCCGTGGGTTATCATGTTTGTTAAAAAATATATAATAACATTTAAAAATGTGGAAATTTTCCTTTCAGTTATTTTATAATCAAGAATGATATAAATTAACAGTTATTATAGTTATTGACTTATAAGACAATATCATTATCATTAGAGAAAGAAAAGACAAATAAAATGGCCAAATCATTAGTGAACATTTTTTCATTCATCTGTGGGTTAGAGATCCGGTTGTATCCTTGAGGGGATGAAAAGGAAGATGTGGGATTACTGGAACCTAGGAGCTCAGAGGAAGGGCTGCAGAGCTGGTATTGGGAGCGTTTAAAGAAGCTGGAGATTGGAGCCAACCACTGCTGCTGGAATGATACTGATAGAAGTAAAACAAAGAGACACTTTCTTATCCCTTCCTCCTCTAGAATCTTCCATCGGCAGATCCTAACAGGAAGCCAGTCCCTCAAAGGAATATGTGAAATTTGGTGTGCAGAATTCCAATTAGGATCACGTACAAGTGTAGAAGGGTGGACAAAGAGCTGAGAGGCAATGGATAAATAACTGGCGCAATAGTATCCTTTTGCGTGAATAAAACATCTTGGATCAGTAGGAGCCCCTTCAGGCTGGGCTAGTCTCTGTCCTCTTGACTTAACCCCATTAAATTCTGGTAGCTTTCTTTCTTTCTGGCATAAAGTATTCCAGGCTCATCTTGTATGTTGTATGCCCCAGATCTCAAGTCAGCTATTTCTGCAGAAAAACCTAGATTCCTTTTAGCAGGGAATGGTATTTAGAGACCAAAATCTGGGCATTGTGGGTGTTCATCTAAACCCCTCATTTTAAGTAGGCATTTGGCTACCATCCATATTGCCTAAGTTTATAATTGTAACTTACCACCAGTTCAGGAGTTTTGATGGGGTGGGTTGTCTTTGTCTTTACTGTCAGTCCCCTGTGGAAAGAGATGATTCCAGGCTATTTTACATTTCCCTCATCATTGTGCTTGTGTTCATGCTTAGTCTTCAAGCTTCTGGTTTTTAAACCGTAAGGCATATTCCAAGCTGACAATATACTTTCTAAGTTACTATTCTGTAAAAAGGTACAGGAAGAGTGACACTAAAATCAATCAGACAACAAATAAGTTTTGGTATATTTGCGTTACCAGTTGCTCACTATTGTGGGAAAGAGAAGTCAGTTGAGATCAAACATTAAGCAAATTTGTGGCAAGAACCTGAATTGTGAAAGAGCTGTGGATTTTCTATATAATTAAATGGTGGAAAACCTGGTGCATATAGTGAAAACCTCATTAAAAATCTAGGTGTGCAGGGATCCTCAGACTCATTCAGGGAAATCTTGCTCGAGCTCATCAACTCCTTTGCATCACCACCAGCCATGTTGAAACCCAGTGATATTATCATAATCTTTACTTCCCCTGTTGACTTTAATGCATCTTTAGATTATATCCTAATAACTGGAAGCACATAATTATCCAGTTGCTTCCCTGCACGTAAAAGTGATATGCTTCATAAGTTTAAATGTAAAAAATGCCATGAGATTGGTCAACCTGGAAAAATGATATTTTGGTAACTGTGCTTGGATATGCCTATGATAAAAACTTGTAAGAGCTCAAAAATTACACACTTCCCATATCTTTGAGTAAAGTGAATGCTTCAGGAAGATGCACCATATTTATTTGTGGTTTTGGGAAGCCTCCAAGCCTTACTATTTTGAGAGATATTAGAGGATAGGGATTCTGATTATTGCCTTCTGCTACATCCTGGATCTAAAGAGAAAGGAACACTCACAAGGATCTTGGTGAAGAAATGAAGTATCTTATTTATGACTAAGGCCCACCAAGTTCCAAAGCATGGAGTTCCCTGGAAAAAGCAGACTGGAGAACAGAGTGGATCTGATGTCTTTTGCTACCTTCCCCAATATCTAGGATTTGAACCATCTGCTGATAGCATTGGGAAGCAAGTAGATTTTGAATATTCTCACCCAGTCAACTCAGTGGAGGGTCACTATCTGATTTAACATCTCAAGGTTTTCACAGGAGGGGGCCAGAGAGGACTGGTGTTGACTGCTAGGAAGCAGAGAGGAATCCTGGCTTTCTTTACCTCCAAGATCTATTGAGCAAGAGAGTGGGTGGAGCCCCTTTCCTTGCTTTTGAGGCAAACTGAGTCTGCCCACTGGAAGGCAAGTCCTCAGGAATCTCACCAATCAGATTAGTTACTCTCACCCTATAGGGAGAAGCAAGGGAAGGGCAGAGTTAGAGGTCAAAACCATCTCTTTGGGGGCCAAGAGGATGGACATCTTGGTAGACACTCTTTCTTTGGAAATCTGAGGACAGAGGAATAAGGAATCTTCCCCCTTGAGGAGCAGGGATCATGAATTCAAATGCCTTCAGGGGTGGGAGGGAAGGTGTTATGAATAAGCGAAGGGGACCAGGTAGGAATGAGGAACCTGGAGACACATACCCTGTCCAAAGTTCACAGTACCTGTTCAGGTCCAGTGGATGCTGGCATAGGGAATATGGGTTTGGAGTTGCCAGACCATCTAAATTTTCAAGAGAAGCCAAGAATGGGGCTTTTCAATGAAAGTTTCCAGTTTAGAAATTTTGACAAGTCATTCAACTTTTTAAAAGATGCTTTGCAGGCCAAACAGAACATATCGATGTGCTGGACTCAGCCCAGGAGTCACCGGTCTATGGCGTCTGGTTTGCACCACCATCAGCTGAGACAATGAAGCATCATTATTTTTTTTAACCTCTGGTTAGGCTGGTGAAATGAGCCATACCACCAAGGATTAGAATAAGAAAAAGGAAAATCCTGAACATATTGTATTATCGATATTTGTATTTCCTGGACTCTCTTCCATCTCCATGCCCCACCTCTGACTCAAGACAAACAGTCTTGGTCTCTTTCTCTTGCTCTGCTGCTTCCCTCAGCAGCTTCTTCAATTGTAGGTCACGTGGTTCTGGCCCCACAGCATCAATACTCTGACTCTGGCTGAAGTTTGCTGTCATTCTGATTGGCAAATGGAGGGAGCTGGAGCTGCTGTCCTCGACAGATGAGACATGGAGCCCCATATTCAGACCGGAAAGGCCAAGCCTTCATCCTGTGTCAGTAAAAATGTCACTCTGCGTTCTGCAAGGCTGGAGCCAAGTGCACAGGACAGCTTAGGACAGAGCCCATCTTTAGTGTGTCAGTGCCTCTGTGTAGCTGGTGATGGCCTTGAAATGCAATTAACAAGCTCCTCCTTAAGTCCACCTGACTCAGCTCGCTTTCCAGGCAGAGAAACTTCAGACATTCATTCATCATTCAACAAACCTTTATTGTGTTCCTGGTATTAGCTGGGGACTGTTAAGGCTCTGGGCATTCAGCGTTAAGCAAAATAAACTTGGTCCCTGCCTTTATGGAGATGACATCCTAGTCAGGGAAGACAGGTAAGCAAACATAAATAAAAGATGATTCAGCTGGTGATGATGCCATGAAGAAACTAAAACAAGGTGATGTAATGACTGAGAGTAGGGTCTCCTTTGATTGGTGTGGCTGAGGGGTCCTCTTTATGGAGGTGACATTTGAATTGATACCTGAATCATATTTATACTTTTTAAGTGTCCATGTATTATTATTATTATTTTACTGGATCCTTAGTCCTATAGTTAATGGGGAAACAAGATTATTAAAGTTAAATACGATTAAGGTCTAGAAATGGCATACATCAAAGCATTAACAATGGTTACCTCCTAATGGTGGGTTTCACAAATTCATTTAACTTAAGAAGCATTTACTGAGTGCCAATATGGCCCAGGTACTGTCCGAAGTGCTGGAAATGAAGTCATGAACAAAATAGACAATATCATATGGTTAAAATGTACAGTGTACTGAGGAAAATGGTGTGCTGTGGTAAAGGATAAAAAAGGGAAGCACTTAATTTGTAATGGTGGGTCAGGTCAACTTAAATTGAGACCGAGAAATGAGAAGGATTCAGTCATGTGAAGAATATTGAGGGTGGGGATTTGGAGGAGTATCCCAGTTAATGAGGCCAGCATGTGCAGAGGCCCTGGGGCAGGACAGAATTTGTTATATTTAGGAACTGAAAGAAATGTGTTAGGATGGAGCAAAGGGGTCAAGAAATAAAATTGGAGAGATTTTGAGGATCTAGATTAGGCAAGTCCTGGATTCATAGAGAGGAGTTTGGACTTTATGTGAATAGCAGTGGGAAACACTTGCGGGGTTTTAAGTTGGAGAGTGATGTGACTTGATGTACATTTTTTAAGAGATCACCCTTGGTTGTTCAGTGGAGAATAGATTGTTAGGGACAGAGTGGAAGCAGGAAGACCTATTAGGAAGTTGTTGCATTTGTCCTGGTGAGAGATGATGGTAGCTTGGAAGAGGGAATCAGAACAGATGTTTATGGTCCTATAAGTTGATCCTTGCACAACTCTAAGGGGTACATTTTACCTACACAATAATGTAAGCAGTGCTTTCTGGAGTTAAGCACTGGGGTCATCCCAAGTCTGGGGCAGTAGTAGCAGCAGAGAGAGATAGAGAGAGGGGTTGGATTTAGGATGTACTGATAATTAGATTGGGTGGAGGGAAAGGAGGGAGAGGACAGTTAAGGATGATTCTTAGGGTTCTGAGTTGGATAACTTTGGGGATGTTGATGGCATTTTCTTAAACGGGGGAAGACCGGATATGAAAAAATTTGAGAGAGAAATAGCAAGATACTTTTCTTAGATTTAAGTGTGAGATGTTGGGAGACATTCAAGGGAAGATGTCAAGTACATAGTTGGATATGCAGGTCTGGAATTCAGAGTGGAGGTCTAGGCCAGGTACCAGACTTTGGAGTCGTCAGGAAAAAGGTGGCATTTAAAGCAGTGGGTGTAGGGACTTCCCTGGTGGTGCAGTGGTTAAGAATCCGCCTGCCAATGCAGGGGACACGGGTTTGATCCCTGGTCTGGGAAGATCCCACATGCCGTGGAGCAACTAAGCCTGTGTGCCACAACTACCGAGCCTGTGCTCTAGAGCACACGAGCCACAACTACTGAAGCCGTGAGCCTAGAGCCCGTGCTCCACAACAAGAGAAGCCACCGCAATGAGAAGCCCACGCACCACAACAAAGAGTAGCCCCCACTCGCCGCAACTAGAGAAAACCCGTGCGCAGCAACGAAGACCCAACTCAGCCATAAATAAATTTAAAAAATAAAAATAAATAAATAAAGCAATGGGTGTAGAGAGAGAAAAGATGAGGTCCCAAGGGGAAGAAGAAGGAGAAGGAGGAGAAGGAGAAGGAGAGGGAGAGGGAGAAGGAGAAGAAGGAGAAGAAGGAGAAGAAGAAGAAGAAGAAGAAGAAGAAGAGTTGGCTAAGAAGATGGAGGGGGAACCGCCATGAACTAGGAAGAAATCAGAAAAGTGCAGCATCTTAAAAGGAGCATGACTTTTGCCCTAAGGCGTTGTTTTTAATTAAAAAGATAAATGCAAATTCATGCATTTTTTCTCTAACAATGCAATTGCATGTACATTATTTTTCTGTGAGTGGCAAGGGTTGAGCTGATTTTGCTCCACAGGGTGGGCAGTGGTGAACAGTGGTGGGTGTTAGTGAGATGTGATACAGGAGTACCTGGTACCTGACGCTTGTGGATGCAGGAAAATTAGGATGGCTAAGACAGAGCATTGCTCAGCACCCAGTTCTACAAGGGTTAATTTGTAACCCACTGCAGTTGCCCACCTATAGTGCAACCTGAGAGGAATTCAGGATGAAAAACAGGATAGGACGCTCTGTGCTTTGGATAAACAGGTGCTGAGGTAGTTAGATACATCCCTCAGGAAGAATTTCAGTGACTCCCAATTCTTGCATCTTCCCATACATAAGAAAGCACTAAAATCATTAACCTGAGCTATCTGTTCTTTGGGATTAGCAGTAATTTTTTACCAAGATGTATGCCTGACTGCATGTATTCCCTAGCCAAAAATCATACAGAAGCTGGCTTCTCCTCTACCTCTTTGGAGCAGTTTCCTCAGAGCTACCTGAGTGGCATCTCCCGGGCTATAGTCCTCAGTAAGACCCCGAATAAAACTTACACCCACAGTTCTTATGTTGTGTGTTTTTCTTTAAGTTGACACACTCTAATTTCACTCCCAAGTAAGATCAGTAGAGCTGAAGTCTGCCTGTTGTTGGGCAGTGGTTCTCACAGGGGTAATTTTGTCCCTTGAGGATATCTGGCAATGTCTGGAGACATTTTCATTTGTTACACCCGGGTGCTGGTTGTGGTGAGGGTGCTACTGGCACCTCGTGGGTGGCGGCCAGGGACTCCGCTAAACATCCCACAATGCACAGGACAACCCCACAACAAACACTTGTCCAGCCCCAAATGTCAATAGTGCGGAGGTGTAGAAATCCTGTGGTAGTGAGGGAGGTGCTTGTAGAGATTCCATCATTTCTTCCTGAAAGACCACCTTGAGGGAAGAGAGAAATCTGCCAAGCCAAAGTTTTATCTGTCTCCATTTTCTAGGAACATCTATGCCCAGACACAGGGACTTGATTAAGATTATTTCTTGACTGATGTTTCACACTTAGGCATATCTCCAGGCTGTCAGAGATATAATTCATAGAATAGTTTCTGTGGCTTGGATATGCACTTTTTTTTTTCTGGAGAGGGAAATGGAGAGGGAGAGGGAAAAGGAGGGAAAGAGAGAGAGAGAGAGAGAGAGTGTCTTTGTTTTTATAAAGACAAGAGCACCAAAGCTGCATTTTGTTTGTTATTCAGGAGTCCTCAAAATGTTATCCTCGCTCAAAAATGGCATTTATCTTCTATTCTCTTGGGAATTGATTGAATTCTTCCTTTACTTATGTAAAAAAGGGCTTAGCACCTGAAAGTGACCAAACTAATCTTGGTCTCACATATGGATTCAAAGTCAATGTGGCATTTCTATATTGCCCAAGATTTTGCCTCAATGGGAAGTGTGTCTGTGGGTGGAAGGTAAAGGGCAGTTGGAGAAGGGACAGAATTATGTAGAACTCAGAACTTTAGATCCTTAAGGAACTTTAGAAATCATCTAATCTAACCTCTGTACAACCAGAGATTTTAAACTTTAAGAGAATCACAATTAGCCTCATCTTCTCTCTCTTTGACTTTGGAAGAGTGCAAGAGATTGCATGAAAAACTTGAACAGTGTTATAAAGAAAACTGGCCTGTACTTTCCAGGTCTGGATAGTTGTTTACTGTGGAGGGAGGAGGAGGAGGAAGAATGTGTGATGTAAAAGAGGCCCCAGAGCAGACGATTAAAGACTATGTTAGCATCTAGATTCATGTAAGCATTGAGGTAAGGATCCTGAAGCTGAATCCAGCCTCTGTACACTGACACTGAATTAAAATGTCAGAGGCAGAGTTTTGGGTGAAGTAGAAAAGAATAGCTTTATTGGTTTGCCAGGCAAAGGGGGACACAGTGGGCTCGTGCCTCTCAAAATTGTGTGTCCCAACCTGGAGGGGGTAGTGAGGAGTTTTATAGTAATGGTTCAAAGAGGGCATGATCATCTCGTAGACATTCTTCTGATTGGTTGGTGGTGAGGTGATTGACCAGCATCATCAACCTGGTTGCAATCAGTCTGGGGTCTACATGCATACTGTGTACTTCTCCCACCTGGCAGGGGTTTCAGTACCTGCCAAACAGCTCAAAGATATTGTTATGTATATCCCTTGAGGGGGAACCAGGACCCTGCCCCAAGGCTGCACTATTCTCTCTTCCTTCCTTTTCTTTCTTTCTTTATTCCTCTTTCCTTCCTTCCCTCCTTTCTTTCTTTCTGGCTGTGTTGGGTCTTCGTTGCTGTGTGAGGGCTTTCTCTAGTTGCGGCGAGCAGGGGCTACTCTTTTGTTGCGGTGTGTGGGCTTCTCGTTGCAGTGGTTAGTCTTGTTGCGGAGCATGGGCTCCAGGCGCACGGGCTTCAGTAGTTGCAGCACGTGGGCTCAGTAGTTGTGGTGCACGGGCTTAGTTGCTCCACGGCGTGTGGGATCTTCCTGGACCAAGGATCGAACCCGTGGCAGGCGGATTCTTAACCACTGCGCCACCAGCGAAGTCCCTGCACTATTGTTTCTTTTGACTGTTCCTCCCTTGTCTCCATATCGCCTCCCTTCCCTGATTAGCAGCTGTTTGAACCTGCCCTTTGGAGCTCAGGGGAGGTCATGGAGCCTTAATGAAGACTGTTTCCTACCAACAAGAAATGGGAGACACAGAAAAGCTTTTCTACCCAGGAGCCCCACAGGGTCCTGCTCGGTTTCTGTCCGCCGGGGAATTTTGTTCATCACAGAATTGTTCCTTTAACAGTGCCTGTCCGTAATAGGAGCTCGTTAAGTATCTGCTGAATGAGGGACTCAAGGAAGTCAGTGCAAAGGCAAACTTGATCTATTTATGAGGGTGGCAGTCTCATTGAGGAAGGTAACATTAACTTTCCTATTTTCCTGATAAGATGATTCAGAGAAATAGATGGTTAAGAGGGATAGTAGTAGTAAATATCGGATAATATTTATATTCGGCTTCAAGGAACAGAATACCGAAAAACTAGTAGCTTAAATAAGGAAAAAGTGTATTTTCCTCATGTAATGAAAAGTTTGGAGATGGTTAGGAAGTCCAGCGCTGGTGTGGTGACCCAGAGATGCTATTAGGGACCTGGGCTCCTTCTGTTTTTTGTTCCTTACCAGCCATTCTTTGCATTTGTGTTTGTCAAAATGGACACAAGATGGCTGTTCTATGTCCCTGCATGTTCTATGTCTTCCTTCCAGCCAGGAAGAAAAGGGAAGGGCAAGAGTGGTTGAGTCTATTCCATTTTTATCCGGGAAACAGTGGCTTTTCTAGAAGCCCCACCCACTAGACTTCTACTTCCATCTCATTGGCCAGAACTAGTTCACATGCTAATTCCTAACTGCAAGGGAGTCTGGGAAACATGTTTGTCAGCCACCCTGGACAAAATGTGAATTCTGTTTTTAAAGAAGAGGTTTTGTTAGTAAAGAGGAGCTTGGCACAGAATTCCAAGCTCTAATTCCACAATTAAAGGGAATGGACTTGCCAGGTCCTTTCTAGTGAATTCGAGTCGGTGTGGAAACCCCGTTCTCATCTGAATGACTTGACTTGCAATCCGCTGAAGAGCAGCGTGGAGCTTCAGTGAAACAGTGTCTGTTCATCACCACCTGGGAACTGGGTTTTGGTGTCTGCCGAAGGTCAGGTGGTGTGCCAGTAAGTCCCCAGGAGTCTGAGAGATGGCATTGCCAAGTGAGACAAAATCAAATACGGCTGAGGCTGTGGCTGCTTTTATTCGCTGTGAACCTAGTACTTAACTGCAGACATCACATTTGGCCAAAGGAAGATAAACCTGAGTGTCATGCTGAGCCCAGTGGAGCCATTCCAGACCTGGATGAATTTCTCCAAGTTCTAGAATGCAGCCGACCAAGTGAGAGAAATGGTGTGCACACACAAAGCTCTCTGTAAATGGTAACTGTGGTTATTATCATTTAATGGGTAATATTGACCCAGTGAGAAATCTGATGCATTGTAGGATGGAGTTACATTAGAGTAGCTAAGAAAGGTATAAAATATGCATGGTGAGGAGGTTGGCTAACATATAATTATAATTTTGTGTGCAAGTGGAGAGAGTGGAAGGAAAGAGCTGAGGTTGGAGAGGATTTAGGATTCTTCTAAATGTGAACAGAAACCATTGGGGTGAGGAGAACAGGGGGAGTGACCAGATTTCAGTTTTGGAGAGATCTCTCTGTAGAACTGAGACTAGATGGAGGGAGGAATTGTGGAAGCAGAGAGACAGAGGTTATGTCAGTACTGCCGGTGAGAAACCATGGTGGCTTGGACCACAGTGCTTGTGGCCGAAGTGGTGAAGAGTGGTCAGATTTTGGATGAGTATTTTTTGTTTGTTTGTTTTTGGCTGTGCCACGCAGCTTGTGGGATCTTAGTTCCCTGACCAGGGATCGAACCTGGGGCCCCTGAAGTGGAAGTGTGGAATCCTAACCACTGGACCACCAGGGAATTCCCTCGGATGTATATTTTGATGGTAGAACAGACAGGACTAACAGATGTATTTTATATGAGACTCGAGAGAAAGAGAGTAGGCAAAGATGTCTCTTGAACAGCTGGAATGATGGAGTTGCCATTTCCTGAGTGGGAGACAACTGCAGGAGGGACAGGTTTGGGTGCAAGTGATGGGATGAGTAGTTTTTGGCCAAGTTTGAGAGGCTTATTAGACACCCAAGTAGGGACTTAACTAGGTAACTGGACATTTGAATCGAAGGTCAGGATTGAAGTTAGGGCTGGAGAATTGCATTTTAAAGTCCTTATTGTATAGATGGGATTTAAAGCCATGGTGCTAGATGGGCTCATGGAGGGAATTTGTGTAAACAGAGAAGAGAAGAGATTCAAGAACAGGATCCTGGGATAATGAGAAGGAGCAGCCCGCGAGGAAAGGGGAAACCAGACGTGGTGTCTAGGAATCAAAGTGGAGAAAAAGCCCAGTAAAGGTCGAAAGGGGGAGTGCAGTGAGCATGATCGCTGCGTTGGCATTGTGGGGTCCCCGGGGATGTTGACAAGACCAGTTCCAGTTGCGTGCAGGAGATGACAGCCTGGTTGAAGAATAGAGTTGCGTGACTTCTCCAAGGTTCTGTGAGAAGACTCATGACACGATTTGCTTGCTGTGTAAAGGAGTTTGAATTTCATCATGAGGGCAATAACGTTTTAGCAAGAAGAGTGACATGGTCAGATTTGCCTTATAGAAAGATCACCCTGGCTCTTCTATGGGGGAGGGGAGGTGAACTTGACAACAGCTGGTGGATGATGGTGGCCAGGCCAGTGGCAGTGGAGTTGGAGACTAAACCTGATTTGAAAGAAATTTAGGAGACGGAATCCATACCACTTGAGGATGGATTGGAGGTGGGAGGTGGGAGGTGGGAGGTGGGAGGTGGGAGAAAGGCAGTGGGTTCAAATCCTGGCTCTGCCACTTGAGCTCACTTGAGCAAGTCTCTTAATATCTCTGTGCCTCAGTTTCCTCATCTGTAAAATGAGGCTAACAATAGTATGTACTTCATAAGGCTGTTCTAGGATTAAATGAATTGATGTGTAGCAAACGTTTAGCATAGAGCCTGATATATGGTAGCTATTGAGAACCATCAGTAGAACCTTTGGACATTTTAAATGTGCTTAACCCCTTACTAGGCATCCTTTTCTTGGGGACTGGTTCCTTCTTCTTCAGCAATAAGATATGACATCCCTTCTGAGGAAGGCAGAATTAACCATTTGTAAGAATCCACAGCTCAGATGACTCTCATTTTTGCCAAGAAAATGACATGATTCATATTTACTACTAGGTGTCATAGAAGCTATACATTATTATTTTATATCATTAGTGAGACTCAAATATCAAGAAACACTCTGGCTAAAAGGATTCACTCAGAAATAGGTGGGTATGATTTGCTGTCCTTGTGACTGACATGCAGTGACAGGTTTAATGGGACAACAATTTTACACGCAGGTTGATTTGCATGTATCATGCCTTCAATTTCCCCACAAATTTGCACACATATCAGGCACTTAGGTACACAATTACCCAATTAGTGGGTGTCATTTCCTAGTTGCGGGGGTGGGGGGGAAACATGATAATTGAGCCCTCAAATGGCTAAGCATTCACAATTTGCTTCCTTTTAGGAAAGGTGGCACTTCTGAGCTTCCTGGTAGAGTTAAAAGCATCTGACAGCGAAGGATTCCTTTCCTAACTGGATGATGCTGTCATTTTAGTACAGGCTGAGGATGGCAGTTAAGAAATTTAAGGAGCTATTAGATCTGGAGTTTCCACGTGGAGATTGCGGATATCTTACTAGACATCATATTAGAATTCCTGGTGCTGAGATGCACCACTGGACCATCAAGGAATTTTGTCTGCAGATGCTGATGTCTTTGCCTACTTTGGGAATCATCTTTTCCTGGGTGGGGGTAATAACACCTTCTCTCTGGCTTGTGTGTCTCCATTAATTGGGATACTCTGGCCTTAGAGGCTTTTTATCCAGCATGCCCTTGTGTATCACTCCACTGCTTCTGGCATTCAGATAGACCTAGGGAGCTCTCTGGTTTTGTCCAGCATAAAAGGAGCTCCTTGGTGGGACCAGGATGTAATACTGAACTTGGAATTTTGAATCTGACCCAGATCCCAGTTTGATGGGAAGTCACTGGAGATTCCTGTGGAGTTGCTTGCTAAAAGAACCAACCTTTCTTTCTTCTGTTACTGAACCAGACTTGAGTCTGCTCAACCATGCACAGTAAAGCCAATCTACTGACACAAGGTTGTGGTGAAGGAAAGTGCAGCATTTATTGCAAGGCACCAAACAAGGAGTCTGGGATAGCTAGTGCTCAAAAAGCCCAAACTTCCCTATGGGTTTAAGGGAGGCATTTTTAAAGGCCAGGTGAGGAAGGGGCACCCAGGGTATGTGATCACCTCATGCACAATTCTCTGATTGGTAGATGGTGAGGGAACAGGGCGGTGTCACAGGGGTTAATGTTATCAATCCTTAGGCTCCAGGAGGCCTGGGGGCTATGTGCTCATGGTCATCAAGTAGTTAACATCTTCCATTTGGTGGGGGTTTTAGCATCTGTAAAACAACTCAGGAAATGTGCATCAGATACTGATATCTAGGGACTTCAGAGAAGAGCTACAGCAGAGGTTATGGGGGAGGGTACCTCCCATAGGGTCCTGCTCAGTTACTCGGTTATCCTCCCCCCATCCCTCCCTCCCTCTTTTTTTTTTCTTTCACGTCTTTTTTTTTTTAACATCTTTATTGGAGTATAATTGCTTTACAGTGTTGTGTTAGTTTCTGCTGTATAACAGAGTGAATCAGCTATATGCATACATATCCCTATATCCACTTCCTCTTGCATCTCCCTCCCACCCTCCCTATCCCACCCCTCTAGGTGGTCACAAAGCACCGAGCTGATCTCCCTGTGCTATGCAGCTGCTTCCCACTAGCCATCTATTTTACATTTGGTAGTGTATATATGTCACTGCTACTCTCTCACTTCCTCCCAGGTTCCCCTCCCCTCACCCGTGTCCTCAAGTCCATTCTCCACGTCTGCGTCTTTTCCTATCTTCCTTCCTTTCTGTTTATTAAAAGAAACCCAATAAAATTGAGCAGAAGACTTAACAGATACTACACAAAGGAAGATACACAAATGGCCAATAAGCATAGGAAAAAATTGTAAACATTTTTAATCATCAGGTAAATGCAAGCCAAAATCACAGTGAGATACCACTGTACCCTCCAGAATGATGAACAACCCCAAATGTTGGTGAAAATGTGAGGCATCTGGAATTCTCTTATATAGCTGGTGTGAGTAATAAGCTACATCCACTTTAAAAATGATTTGGCAGTTTCTTAAAAAGTTAAACATATACCTAGCCTGTGACTTCTCAATTCCATTTCTAGATTTTAGCTGAGAGCAATGAAAACATATGTTGACAAAAAGGCATGTACAAAAATGTTCATAGAATCTTTATTAATCATGGGCCCAAACTGGGAACAACCCAAATGTCTATCAACAGGTGAATAGATAAACAAAACAAGGTATATCCAGGGAGTTCCCTGGTGGTCCAGTGGTTAAGATGCCGCACTTTCACTGCCATGAAGTTCTAAAACTGGGACAACTAGCCAAATGTGAAAAACCAGAACAGCAGTTGCTTCTAGGAGAGGGGATGGGATTGAAAGTGAGGGATACAAGGGAGTTTTATGGAGTGATAATAACATATAATATTTATAATACTCTATGTCTTGCTACAGGTGTGGGTTACATGGGTGTATGCATTTGTTAAAACTGATTAAAATGTAAAGATCCTTGCATTTCATTGTATGAAAATTATACCTCCATAAAAACAAAAACACACAAAAGGGAGTTTTATTGAGCCTATGAAAATGATACATATGAGTTATTTAAAACTTGAACACTATGGAGAGGTGAGATTTAAAAATATATCTACACATACTCATACACAGGGAGGAGTCTTAACTAAGACAGATTGGGTTTAAATTTCCATTCTACTCCTTGTAAGCTGTATGTCCTTGGGTATTTAACTTCTCAGAACTCAGTTTCTTGGTATCTAAAATGAGGATAGTAATTGTAATAGATAAGTAATAGTAATAAGGTATTACAGGGTTTGGGGGAGGGATTAAATGAGAAAACATGAAGTGCTTGGAATAGAGTAAGCATTCAATAATTTTTAGTATGGCTTATCCATTTATTAGTATTTACTGAGTGCTAAATATATGTCAGGCACTGGTGATAAAATGGTGAGCAAAACCTAGACACAGTTCTGTCTTCATTTGGAGTCTAGTTGGGGAGATGGAAATTAGTCAAATAATCACACAAATAAAAATAAAATCATTTTTGTGATAAGTGCAAGGAAAAACTAGTGCTATGGAAGCGTATAATGATGGGCTCTGACTTTATCTGGGTGGTCAGGGAAGGGTTCCCTGAAGAAGTGATGTCAAACTGAGATCTAGAGGATAATCAGGATAATAACCTAGGTGAAGGGTCATGCAGTTCAGCTGGGATTTTGGAGGCACTATTGAAGATGGCCGAAGATGAGGAGAAGGAGGCATAGTTAGCTCTGTGCAGGGTTTGTTAGAAATGATGAAGTAGCATCCTGAGAACAGGAAGGAAAAGAAGATGGTGATTTGAGAAGTGTGAAAGGATGAGGTTTGCCCTGAATCACCACGGCTGAACCAGGATCATGATCGTGCCTTCCAGGTTTCACCTCCTTTCTACCAAAGTGCTTTGATTTGTGTACTAATCAGGTAACATTAGCAGCTGTAACACAGAGTCCCTGAAATCTCAGTGGTTTCACTCACTTATTTCTTGCTCATTTTTCATAAACTTTGTATTAATAAATGGACAGCATTCCGTGAAGTCACTCAGGGCCGCAGGCTCCTTCTATCTCATAGCTCTGCCCTCTTCTTGGGCCTCAGAAGCCTCTCTTCTGTTGGCTGATGGGGAAAAAAGAGGGTGGAGAAGGCACAGCTGCTTCTTACCCACTTTGTACATCACTTCTACTCACATTCAATTGGTGAGAACAAGTAATGTGACCCCACCTAACTGCAAGGGATGCTGGGACAAGTAGTCTTTGGATGGGCAGATAGTTCCCAGCAATAATTCTGCACTTGGCAAGGGAAGATCCAACCTTTGGTCAGTTAGCCGTTTATGTCACAATTCACATCTTTCAGTGAACGTCCCCCTCTCTGCCCCATCTCCCATCCAATTGGAGCTCCCTTCATTGTGCTTTATCTAGAGCCTTGCATGAACAGAATTTTTGCCAGCTGAAACAGAAGTGCTGAATTCTCCAGCCAGACAAGCTCGCTGTGGGATCTCTGAGGTTCATAAATCACAATGCAGAAGCAGTTCATCATCTGAAAAAGGAGGAGGAAGGGCTGGCAGAGCCCAGCTCATAAAACAGATGTTCTTTTGGTGGAGAAGAGCAAAGGAAGCAAGACTACAGAAATTGAAAACCCAGGGAACTAGCCACCCTACCTTAAAAAATCACATCATCCCTAAGTAATTCACTTTCTCCCTCTTACTAGACCCTGCCCTCTAGGGAAAAAAAGTCATTTTCCCCTGTTTAATTATGTCCCATTTTAAGCTGGGACAATAGCTATTTTTCCTGTGTTTCCAAACTCAGAAAGTACATACATTAATTGTTTCCAGTGCATGACAAGTACAACGATACCTAGCTAACGACTGCAGGTCTGATATGTCTCAGGATCCATGCTGCTCTGCCATCCTTATCATTAAATCCCACTCAGGATAAATAAGCCTCATTTCAGCTGTAGCCATTTGTTCTTGTTAGGGAGCTGCCAGGATGGCATGAAATATTAAATGACAAGGGTTAGTTCTGTTCTCAGCGAAGAGCTCCCGTCTAAATTTCCCATAAGATTGTACAATGGGTCATTGTGTCAGGCTTGAAATCATAGCCTGCGCTAGCCTTCCCCAGGAAGGTTCTGTACCCAGGCTGTACTGACACTTCTGGCTTTTGCGATGGAAAAACAAAGCTGATTCCTTTTGCCCCTGGGAGGAATGGAGGGCTTGGTCATTCCCAGGGTGTGCAGCAGTGGCTTTGACAATCTGGCTCTAGTGACTGGTGCTTGGTTATTTTCTGCTGGTTCCCTTGTGACGAATGGGGATTTCTGGGGTCTCTATCCTTTGGATATTGGTCTCTCATGCTTACTTCTCCTGATTTCTCATCCAGAGATTGTTTGTGTAAAGTGGGAAAGTTGTTGCTTTAAATTACATTGATGCTTTATGAATATGTTAAATGATCATACTTGAGCTATATTCACTTATTATTGTGCATTATGCAATGCATTAATAACGAATGGGAGTACTTTACTTAAAGATCTGTCTATAAATCAGTTGAACATGGGGGAAAAAGAGTCACTGTTTATTTATGAGGTCTGGGAAAGAAATTACAGAGAGCAAACCTTACACATCCTCCTATTCTAAAATCATTATGAAACGATTATATGTTTGCCATTAAGTTTATGCTCCTGTGGCCTTTATGTTCCTGATCTATTATTAATCTTAAGAATTAAACCTCTGAAATCTGCTTTAGATATAAGGGTAGAAAGCTTCAGGGCTAGGCAGTAAAGTTTGCTCGGACAGAACTTGGGTATGCATTCTCTTGCTGTGTAGACGGTACACAGGATGAGTCTTCAAAATGTGCAGTCCTCGTGGGAGTGTTTTACCACTGCCCAGGGTCCACGAACAATTTGCTTCCCAGTAAATGCAAATTAATAGACATTCATTGGGTGTCTAGTCTTGGAACCAATGATGGGACCAAGGTACTGTAAGAGCACATAAAATAAAAGGCATTCTGGAAACTCTTCCCTACACTGGAAAAGTCCTTCTTCACAAGATTTCTGGAGTGAAATATTCACATAAAATTACAGCGAACAGGAAACAAGCCACCATTTCATTGTTTGGCTAAGATTCTACTGAGAGCCATTATTGTAAAATTCATCGGTAAAGTGGGCTGAAGTTATGTGGCCTTACGTAAGAATCTATTGGGACCTCTATTAACTTCTAATCCCAAAAATCCTACTATAGCAATCATACAAGGATAAAAGAAAAGGGCTCAAGATGACCTGGCTGGCTGCTCTGTAGGATTTGGTTGCTTGGATGGACCAGGCGGAGGAAGAGTGACACTGTCTACTGGTAACCATGCCTCAATCACTGTCTTGGAACCTGGATTATTATGAGGTTAGTAGTTCCTTCTCTTGAGGATGAGGAAGAAGGGATTGAATCAAGAGCTGTCTGAACCTTCTCTTCTTGTTATACCTCCTCTGCCCTGGGTTTTGGACTAAGATGATGGGCATACAGATAAACAATACTAATCAGTCGCTATTTTTAAAATGCTCAGAGTCTTGCAGTAGAGGTGGACCTGTAAACAAATAAGTTACAACACTCTACATAATAATAATAATAAGTGCCAACAGCTTACTGCTTATGCCTTGGGCACTATGCCAAGTACTTTATAAGCTTATACGAGTCATGGAGGTAGCACAGAAAAGGGAATGATTATCAGTGGCAGGACAGGATTTCTGGAGGAGGTGACATTTACCCTGCAGCGTAAGAAGGAATAGTAATTCTCCAAACGGAGAGAAGGTGAAGGATGTTCCGGGCAAGTGAAACAGTGTGTGTGTGGAATGACATAGACCTGAAATGCCTGTTGTATGGAGAGAGCTGTAAGCATCTAGGGGTCTCTAAAGCATATATTGAGAGGACAGAGCTGGTGTGAAATGAATTTGAAAACAGAGGCAGAGTAAAATTGTAGTTTTTATGCTAGGGTAAGAAACTTGGATTTTTATCCCCTAGATAGTGGTCAGTTAAGGGATCTATAAGTAGAGAAAGGATTGATCTGGGTCTTTGTAAATGTCGTCCTGGCTGCAGTTGGGAAGATGGCTTGGAGGAAATGAGAAATGAGATGGGAGCCACACAAGAGTCAACAAGGCTCTGAATTAAGTAGATGTGATAACTTAGAGCGGAAAATGATTTGAAAAGTCAGTAAGAAGTAGAATGGATGCCATGGTGGCTAATCGGATGTGAGGGCTGAGGCGGAGGAAAGAGTCATGGACAACTTCATGGTTTATTTATTAGGTGGCAGCCTTAGTGCAAAGGGCTTGAGTCAAAAGTAGATTGTCCACCTGGTACCAGTTTCTACTAGCTAGAGTTCTTTGGTTGAAATCTAAACCAATTCTTTTTCTGAATTTCTTTAATTGTGGAAAAATACACATAACACAATTTATTATAACACTTCTACGTGTACAGTGGTATTAAGAACATTCATACTGTTGTGAAACCATCACCACCACCCATCTCCAGAACTCTTCTCATCTTGTAAAACTGAAACTCTATACCTGTTGAATAACTCCCCACCCTCCCCTTCCCCCAGCTCCTGGCAATCACAGTTCAAAAGGTATTTTGTCTCTATGACTTCGATTACTCTAAGGACCTCATATAAGTGGAATCCTACATTATTTGTCTTTTTGGAACTGGCTTTTTTTCATTTAGCATGATGTTCTCAAGGTTGTAGCATGTGTCAGAATTTCCTTCCTCTTTAAGGCTGACTAATATCCTGTTGCTTGCATAGACCGCATTTTGCTTAACCATTTGTTGGTAGATGCGCACTTGGCTTACTTCCACGTTTTAGCTGTTGTGCGTAATGCTGCTATGAACATGGTGTACAAATATCTCTTTGAGATTCCGCTTTCAGTTCTTTAGAGTATATACTCAGAAGTAGAATTGCTGAATTATATGGTATTTCTTTTTTTAATTTTTGAGGAACCACCATACTGTTTTCCAAAGTACCATCAGCAGTGCACAATGGTTCTAATTTCTTTACATCCTCACCTACGCTTGCTATTTTCTATTTTTTTTTTTTTTTTGATAATAGTCATCCTAATGGATGTGAGGTAAGGCCAGTTTTTTAGATGCCTGCATTTTACCCTGTGCTACTATGAGGCCATTCATTCAGGGTTCCTGGGAAGTTGTGTATGGGCGTTGTCTTTATTTCCATCCTCAAGTCTCCTGGGCCACCATGTAGGATCTCATTTTTTTTCTTAAAAAAGATTGGACTTTTACTCATTTATATTAGGGTGAACATTA
The DNA here is from genome assembly GCF_028564815.1 of Eubalaena glacialis. NCBI lineage: Eukaryota > Metazoa > Chordata > Mammalia > Artiodactyla > Balaenidae > Eubalaena > Eubalaena glacialis. The sequence continues at coordinate 67,436,546 of NC_083728.1, read as the reverse complement.
CTGATAACACTTTAATAGTACACATCCCAGTGAACACTGCATATTTACAGAGACCATGCAGGAATTTAGATTATTTGTTCAAATCCTGGTTCAGCTGTTTACTAGCTATGTAACTCTGAGCAAATCAGATCATCTTAACTTCCTCATATGCAAAATAGGAATTAAAAGTTCCCTTTGCTGAGTTGTTTTGAGAATGGAAGGAACATCTGGCGTGTAGTAAAAGTTCAATTAGTATTCATTTTTACTCTTCTGAAGTTAAATAACATTCTTAGCGGTGGGCTTTCAGAAAGGGAGGTGGGCAGAGATTGTTGTGGTTTTTGAGACCTGACCACTGACTCTGAAATTCTGTATTCTTCACTGCTCACCGCTCTGCTTATATGATGGAGTCTTAGTCAGCTCAGGCTGCTATAATCAAGATACCATAGATGGGTGGCTAAAACAATAAACATTTACTTCTCACACTTCTGGAGGCTGGAAGTCCAAGATCAAGGTGCCAGCAGATCCAGTGTCTGGTGAGGGCCTGCTTCCTGGTTCACAGACAACCTTCTCACTGTGTCCTTACAAACTGGAGAGATCTCTAGGCGCTTCATCCTCTTATCAGACCACAAATCCCATCATGGGGCCTCCACGCCCATGACCTCATTGAAACCTAATTACCTCTCAAAGGCCTCACCTCCAAATGCCATCACATTGGGGATTAGGCCTCAACATATGAATTTTGAGACGTAAACATTTAGTCCACAGTAGATGGCTTTTTTTGCCCTGTGCTTTGTCTTCTGATCTTGTATGCAGTGAACACATTTGACATGTGTTTTTACTTCACCTTTTAGGAGGGAGCTTTCATACAGGATTGTTCTTAATCAGTTGCAAGATGGAGAGATGAGGTCGCAGCCAAAGAGGCCATGACAAGAGCAGAATCTCCCTAGCTCAGGTGGCCAGAAGCCCTTGGAAAAAGAGACAAATTAGCATTGTGTTAACCCGAGGCGCCCTGAGTGATTATCCCTGTGGAACACTTGCAAGGTGCATAGTGAAATGAGTGTGCAGATATTGTCAAATTCCCCAGGAAGAGGAGAAGGAAAATCTTTGTAGGACAGAGGTTTGCATTTATTTCTATGTAAGGGAAGATGATATAGGTTCACTTTGTGATTTTTTTTTTTTTCTGGCATCATATAGGCTAGTGCTCAGAATACAAATCAGGAAATCTGAACAATTCCTATTCTTTATGTAATTCCAGGGGAAGATGTTACAGTGATCTGAAATAAATGCTCTGAAAATTGAATGATGAGCTCTAAAGATGTTATAAGCATTGTCTTCCTTTGGATGTCCAGTGGATTCTGAGAAGCTTAACTTTTGAAATTGGTGTGATAAATACGTGAGATGGTTCCCTTTAGCTGTGTTCTCCGACAATAACACTCACCCCAGGAATTATCATTGTCATCTTTTATTTTTAGTGGTTAAGGAAAGGTCATGGTTTGTTCCCAAATAGGTTTTCCATGGATTTCTATATACTAGAAATCCCTGTTGGTTCCTGCAGTAATCTGAGAGATTTCAATCTTTACAAACTTATTTGGGCTTTGGAGTCAGGCAGACTGGGTTCATATCTCAGCTGTATGACTTATTGGCCATGTAACCTTTGTCAATAAACTTATCTGAGCCCAAGTTTTCCTACCTGTGAAATGGGGATGATATCTATCTCGTAAAGTTTACATAGGATACTGTAAATTGCTTGGTACAGTGACAGTACATGACACATAGTCCATACTCAGTAAATGATAGCTATTATTAACTTGACTCTGACACCAGGTTCATTAAAAAGGAAAATAGACATATATGTTGGATGTAAAGGTTAAAGAAGACATAGCCAAAGAAGGATGCTGTGGTACCTACTTTCCACCCCTGCCTCATTCTTCACCCTTGGTCTCAGGTCAGCACTGCCACCTCAGTTTTCACCCTTGGTCCCAGGTCAGGGTACTGCAATAGTCCAAGTATTCTTCCTTGAGATGAATGAGAACCCTATTGGACCATGGCTTTGTCTACTGCAGGGCTCCTATCTTTAGATGTCTTCCCCAAAAGGGAGAACCAAGGCATCAAGAACAATTTGGATTTTAATGGATTATCGGTAAAAGTAAGAGGAGCTCTCCTATGGTCCCTTCCAAGACTATGGCTCAATCAAAAGCATCCCTCCAAGACTCCTCCCATCAGAATCCATACTTCTCACCTGCCTGTGTCCCCCAAGGTCATTATTGAAGAACTAAGGTTTATTTTGTACAAGCTTAATCACTCCTGAGGCCACTCATTATAAGCTCAATATCCAATACTTTATTAGCTTGATTGTTTTTTCTTGTTTAGGGACAAAGTTCATTAGCATCTGGAACTAAAGCTATACAGACAGTGGCCAGTATAGCATTGTTACTTCTCCCTTTCCTTTATTGCCATAGGGCTTGTAATTAATAATAAAACTTGACTTTTGTTCTATCTCCATCTTCCGTGGTACAATAATTACAAACCGAACTTTAAGTAATTCTTCCTTTAGGAGCTGTTCACACGAAGCTAGAGGATTGTTTAGATGAAACCTGACTTGTCCTCCTTTTAAAGACCCTATCCCTTTCCCTCCAACTGTCATGGGTGAATTGCAGTCGTCTGGGGTGGGAGGTGGACTTTGAAAATGAATGAGAATAAAACTGCATTTGTTAATTTTAAATTTGATTTTAGGGACTTCCCTGGTGGTCCAGCGGTTAAGATTCTGTGCTTCCACTGCAGGGGGTGCGGGTTCGCTCCCTTGTCTGGGAACTAAGATCCCACATGCTGCGTGGTGTGGCACACACACACACAAATGGATTTTAACTCTTTATTAAACTATCATGACATAACTATTTAAATGGCACACAAAACCACGAAAATTCAGTCCAGCAACTATTTATTGAGAACTACTGTGTGTAAGGCTCAATGGAAGACACATTGAGGATAGAAAGACAAGACAGAATCTCTGACCGCAAGTGTATTAAAATGTCTTGGGAGGAGAGGTGTAATTAAGATAGAGGCCCAAGACTATGATTTAAAGCAAAGAAAACCATCCAAACACAGTTGGGCATCCTTTGAATCCAGTATGTGTAGAATTCTAAGAAAGCTTGTCAACTTGCGTAAGAGTTCTAATTGGAGGCATGTTGGCTTATGTATAGAGCTACAGACTTTTCCCCTGGTACTTTATTGAGGTGTAATTTACATAGAATAAAATGCACAAATCTTAAATGTATAACTTGGTTAATTTATATGTATGTACATACCTGTACCAGCACCTTGTAGATATAATCTATATCTTCAGATCAAGATAGAGTTTATTTCCTTCACTCCAGAAACTTCCTCTGTGCTCTTTTCCTGTCAATTCCCCTCCCCAGCAGTAACTCCTATTCTGAATTCAATCACCACAGATTAGTTTGGACTATTCTTTTTTTTTTTTTTTTGCTTTTTAAAAAAAATTTATTTTATTGAAGTATAGCTGATTTACAATGTGTTAATTTCTACTGTACAGCAAAGTGATTCAGATATATATGTGTATATATATGTGTATGTATATATATATATCCTTTTTCATATTCTTTTCCATTATGGTTTATCACAGAATATTGAATATAGTTCCCTGTGCTATACAGTAGGACCTTGTTTATCCATTCTACATGTAGTAGTTTGCATCTGCTAATCCCAAACTCCCAATCCTTCCCTCCCACACCCCCCCCTCCCTTGGCAACCACAAGTCTGTTCTCTATGTTAATTCAGACTATTCTTGCACTTTATATAAACCAAATGCTACAGCACATCCTCTTTTGTCTAAGAATTTTTTTTTCATTCAGTATCACGTCTTTGAAATTCATCCATTGTGTTGCCTGTGTCAGTAGTTGATTCCTTTTTGTTACTGAGTAGGATTCCATTTGTCTATCCATTTACCTTTGGATGGACATTTAAATTGATTGCAGTTTTTGTCTACTATGAATTTTGGCTATTGGGAACATTTGTGTACAAGTCTTTGTGTGGATATGTGCACTCATGTCTCTTTAGTAGGGTGTTCAGTTGCTGGGTCCTATGGTGTACATTTGTGTAGCCTTAGCAAATAGTCAGACTGGTTTCCAAAGCGGATGTTCTATGTTACCACCAACAGTAGGTGTGAATCTCGGCTCGTCTTCCTCAGACTTTTCTTATGTTCTCTGAAGCCAGAGAGACCTTGGTTTAGATTCAGGATCAGCTTTGTAACCTTGAGACAATTGCTAAATTTATACCACAGTTTTCCCGTCTATAAAATGTGGATAATAACCACCTTTTGCAGTGTCTGTGAAGATGGTAGTGTTTGTGGAGGTCAGAGACTCTGTGTATTCAACTGCTATAGTAAACACTCCAATATGGTAACTGCTATTATGATTATTATTATCTTCATATTCTCATCTTATCCAGCTACTTTAAGGCAACGTTTTCCAAGATGTGCAATATGGTGGTACTTGACATTTATTTTACTCTAAGTATTACATAGACACAGCATTACAAAGTACTGAATCACACAGTGAAAATGTATTTCTATTCCAATTTTCTTTAATCCCAATTATATCAAATGAAGAGTCTCAGCATGGTGTTAGTCTGATTTAACACCTCTCCAGCACTTGCTAATCTTCCTTTTTAATAAAGTGAGAACAAGACACAGGCTCTTAGTGTTTAGAAGGCAACTGTAGCTAGAAATGATTCGAGGTTGTTTTGTCTTCACTGTTTTTTAATTTTTAGTGTTAGCATCATGGATGGCAAGTGATACTAGTAGTATTTATGGTAGTGATTTAATCTGTTCATAAATTATTTACATCTAAAAAGCGAGTTGTCTGAAAGAAAAAAAATGTTAAGACAATAATACTATGGGAGGAATCTGGGCATGGCCGCAAGTGCTGTCATAAGTTGATCCCCTCCTGTGGGTCCCACACTCAGTTTCATACTAATCTCCCCAACACACACAGACACAGGCCTGTGGGTGTGCAAGGGCATGTATTCTCATCCTTGGAGTCCAGATCATACAAAGAACACAGCATGTCTGGGTCATTGGAGGTGACGTTTTTGGTGGGCCAGCCAAGCAAGACCAGAGTGGGCACAGCTTCAATCTGTGGGAAAAAGGTCAAAGGGATGCTTGAATAAATTTCCATGTCATAGATCATTCAGCCGGAGATATTAGAGACAGTGCTGATACGATTTTAGAGACAAGTAGCGTTGGGCTCAAATTGTGATTTTTGCAAATTACTGGCTGTGTGACATTGGGAAAATAACCTCTCATGGCCTCAGTTTCCTTATTTGTGAAATTGGGGTTCTAATGCCGCCCTGTCTGAGTTGCTGTGGGGATTAAAGGAGTCAACATGTGTGAATAGGTTTAATGAATGCTTTCTATTGTTTTGATGATCCTGGATAGAAGTTCAAGATAGTATAGCATCTTCATTTGCACTATCCCCACTGGGAATCAAGCATGACAAGCTTTTCTTGGCTGATGAGGCTTTGCTGCCTTGAAAGCTTCTTGTATGCCCCATGCTTCCAATATTCTCCCCCCAAGTTTACCATCAAAACTTGTGAGTACTGTGTCCCATCCCCTCAGGCCTCTGCTCTCCTGCTAGAGAGAGTTAGGTCTTAATCCTTGTGAATGGAATAACATATCTGACTACAGAATCTGATCTCGGTGTTTCTGTTTGAGCTCTGCTACATACTTTGTACTTACATCTGTCCCAGCTCCCATGACATTGTGCAGAGAAGTCAGCTAGATGGTAAGCTTCTTGAAGATAGGGACCGTATATGCTGATCTCTGAATCTGGAGCACCTGGCATAATATAGGTGCTCAATAGGGGTGGGATGAATTGGGAGATTGGGATTGACATATACACACTATTGATACTATGTATAAAAATAGATAACTAATGAGAACCTACTGTATAGCACAGGGAACTCTGCTCAATGCTTTGTGGTGACTAAATGGGAAGGAAATCCAAAAAGAGGGGATATACGTATACGTATAGCTGATTCACTTTGCTGTACAGTAGAAATTAACACAACATTGTAAAGCAACTATACTCCAATAAAAATTAAAGAAGTATAAAGCCCATGAGAAAGAAAAAACAAACAAACAAAAACAAAACACTGGTCCACTGATGCCCTGTGTCTTCACTTATTTTCTTAGTAGAATGTAAGGTCCTGGAAGGCAGGACTGTGTCTGTTGTTGGTCCTGGAAGGCAGGACCGTGTCTGTTGACCGATTCAGTGTTGAATCTCCAGTGCTTGGTAGACTCTCAAGAGCCACAGGTTGAATGAACGAATGAGACAAAAAGGGAGGATGATTTTTCTTTTCGGTGTTTGAGACCAGGATGTGAGCAGATAACTGGACCCACACAAAGGGGGCGCCAGCTCCTGGCCAGACCTGTGAGCAGCTGGTCCTATCTGCTCCCTTTGTTGGCAAACACTCTGCAAGAGACCGCCCTCCAGGGCACCTGCCTGGATGGATCGTCTTCTTTGTGATAAACAGGAAGGAAAATCATTATAGCACAAGCGCCTTGTCATTCCACGTGCCTCTGCCTGTGATAAATGTTCTCCATTTACGGAGTCGTCGGTGGAAACCTAGAGGGAATGATTGCCATCCGGGCTTAACCTGGAGCAGGTTCATCATTAAACAACTCCCGTAATTTCCACTGCTCAGCGTTCATCTTTTCCTCACAGGGCTGGGGAAGAACAGAGTTTCTGACGTCAAGACAGAGAAAGCTGCCACCTGATTGCTCTTTCTTTCACCTGTACATTGTTGGGAAGAGGCAGACAGGAGGGATCGCCATCAAATGGACAGGCCTGTTTTTAGACTGAGTTGTTCTGATTTACGTTTTTAACAGAGTGGGTTTGCTGTGTTGAGAAAAGAGGACTGGGGAGCAGGGTAGAATCAGGGAGACCAGTTAGGAAGGTTACAGCAACGATTCCCACCGGGAAATGATGGTGGCTTGGCAAGGATGGAACAGTGGACGTGACTCAGGGCCGGTGTGTGTGTACCCACCTAGGGGACCCATGGCCGTGGCTCTGATGGGAACGGCATCCCTAGAGTTTTGCTGTGCACGCCTGTATGGATGCAGTAGTGCTGTAAGAAGTAGGTGGATTCCACGAAGGCAGGGATTTTACTTTGCTCCATGCTCTATCCCTAGTGCTTGCACATGTCTGGCACAGAGTAGGTGCTCATAAAAATGTTTCACATGAATGATAGGTTGACTTCCATCTCCTGCGTTCTTGGAAACATCGCAGCTGCAGGTGACTCAGTGCAGGCTCAAGTGTGTTTTGGCTGATCTTGTAAATGTCTGCATTTTTTTTTTTTTTTGACGGCCACTTGAGTGGCCTGGTGTGAAAGCCCCTTTGCACTTCAAAGCACTATCATTTTACGTCATCAGGTGCAAACCATCTTTTAACGGCATTATTTGCAGAGAATAGGGAGAACATAAACTTTATTATACTTTGTCATTCCCCCTTCCCCCAGCGTCATACCTGAGTCCCCTCTCACTCGCTGATCCGTTCTGGCTGCAATTAAAATTCAGTTGCCTTTGGGACCACAGCAGTCTCGTCTTTATTTACAGCACCTGCAAATCATGCCGCTCCTCCTAATTTTAACAGCTGCTTCAGCGGCAAAAATCTCCTTTCTGAAGGAGCAGGTGGAGAAGTGATAAAGAACAGTTATTGAACTCTATCCTCTGGGGATAGGATGGAGGAGACCAGGCCAGGAGAGGGAAAATTTTGGAGTTCAAGTGTGGGTGCTGCCTTTTATGAGCTGAATGACCCTGAACAGATCATGGAAACTTGCTGAACCCCAGTTACCTCATCAGTAAGCTGAGGGGAAGATCAGTGCCTATTCAACCAATCCAGTGGACTGTAGGAACCCAAGGAGATGACATCTGAGAAAGTTCTTATATTTTTAGTAGCAGAGAGAGGGAGTGAAGTGTGGGAGAATCTATAATAAGCCTATTATTTAAACTATCAGGCTCACTGCATGTTTTGTTTGAAACCCTTCTCATCATGTATCATGGTGCTGAAATGCCTTTTATCCTATATCTGTCTCTCTATGCCTTTATCTCCTTCCCCATTTCCATCAAATTCATTCAGCAGTAATTTATTAAACACTTATGATATGCTAGGCACTGAGTCTCTAGCAGGGAACAAGACAGATGTGGCTTCTGCCCGTAAGTAGCTTACAAGTTAATAATGCAAGAGAGGCCTGGAAAAAAAATCACATACCTGACGATGTGATTACCACTATGCTACATTCTGGGAAGGGGAAAATGTCTGGAGTTAGGAGAACATATAACAGGGAGACTAAACTAGCCTGAAGAGCCAGGGAGCCCTCTGTGCAGATGTGGTATCTACGTAGAGACGTGAAGGATGCCTGGGAGTTAACCAGATGGAAGGAGGGTATAGTGTTCCAGGCAGGTGGAACAGCACGTGCTAAGATCTGGATGCTGGAATAAAGCAAGTGAAAGGAGAGGTAAGTCACGAGGGTGGAAAGGCAGGCAGAGGAGAGATCAGGTAAGCAAACGACTTTGCTAGAGCAGTGGGTGTGTAAACACGGGAGGTGGATGCTGTGGTGATACAGTCCTGACAGTGATGACACAGAGCCAAACCAAAAGAGAACACACAAGCAAAGAAAGCAACAGTGATAACTCTGGTTCTATTTCCCCTGGATCACTTGCAACATTTTCTCTAAAAGGTGTTTCGTAAATCAAATCACCAACTTAGGACTTTGTGTATGTCCAAGCAGCTCCTTCTTAGAAAGAGTCAAGGTATTCCTTGCCCTTCTGACTCCAGAGGGAAGGTTGGGAGAATAGGAGAAGGTAAAGACAGTTTCCAATCAGTGCTGGGCTAAGCTCTCCATGTGGGTAAACAGAACTCCCAGACACAGACACTGGTGCTGTAGTTCACTCATTGAATAAGATTCTTTGCATGACAGTTCTCTTTGAAGTTCCTATCAATCACCCTGTGACATTGTTCTAATGAACACCTTCCCACCCCAGCTGGATGCAAGCAGACATACAAATTTGCCCCCAGGGGAATGGTGGCCTCCCCATGTTCCCATGAAAAGCTCATTACCAAGCCCAGGCAATCACATTTACATTTCTAATTGAAGAAGAAAGCTACAGTAAGCACAAGAGTCAAAATTATTGGGCAATATCAAGGAAAACATCCCCAGTTCCCCTGGGAGTGTCAGTGTCAGCAACCACAACAGGCCACTGTGCCTGATGCTAATAGAAGCTAAAATGAGCACTGAGGAAAATCAGCAGACTCCAGAGATTCTCAATGATTGCCTCTGACATGGAATTTTGAGATATTTCTATGCCACGGAACTTAATTGAAGTAGAGCAGGGTGGCAAATGGATTTCATTTCTTAAGTGTATTCTCCTAGGGCCAACGAGATATCTAAGCTGAACTGGTTCCACTGTTATTCAAACAGCTGATTTGGCCCAGGAAAAGCCCTCTGTTCCCTGTTAGTAGATCCTACACTTTCACCACCACTTGACCTGTAGCCCTATGGGAGGAGTCAAATTGTTCACCTATAGTTCATGACAACAACAGGTCCTCCCCTGACCCATGACAGGCACAACAAAAGGGAAAAGCACCCCCACCTCCCAAAATGATATGACAATGAACTCCTGACTGTCATGTGTTTTGACGAATGCTCCTTGCTCTCAATGAAGGACCTGATGCGAAATCCTCAACAATGGGGTGTTTGAAAAATATTTGTTGGTTGTCATCGAGGGAGGATGGCTGAACAGGACCAATCTTCCTGAATCAGGTTTTCATGTTTTGAGCAAGATAGGTTGTGATGAACTTTTCCGTAACTATTTAAATTACATTGTACTTCAAAGGGCTGGGGGTTAGTTGGCATTAGCCTAGATAACACTACTGAGAGAGAGAAACACAAGCGTATTTCAATTTGAAATTTGGAAAATTTCAAACGTAAACGAAAGTGTAATGAAAGCAAGTGACATCTGCAAGATGGCGGGATAGGAGCTTCCTACCTCATTCTCCCCACAGAACATCGAATTTAACAATCACCCACGGACAAGGGTACCTTTGTAGGGATCTGGGAGTCCAGTGGAAAAGTTCCAGCACATCGTTGGAGCAAAAAGCCCAAGAATAGACACATTGAAAGGATAAGAACAGTTTCACTTTACTCATGTCATCCTCTGCTCCCTGGTGACACAGCTCAGTGCCAGGGAGACCCTTTTAGTCTGTGATTTCTCCAGTGGGGGAAAGTGAGAGTGTGTGAGTGAGGGTCTACCTTCCCCGGCCATGTGGGATGTTGCCCAAGAGGCTGGCTTCTATCCCACTACATCCAGAATACTGAGGTGAGCTGTAGGACTGAGGGCTGGGGAGAGGCAGGGAGCATAGAAACCAGGGCTCAGAAAGTATCAAAGGGATGCAGATCCTACTAACTTCTTCCCTGGACTCCATCAGGAAGCCTGCCCACAAGCTGCTGTGGATGTCGTCTGTGGACCCCCAAACTGACCCATGGACCCACTCAACACTCCCTGTAACTCCTCTCCTTGTGGTCGGATCCCTGTGTGTTCCCATGGACCACTAGCATGAACCTTTGCAGACAGGAAGCATGTGCGTGCAGAAAGCCTGCCCGACTCTGCAGGACTGGGGAAAACCACGCGAACTTGAACATCTCAGGGCACTGCCCTTGGGAAACAAAGAGGAGGCTCTCAGCACTTACCTGGCTTTGCGGGATCAAGACAGGCAAATGATTTTACAAATTCTCTTTGTGAATTCCCTAACACTTTCTGGCTTCCATAGCCTCCTTCTCCTCTTTCTGTTCTAGAAATCTGAAACTTTACTTTCCCCTCTCCTGTGCACTTCCCATAACTGACTCTGGGGCCAAGAGGTAGTGGAGAGAGATAGTAAAAAGCAATGGAAGGGACTGGGTTCAAGATGGCGGAGTAGAAGGACATGCACTCACTCCCTCTTGAGAGAGCACCGGAATCACAACTAACTGCTGAACAATTATTGACAGGAAGATACTGGAACTCACCAAAAAAGATACCCCACATCCAAAGACAAATGAGAAGCCATAGTGAGGCTTCCCATAGGAGGGGTGCAATCACAAGAAAATCAAATCCCATAACTGGTGGGTGGGTGACTCACAGGCTGGAGAACACTTATACCACAGAAGTCCACCCACTGGAGTGAAGGTTCTGAGCCCCACATCAGGCTTCCCAACCTGGGGGTCTGGCAACGGGAGGAGGAATTCCCAAAGAATCAAACTTTGAAGGCTAGTGGGATTTGATTGCAGAACTTCAACAGGACTGGGAGAAACAGAGACTCCACTCTTGGAGGGCACACACAAAGTAGTGTGCGCATCAGGACCCAGGGGAAGGAGCAGTGACCCCACAGGAGACTGAACCAGACATACCTGCTAGTGTTGGAGCATCTCCTGCAGAGGTGGGGGGTGGCTGTGGCTCACCGCAGGGACAAGGACACTGGCAGAAGAAGTTCTGGGAAGTACTCCTTGGCGTGAGCCTTCCTGGAGTCTGCCATTAGCCTCACCAAAGAGCCCAGGTAGGCTCCAGTGTTGGGTTGCCTCAGGCCAAACAACCAACAGGGAGGGAACCCAGCCCCACCCATCAGCAGACAAGCGGATTAAAGTTTTACTGAGCTCTGCCCACCAGAGCAACACCCAGCTCTACCCACCACCAGTCCCTCCCATCAGGAAGCTTGCACAAGCCTCTTAGAAAGCCTCATTCACCAGAGGGCAGACAGCAGAAGCAAGAAGAACTACAATTCTGCAGCCTGTGGAACGAAAACACCACGTTCACAGAAAGATAGACAAAATGAAAAGGCAAAGGACTATGTACCAGATGAAGGAACAAGATAAACCCCCAGAAAAACAACTAAATGAAGTGGAGATAGGCAATCTTCCAGAAAAAGAATTCAGAATAATGATAGTGAAGATGATCCAGGACCTCGGAAAAAGAATGGAGGCAAAGACTGAGAATTTGCAAGAAATGTTTAACAAAGACCTAAAAGAATCAAAGAACAAACAAACAGAGATGAACAATACAATAACTGAAATGACAAATACACTAGAAGGAATCAATAGCAGAATAACTGAGGCAGAAAAACGGATAAGTGACCTGGAAGACAGAATGGTGGAATTCACTGCTGTGGAACAGAATAAAGAAAAAAGAATGAAAAGAAATGAAGACAGCTGAAGAGACCTCTAGGACAACATTAAACGTACCAACATTGGTATTATAGGGGTCTCAGAAGGAGAAGAGACAGAGCAAGGACCTGAGAAAATATTTGAAGAGATTATAGTCGAAAACTTCCCTAACATGGGAAAGGAAATAGCCACCCAAGTCCAGGAAGCTCAGAGAGTCCCAGGCAGGATAAACCCGAGGAGAAACACACCGAGACACATAGTAATCAAATTGACACATAGTAATCAAATAATTAAAGACAAAGAAAAATTATTAAAAGCAACAAGGGAAAAATGACATATAACATACAAGGGAACTCCCATAAGGTTAACAGCTGATTTCTCAGCAGAAACTCTACAAGCCAGAAGGGAGTGGCATGATATATTTAAAGTGATGAAAGGGAAGAAACTACAATGAAGAGTACTCTACCCAGCAAGGATCTCATTCAGATTCAAAGGAGAAATCAAAAGCTGTACAGACAAACAAAAGCTAAGAGAATTCAGCACCACAAAACCAGCTCTACAACAAATGCTAAAGGAACTTCTCTAAGTGGGAAACACAAGAGAAGAAAAGGACCTACAAAAACAAACCCAAAACAATTAAGAAAATGGTAATAGGAGCATACATATCGATAATCACCTTAAATGTGAATGGATTAAATGCTCCAACCAAAAGACACAGGCTCACTGAATGAATACAAAAACAAGACCCATCTATATGCTGTCTACAAGAAACCCACTTCAGACCTAGGGACACATACAGACTGAAAGTGAGGGGATGGAAAAAATATTCCATGCAAATGGAAATCAAAAGAAAGCTGGAGTAGCAATCCTCATATCAGATAAAATAGACTTTAAAATAAAGAATGTTACAAGAGACAAGGAAGGACACTACATAACAATCAAGGGATCAACCCAAGAAGAAGATATAACAATTATAAATATATATGCATCCAACATAGGAACACCTCAATACATAAGGAAAATGCTAACAGCTATAAAAGAGGAAATCGACAGTAACACAGTAATAGTGGGGGACTTTAACACCTCACTTACACCAATGGACAGATCTCCAGACAGAAAATTAATAAGGATTCACAAGCTTTAAATGACACAATAGACCAGATAGATATAATTGATACTTATAGGACATTCCATCCAAAAACAGCAGATTACACTTTCTTCTCAAGTGCACACAGAACATTCTCCAGGATGGATCACATCTTGGGACACAGATCAAGCCTCAGTAAATTTAAGAAAATTGAAATCATAGCAAGCATCTTTTCTGACCACAATGCTATGAGATTAGAGATAAATTACACGGGAAAAAACTGTAAAAAACACAAACACATGGAGGCTAAACAATACATTACTAAATAGCCACGAGATCACTGAAGAAATCAAAGAGTAAATCAGAAAATACCTAGAGACAAATGACAATGAAAACACGACAATCCAAAACCTATGGGATGTAGCAAAAACAGTTCTAAGAGGGAAGTTTATAGCAATACAATCCTGCCTCAAGAAACAAGAAAAATCTCAAATAAACAATCTAACCTTACACCTAAAGGAACTAGAGAAAGATGAACAAACAAAACCCAAAGTTAGTAGAAGGAAAGAAATCCTAAAGATCAGAGCAAAAATAAATGAAATAGAAACAAAGAAAACAATAGCAAAGATCAATAAAACTAAAAGCTAGTTCTTTGAGAAGATAAACAAAATTGATAAACCATTAGCCAGACTCATCAAGAAAAAAAGGGCAAAGACTCAAACCAATAGAATTAGAAATGAAAAAAGAGAAGTAACTGACACTGCAGAAATACAAAGGATCATGAGAGATTACTACAAGCAACTCTATGCCAATAAAATGGACAACCTGGAGAAATGGACAAATTCTTAGAAAGGTATAACCTCCTAAGACTGAACCAGGAAGAAATAGAAAATATGAACAGACCAATCACAAGTAATGAAATTGAAACTGTGATTCAAAATCTTCCAACTAACAAAAGTCCAGGACCAGCTGGCTTCACAGGTGAATTCTATCAAACATTTAGAGAAGAGTTAACACCCATCCTTCTCAAGCTCTTCCAAAAAAATGCAGAGGAAGGAACACTCCCAAACACATTCTATGAGGCCACCATCACCCTGATACCAAAACCAGACAGAGATACTACAAAAAAAGAAAATTACAGACCAATGTCACTGATGAATATAGATACAAAAATCCTCAACAAAATACTAGCAATCAGAATCCAACAACACATTAAAAGGATCATAAACCATGATCAAGTGGGATTTACCCCTGGAATGCAAGGATTCAGTACATGCAAATCAATCAGTGTGACACACAATATTAGCAAATTGAAGAAGAAAAACCATATGATCATCTCAATAGATGCAGAAAAAGCTTTTGACAAAATTCAACACCCATTTATGATAAAAACGCTCCAGAAAGTGGGCATAGAGGGAACCTACCTCAACATAATAAAGGCCATATATGACAAACCCACAGCAAATATCATTCTCAATAGTGAAAAACTGAAAGCATTTCCTCTAAGTACAGGAACAAGACAAGGATGTCCACTCTCACCACTATTATTCAACATAATTTTGGCAGTCCTAGCCACGGCAATCAGAGAAGAAAAAGAAATAAAAGGAATGCAAATTGGAAAAGAAGAAATAAAACTGTCACTGTTTGCAGATGACATGATACTATACATAGAGAATCCTAAAGATGCCGCCAGAAAACTACTAGAGCTAATAAATGAATTTGGTAAAGTTGCAGGATACAAAATTAATGCACAGAAGTCTCTTGCATTCCTATACACTAACAACAAAAGATCAGAAAGAGAAATTAAGGAAACAATCCCATTCACCACTGCAACAAAAAGCATAAAATACCTAGGAATAAACCTACCTAAGGAGTTAAAAGATCTGTACTCAGAAAACTATAAGACACTGATGAAAGAAATCAAAGATGACACAAACAGATAGAGAGATATACCATGTTCTTGGACTGGAAGAATCAATGTTGTGAAAATGACTATACTACCCAAAGCAATCTACAGATTCAATGCAATCCCTGTCAAATTACCAGTGGCATTTTTACAGAACTAGAACAAAAAAATCTTAAAATTTGTATGGAGACACAAAAGACCCCAAATAGCCAAAGCAATCTTGAGGGAAAAAAAGGAGCTGGAGGAATCAGACTCCCTGACTTCAGACTATACTACAAAGCTACTGGAATCAAGACAATATGGTACTGGCACAAAAACAAATATAGATAAACCTATGCACCTACGGTCAACTAATCTATGACAAAGGAGGCAAGGATATACAATGGAGAAAAGACAGTCTCTTCAATAAGTGGTGCTGGGAAAGCTGGACAGCTACATGTAAAAGAATGAATTTAGAACACTCCCTAACAGTATACACAAAAATAAACTCAAAATGGATTAAAGACCTAAATGTAAGACCGGACACTATAAAACTCTTAGAGGAAAACATAGGCAGAACACTCTGTGACATAAATCACAGCAAGATCCTTTTTGACCCACCTCCTAGAGAAATGGAAATTAAAACAAAAATAAACAAATGGGACCTAATGAAAAAGCTTAAAAGCTTTTTCCTAGCAAAGGAAACTATAAACAAGACGAAAAGACAACCCTCAGAATGGGAAAAAATATTTTCAAATGAATCAACAGACAAAGGATTAATCTCCAGAATATATAAACAGCTCATGCAGCTCAATATTAAACAACCCAATCAAAAAATGGGCAGAAGACATAAATAGACATCTCTGCAAAGAAGACATACAGATTGCCAACAAACACATGAAAAGATGCTCAACATCTCTAATTATTAGAGAAATGCAAATCAAAACTACAATGAGGTATCACTTCACACTGGTTAGAATGGGCATCATCAGAAAATCTACAAACAACAAATGCTGGAGAGGGTGTGGAGAAATGGGAACCCTCTTGCACTGTTGGTGGGAATGTAAATTGATACAGCCACTATGGAGAACAGTATGGAGATTCCTTAAAAAATAAAAATAGAATTACCATATGACCCAGCAATTCCACTACTGGGCATATACCCAGAGAAAACTGTAATTCAAAAAGACACATGCACCCCAATGTTCATGGCAGCACTATTTACAATAGCCAGGTCATGGAAGCAACCTAAATGCCCATCGACAGATGAATGGATAAAGAAGACGTGGTACATATATACAGTGGTATATTACTCAGCCATAAAAAGGAATGAAATTGGGTCATTTGTAGAGATGTGGATGGACCTAGAGACTGTCATGCAGAGTGAAGTAAGTCAGAAAGAGAAAAACAAATATTGTTTATTAACACATATATGTGGAATCTAGAAAAATAGTACAGATGAACCGGTTTGCAAGGCAGAAATAGAGACACAGATGTAGAGGACAAACGTATGGACACCAAGCGGGGAAAGTGGTGGGTGGTGTGGTGGTGGTGGGATGAACTGGGACATTGGGATTGACATATATACACTAATATGTATAAAATAGATAACTAATAAGAACCTGCTGTATAAAAAAAATAAATTAAATTAAAATAAAAGTCCACAGGGCCTGGGGAGGAAAAAAAAAAAAAAGCAATGGAGATGCTCCTTCCTCCCTCAGAGTTTTAGGTACTGGCCCAATGGCAGCTGCTGTCACCATTGCCACTACTGTACGAGGATGGCTTGGGGGCTGGGGCAGAAGAGAATGGAAAAAAAATAAAAATGGGAAATTATGTCTCTTCTTGGACCCCCTAGGTGCACCCTTTCTCACTTCTTAGATTAAAATGAGAGATCTCTTGGAGCTCTTACTGTCTGTACCGGTGCCTAATTCTGATTTTTGCATGCCTCTGGGACCAGGCTGGAGTTACTGGTGGGAAAAAAATCCCAATAATTCACTGCTGGATTGGTCTTGCTTTGAGTTTTATTTTTTCTTTCTCTCTTTCTTTCTCTTTTTCTTTCTTTCTTTCTTTCTCTCTCTCGCTCTCTTTTTCTCTCTCGGTCTCTCTCTCTCTTTCTCTCTTTCTCTCTCTCTCTCTCTCTCGCTCTCTTTTTCTCTCTCGGTCTCTCTCTCTCTTTCTCTCTTTCTCTCTCGCTCTCTTTTTCTCTCTCGGTCTCTCTCTCTCTTTCTCTCTTTCTCTCTCTCTCTCTCTCGCTCTCTTTTTCTCTCTCGGTCTCTCTCTCTCTTTCTCTCTTTCTCTCTCTCTCTCGCTCTCTTTTTCTCTCTCGGTCTCTCTCTTTCTCTCTTTCTCTCTCTCTCTCTCTCGCTCTCTTTTTCTCTCTCGGTCTCTCTCTCTCTTTCTCTCTTTCTCTCTCTCTTTCTCCCTTCCTTCTTTCCTTCCTTCCTTCCTTTCTTTCTATTTCTTTTTCTTTCTTTCTTTCTTTCTTTCTTTCTTTCTTTCTTTCTTTCTTTCTTTCTTTCTTTCTTTCTTTCTTTCTTTCTTTCTTTCTTTCTTTCTTTCTTTCTTTCTTTCTTCCTTCCTTCCTTCCTTCCTTTCTTTCTATTTCTTTTTCTTTCTTTCTTTCTTTCTTTCTTTCTTTCTTTTTCTTTCTTTCTTTCTTTCTTTCTTTCTTTCTTTCTTTCTTTCTTTCTTTCTTTCTTTCTTTCTTTCTTTCTTTCCTTTCTTTCTTTCTTTCTTTCCTTCCTTCCTTCCTTCCTTCCTTCCTTCCTTCCTTCCTTCCTTCCTTCCTTCCTTCCTTCCTTTCCTTTCTTCCTTCCTTCCTTGCTTTCTTCTCCTCCTTCTTCTTCCTCTTCTTCTTTTTCCAATTGGCCTGCTATGATTTCCTTTTCAGAGTCCTCAAATGCTGTCCCATGCATTCTTTGCAAGGTTTTTAGTTGTATACTGTGGGAGAGACAAGGTGCGCTATGCTTTCTCCACCTTACCCAGAACTGGAACCCAAATGATTCATTTTTTAAAAACCTATTTTTTTCTTGGGCTTAAGCTCTACATTTTTAAAAGTCAGTTTTGGGCTTCCCTGGTGACTCAGTGGTTAAGGATCCGCCTGCCAATGCAGGGGACATGGGTTCAAGCCCTGGTCCAGGAAGATCCCACATGCCATGGAGCAACTAAGCCCGTGCGCCACAACTACGGAGCCTGTGCTCTAAAGCCCGCAAGCCACAACTACTGAGCCCATGTGCCACAACTACTGAAGCCCACGCAACTAGAGCTCATGCTCCACAACAAGAGAAGCCACCACAATGAGAAGCCCACACACTGCAACGAAGAGGAGCCCCCGCTCGCCGCAACTAGAGAAAGCCTGCGAGCAGCAACGAAGACCCAACACAGCCAAAAATAAATAAATAAAAATTTAAAAGTCAGTTTTATTGAAGTATAAGTTGTATACAATCAAATATATACATAGTAAGTGTACATTAAGTGGACTTTGACAAACCTACATACCCGTATATCCATCACCCCGATCAAAATATGGAACGTTTCCTTCACCTTAGAAAATTCTTTCATATCCCTGCTGATTTAAAAAAAAGTCTGAAAACTTCTGGAATTGAAGGTATTTGCTGTTGATTTTTAAAAAGAGTATTCCAATGCTTTATTCCTCTCTCCCCTCTCTCTCTGAATTATTTTAATTTTGCTGAACATTTGAAATTAAGTTGCTGACTTCAAGACCCTCTGCCCCATAATATATCGTGTGTATTTCTTAATAACAAGGACATTCTCTTACATGACTACAATGCAATGATTGAAATCAGGAAATTTAACGTTGATACAGAATAATTCTATAATATTCAGTCCATATTAAAATTTTGTGTATTGTCTCACTTCGTGTCCTTTATAGCATTTTTGTCCAATCCAAGATCATTTTGCTGTTTATTTTTGAAGGAGAGTAAAATCTCCTCCCTTTTCCCAATTCGTCAACTCCACATCAGGGACCAAGAGCCTGGAGGACTCCCAAATGAGGCAGCACCGAGGTTGATTCTGGCCGGAGGGCAGAGGAGGTGGGAAGCCAAGAGAACAGCCCATTGTGGAAGGAAATGTGCTTCTCTTAGCTTGGACAGGCAGGCCTCCTGGCAGAACCCTGCTGACCAGTCATCCAGACTGCAACTCCCCAGGAGCTTTGGTATTCTGTGAGCCTGCCAACAAAACAAACGCAGTCTGAGACAGCAAGCATATTTCCTAAAAGTCAACTTGATCTACCTCCTGGAGGGGAGGCTGCATGTCTGTGTGCCAGTCACATTAGAGTAGTCAATTTCCTGCCAGCAGTCGGTGGAGAATGCAACCCACGTGGGCTGCGAGGGCGCCCTACCTGCCGACACGACAAGGGAAAATCATGATCCCCTCCTGAAATATGCACGCAACCCGAATCCTAGAAAACCCCTCTCTCACTTGCCCGGGACAAATGTGAATTTAGAAGAACATGCTCTTGGCATCGTTCATTTTTATATGAGTGCAACTTCTTGGGTGTGGGCAGGTTGGGAACACATGTTTGTGGGCTGGTGGATCTTTGAGATGAGTAGCTGATCTCATGTCTCTTGGCCAGTTTAGAAGCAAATTGTTGCCCCTGGTAACAGTTATCAAATTGAAAATAGTAAGTTATGAATATTCTCAATCCTTCTTCACTTTCGAGTTTATAGAAACTGTTACTTATTTTTAATAATGGTAGATAATTCATGGCTCTTAGTACTATAGAGTGTTAATAAAACCCCATAACTAAACCCTTTAAGAGTGGAAGGGAGTGATGATACAGTCCATTATTAAACAGTCTCCATATTTACCAGTTACACATATATAGTCTAGAAGAATGTAAGAAAAACCCCACAAAAACCTTTTTCAGGTCAAGTTCTATTTCAAACTATACAGAGGCCACTGACAACTGGTGTGCGTGGGAAGTGGCTCCTTTCTACCTAGTTTGTCACCAGCATCTCAACAGGGATGAATCTTCTCATGTTGGTTCAAGTGCTTTATCTTCATGGTTACTATAGAATTTAACTCCTCGCTTTTAGCTCTTTCTTCTTCTTCAGGATCCTACACCCCTCCTTCTCCTCCCCTCACCATCCTGCCTCTTCTATTCTGTATTTAAAAATAGGATGTCAGTCACTCAGACACATTTGATTCCACCAAATAAGTGCAGGGATGCGATTCTGGGTTGAAGGTTGATGGTGACTTTGGACCAGGTGGGTAGAGCAGCGACAGTGCTGGACAATTAAACTGCCATATTGGCCTTCCTCCTGGCTCGAGTGCTTGACATTATTATGTTAAAAGAATTTCTATCTTTTTTTTTTTTTTTTTTTTAACTCACCTTGAGTTACATTAGCAAATGTGCCCTGTCCCCCATTTGTTAAATTATCTTTGGAATGTTCGGGCCCCAGGAAAGAAAAACCCTACCCTTGCAAACTATGTTAACATTAGCCAAAAATAGGAATTAATTTTTTGTCAAGTACAACTCTTTTAAAATAACAAAAGCACAAGGACATGTAAATGCAATGGTTTCTTCAATAACTTAGGGTCTTTAAGAAAATATAGATTTGGGCACCCTCCCTGATTCTGCAAAATTAGGATCTCTAGAAGCAAGGCTCAGGTACTACATTTGTAGTGAATTTCCCAGGATTCATGAACTTTAGCTTTAGAGAGCTCATCTGCTTCCCACAGGGGAAAGAGGAAAACAACTCCATCCAGGGAATGGGAAAGTAAGAAGGCATGTGCCTCTTGAGCAGTGGATGAGAGTAATAATATCCCCCAAAGACTTGATGGGAAGAGAGAGGTGATTGCAATGGGTGTAGTGAGGAATGCAGCATTACTGACAAAATGTGGATAATTAGTTATTTAGGGAAATTCACTTGTTTAATGTTGGGTTAAGAATTTTTAGGGGCAAGAAAAGTCACGTTGATTTACAAAATGAAAAGCCAAGACAATGATATTCACAGCATTGAAATTTTCCCAGAGGGGCAAAAATAACAGGAAGGAATTTTGTGGTGAGCTGAAGCAGGACATAATATAGGCTGTTTCTAGTAACTGGACACATTTCTGTTCATTTGGAACCTTAACTCTTTCATACTTTAGGCTCTGTGCAGACTGAAATCTTTGTGATTATTTCTAGATAGATAAAGACTTCTGGTATTCTGTGGTGCAGTAGAGAAGGGAAAACATTTCTATTCAAAAGTGAGAGATGATGAATCAATCAGTCTTTCATTTATTACACAAATATTTATTGAATGTCTACTACATGTTAGGTACAAATCTATGCCTTAGTGACAGACTGATGGACAATCCTAATTATATGGTGTCTGTATTTGAAGACTGGCCTCCTGTATCAGCTATCTATTTCTATGTAGCAAATTAACCCCAAACTTAGCTTAAAACACTGAACATTTATAATCTCACAATTTCTGTGGGTCAGGAATTCAGGAGCATCTTAGCTGTGTGGTTCTGACTCAGAGTCTTTTTTGAGATTGAAGTCAAGATGTTGGCTGAAGATGTGGTGATCTGAAGGCTTGACTGGGTTGGGGGAATGGTTCATGCATGGCTGTTGGCAGGGGGCCTCAGTCACTTGCCACATGGGCCTCTTCATAGGGTAGCTTGAATGTCCTTACAGCATGGTAGCTGGCTTCCCCCAGAGTGAGTGATCCACAAGAGAGCAAGGAGGAAACTGCAATGTATTTTGTGACCTAATCTTGGAGTTACATACTGTGACTTCCTTAGAAATCAGTCACTAAGTGTAGCCCACACACGAGAGGAGGGGAATTAGGCCCCATCCTTTTAACCGAGGCATGTTGAAGAACTTGTGGACATCTTTACATAAAGGACTTTGTTACCTTTGTTATAGCCAGATTCAAATGCAAACTTAGAGGTGATGTATAAGCAAGCTGACTGAACCATCTAACCACTCTCAAGTACTAACTATGCAGTGATTGTTGATAATGGTCACCTATTAGAATAACTGGGGGTAGAACTTCTCAAAGATATTGATACCTGGGTTCTACCTCCAGAAATTCTGACTCAAATGGTCTGGAATGGGGTCTGGATATTGGTAATTAAAAAAAACTCCTCAGGTAATAAACCACTGCCCAATAAACTGAAAAATTACTGATTAATAAATCTTTAAGAGTCTAGCTTTTGGATGTCACTTTAATCTTTATTTACTTGCATCATTTGATGAGCTCTCCAGGGCTTTTGTTTGTCTTTGCCACCATTTTTACCCATTTGTATTCATTTTATACATGTTCCAGTTTAATTTTCTTATTTATTTTGAACCCATGTTCTCAACTATATTAGAGTTTGACGTAATGATATTTCCTAACAGCTTCATCATGCATTCACACATCTAAAGGAAAAATCTTAACTCCAGCAAAATTGGCTCGAAGCATGTGTGCGCTATGTAAAAATGTCAGGAATGCTATAATTATATTTTATCAGGTGAAGCTTAACATTTTAATAGGCAGTGTCTAAGGCTGATCTGACAGGGTGTTTTTGGATGGTGAAATGGGTGCTCAAAATAAGAAAACACCACTCAGAAACCAAATGAGTCACTTCTGCCAGACAAGTAGGATTGGAGTTTATGCCGAAGGGCATAATTTTTCTGAAGTGCTGTCCTCTTTTAATGTATGTTCATTAAATCTGATTTGGAAGGTTGGGAAAATAACCCCTCTGTGACTTGTTAATCATTAAAGAAGGAGAGTGAACACTGGCAAAGTTCCAGGAGAAGCCCTTAGCTGGGTATTTATTTCATCTCACCATGGGTATAATTCACCAAAAATACTGAGAGTTTAAGCAACTTCATCAGCTGCACAGCTCTATCCATTCCTTTGTGTGTTCATCCACCAAATTAGATGAATGGGCTCATTATACCTGCACTATTTATTATCATTATTCTCTCATGGGAGTGAATTTAATTTACTTGGGTTATTCTGCTGATGAGTGTGTTGTGTTTGTTTTATTTATAAACAGGACAGTCATGAGTCCCTTGCCTTGAGTTATATCCCTGATGAGAAGCATAATTTTGCACATTAGCTGGGAAATAGATAAGCTGTGCATTTTACATATGCGTGAAGCACTTCTAGCTCTTTCATGAAATGTTGATTTTTATCTCTAAGAAAGATTGTTCTTTTCCCTGGAGTGCTAAAAAAGATCCCCCTTTGGATAGACAGGTGATTGGGCTGCAGCATCGGCCATCCCAGGACTGCCAGGTTTGACTTCAATGACCTGACTGCCAGCTTCTTTCCTTCTTTATAAGGCATTCTGCAGGGAATATAGGTTAAAGGGATGGGATTGGAAATTAGATCTGGATTTGAGTTCCATTTCAGACAGCTCACTGTATGACCTTGGGCAAACTATTTCTCTGTCTCCCACAGAAAGCTGTCATGAGGATTAAATCAGTGCACAGATAATTCTTGTTTCTGTTTGCCTTGCATATCTCTTCCCTATCCCTTCTACTGGTTACAGCCCTGATTCCTTTGGGAAATTTTATTCCATAATGCCCAACCTTCCACAGGGATGGGCATTTGGTCAAAAAAAGTCCAAACAGAATTTTATCAATTGAAATTTATTTGTTTTTAGTACCTTAAAGATATTATTCCATTGTCTTCTGGCTTCCATTATTACTACTGAGAAGTCATCCATAATTCTTATTGCTCTTTTGAAGCTAAATGCTTCTTTTTCCTCTTTCTGCTTTCAAACGTTCTCATTAATCAATTCACTGTATATACAGATATCAAATCACTACGTTATAGAACTTGAACTTATACAATGTTATGTCAGTTATATCTCAATAAACCTGGAAAAAAATTAAAAAAAAAAAAAAAAACATTGGATTTCAGAAGTTTTATTTTGATATGTCCAGGTTTAAAAATATATATATATGTATTTTATAATAATTATATATATATATATAATTATTATCCCTGCTTGGGGTTCATAGAGTTTCCTGAAACTGTGTTTTGATGTCTTAAGTCCTTTTTGGAAAATTCTTTTCAAAATTGCTTCTCCCACTTCCAACCAGTCTCTCTTACCTCCCCTACTGGGCAACCAATTACATGAATGTTAGAGCTTTTCAAAAATTCTCGTATATCTTTTATACTTTTAAAAAAAATGCATTTCCCATCATTTTATTTGTCTCTGTGTTCCATTCTTAGTATGTTCTACTGATTTATCTTCAGATAGACTAATTCTCTGTTGTGTTGTGTCTAATCTGATGTTAAAATATCTATTGAAATATCAAAAACTATTTCAGTTTTTGTATTTTTTTCAGCTCTAGAACTTCCATTTGAGTTTTTGATGTAGATTACAGTTCTCTGGTTAAATCCTCCATTTTGCTATCTATTTTCTGGAATATATTAAAATTATTTTAAAGTCTGTGTCTGATGATCTAACATCCTGTTTTTCTCTCTCTTTGTCTCATCTCTTGATGTGCCTGGTAACTTTTTTTTAAATGCCAGATAAATGAATTAAACAGTATAGAAACTCTGAATGATGTTGTTCATCCTCTAGAAAGGGCATACTTTTTATTTTGGAAGGCAGTTAATGTAGAGGCAGATTACCTTTATCTAGTATGAGATTGATCTGATATGAAACTGAATTAGTCTTTGTAAGGGATGATATATATTCATTTTGCCCTTAATTTTAGAGTGGAACACTTAAAGGCCCCCAATCAAAACGTTATGATGTTTACCAGAGCCTCTTATTTTTGGCTAGTCCTGAACTCCAATTTTTTGTCTCACCATCATTGTGAAACTACTATAAACTCTGCTTACCTTCCTGGGATTTTAGTTTATGCTTTCTCCTTGGCTTCTCAGCCTCTCAGCCCCTGGTTACAAATTTATAAGTTCCTAAAAGGGAAATGCAGAAGCTAAATGTAAAGCTTACTTCCATCTTCTCCATGACCTTGCCCCTCAAGTTATGCCTACTTTGGTAGCCATGAATTTTACTTTTCCCCAGCCCCCTGAGACTGCTGAAAGAGCTGTTCATCTTTTTAATCCTTTAGTCATCACTTTCTCCCTAGCTTTTCACCTTTACTTCCCAAATGGCAAATGTTTCAAGGGGAAACTTGGTACAGAATATTGGGCTTCCCTCACATCCTGGCCACCTTGGTAGCTTTTCAGTGGCTTGAAACATATTTTCTTAAATTTCCAGCTTTTAAAGTTATTCTTTTTGGAACTTTTGGTCTGATACAAACTAGACCACTGCAGTTGGAAGCATCACCCTCTGCTAGAAATTTTAATTTTGGTCTGAGATGCAGAAATGGAAAAACCCAGTGGTTATTTCTAGGGAACCAATTCTGGGACCTCTACTGCTGAGATCTCTTGTGATGCCCTAGTTATGGCATTTCCCCCAGATTGAGTTCTCCTCCCTTTGTTTGAATATATTAGCCACCTACTACTACAGTAAAAACCCTCCTTTTCTTAACCTAGTCTGTGTATCTGTATTTTCAAATAAACCATAAACATGAAACACATTTATCAGTTGGCTACTCAGCATAAGAGGACTAATTTGTATTCATGTAAGAGCAGTTTTGTGATTATTTTGAGGGGGATGGGAGGCCAAGTGGCCTGGTTTTGCTAGGTTTTAAAACAACTCTGTCACTGGACTGCTTGATGGCTTTGGAGAATTCACCCCCTTGGGTCTCAATTTTCTCATCTGTAAAATTTTATGTTTGAACAAGATTACCTCTGAAATTCCTTCAAGCTGAAAATCCTATCTTCTGATTTGGAGCTAATTGACCCACAATTGAATACACAAACTTGAATACATAAACTTGCCCTTTTAAACCCTTGATCTTACCACTTGATCAGGCTAATGTTTTACATACCATGTTCCTTGTTTTAAAAAAAGCTAGCTCTAAAACTTCCTGCCCATGTAAAGTGAGGCACACCTGAATGGGAATAATAGTACTTGTGTGGATAATGTCATACAAGGTATAGACTTAGTTGGAAAGGTCACTTTGACAGTGAATGCCAGTGGTTCTACCTGACTTATGTGTCACTCTGTAACAACACCTCAAGATGTTCTTTTAACCTGAGCAACTTACAAAGATACTAAAAAATTAATTGGAGAGATCTATCTTTATACTTTGGAATACCTAGATAGAGTTACTTCTGCATATACATCCATAACTTTATATAAATACATGCAATATATACAGCAAGATATCTGAGTTTTATAGGAGGATGTTCATCATTTACTTCCAGCACAGTGAGAACCTACGCATACCACCATTGGCTCTGTGAATGTCAACATCTCAGTTCTTGGTGGATAGTTTAAATTTGAACACTAGACCTCTTCAATTATGAGACACTTGGGGACATATGTATATGTATAACTGATTCGTTTTGTTATAAAGCAGAAACTAACACACCATTGTAAAGCAATGATACTCCAATAAAGATGTTTAAAAAAAAAAAAAGTATTACCAATCCAGTTTTTAGATTCTCCAAAATTTAGACTTTATTGAATCCAATTTATCAGAGAATTGTGTACCTGGCACACACTCTTTTGCCTTTGGGGAGAATTGTTTGGTTTCTATGATATCCAACTTCATCAGATATGTTCCCTTCCTTCCATTTTCCTGTCCATACCGTAGGGAAAAATGGCATTTATCATCTGGATCATTACAAAACCTAACCTCAACTTCCTGCCCATTGATCTTCCCATATTGTCTGTGGGTCCCATATAATCTGTTCTCCCTTAGATGCCAAGTGATCTTTTCAAAATGAAAGTCTGATTGTGTCACCCACTTGCTGAGAATCCTTCAGTGGCTCCTCATTGGTCTTAGGACAAATTGGTCCCTTGTCTGACTCTTGTCTATATCCTCAGCCTCTTCTTCCACCACACTCCACCTTTTTAGCCATAGTGGCTCAAACTCACCATAACAACTTTCTTGCATGGGGCAGTTTCATGTGTTGTACCTTTTGCTTGGCACCCTCCTCTCTTTGCCCAGGGAAAGCCTATTCAACCTTCCGATCTGAAGTCAGTCAACCCCCAGTCTAGCTTAAATCATCTATCATCGTCTTTTATGACTGTATGGGTTTCTGCTTCACGGCACTTGCATTTATTCCTGTGTTTTGTGGACTTTTGTTTGAATCTGTCATGAGAAGCTAAGCTCCATGAGAGCAGGAATTTTATCTCTTTCTAGTTATCATTGTTTCTGCTCCTCAGAGTTCAGCACAGTGCCTGGAACATAATAGGTGCTTAATAAATATGTTCTCAGTGAATGAAGGAAACAACTAGCTTAAATTCATGATTTCATCTATTGTGGGGATGGTTTTGAAGATGTTTCCATTAAAATTATCATTCAATGAGCACATAGTATAGAACATTTTCTCTGGTTTCAGTTCCAGAGATGAGCTGTCTCATGAATGATTGATTTGTGGTTTTTTCGTCTATAGATGCTGAAAATTAAAGAACTGTTCGCTTTCCCCCTTTTGTTTGGCTTTTAAGCAGACCAGAGTGAAATTTAGCATTGAATTCCAGCTGGTTATGTTCATTAACCAAGATCTAATTATTCAGCAAACATTTATTGAGCACTTGCAGTGTGAAGGTGTCCTGGGCACTAGAGATTGAGGAGTGAACCAAACCAGGCAAGATCTTCTCCTAAAGGGGCTTATAATATTCAGATAGTGGTTAATGAAAGAATTACACGAATAAGACTCACAGTTGCAGTTTTGAGATGTGCTATATAAAATGTGCGATTATGAGAACTTGGAACAGGAGAGTTTGTTCTGGTCAAAGTAATGTTGGAGGGGATGTCAGAAGGAGTAGACGTTAATTGGGCAGAGAATGGAGGGAAGAACATTCCAGGGAAGAGCATGAGCAGATGTTCTTCTGCAGAAGGGAACATGGTGAGGAGAAGAAACTCAAAATTAAGCCAGTGTGGCTGGTGTGGAAAGAGTAAGGAGAACTGTATGAAGATGAGGTTGGAGGGGCGTGCAGAGGCCAGGCTGTGCAGGGTCTCTTGTAAAACTTGCTAAAGAATTTGGTCTTTATCTGGAGAACAAAGGAAACTCATGAAAGGTTTTTAAGGGTGGGGGCATTTCTACTTTCAAAGAAAAAAATCATTGTTGCCTCTAATGTGGAGACAGCCTATACATGATTTTATAGTCTCGATATTTTGTATGACCTAACTTTTCCTTCTATAATACTGTCTTAGGCTAAATTCCCTGGAAATAAAGCCAAATCAGAGATTCTTGTGCAAGTGATTTATTGAAAGAGTACTCTCAGGAGAAGAGTAAAAGGGTAGGGGAAAGAGCTTATCAACAATGGGTCCCAAGTGGAATCTAGCTTCAGCCTGATCCCAAGGGGAGCTCTGGAGCATGCGTTGTATCACAGAATTGATCCCACCTTGAAGCAAGGGAACCAGCAGGGATCAACTGTGAGTCATTAGCAGCCAGTGCTCCTAGCAGCTATGGGTACATTGGCCTGTGAAAAGAGGTCTGAGTGGGGCACCAAAAGTGTCCACCACAAGTGCTTTATTTACTTTTTCTTGATTTGGAAGACATGTAATTTTTAAAATTTTATTTATTTCATTAGTAATAAATGCATGTGATTAAAAAAAACTAAAATGATGTACAAAATATCTCCAGTTTTCTTCCCCAGAGGCAGCCACTATTAAGAATTTCTTGTATATCCTTTCAAAAGTAGTCTCTATGTATTTTTTTTTTTATTATTGAGGTATAGTTGATTTACAATGCTGTGTTAGTTTCTGGTGTCCAGCAAAGTCATTCAGATATAGATATATAGATATATATAGATATATAGATAGATAGATAGATAGATATACGCTTTTTCTTATTCTTTTCCATTATGGTTTACCATGTACTATACAGTAGGTCCTTGTTGGTTATCTATTTTATATATAGTAGTGTGTATCTGTTAATCCCAAATGCCTAATTTATCCCTCCCCCACCCTTTCCCCGCCAGTAACCATAAGTTTGTTTTCTATGTCTCATGTATTTTCTCTCACTTTCTGTAAACCAAATTATAGTATGGTATGCTTGTTCTTCTGCACCTTGTTGTCTTCTCTTAGCAATGAAACTAACAAAGCATTGTCTACCAAAACACAGAGAGCTGCATCATCATTTTTAATGGTTGTAGAGTATTGTATTGTACCATAGTACATTCACCTTGATTTTTTTTTATAATATGTGTTAACATATTTTAAAACATTTTTTTAAAATTTATTTATTTATTCATTTATTTATTTTTGGCTGTGCTGGGTCTTCGTTTCTGTGCGAGGGCTTTCTCTAATTGCGGCGAGGGGGGGCCACTCTTCATCGCGGTGCGCGGGCCTCTCACTGTCGCGACCTCTCTCGTTGCGGAGCACAAGCTCCAGACACGCAGGCTCAGTAGTTGTGGCTCACGGGCCTAGTTGCCCCGCGGCATGTGGGATCCTCCCAGACGAGTGCTCGAACCCGTGTCCCCTGCATTGGCAGGCAGATTCTCAACCACTGCGCCACCAGGGAAACCCCCACCTTGATTTTTTCACTTAATATTCCTATATGGCTGTATTGTGCATATGTCTATAGGCCAACTCAAACACTTGGAACAGAGTAGAAGGTAAGTAACTAACACTAACGTATGGAATCTCATGTCCTATGAGAGTTAATCTGAAAGGCCAATCACAGGACCTGGAAATATCCACATTCAGAGAGGGAACCATATTTTTTCCTGTATGACCCTGTGGAGTCTAATCAGTGATGGATATTCAATCAATTCATTATGGCTGGAGGACCTTGGCTGAAACCCTTGTCATTTCATCTGAACATGGCAGAAGTCCCAAGATAGTTTCAGAGCTTATTTCATAGGTTTCCAAGGAATCCATTATGACTACATCCAAAGTTCTCCAAACTGTGGTCCAGACTTTATTGATTTAATGTAAAGCCTAATAAAATTCTATGGCTGAAAAATAAACCAGCCTGATCAAGATTTAGCTCAAAGGCAATAGTGATGGTGTTTTTCCCCAATAGCTTTGTCTTTGGAGATTTAATTAACTTATCTAAATCATGGTTTAATGGAGTCAAAGGTCTGGAACTGTTCCTGCCTAGTTGTGTTTGCAAAGTGAACAGGTGACATTCTGATAAGATGAAGAGCTGCTTTGAAATCTAAAGACAGAATCTTGGCTTCTTCCCTGAGACAGCCTGTGTAGCCATGATTCACACACTGCAGGCACCACCATAGAGCTGGGTTGGGGTAGGGATGCTGGTGTTTCCCCAAGCAGAGCCTCCCTGGGATCTGTTTCTCATCCTTTCCAAAGGACAGATGCTCCATGGCCAAATGCCATGAGTAAAGCACTTGGCCCCAAATTGAATGCAGCTCTGTGATTCCTGTTTGATTCTTTTTTTTTTTTTTAATTTTAATTTTTGGCTGCATCGGGTCTTTGTTGTGGCATGTGGGATCTTTTGGTTGCAGCACGCGGGCTCTTCGTTGCGGTACGTGGGCTTCTCTCTAGTTGTGGCGCATGGGCTCAATAATTGTGGCGCACGTGCTTAGTTGCTCTGCGGCATGCGGGATCTTAGTTCCCTGACCAGGGATCAAACCCACGTCCCCTGCATTGGAAGGCGGATTCTTTACCACTGGCCCACCAGGGAGGTCCCCCTGTTTGATTCTTTACGAAGTCATGCAGATAGAGCTTAGATGTCTGTTTTTTTCTCAGATAAGCATATTTCAGCAACTCACCTAGAGTTATATTTAAAAGGTAGCAATCAAAAACAGTATTTTATACTGTCCAGTGTCCAGCTTAAAATGAAAGTAATAAGTCTTGAATAAGCCCATTGTTGTCTGAAGATCATTAGGTTAAGGTCAGGTCTTTGGTACCTTGTACGAAATTGACAATGACTCAGGTTCATTTCCTTTCACTCTCTCTTTGCAAGAGACAGAACTGATGAGCAATGCCAACTACTTTATCCAACATTGCTCAGTGAAGGTGTTGAATAAGATATTATTAGCAAAACTGAATTTTTATGTTGGCACAATGACACATTGATGGATTATATATGTATATAGTCATTTCTTCTTTCCAGTTTGAACTCCTGATGGAAGATCTTGCAAGCCAGAGTAAAGATTTGGGATTTTATTCTAATTGTTATTGAAAACCATTGCAATGTTTTAAGGTAAGAATAAGGGCATGTAAGTTGTATGACTTATGTTTGAAATAGATTGTCCTGGCTGCTCTGTAAAGAATATGATAGGGTCCTAAGAGTCGGACAAAGACCAGTTAAGTACTTATTGCTAATGATCCAAGCTAGAAATGATACCAACTTGAGCTTGGTTGTAAGGAAAGGAAATAGAAGTGGATCGATTCCTAATATGTTTTGAAGGAAGCATCCACAGAGCTTACTGATGAGAGGAGTGAGGAAAAAAGAGGGATCAAGTATGACTTCTAGACTTTTGACCTTGAAGATGTTGTTGATGGTATAATTTACCCAGATGAAGAAGCCTAAGGGAACCACAGGTTTTCAGGGGAAAGAAAATATTTGATTTTGAATATGTTAGAGTAGAGATGCTTCTTGGACATCTAAATAGAGTTATGTAGGGAGCTATTGATCATGTCTGGAGCTCCAGGGAGAAGTCCTAGTTAGAAGTATAGATATGGAAGTCAACAACACAAATCCATGTGTTGGATAAATTACCAGGGAAAAGAATATAGATATGTATCAACCATTATTATTATTGTTGTTTTTGGTGCTGCTATTGTTGCTGTTATTACTATTATTATAACAAGGTTTCAGACTTCCTCAAAATTAAAACTTTGACCAAAGCTTGAGACTTGCTAAGTTAATAGAAGGTAATGGTGGAAATGAGTATAGTGAGCAGGCAAATGACCAATATGCCTAGGTGCTTGTTAGAACATTCTTATCCTTTCTCTGTAGACCAGATGGCTAGCTGGATAAGTAGTGTGATGGATGGTCTGGGGCTCTGAACATCAACTCCAAGTGCAAGTTTTCTGGAGAGAGGCCCAGGTCAGTTCATTATAGAGTAGTGAATAAATCTGCTTTATATTCATATTTGGTATGAATAATTGAATAATCCATACTAAGTTCCCTCCTATACGAGTATTTTTTCAAGAATAAGATAAGTTGTCATGAGTACATTTGAGTGTGCGAAGGCTTAGCCTATTTGTTTTTAAAAAAGAAGTTGGAAACAATTGTTTTTAAGGCCCAACCCACTCTTTCCAGAAAATTCTCCAGAATAAAACTAAGAAAATACTCAAATACTTCAAAGCAAAATAGTTAAACAAGGCACAGCAAGCTCATATGACCTCTTTATTCTTAGGTCATTGCCTAGTGAGTCTCTAGGAACTTAATTTACCTGCTGCTGTGGTTATGCAGTGCCTCTTAGACATGTAGAGGCAAACTTTGATAAGAGAAAACGTTTTGAATATTCATAGAAGATGGAATTAGGAGTGACCTTGGTGTTACCATATGGAAGTCAAATATACCCAAGAATAGCACCAACAGCAGGACCTACAAGATTTTGTTTGTTCACTCTTCACCCGAGCCTTATTTGAATGCAACTTAGAGGTGAGTGTACATGATTGAAAAAATAACTTCTTTGGCTGTCCATTTCTTAAATTAATAGACCATCCTTTGCTCTGTCAATTAGAAGCAGGGGCATGTAGTGCTGCCTGATGAATAGCAGCAAGAAGACGATCTACGGTGATATTTTATCTTCTCCGGTGCCAAATTCAGAGCACGCCAGCCTTGAGGATGGTTTGGCAGTCTCTATAATACTGGTGATAAAGTAATTTTTCCACATGCCTAAATCAGTCTAATCAAACCTATCAGAATTCTGAACATCGAGATGTTAATGCTACCCGGAATTCCCTCCTGCCTTGGACAATGTCAGATAGAAGCCCTAATAGTAACTTAATTCTGTTATTTTACCCATGAGTGCTGTTTATCTTCAGCTCTCTCATTTTCTCTCCTATTTATATCCCAGTGAATCTGGTACATGATAAATCCATGAATCCACATTAGTTGCAC
Organism: Eubalaena glacialis; assembly: GCF_028564815.1. Lineage (NCBI taxonomy): Eukaryota > Metazoa > Chordata > Mammalia > Artiodactyla > Balaenidae > Eubalaena > Eubalaena glacialis. The sequence continues at coordinate 67,403,362 of NC_083728.1, read as the reverse complement.
ATTCATGTGGTGGGGGTAGGATAGGAGTAAAGACTACAAATAAATAAACACAAGGCAAACCAACTCTAACAATGGGGCACAAATATCTACCAGTTTTGTTTTGGGGGTATTTTTTGTTGTTGTTTATTTTTTGGGTATTGGAGTTCCAAATGGAATTCTGTATCCAGTTCTCAGCATGGCACTTCTTTTCAAGTTTTAATGCTGCTCTCATAACTCAAGACATTATAAATCTACAGTAACAAAATTGGTGTGATATTGGCATAACTGTAGACAAAGAGACCAATGGAACAAAAAGAAGAGCCCACAGGATAGAAGTGGTTTTGCCTATCAGTGGAGAAAACGTGGATGTTTTAATTAATGTTGCTGAGACATTTGTTATCTATATGGAAAGACATGTAACTGGACCCCTACCTCACACTCTACACAAATGAATTCTGAGTATATTAAACACCTATATGTACAAGGGAAAACTAGAAAGCTTTTTAGAAGAGAATATATATGTGGATGTTTTCTTGAACTTAAGATATCGAAGGATTTCTTAAACAAGACCTAAAAGCACAATCCATAAAGAACATGATTGACAAATTTAACCAAGTGAAAACCAGGCATGTGCATTTATCCGAAGACATCGCATAAAAACTGAAAATGGAAACTTTGGTGCTGAATTTCTTCAGTTCTATTTGGGAATGTTGGTATATCAAGACCATCCCAAGCTATAAGAATGTAGACAGGTGTCAGGGCTGCTCGATTGTGACAACTCTTGCTGACCTCATCTCCATTATTGGTGACCCTGTCCTTCCTATCAAAATCATGGAGAGAATAAATTTAGCATAATTGCTATTCTCTGCTTTTTCTGCAGAGTGTGAAAGTACTTTTGCACTCCTCTAGTTAGAAATATGCTCTGCGGCTTCTCTCACTGTGGCCAAAATATACAATTTCTTCAAAGAGCTGTAGTTTATAACTCAAAAACATTTGTGTGTGTGTGTGTGGACATGCATGCTTGAGAAGTTCAAGAAGCAATAAAAGTGAGTCTCTCCTTCAAGTTTAAATATAATGCAGTCTCATTATAGAGAAAATTTGCAATACAGAAAAATAAAAAAGAAAAATCACTCATAATTCTCCTACCATCCTAGTCATTTATTAACATTTTGATGTTTGGTTTTTTCCTATGTGTATCCCATTGTAGGTACATTATTGAATTCTGATCAGTTCACTTAAGATGATAACACAAGCTTCCTCTGTGTTGTTATAAACTTGGTAGAAACATTTTTTTAAACTTCTTTTTTCCCAAGTTTTATTGAGATATAATTGACACACAGCACTGTGTAAGTTTAACGTATACAGCATAATAATTTGGTTTGCATCCATCTAGAAACATTATTTTTTAAAAAATATTTATTTATTTATTTATTTATTAGGCTGTGCCGGGTCTTAGTTGTGGCATGCGGGATCTTTAGTTGTGGTATTCTAGATCCTGCATGCTGCAACTAGAAACATTATTTTTAATGGCAGCCCATGGGAAACAGCACACCATTCTCATTAGGATCCTGGGCAGGCCATACTATCTAGGTTTGAATCCTGAATCCATCACTTATTAGCTGCGTGGTCAGGGGCAAGAGACTGACCATCTCTTGCCTCAGTCTCCCCATCTGTAAAATGGACTAATAGTAGTATCTACCTCATAGGAAGGGCTGTTGGAATTTGATACTTATAAACTGTGCTTCGCAGGGAGTAATTGGTAGTTGTTGTTATTATTATTCTGTGTGTCTAGGGGTTGATGGGTTTCACCACCCTCCAGGCCCACTCAAGTATTAGTGCTAGAGCTTTCCTTGGTATCTTCTCATTGCTCTCTATACATAGAGGACCCTACGGTTGAGGGGCTCATGAGTGTCCTGAAAGGCATCAGTCCACTTAGGGTAATTTAGAGATATTCAAATGCTCAGGGCATAGGTGGTTATTCTTTTGACAGAATATCATTGGAGACCTGCAGGTAGCTACTGTGGGAAGGCCCTCATTGATAGCAGCAAGGACTGATCACTGGGTTCTAAGCACCAGCCACATTACAAGCTTCCTCTAATGGGGCTGTTGAGCCTGTTTAGTGATGCTGACTTCTCTTCATGTGGTCCCCTGAGGTCCGTCCCTCTTTTCCTTAGTCTTAGGCAGCATCCACCCTCCAAGATCATGTCCCATCTCTTCACCCAACCAGAACAGAGATGGGAAGTATGATTGCCTACCCTTTTCTTTCCAGCCAATTACTGTTGCATAAACTTCATCAGCCAGCTTTCTCCAAAGGCCATTCTTTGTGATTATTTATCAAGACTTATTTTGGAAGTTAAAAAGACTGGATACGGCCTGTTTCTTTCTTTCCATTCTTACCATAACAATCCCAATTTCCTTTGAATGCCTCTGATTAATTAGGAGAAGGGTCATGTATAATGGCGCACAGAAAAGAAAGCACAAAGATTAAAATTTAAAATATTATCTCATCATAAATGAATGTATCATAATTTACTTAATCACTCTCCTATTGCTGGACATTCAGATTATTTCCAATTTTTAGCTATTAAAATGACACTGTGATTAACAATGCTAAAAATCCTTTCATGTTTTGGATGGCTTAGGATGAATTACCGGAAGTGGAAATTCTGGGTCAAATAATACAAAAAATAATAAATGCTTTAAGAATTTTCTTTCTTGTGTTAAGGGTAGTTTGCATTGCTTTATCAGGTGGTAGAAAGTTAAGCATAAGGACAGTATCAGATTTTAAAAATTATTGCCATTTAACTTTCTGGATGCCTGTAGTGTCCAATTATGTTGACTGAAAAGAGCCCCAGCAGCTTATTGATGTCTGAATTTCTTTGGCTAATGACTTTCTTTGCTTGTTAAACTATTAGTACTTTTGGGAATAGTAAAAGTTTATGCACTAAAAGACAGACTTCATTTTATTGGATCTTTAACTAAGCATTGATTAATGGTGGTGGCATGGCCAGTGGAACAAGGGGGCAGGCAGGGTGTCACATGTGGCATTGAATGGGTTCCTGGAAGTACCAATAGCCAATTTTCAGTCTTCCAGTCTTTAAAAGGGAAATGAAGAGAGTAAACTGTATGGGCCATCAAGATGACTATTATGTCTCAATTCCATGATCATATTTTCAAACAGAGGAGAGTAGATCAAAATAAACACCAAGAACACAGATGTCCCTGATGTACTTTTGTGATGGTTGGAGAGTGTTGTCCATTCTCACAGTTGGTCTAAGCTTTGTCCAATGGAGAATTCTGCCAGGAGTGCTATAAACCTGAGCCTACCATAGACACCGAATCTTGAATGAGATGGAGTTCTATCCCTCTATAACACAAAACTTTATAAAGGTAAAAAAGTGTTCATTGAGAGTAAATAAATGGTGTTACGGAATATTACGTATAATTTTATTATATACTCAAAACAAACATATTTATATATTACAAACTAAAAATGATGTACATAGGGCTTGCAATTAATATCCATTTGGTCCTCACTAGGAAATCCTGAAAGCTTTAGTCAGTGACTATTCTCATTTGGTCTGGATTTTTCTTTCTTCTATAAAACCTCTAAGATCCGTGAATTATTTTCTGCATATCTCATCTTCTTCTTGCTTTATGTAGACCTCTGCTGGAATGCTTGCTTCCCTGAGTTAGAGAACTTATTACCAAAAATTACAGGAAATCCTGTCTCTGAAAGTGTAAAGGCTCAACATTTAGTTTAAATATGGAGCCATCATCAACTGTGTTGCTATGGAGATCCTTCCTCTTATGTGCTCTGCAACATGTCTGCTGCCAATTATCCAGAAATAACTTCTCTATTTCTATGGAATATTCTGTGTCTCACCTACTGTTGCCTCTGTATTCTGTTTGAGCTTTGGTGGAAGGAGGAGGGATTTTCATTTCTATTCCTTGCAGGCAAGAAAGATAATTTTCAGCGTGTCCAAGCTGAAAAGAATCCCCCACTGTGTCACTTCCTGTGTAACACTATTAAACCTCCCCCTTAGCTGCAGTGGATGAAGGTACATGTTTTATCTATTTTATACTCACAATAGACTAGACTACCATCTTGGTGGCAGTGGTGGGAAAGATGATTATGGGTCAATTTTACATTATAGACTCTCAGGTTATTGTTTTTTTCCCTAGTAGTTTGATGAGTCATATTATTTTCCGTATTAGCTGCCACTCAGAGTCACTCCAGTGAGCAATTAGGAGTTGAGGATGGGATTTGTCTACTTCCATATTTTGATTTGGATCATCCATGCTTGGGAACTAAAGAGTCTTCCTTGAACTGATTCAACATTATGTGGGCACATTTGAAAGCATTCAGTCTCTAACCATTGAGCTGGATCCCTTTGGTGGCTTTATAATGCAGCAAGAATTTCAACTGTGCAAATCCCTATCTTGATTCTCTTAGTAGGTCAACTGCCTCTGTTGCTATAGGAGCCTACTTTATCTGTTGCTTCATGCTGAAAGCTGATGAGGCTTTTGTGGTTGATCATTCCTTCTCATAGGCTCAGCCAAGTGGTGTTCCAAGAATATCCCAGCTTCACAGAAGCCCTCCATTGTATTTTACAGATTCACTTTTAGAGAGTGGTTTAATGAACACTGAAGTGTTCTGAAGTGCTAAGTTTCCTTCATTTGCAGCAGGGATAAGAAACTGGGAAAGTTCTTTGAACACTTTGCCCAACTTGGAGGCCTTTGCATGAAGGGAAATGAAAGATTTGACTGCATGCATCTTCTTCCCATTTTTACTGCCCACTCAGAGTCTGTGAGGAGAATGTAATCCAAAATGCTTGGAGAATACCGTGGATCAGATCCAAAAGTATCACTGGCTGTGTCTGAGATAAAGATGGTGGACAATGGAGGAGGACCCATAAGAGATTGCCCAGTTTCATACTATTCATAGGTCAATTTCTGACTTTCAGGCAAGCAGATTCCAAATCTTTCAAACTACTGAAGCATCCCTAGATCAGAATCCCCAGAGAAGCTGCATATAATGGGCTGTTAAATATGATCATTGAGCTTTGATTCTCTATCTTTGGTAGATTCAATGACTGCCCACATTCCTTGGTCATTTGATGCAATAGAAATCACCATGACTCTTGACAGCATCACCTAAACACTTTTCTTCTTCCTCTCCCAAGCTTTTAAAGCTACTATAGAAGAATAGAGGTTGTAGGGTGGGATCACTACACAGTGCTGAGATGATAGTCTGTTAAAGATTAGCCCAGAAGTGGCATTATCAGGTCAAAAGGGAGGTGCACTTCAAATTTAGATATTGCCAAGTGACAACTTAAGGAATTTGTCCTCCAAGAATTGTCACATTGTTACACAAAGCTGTGTGTATAAAGGTGTTCATTATAGCCTTGTTTGTATTAATAAGAAATGGAAACAACCTAAGTGTCAAACAAAAGAGGAGTGGCTGAATAAATGACAGTGCATCCATATAGTGGAATACTGTCTGCCTTATACACACTAGGGTAGAAGTTTAAAGTGTGACTCTACAATGGAATATAACAATGAATATAAGGGTATAGTAAAAAATCTGGAAGGCCATGTGCAAACTTATTAACAGAGGTTAACTATGGACAGTCAGTTTGGAGGGAAGAGATTTTTACTCTCTATGTACTTTATTTTATAGATATATGAATTATATATATTATATCTAAATATATATTTATATTACTTATAAAATCTTTTAAAAATGTTTTAAAAAATCAACTCTCCATATTTGTTTATTTTATTTGTTTGATTATACAATTCAAATCATGGGTAAAGATCATGTCTATGACAGACTCCCATGGATGTCTTCAGGTCATGCATAGTTACTAGTCCCCAAGTGATAACTCCATGTCTTCCTCTCCCATTCAAGAGAGTACTCAAAATGACTTGAGTCAGGGTACTATGATTATAAGGATAACCTTAAATATGTTGTAATTTACTTTTAAAAGTAAAGGTATTGATAAACTTTGTATCTATATCTAAACTTTATAGATATATAGATATAGATATATGTCTATCTATCTATCTATCATCTATCCATCTAGCTCAAAAGCAAATTATATGAGGCACATGTGATTGAGAACCACTAATATTGATGGGCAGTCATTGCCTTCAGGAGAGATGTTGTGCAAAGGTGTGTGTGTGATACCGAGAAAATCAAGGTGCCATCTTTATTTATTTATTTATTTATTTATTTATTTATTTATTCATTCATTCATTTATTTATGGCTGCGTTGGGTCTTTGTTGCTGCACGGGCTTTCTCTAGTTTCAGGGAGCAGGGGCTACTCTTCATTGCGATGTGCGGGCTTCTCGTTGCGGTGGCTTCTCTTGTTGCAGAGCATGGGCTCTAGGCGTGCGGGCTTCAGTCGTGGCACATGGACTCAGTAGTTATGGTGCGTGGGCTCTAGAGCACAGGTTCAGTAGTTGTGGCACAGGGGCTTAGTTGCTCCACGGCATGTGGGATCTTCCCGGACCAGGACTCGAACCCATGTCTTGTGCATTGGCAGGTGTATTCTTAACAACTGCACCACCAGAGAGGTCCCCAAGGTCCCATCTTTACCATAAAGCTTCTTGAAGTAGAGAAGGGAAGTACATATCACAAGACACCTCACGATCAACTCCTGCCTTGATTTGAGTGCACGGATATTCTGAGGGCAACTTCCCACTGGGAGATTGAGGGAAGTCCTCATGAAGGAGGTGTCTCAACAAAGTGGTATGATTAAAAAATTCGGAGGTATGTATAAGCAGGTGGAAGCTGGGGAGGGGTGTGGTAGGCAAAGGTTATCTTTAGAGAACACTGCAACCTTCATGAAGACAAGAGATTTGTTTCATTGACTATGATTTGCCTAATGTCTATAGCCAGACATTGAGAAGGTGCTCAATAATATTTGTTGTGTAGTTAACAAGTCAAATTTAGCAACAGCAATAGAAGTTAATCTAGTCTGGAAACCAGCCTATGGATCCCAGTGCCCTGTTGGTAAAACAATAGCTGTTCTGCATTTTCCTAATGTGCTGGGCCCCTGGGAGTGTTGCTGGAATAAGTCCTTCAACAATAGCCTTGGAGGATTGATGATTTCTTGGGTCTAGAGCTCTTTATTGACTGCTGAGCAGAATACAAAAAAAGAAGACAAAATCTCTGCCAGAAAACAGTTTACTGATTCCTCTATGTGACTGGCTTTTGATAAGTTGCACATTTGCATAGCTCCAGACACTATCTCTGTATTTAGGTGACCCTCACACTAATTCCTGAGTGATGATGGATAGCTTGAATTATTATTCCCCTTTTACCACTGCTGGAATCAGAAGTGAAGGGACGACTTGGTCTCACAGCCCAGGATTACAGAGCCAGGGAGAAAAATCAATGTCTCCCAACCTTGCTGCAGTTCTCTTTCTACTCACACAGGCTGGGACCCTGTGAGATGTCCGTGAGCAGCTTGGTAAGTTTGGGAGGTACTGCTTGCTGTTGTAATTAAGGTGTGGATAATAGATTTCCACTCCTCTGGGAAAGAGGAAAAAACAAAGCAAAACAAACAAACTAACAAAAACCCTCTGAGACTCTTCTGCTTTGTGTATTGACTTGAGGGTTTCAAAGTATACTGAGGCTTGCCTGAGTTAAGGTCTCTGCTTTGTTTGACTTTCTGGAAATGCCAGGAATGAAATTTGTCTTTTTTCTACCCTCGATTAGAATTGTTGAATCTCTTCTGTTTAGTTCTTCTGAATACAATCCTCTTTAATTTACAGTGATCAAAATCCATCTTTCCATGTCTACTTCCCCAACATTTCCTTCTCCAAACAGTCCTGGACATTTGGGTGGATAAATCATGGATTATATATGCTGAGATGTCAGGGCAGGGCTCACCCTTGGAATAATTATGAAGCATTTGACCATATTTGGTTTCTTCCTTTCCTTTTATATCTTCCCCTTCTATGCTCATTTCCCTCATATTTTCCTTCTTTGCCATGTCTAAATATACCCTCTAATTCCATGAAGCATTTAAAAACAAAATTGGATATTCATTCATTCAATAGTAATGACTACAGGCCTTCTATGTGCCAGGCACTTTGCTATTGGTATCAGTTTTCTATAGCTGTTTAATAAGTTACCACAAACTTAGTGGCTTAAACAAACACATTTATCTCACACCTTCTGTGGGTCAGCGATCCAGGCTTAGCTCTGTCCTCTGCTCAGGGTCTCCTTTGGCTGAAATCTAGGTGTCCCCTGGGGCTGCAATCCCATCTGATGCTTGGTGTGCTCTTCCAAGCTCACTGGCTGGTGGCAGAACTCATTTCTTTGTGGTTGTATGACTGAGGTCTACTTTGTTTGTTAGCTGTTGGCTGGGGACCACTTTCAGCTCTCAGAGGCCACACTCAAGTCCTTGGCACATGGTCTCCTTCTCTTACAACATGGAAGCTGACTTCTTAGACACTGGACGAGCATCTACTGCTGCTTCTCATCTCTCTGACATCATTTAAGGACACTTGATTAAATGTCAGTCTCCCCAGGATAATCTCCCTTTTGATTAACTCACAGCCTCCAGATTAAGGACTTTGTTTCTACAAAATGTCATCATCTTTCCCATATATATATAACCTTCTCCTGGGAGTGTTGGCCCATCGTACTCTTAAGTCCTGCCTACACTCATGGGAAGGGATTATACAGGGCATGTATCCCAGGGGACAAGAATCTTGGGGGCCATCTTAGAATCCCTCCTAGTAAGCTATGCAGTAGATACAACTGTGACTAAAACATGCCTGATCCCTGCCCTGATGACACATATATTTAGTGGGAGAGCCAGACAGCAATAAAAATATATTTAAAATTTGTGATACATTCTGTGAAAGAAACAGATTGATATGAAACATACTAGGCACAGGTGACATTTAGATGGGACAACATTTATACAGAGTAGTATGAAGGATGAAAAAGAGCAGTGGCCTAAGATCTGGAGAAAGACCGTTCCATGCAGACCCACTAACCAGTTCAAAAACATGGAAGTCAAAAAAACCTGTGCTTCTGTTTTTGAAGAACAGAGAGGAGGCTGCTGTGATGGGAGCAGAAGGCAGGAGGAAATGAGTCTGAGAGGCGGGCAGGGGCCAGACGAAGCAGGGACTCAGAAGCCATGGTCGAAAGTTTTGGGGATGGGAAGCTAAAAGTACTTTTATTCAGGGGAGAAATATGATCTGATTTGTTTTAAGATCTGTGATATTTTAACATAGAATAAGAAATGTATATTTAGTCTTCATCCCATTTTTTGGCACAGAGCTCCCAAAACCCTTGGAATTTCCTAAGGGGTGAGAGAGATAAAGCTATCTTTTGTTATGTTAATGAGATGACGGTTGGACTGAACCCAAGGATGATGACTAGTTGTCAGTGGAGCCAACCAAGTGATTAGAGGATTGGAACTTTTCAGTTCCTCCCAGACCTCCGGGGAGTGGAGAGAGGCTGGAGGTTGAGTTCAATTACCAATGGCCAAAGATTTAATCAACTGTGCCTATGAAATGAAGCCTCCATAAAGCCCCAAAATGACAGGGTTTGGAGAGCTTATAGGTTGGTGACTTTTGGGGAGAATGGCACACTTGGAGAGGACATGGAAGCTCCGAACCCCTTCCCACATACCCTGCCCTGTGCATCTCTTCCATCTGGCTGTTCCTGAGTTATATCCTTTTATAATAAATAAGTGATCCAGTAAGTAAAATGTTTCTCTGAGTTCTATGAGCTGCTCTAGAAAATTAATCAAACTGCCAGTCTAGAGCTAGTTGGTCAGAATCCCAGGTAACAACTTGGACTTTTGAATGGCCTCTGGAGGTGGAGAGTCAGTCTTGTAAGACTAAGCCTTTACTTAACCTGTGGGATCTGACATTATATTCGGGTAGATAGTGTCAGAATTGAGTTGAATTGTAGGACACCCAGCTGGTGTTGGAGAACTGCTTGGTGGCATGGTGGTGAAAACCCCCCACAAGTTGGAATTGGGTACACAATTATAAGATCACTCTACGGGGAAATTGGATCTTAGAAGTTCAGGAGAGGCAGCTGGGAGACCAGAGGGGAAAATACTAAGAGAATCCAGTAAAGAGATGATGGAGAGCTGCACCAGAGTGGTGGCTGTGGAGATGGACAAAAGGAGATGGAGTCGAGACATATTTTGGAGACATTAAGAAGGACAGGAGTTGCTGATGGATGGGAGGTGGCACCTTGCAGGGGCATTTCAATTTTCAGAGGTTAATCACTTTGCTTAAGGTCACACAGTGAATAAGCATCTACAGGCAGGCTGTGGATGCAAGTAGTCTAGCTCCAAATCTGCTGTTCTCTCTCCATCCCTTTAATTCTTTAGTGAAAGAACAATGCGAACCAGGCAGTTGATATCATTAATTGAGATTGCGGAAAATATGCTGCAGACCTGCTTTTTTTTTCTTCTTCTTCTTAAAAATGCAGGTAAACATAGTGGGGGGTTGCTCAGTGAAGTTGATTTCAGACACACAGCAGAGAGCAGTAGCTTGCAGTGAATGGCAACTTGAAGCAAGACCTTAGTTCCCTGACTAGGTATCAAAAGCGGTGAGAGCACCAAGTCCTAACCACTAGACCAGGAGGGCCTGTGGCTAGAGTCTGGGCCCCAGTCCTTGTCTGCCTTGAAAAAATAGAATTCTGACAAGGAGATAGAAGGTAGAGAGGAAAGTAAGGCGTACATGCGGACAGACAGTAGTGCCTTTGGGAAGTTTAAATCATTTATAAGCTGGCAGTCTTCCGGGTCTTTGTTTTCCTCTGGCCAATTGTCTTGCTTTGACCCCATGGCTGATTTGCCTCAGAACCCTCCCCTATGTGTGCATGCATCCTTCAGCCAAGATGGATTTCAGTGCACGGGCCTTTGGGGGAGTTAGCACAATTTATTATGGTCTGGCATCCCCTCCCTTTTTGACCCCCAAGGAGCCTTTCTGCGCACGTGCAGTCAAGGTCGCCCTAGCCCCAAGGATGGGAAATTTGTGACTTTTTGATCTTTTACTCAAACAGGGTTTAGCCCCTGCCCCTGCCATTACTGTTATCCTAAAGTGTCCACAGGAGACAAAGTCCAGCTATTTACCTTTTTCCTGTTGTTATTTCCATCTCAAAGTATAATAAATAGGACGCTGGCTGTAAATGTCTAACCTGGAGCCGATCTATCCCCTGCCTCAAGAAATATGAACAGGAGGCCATTTGTAAATGCCTAGCCTGGAACGCATCTATCTCCTGCCTCAAAGTCAGCATATCCATATCTTTATTGCAAACAAACATAGGATGATCCTGGAAGTCACAGTCAGCCAGAGAGGAATTGTCGGATGGTTTTTTGACCGCAAGGAGATTATCTTTTCCTGGAAGATTTCCAAAGGAACCCATTACGGGGTTCTGCATACTAGGTGGTTAGTGTCATGCTGTAAAAACACCTTGGTATAATGAATAAAGGAGGAAGACTAAGAGGGGTTGATTGCCCTGGACTTGGGTGATTTGTAATTTCGATTTTTAAATTTGTGAGTCAGGTTTAAGGACGACGATGACCTACAGAGTCACTCGAATTACCATAAAAACAAGCTCTCTCTCACCACTTGCCCTCCTGACTGCCCTGTCCAGAGGAGGACAAAAACATTTGCATAAGCACCAGACTAAATGATTTGGTGTCTATTAATCTACCTGCTAGAGATAATCGTTTTGTTTTTAACATGGCTGTAAATTGTATTAACACAGACAGAGCTGGTGAGAAATTAAGGGTCTTATAATGCCAGAGCTAAATCAACCAACTTAAATGACTACTTGTACCACAGTTTATATCTCAGGAACTCCTCTTGGTTTCCAGTGGAAAACAGTGAGATGCACCTCAAAAGATGAGGTACACAGAGAGAAGAACTGCTCTTTTCTGAGCAGTAGCTGGGAAGGAGCCATGGAGTTTGAGCACCACTGAGAATGTGTTTCAGAGTCCTCCAGCTTCCTAGAGGGGCCAAGAGATAGCTAGGTCAAGGAAAGTCAACTATAGCATCAATGTTTTAGAGCTTATGTTATGAATCTGTCAAATTTATGCTTGTTAAGTGGAGTACAGAGTGCAGGATGGTGAGCTATGGTTCAACAACAGACCACAAGAGAAACTGGAATAAAGAACTTTATTACTCACAGGTCCTGGAGGAAGTAACTGGTATGCCTCAAGGGGTCACATGGGGAGGTCAAGGCAGAGTACAGATATATAGAGAGAGATAGGACTTGGGGCATATGCCTTTATTAGGGTCGGTAGGTGGAGTGCTTTTGGGCTAAGGACAGATTGGTCAATTTAAACCAAAAGAGCAGGATTTTGGTAAGCACCATGGGGGTGTTACCTAAGGCGTGAACATAAGAGACATTGGGGAAGTCGTATCAGCAACTTACATTTGCTTGTGACTCTGCAGGTTGCTATCTAGGGCATGCTGAAGGTCCCTGCAGACCATTTAGCCAAACAGAATGGATACCAAGGCAGCAATACCATGAAGTAGTTTAGCTAAACTCTCAACAACTTACTACTACCTCTATTACTACCTTTATTAGTACTATGATTCATCATCATCATAATAATATATAATAGCTAACAGTTATTGAAAACTATCATGGGCTAAGCATTATGTTAATTGTTTTACGCTAATTGACTCATTTAATTCTTACAATAATCTTGCCTTGCACATAATAGTATCATCTCATTTAAAGGAAATAGAGGCTTAGAGAGATTAAGGAATTTTCCTAAGGATTCATAGACAGTGAATGGCAGAGCTACTATTAGAATCCAAAGGTATTTCACTCTGGTTTTAGTGCTTTTAAATATGAAATATAAATATAAAATAAGTGCCTTAGATCCTGGATGTTAGAAACTGTCAAGTTAATCTAGTCCATCTGTTCTCTCCCTTCTTCCCATTCTTTTATGGATAAGAAACTGTATCTTAGAGAAGTGAGTGATTTGCCCAAGGTCATTTACTTGTGTAAATGTTTAATGAGCTAGAAGTCCAGGAGAGATTTATTTGCTTAGGGAGAGTTTTTGAACATCACTGGCATTCTAGAGGTGTTCTTAATAGGAAAATGAGAGCCTCTGGCAGAAAAAGAGTTTTTGGACACCTGAGAAAGATGTAGAAGGACTGTAGCTATGTTTGTTTATGAGATGACTTTAGTCTTGACGTGCATAAGTCCTGCTTCAGTTAAAGAAAATGTCCTACTGAAATCTGAGGGAAAAAGAACATTAAAGGAAGCAGTGAGTTAAAATCAATAGGAAATGATTTTTAAAAAATTGCCTAGTTACACCTAGAAGTTTCTCATTCTGTAGTATTTTAAAATACAATTATGATAGAGTCCCCTCCCAGGAAATATCACCCTAGATATTAATTTATAAATGACCCAGATTTTCAAGTTCCACCATGTCATTTTTTCCCATCAAACTAATAAATTATTATTTCCTTAATCTTCTTCACATTGTCTGCTTCTAGACCAGCATTAGCAAAGGGAGAGGGCAAAGTAACCTTTCTTTCCTTTCTTTTTATTTTAACTCACAGGAATTACTGCATCTTTGATGATTAATGGACAGCAGTGTTTGGTGGTCAACTAGGTCCACTCACTAGTTTCAACTTACAGAGACATAATGTTCTTACAGTTGTTCCTTCAAATCACAAATGGATCATTTCAAATGATAGATATTTAGGGCCAATCATAAATTGTTAGAATCAAGAAAGATAAATGTCAACAGTCGACTGTACTAGCAGAAGTAATTGGCACTTGTGCTTAATTAAGTACAGTTTTTAAAATGAAAACCATGATTGAAGAGAGAAATGTTCTTTTTACTTTAGGTAATTATGGGCAGAGGAAGTATTTCTTTCTAGAGTATGTGGTTGTAACCCATACCCCACCCTTGTTTATTTTGTCCAGAAGTCCTAGTTTCTGATCAAGTTCTATGAAAGAAGCAGTTTAGAGGTGTCTGGTCTTGCAAATCGATACATACTGTTTCTCGAACTTCCATGATGATGGGGTACTTGTTAAGTCTAGAGATTACCCGATTTCTTCCCCAGGAAATTCTGATTCAGTAAGACTGGGTTGGAACATAGGAATCTGTTTTAACAAACACTCCAAACCGTTCTTATCATTGAGAAAGGTTGAGAAACACTGTGACATGAGAGGAAACACCACTCTTTGCCTAAGGTGTAATGATTTCAATAGGAGAAGGGTCCCAGCATAAATCTAAAAGATCCTTAAGCAAGTGCCTCATTCAAGATGCTGTATGCCCTTTTTTCCCTTTGGATACCTGGTTGGTTTTGATAATGGTTACATTGGTTTATCTCTGTTGTAGGTAACACAGTTAATACTTCCCTCCTCCCCCATGTTTATTAGAGATACAAAAGATATATTTAAAAGAAACCAAATTGAGCTTCTAGAAATGAATACTATAATGTCTGAGATAAAAAATAATACACTGGGTGATATTAACAGCAGATTAGATGTTGTAGAAGAAAAGATTAGTGAACTTGAAGATGTACTGATAGAAGCTACCTGAAATAAAATGCACATAGGAAAAACACTGGGAAAAAATAAACAGCATAAATGAGTTGTGGGAAAACTTTAAGGGGCTCAGTATGTTTGTAACTGCAGTGTAGAAGAATGGGTGGGCAAAAAAAATTTGAGGAAATAATGGCTGAAAAAATTTAAAATTTGATGTAAAGTGTAAAACTTGTAGATCCAAGGAGCTCAACAAATTGCAAGCACAAGAAAGATGAGGAAAAATTATCCAAGGTATGTCATATCAAATTGCTTAAAACCAGTGATGAAAAGAAAATCTTAAAGCAGTCAGAAAAAAACACACATCACAAACAGAGGAACAATGATAAGCATGACAGCCAATTTCTTAGACACAATGCAAGGAGACAGTGGAACAACTTCAAAGGATTGAAAGAAAAAAACCTGTCAACCTTGAATTCTATACCTAGTGAAAACATCTTTCAAAATGGGAAGGTGAAATAAAGACTTTCATGAAATGTGTAATGTCTGATTCTTTTTTAATGATGAGAACGTATTAGATTTTTATGGAATCATTTTTTTTAATGGAAAACCTAGTCTATCCTTTAGGTAATATTTTCCTTTTTGGATGATGCTTTTTGCATCTCATTTTTTATAAGTGAGAGGTAGAAAATACATTTGGGTAAAGTTAAAAGAAAGAGAAATGTTTGGCATCAGTACCAGGGTCAGCCAAACACAGAATATATTTTTCATGTCTTCCTCAGATCTCTGGTGAGAACATGGATTTCAGGATAAGTGAGCTAAAGCCACTCTGCTATTCCCTATAGTCACCCTGAAATGAGGAAGATAATTGCAACCTCTGTACCCATATTGAGCTTCAAGTCACCATTTGTTGCATGTTCTTAGGGAAGTGAAGGATTCTAAGTTATACAAGACAGATGCTGAATAATTCTTAATGAGATCCATAAACTGTACTGGGCATTAATGACATCATATTGTAACCCACTAGAAAAAGTTACAAGCTAAAGTGGACCATGTTCAGAGAATTTTGTGTTTCACTGTTTGAGTGTAAAATGTTAACATCCTGGAGAGTGGTGATTACCTCTAAGACAATTAATACGTTGATCCATATTATTTCAGCAAGCAATTATTGAGCATCCGTAATGTGGCAGCTACTATGTTAGGCGTTCAATTTATGAAAATATCAGTACGGACTCTCCTTGAGGTTACAGCTAATGTAAGAGGTAGACCTGGAAAACAGTTACAACACAGTGAGATTAAGTATTAATGTAGTTCATCTAAGAGTTATTATATTAGTTGGGAATAACAACATACCAGGAACTCTGATAGGCAGTGGAGAACAAGACAGGACTCTATAAAGCTTATTACATAGCTTATGGGGTTCTATGGTAATAGCAAGAAAGGGGTTTATCTTCTTTGTCTTGGGCATTTTGAACTATCACAACTTATTTGATGGGTCTGATTCCTAATATTTCTTGGACAAAAAAACAATTCTTAGTGCTTCTGGATTTATTCACTTATCTTGAGAAGGATATCCGTTGATGGCCTCAAAGGGAGTCATTATGCATATATAAGGTACGCATGACTACTTTGGTACTTAATTCATTATTGTAATGACAACTCAATTATTTAAGTGGTAGAAACACACATACTTTTTCCTAGAAGAAATCTTAGAAGTTATTTAACCCATTTCGATCCCCAGCCCCCATTAAAGATGAGGAGAGTGAGAACTAAAAAACTCTTCAATGTCATTTAGTTAATGGCAGAGTTGGGATTAGATCCATTGTCTCTTCTACAACACCTTCCAGCCTCCAGTAGCATGGGTATAAAGTAGAGGGATGAAAAATAAGTGTGAAAGGCAACTGGACCATAGGTTTACTTTAAAAGTCTGAGTTGAAGAAGCATAGAGATTAAAAGAAGAGATCTTCAGGGATGAATTCTACAATCTAGGGTACCAGATCAGGAATGATGTTCAGAGCCATGGAGAACACCAATATGAGCCCTCAGGGGGAGTTTTGGCTTCAGTAAAAGGATCCAAGAATTCTTAACCCCAGAGGTCACACTGTGCCTTCCTCAAGCTGGGGAATTTGAGTTTTCTACTTTATGAAATTTCCTACTGGGTGATGTTGTGGAAGTAGCACAGCATTGGGATTCAGAAAGTCAATGCCCACCTTTTACTGACTATGATATCCCAAGCAGTCATTTAGTATTTCTGGAACCTCATTTTCCTTATGTAAAGTGGTAATTAAATTAAAATGAGTCTTTCAGAAATTCTGTAAATATTAAATGAGATAATTGACTAGAAATGCATATTTTAAGTAATAAATTATTTTGCAGAGTCTTTGTTTTTATTATTATATACATTCTTTACAGTATTTTTTTTTTCATGGTATCTTAGAACCTAGTATTGGGTCTTTTTAGTCTTCCTTTGATTCTGGATCCTCAGTAGATAATAGTGATGTCTATTATTTTGAAATAAATCTCAGGAAACTTGAGTTCAATGCTGTGGATTGACACGTCCCTTTATGTCTGTCCTCCTGAAATCCTCTAAAACAACAGTAAAATGATAAAAAGTAAAAATTTTTAAAAAGCTACAGAGAGAACCTGGGAAGACATTATAGTAGGCAAGAAATGCCAACATACTTTTTTTTTAAATTAATTAATTAATTAATTAATTTATTTATGGCTGTGCTGGGTCCTCGTTTCTGTGTGAGGGCTTTCTCTAGTTGCGGCGAGTGGGGGCCACTCTTCATCGCGGTGCGCGGGCCTCTCACTATCGCGGCGTCTCTTGTTGCGGAGCACAGGCTCCAGACGCGCAGGCTCAGGAATTGTGGCTCACGGGCCTAGTTGCTCCGCGGCATGTGGGATCCTCCCAGACCAGGTCTCGAACCCGTGTGCCCTGCATTGGCAGGCAGATTCTCAACCACTGCGCCACCAGGGAAGCCCCCCAACATACTTTTGAAAGCTGAAAAAAAAGATGAGCAAAGGATAACTACCTAGCAGATTGAGAAAGTTGAAAGCTAGGTACCTGCAAGAAGAGGAAGAAGGCTAATAAGAAGCAAGCATATTTGCTGCACAGAAGCCCAGAAGGACTCAAAAAAAGGTGTGAGAAAAGACTGAAAGCATGAAGACTGGTTAGAAGTTTTTAAAAGGAGAAGTGAAACCATGGGATCTCTTCCCTCACTACTAACCTAGAAATCATTTTACTACACCTGTTCCTCCTTGGCAGAAGTTTGCAAGTTTTTCTCTAGGGGGATACAGCCAGAGGGTTTCTAGATTAGGATATCAGATTCAAACGAGGTTAGTGTAAGATGCTGTACTAAAAATAAAGCATTGAGAAAATATCTACATACTAGATATTTAAAATATCTACATACTGGATACATACTAAATGAGACTCTAAGTTCTCTTTTTCCCCTCAGCTCCCAGAATGTTGTCAGCCAAACCTAGACCACCCAGGTAGGACAATGAAGTCATCTCTGGGGAAATTGACTACCTGAAAAGATAGTATCTATAGACATGCTGGTATTTAGTGGTACCCAAGAGAAATAGTTAGGTCCTTAATCCTAGAGTGAAGTCGAAAAATTGACAAGTTCTATCTATAAACATAGAACTACCTACCATCATCAATCTGCATTTTAGTGTTTCATTATTGAATAAAATCCAATTTTATATTGGATTCACAATGAATGAATAAAATCTTCAGAGGTTTACACATTTAAGGAAAGCCTCTAATATAAAAGTCAATGACCTAAATAAGCAAAGAAAAGGAATGCAGAGGAAATAGATAGTGTCCAGACCACAAAGGCAACAATTAGTACCTTCAGAGATGGGAGGGAGATGCAAGAGGGAGGAGATATGGGGATATATGTTTATGTATAGCTGATTCACTTTGTTATACAGAAGAAACTAACACACCATTGTAAAGCAATTATACTCCAATAAAGATGTTAAAAAAATGTCATGTACTCATACAATGGAATACTACTCAGCAATAAAAAAGTATAAATTATAAAAAAGAAATACCTTCAAAGAGATAATAGACTATAATCATTGCATTATGAAAAAAGAACAGGATGATTTAGAAAAGGTACAGCAAAAAGCAAGAAAGAAATCTTGGAAATTAAAAGATAGAAGGGTATTTACCAAATTTTAATATAAGAACTTGAAGATAAAATCGAGGTAATGACTCAAAATTTTAAGAATAATAAAAGGATAGAAAAGAAGAAGATAGAAATATTGCAGGCCAAGAGAAGAGAATGGAGAAAGTGGACAGAAGGAAATTTCTAAACTATCAGACCACCATATTGTGAATTTTCAAAAGAAAAGGGTCATTGGGTGTCCACACAATGTGAAGAAAAATTCTACACACTAAGCTGCCTCACTGTGAGTTTTAGAGCAGCAATGATAAAGAGATGGATGGTAAACTTTCCCAAGATTTAAAAAATGCCCTAAAGAATGTGGAATTGGAATGGCACCAGGCTTTTCAAGAGTAATGCTACAGTCTAAACACTGGAAGTTAGAAGACACTGGAAGGGTGCCTTCAGTATTTTGAGGGAAAAATTATTTCCAATCTAAAATCTTACACTCAGACAAATGATCCATCAAGTTTGATGATGGAAGAAAGAAATCTTCAGACAGACAAGGTCTCATCAAATTGATCTTTGAAGCCTCCTTTCTTGAAAAGTACTGAGAATATGTTCTCATAAAACAAGCAGTTAACTCAAGTAAAAAGAAGATATGGAATTCAACTTCTGGGCATTTATCCAAAGGAAATGAAATCAGGGTCTTGAAGAGATATCTGTGCTCTGATGTTCATTGCACCATTATTCACAATAGCCAAAACATGGAAACAATCAAAATGTCCATTGATGGATGGATGGATAAAGAAAATGTGGCATATAAATGCAATGGAATATTATTCAACTTTAAAAAAGAAGGAAATCCTGGCCATTTGCAACAGCATGGATGAAGCTTGAAGACATTATGCTAAATGAAATAAGCCAAACACAGAAAGACAAATACTGTATGATCTGACTTATATGTGGAATCTAAAATAGTCAAACTCATAGAAGCAGAGAGTAGAGTGGTAGATGCCAGGGGCTAGGAGAGGGATATGAAGGGGTTCAAAATTTCAATTATGCAAGATAAATAAGTATGTACGGTACACTTAAAATTTGCTAAGAAGGTAGATCCATGTTAAGGGTTCTTCTCACAAATAGTAACAATAATAATAATATAATAAAGGGATGAGAGGACATCTTGGGAAGAGATGGATATGTTTATGGCCTTGATGAGGAGATGGCTTCACAAATGTATACCTATCCTCAAACTCATCAAGTTGTATACATTAAATATGTAGAGCTTTTAATGTCAATTATCCCTCAATTAAAAAAAGAAAAATATATGGAATTCAGGAAACAGAGGCTCCAACTTAGGAGAGAGACAAAAGGAATTTCCTGGTTAATGAAAAGGATTTCCAGGATGATGAAGACCTGTGAGCAGATCATAATCTCCAGCTTATAAATGGAGAAAGAAGGACTCCTAGAGGTTGTCGTCAATAAAAATAATAAAATGAAAACTCTCTCTAAATATATCTTATTTACACCTTTGCCCACCCTCTCCACTCTTCCACTGGGGATGACTAATTTCATGTAGTTCAGGAATTCTGAATCTGGCTGACATATTTTCCCGTATATTATAGATTAGAGAACCTGGGTGTTTAGGACTAAAAATGTTATTATTTCAAGCATCTGAATCCACGGACTCCAGGTGAACTGCCTACTCCTGAGATCTATAATTAAAATATGATGTTAAAATAACTCTTTACTGCTTAACGCACAGGAATTAGAAACATCTCTTATTCATTTAAAGGTATTGTAGAAGATCAAGAAGTCATACTCCTGAGAATAAAATAAGTAGATTTTGGATTATCCTGGATTTAAATCTGAAGATATAGCTTTAACAGAGTTAAAAAAAATAAATCTAATAAATACCACTACTATTGAGGAATGAAAGAGAAGAAAACTCAAATATATTGGTCACCTACTATGTGCCAAGTCTTATACTTGGCATGTAAAGTCTATACAACCTTATGAGGATGTGTTTGTAGAAGTGATGAAAAGATTAAGGAGAACCCCTCCCCAAACCCTTGTTTTATTTGGTTGGTTTTCCCAGCTCTAGGGATAGTGATTCACTCTCTGTTAGGTATTCTGAACCATGGTAGAAAAGAGGCAGTGGTGGGAGAGAAGGAATGTGTTGAGGGGCAGACACAAATCAGAGAGATGGCCAGCCAGAGAGATCATAGTTTTCCCTGGGAAGTTGTGGGACTCGGATCTTTTTCTTCACCCATGGCGTTTCGATGTTCACCAGGAGTTGTTGTTGTTCCTCTTCTTTTCCTCCTCCTTCTCTCCTTCTTCTTCTCCTCCTCCTCCCCCTCCCCCTCCCTCTTTCCTTCTCCTT
This sequence comes from Eubalaena glacialis, assembly GCF_028564815.1. NCBI lineage: Eukaryota > Metazoa > Chordata > Mammalia > Artiodactyla > Balaenidae > Eubalaena > Eubalaena glacialis. Next base: position 67,382,375 of record NC_083728.1, on the reverse strand, counting down.
CTCCCCCTTTTCCTCCTCCTCTCCCTTCTCCTCTCCCTTCTCTTCCTCTTCCTCCTCCTCCTCTTCCTTCTCCTTCTCCTCCTCCTGCTCCTTTCTCCTTCTTCTTCTTCTTCCTCCTCCTCCTCTTCCAGCTAAAAACACAGACCCAGAAAATACAATCCCTTTCCCAAGTTCATACATGTAGTAAATTTGGGGGTGTAGATTGGATCCTGTCTGACTAAAGGGCCTGTACTTTGCTTATAGTATGTAATTATATAGTACTTACAACTTTTAAAAGTACCAGCCTCTCCATAGTTTCTTTTTTGGCTCTGCTTTCTTATGAAGCAGAATTGCCATGTCAACCTTGAACTGTCAACCTCTAGACATTTAATATGAGAGAGAAATAAATATGACTTAGTTTAAACCTCTGATATTTTGAGTTTCTGTTGCAGGTGAACCTAATTTAAGTCAAAACTAATTTAAGCCCTTTTATTTACAGGATATTCTATTATTATATAAATACATATCCATTGAGAACCTACTAGATACGTGGCACTATGCTAGTTTCTGGGGATAGAATGATGAGGAATAATAAGCACAAATTCTGTGGAACACCAATTGGGAAATATCAAAGAAAGAGCAATTTGTTATTCAAGGTAGTTAGGTCCTTAGTTCATTAACTAACATGTAAATGTGGATTTAAAAAATCATATTAGCAAAATGAAAGCTGGGGCACTGTGGGAGTAAGACATAAGGCAACGAAAGGAGATTTCAATGTTGGGGAACCCTGGATACTTGGGGATCAATAAAGGCTGAGGCTATAGGCAAGGTGGAATAGGGTAGTTGATAAGGACAAATTGCTTCCCTTCTAATTTTGCCGCAGTCTTTGGATCCACTTACATAGGCTTCCAATGCCAAGTATGAATCGACCTCTCCCATTTCACCTGGGCAATGTCACCTTTTCTCTTTGAGCTTGTCTGACACATTTTTGGAAGGAAGAGAGACTCATTACCTAGTGCTCCTTGAACAGACAGCCTATTATATAGTTCTGGGAGGGCCCGTGGAGCTCATCTTTGCCTGCTAGATAGATGAGATACTACAGGTTTAAAATAACTTCATACCACCGGGGTCACTTCAGAAGATGTTCCAAGCCAACAGCTGCCATTCATCCTATGGGTGAAAAAAATCCACAAAGCTATTAGTAGCACAGGAATAAAGGCAGATGGAGAGAGAGAAAGGACTCAGTACCCAGCATCTTCATCCTAAAATATCTACTGTCAGGATATTGTTCAGATGGCTGTAACTTTAGGAAATCAGGGAAATGGAGTCAAGAGGAAGGTGGGAAGAAGCAACAGGTGAAAACCCAGGTTTCCTCATGTTCTTTGGGAAGCTGATGCTCATTTGATCATTCATTCCACAGATATTTATTGAGTACTTTCATGTGCCACACACTGTGGCTGCAGATACAATGATGGAAAAAAGAGACATGGTCCCTGCCCCTCTGGATCTCATCAACAAGAAGAATATGAAATAGTCCAGAGAGAGCCTGGGAGGTTGCAGGAAAAGGGAAAGAAAAGGGGCATTTTTTTGAGCGCTTATAGTCCTCTTAGTTAATCCCCATTAAAAACTATGAAAGATACGATTATTATCATTGTCTCCATTGTAGAGAAGGAGACCAGGACTCAGAAAGTTTAGGTAATTATCCAAAATTGTTTGCTAAGTAATAGGAAACAGAAACAGAATTCTAACCTGGGTCAATCTGACTCCATTACTTAAATAATTGGTGGTTAGATGAATGTCATGTATCATTTCTTGGTTTATCTCCAGGAAGGGTCTATCCTGGGCTGGCTTACCTCTGAAGCCAGCATAAACATAAACCACGTAAACATTTTTGTAGAATAAAACTCATTTTAATATTCAACTACAGTGAATATTATTAAGAAGGTAACTCTGCCACTACATTAAAAAAAAACCTTAGAAAACCTTAAAAATCGAAGTTATATAGAAATGGCATTAGAAATGCTTGGTTTTTGTTCTTAGGAATTTAATTTGGATGCATTTTATGGCCATGGCTTTGGAGTTGGCAAATGGCTAGCTAAGACTCTTTACTATTCAGTCCATGGTTTGGATCTTTGGAATTTTTTTTCCCTGACTACAAAGTAATGGAACAAATTTTAATAATTCAACCATATCTATACTAATGGCTAAAACCCACATATTAAGTTCTAGCCACTGTTCTAATGTTTCACACTTATTACCTCATTTAAACCTCTCAACATCCCTCTGAAATAGGTCTTATTAGCATCATTCCCATCTTACAGATGAAGACATTTTGGCTCAGGGAGGCTAAGTAACTTCCTCCAGACCACACAGCTGGTAAATGACAGAGCCAGGATTTGAAAGGATTTTGGACACTAGAGCTTAGTGGATATTCTTCCATCTTCCTCCAATGGAAAAAGAAAATCCTCTGTCTTTTCTTTGTTGTGCTCATTAGGAATAAAATAGTATTTGCAGAAGGCTGTTCTGGGAAGTAGATTAAAAAGATAGAATTTTCAATTTCTCTCTGGTCCTATTATTTACATCTTCAGATTTGAGCATCCCAGTGGGAACTGAGATCACAGTCTAGTCAGACTTGGGAAACCTCCAGTCCGGGAATTAGAGGGCTCCCTGTGGGGTGCCAGTTGATTAGATATTTGCCTTCAGGGTCAACAGAGCTGTGGCTTCCAAAGAAGGACAAGACGAAGACCTACTAGAGAATGGACTTGAGGATATGGGGAGGGGGAGGGGTAAGATGTGACAGGGTGAGAGAGTGGCATGGACATATATACACTACCAAATGTAAAATAGATAGCTAGTGGGAAGCAGCCGCATAGCACAAGGAGATCAGCTCGGTGCTTTGTGACCACCTAGAGGGGTGGGATAGGGAGGATGGGAGGGAGATGCAAGAGGGAGGAGATATGGGGATATATGTATATGTATAGCTGATTCACTTTGTTATAAAGCAGAAACTAACACACCATTGTAAAGCAATTATACTCCAATAAAGATGTTAAAAAAAAAAGAAGGACACCTTGGCTCTATCCTGTGCCATTGGCTGCCATCCAATTCACCAGGTGGGAATCCTGCTGACTGCTCCTCCCCCAGGCTGGTAGAATCCATTGGTTTTTCTGCTCCTCTTCCTAAAGTCCAGAAATAATTTTCCGCATATGCCCTGAACAGGTCAAAGAATCTAAGGCCTTTCACCTTAACTTAATCCTCCCCCAACATATACTTCCCTCATTGATTGCAAGCTGTGCTCCAGATAAAGGGAACCCCTGGGGAGGTCTGTTTGACAGACATGGACCGGGGTTTCTCAAGCCTTACACACAGGCTGCCTATCAAGTGGTTCAGATTTGCTCCAACTAGGGCCTGGCTGTTCTCAAATGTTTTCTGGAAGAAGATTAAGAAAACGAATCTGGACTAAGTGAAGAATGAGGGGAACCACTGCTGGGAAGGAGAAGATTTTGTGCTGAACAGAGGTGTCGTTGAGAGAAGGAAAACTCTGACCCTTTTCAGGCATTGAATAAGAAATAGGAGCTTTCTGTAGACAAAAGATATCTTTATAGTTTGCTGGGAATCTATCTGAAAAAAAGGTGCAGAAGGTACAAGAGAACAAAAAGAGAAAGAAAGAAAAGGATGAAAGATTAAAGTGGAGGAGAGAGGGAAGGAGAAGAGAGAGAGGGAGAGAAACTATAAATATGAATGAATATGAGATAACCAGGTCTCACAAAACACACCAGAAGCAATTATTTTATTTCCCCCTTTTCTGCCTCTCTTGTTTCCTCCTGGGCTGCTCAGGGCCATTCACACAAGTGTTCCATCCAAACTTATCCTACTTGGATATCTCCTGGTGTTCTCAATTGCTTCTACCTCTCACTCCAACCAATACTTGCTGGTCCTGAAGATGTTAGAATAAAGAAAAGTGCCTCATTGGGTTAGGAAATGTTGGTTCAAATTCCAAAGCTGCCATACCTAGACTGTATGACCTTGGGCAAGTAAGTCACTTCCCCTTGCCGGGACTCAGTTTCCCCATCAGTAAAATGAAGGGATGGGATTCATCCCTACTTGCTGTAAGACTCTATGGTGCCATTTGAATGGCCCTGTAATTCCCACAGGTCTCTTCTCTCTGGGGGTTCAGGTGAACATGCCAGTTTCCCTAGCTTCCTCAAGCATCAGAATCACCTGAAGTGCTGGTTAAGAAGAAAAATTCCCAGTTCCCTAGCGCAATCCACTGCTTCAGAGTCTCCAGGGCAGGGTCCTGGGAAGAGAGGAAAGACAGCAAGAGTCTCAAGTGATCTTTTATCTTGGGGGAAGTTTGGAAAACAAGATGCTAAGTTAATTGGATTTTATGGCTGATATGGTTTGATGTGCTATTTGTCCTAGTTAAAATATTTACATTTTAAAGGGGTCTCAATTGCCTAAACCCAAAGTTTATCAGTGTTAGTGAGAACAACATAGTGTGAAGAGGAAGTGTTCCTTAAGAGCGTCCCTGCTGCCTGGAAGCAGCTAAATGTCACATACTCTCTCATCTGTGTGCACTTGGTCAGGAGAGTGATTTAACTTCCCCATGACTCAGTTTCTTTGTCTGTAATATGGGGCAAAAATAATACCCACTTCACTGGTTGTTGTGAAGGTTATATAAGTTTAGCGAAGCACCTAGCATGTGTAGTAACCACTCAACACATTTTCTCCAATAGACCCTAGGAGAAATATATTATTATCTCCATTTTACAGATCTGGAAAGTAGATTCATGTGGGTCACGTCCATTGCCAAAACAGATTTTATAGGTAATTTGTAAGTGATGCAGGTGGAATTCAAACCCAGATCTACACCGACCCTAAAACTTCCATTCCTTTGTAGGTACAATCTGATCACCTACTACAGCTGAGTGGCGAGCCAGTCCTGGTTTAGTCAGATAACTGGCCGATTCAGAAATCTGTTTGGTAAAGTGGTTGTTGAACTGAATGGGATGATCCATTCCTGTTGGTAGAACAGCCTCTGGGCAGCACATCCTTTAGGCTCTCGGATGATGAAGGTTCTTCTTTTGTTGGCATGGGTTTTTTTGCTTAAGAGAGTTCTGCAGACTTTTCTTTTCTCTTGGAGGATTTATAATTCACCATATTCCCTTCCTTGCTGGTCCAACTCAGGCTGCATCAGGTTCGATATGCATTTCTAGCTTGATCTCTTATACATGAGAGGCAGTTTTCACAAACAAATTGAGAAGCAGAGTTTTCCATCCCAGAGGCAAATATTTGATTTACTTCCTGGGCCTGAAACAGGGGTGATGGTTTGGCTTCTCTGTGTCCATATCTGTGTCCATATGCAGAATTTGCATACTGTGTGGACATTTTACGTGTCCCAGTATTTTGCATTGATGCCAGTGGGTTTGCATACCTGCCAGTTTCAGCTGTGACAACTCACATTCATAGAGTATTATAACCTGAGTGTTTGTGTCCTTCCCAAATTCACATGTTAAAGTCTTAACCCCCAACATGATGGCATTTGGAGATGGGGCCTTGAAGGAAGAAAATAAACCTAATTGAGTTCATAAGGGTGGAGCCCTGACCCTTGACAAGGATTAGTGTCCTTAGAAGAAGGGAAAGAGAATACCCATTGCCCCAGAAATGTGTACTTCCAAGTTTTATGTAAGCTGGTCATTCCATATCATGTGAGGAAGAGAGTGAAAACTGGCTTATGTTACATGCTCTAGAACTCAGGGCTCTAAAACTCCTTTAACTTTTTAGCTGGGGAATTAAAAAAAGGTTTTAGTAAGAGGTACATTTGGTAGAAGCATGGAGTAGAGCATAGGTCTCAAACTGGGAACTACGGTTGAATTTGCCCACAGATGTGTGCTTTGTTTGGCTTACATATTGGGTTTTGTTTTTTTTTTTGATTGATTCAAAACAAAAAAAAACCAAACTCTAAATGTTGTTTGACCATGGGCAATTCACTTCTCTGAGTCTCCATTTTCTTATGTGTCAAAATAGTTGCAAGTTTGTAATGAGCATTACATGGGATCACATATACAAAGCACACAGCACAGGGACTTCCCTGGTGGCTCAGTGGTTAAGAATCCACCTGCCAATGCAGGGGACATGGGTTCGAGCCCTGGTCCGGGAAGATCCCACATGCCACGGAGCAACTAAACCCGTGAGCTACAACTACTGAGCCTGTGCTCTAGAGCCTGCAAGCCACAACTACTGAGCCTGTGAGCTGCAACTACTGAAGCCCGCGTGCCTAGAGCCTGTGCTCCGCAACAAGAGAAGCCACTGCAATGAGAAGCATGGGCACCCCAACGAAGAGTAGCCTCCGCTCGCAGCAACTAGAGAAAAGCCTGTGTGCAGCAACGAAGACCCAACACAGACAAATAAATAAATAAATGAATAAATAAAAAAAAAGAATCGTCCAAGGAAAATACATGCATACTGACAAAATGTAAAAAAGACTTTTAAAAAAAAAAGCACACAGCACAAAGCAGGGCACATACTAAGTGTTTAGGAAATGGTAGCTTCTATTGATGAACATAGCAAGTGTACTAACGAATGGGAGTTTTCCACCAAGGACAGCATCAGAGCCTTTCACTTGGCTGATTTACAGTGAATCATTTTCCAGTGTGATCAGTTGAGAAGTGTTGATGGCTTATCTGATCCACCTAAGGTCAAGTACCAGCTCAGTACACCCATCCACCAGCTGCCATAAAGGCTTGATGTTCTCCAGATGTCATTTGGAGAAGCTGCTCCTTCTCTGAGTGACAGCCCAGAACTATGATGACTGACATTGGGAATTGCTGGCCTGCCCACCACTCACTGCCTTGGTCCATACTTGGCCTCCAGGGCTGGCCTACCTTTGGATTTCAGACAGCATTTCCAAGAATGGCAGGTGCCTCATAGCTGAAATTCTTTGAGAGTGGAAGGACAGCGATAAGTGGGCCATCAGAAGGAATGCACAGCTTGGCAAAGTCCTCCCAGTGGGAACATGCCTCTGTATGGTAATTACCTCTTCATTCCTTGGACTCCTGTACTCCAGTGAAAAGTCCTTGGAGTTAGACTCCATGGGCAACTCATCTTTGTATCCCTCATTCTAGCAGAGGACCTGGCTCAGGGGTGGGGCCCAGTAAGGGCTAGTTGAATGTGTCTGTGAATAACTGTTATTTTTTTCTTTTTAAAAATCTTTTTATAGAAAATTTTGCACATACACAAAAATAGAGCCACTATATAATGAACCTCTAGGTACTAATCACCCAGCTTCAACCATTATTAACATTTGCCACTCTTGGTTCAGCTACTCTTCCCAGTTTTCTTTTTTCTGTAATAGTTTAAAACAAATAATGTATTATAGCATGTCAGCTGTAAAAAATTTAGTATGCATTAGTAACATAAAGAATCTTTTAAAAGCAGAACTATAATATTATTATCATACCTTACAAGTTTAACAGTCATTTCTTACATATTCTCTACTACTTGGTTTATATTCAAAATTCTACATTTGTCTTAAAATGTCTTTTTTTTGGGGGGGGGTCATGCTTTGAATGTTTGTTCAGCTTCGTTTTAGAATATTTTGCTTATTTACTCTCAGAATTGGTTTATGACTTAGGTATACGTTTGCTTTGTTCTGTACAGTCTGATTTGGGATATTTAAGGACCTCAAAGTTGAAGAGTTCATCACAGTGTATATGTGATACATGTTAGTGAATGAAAGTTTGTGTGCTTCTGTAAATAAAAACAAAGGCTACTTAGAAATTTCTGATATAAACACACATGCGTGTACACACACACACACACACACACAAACACAACCTAAACTTGAAATAGAAACAAATCCACTCTCACAAGAAAATTTTGGCTTTATTCAGATTAAAATAGAAAAGACTAGAATACACTTTTCAAATAAACTGATTCTTTTGATAAAAATGTTTTAACTTTTTTATACACCTGAAGTGATTTTCATATTGAGATAAATCAGAACACTTTAAATAATGAATTGAATATTATCGGCTATAATGTCTTATGCAAAATTTTAGACTTTGGATGACATTTATGGAGGTGCTCATAACTATGAAAAATAGTTTATGAAACTATTAATGAAAATAATTTCTTATATATTACCTACTACTTGGTTTATATTCATAATTCTACATTTGTCTTAAAATGTCTTTTTATAGTTACGTTTTTTGAGATTGGTATCCAAACAACCCTTACATTTTAACTATAACAGTTTATATAAGAATGCAACTGTGATAATTAATCTCCCCCCCTTGTTTTTTGTTCATGCCATTTATTTGTGAATAAAAAAGTGAGTCACTGCCTTATAGAATTTTCTTATATCCCAGATTTGGCTGATTGTAATCTTGTGGCTCTTTAACAACTTCCTCCTTTTCCTTTATTTCCTATAAACTGGTAGTTAGGGTTAGAAGCTTTATTATTTTCATGCTTGTTTTTTCTGGAAAAAAATACCTCTTGGATACCTCTGTTTGCTTCCTATTGCATCACATCTGGAGGCATTGGTTGTCCCACTTTTAGTGATTGAAAAATGGCAATTTAAAAATTATATAATTTCTTCTGTATTTATTAATAGGAATTCTCTTATAAGAAACAATCTGGTGACTCTGAAATACAGTTGACCCTTGAACAAACGTGGGTTTGAACTGCAAGGGTCCATTTATACCTCGATATTTTCCAATAGTAAATACTGCAGTGCTACACGTCAGGTCCATGGTTGGTTGAATCCACAGATGCAGAAGAACTGCAGATATGGAGGGCTAACTGTAAATTATATGCAAATTAACCGCCCTGTGTTGTTCAAGGGTCAACATGAGTATAGTCTATTTATAAAAAGCAGGATGAATGCTTGGTTTCTGTATTTTTAATTACTAATTTAGAATAACGGACTGGTGCCCTAGCAACTGCCAAAGTTGACTGGTTACTTTTTAGGTTAATATAATTATAAACTCATGAATTTTTACATATTTAGTGTGCTTTAATCCTTTGTGGTGACTTTTTTTTAATGCTCAAATTGTTCCGCTTTGGACAGTGGAAGCCCCATCAGAGTAACTACTATGTCATTTTTGACACCAACACTTATTATTGATAGTTTCCCTGCTTTCAGACACAAAATGTTGTCCCAGGCTCCCCTTGCTTCTTACCTATCTTATACTTGAAGTTAACCATTTCCCCAAGTAGCCCTGATTCCTTTTCTAAGGAAATAGTATTTAGAAACCACAATCTGGGCCTAAGGGTGATAATTACTAATGGACTGTCAATGTCTCTTGGCCTTTTTAGTGTTCAGAGCTAGGAAATATATATGTATTTTTAGAAAGAAAAAAAAAATCTGGAGTTCATACTGATATTCTCAATTCAAATAAAAATTAGTGGCTTTTTAAACTTAATCATTTAGATTTTATAGTTGTATTTATTTTCTCTGATGCTGAAAATCTAGGTACAAAGTGGCATTAACATTATATATATTTATTATATCACATATATATATTTTTTTAATGAAACTTTTATTTTATTATTTTTTGGCCATGCAGTACAGCAGGAGGGATCTTAGTTCCCCAACCAGGGATTGAACCCGCGCCCCCTGCAGTGGAAGCGTGGAGTCTTGACCACTGGACCGCCAGGGAAGTCCTGTATCATATATTTATGTGTGCATATAATAATTTCAAGATAAGAATAATAATACTTTTATTAGTGCTAAGACTGCTGGAGACAGTTTAACTCTTTTGCTGTTTGGATATCTGCCACTTGGTTTGTAAAGTCAACATCCTCTGTGCTGTCACTTAAAATAATTCTGTGGGTGATTATGGCAACAACGCGATATACAGTTAGGTTACTTGCTTCAATTTGTGTCCTGCAGGCAATTCTCCAACACCAATTTGTGCTCCTGTAATTCAATTCAATTCTGACATTTACTACCCAGAGTTAACATCCAGTCTTACAAGGTAAAGGGTAAGGTCCCCAACAAGACCCCCCCCCCTTACTTCAGACACCAGCCTCAAGTGAGGTCCCCAGGCTACCTTCACTTCTGCACAGCCAACTACAGTTTGGGGGCTTTCCACAACTTGCTGCCTTTAATAATTTTCTAGAACCACTCACAGAACTCAGGAAAGTGCTATACTTAAAATTACCACTTTAATATAACCGATACAAATGAACAGCCAGATGAGGAGATACATAGGGTGGCAAGGTCTCAAAAGATTCTTAGTCCAGGAGCTTCTGTCTTATGCAGTCAGAGGGTGCCCCTTCTCCAGTACTTTGATATGGTCACCAACCAGGAAACTCCCTCAATCCGTGGTGTTCAGTTTTTTACCAAGGTTTAATTACGTAGGAATGATTGATTAAATCATTGACAATGTGATTGAACTCAAATTCCAGGCCTCTTCCCCTCCCCAAAGGTTGGGCAGCTGAAAGTTCCAACCCTGTAATCATGTGGTTGGTTTTTCTGGTGACCAGCCCTAATCCTGAAGCTCTCTAGGGGCTCTGACATAAATCATCTCATTAGCATACAATGACATGTCCATCACTCAATAAATTTCAAGGGTTTTTGAAGCTCTGTGCCAGGAACCAGGGACAAAGACCAGACATTTTAAAAAATTATACTACGCAGATTATTCTCAATTTAATATTATTTTTAATAGTGGATATTGCTATTATGACATTGTCCAAATAAAGGTGCCTAGCATAGCATTTTGTACATCAAAGGTGCTCCACTAATTATTTGTGCTCAGATGATTCTCAGTCTCCTTGCGTTTATGAATAAAATGATGCCTATCGTCTGTGTATGTGGGTTTCATACACGTGGGTCTTTTCTCCCATCTTGTTTTTTTCCAAGATTAGGACAGCTCCATTTCCGCTCATATATAAAATATCAGTGTTGCTGTGGCTGGGTTTGATAAATGAATATTGAACTAAATTGAAAAGTTTTAAAAAACACTGAGAATATAAAGGTAGAAGGTGTTAGGAAAATCCTCGAATTCTTCCATTTTTAGTAACTTTAATATGTAGTTTCCCAGAAAAAACAAAGTCTACCTTTACATTCTTGCCTCCAGATTTGCTGTTTTGTTTCTATCAGTGATTCTCAAGGCTTGTGGCATCTTTCAGTCACCTGGGGGGGCTTTCAAAAAAATTACCTGGGCCTGGACAAGACACCTTTCTCCATCTTCCTCGAGTCAAATTTAACTGATTCCAATTCAGTTGATCTGGACTGGGTTTGGGGCATTGGTATTTTAAAAAATATACCCAGGCATTAGTATGAACTCATATTTAACTTAATATAGATGCAGATGGTTACATATAGAAATACTTATAGATAAACGCATGTATATATACAGTTAGTATACATACATGAAATTCTTTCTCTGTTAGTTGAGAGGACCTAGAAGCAACACTTCGGTAGCAACAAGCAGTCCTAGAGCCCATATCTTATTTTCTCATACATTCCCCAATAAATTCTAAGCTCCAATAAAATGTACCAGTGCTCCTTGGAGAAATGCCTGATTTCAAGACTGGGCAAAAAATATACAAGATAAGCCTGGAGCGGCTTGTGGTGTTAGAGAGTAAGAAAGTGCTAAAAAACAAAACAAAACAAAAACAAAAACCAAAAGAAAGAAAAAAATAGACCCCCCCCCCAAAAAAAACCCCAAAATAACAACCAAACATAAAACAAATCCACAATGACAGGGATATGTTAAAGACATGAGGAGTCAATTGAAAGAACTCCCAATGGCCAAAGCTGGAACAACTGGAGCAAAAAATAATAAAGTAGTATTGGATGATAACTCAGAGCAGAAAATAAATAGCCACCAGTCCATGCTGATGTAAGTAAATAGTTAAATAAATGAGGAAAATAGGCAAATTTCCCAAGTAGAACAATTCCAAAGAATTTATGTAGGTATTCCCTTTTCAAAGGGGGGGGGAGCCTCAGACCCCACTCTGTAAGTGTGGGCTCCATATAATGACTTCCTTCCAAAGAGTCCAGTATGGAAAGGGGGAATAAAAGTGGCTGAATAGTGGAGAAACCTGGAAAACACTACTCAGCCAGGTGATCAAAGTCAACATCAACAGTGATGTCATCTTGAGAGCATGTACCCTTGGTATTATGGCACTTTACCTCTGTGTTCATCTTCCTATAAACCCATAATCCCAGTCTAATCATGAGATAAATATCAGACAAATCTCAGTGGAGGGATATCCTACAAAATACTTGACCAGCACTCCTCAGACTCTCAAGGTCATCAAAAACAAGGTGAATCTGAGGAACTGTCACAGCCCAGATTGCTTAAGGAGAACATGATGACTATATGTCATGTGGTGCCCTGGATGGGATCCTGGAACAGAGACAGGACATTAGGTAAAAACTAAAGAAATAAGAATAAACTATGGGCTCTAGTTAATGATAATATATCAATATTGGTTCGCTAACTGTGAAAAATGCATCATATTAATGTAAGATGTTAATAATAGGAGGACCTGGATGGGGGTATAAGGGGATTCGTGCTGTCTTCACAATTTTTCTGTAAATCCAAAACTGTGCTAAAATGAAAAGGCTTATTTAAAAAAAAAAAATTCTACCCAGCTATTTTCTTCCTTCCTCTCCTTTGCAATGCCCCAGACTAAAGAAACAGAAGAAAAGGATCCCTTCTACCACAGTTACAATACCCATTCAGTATGCTACTCGAGTATAAATTGGATATCTAACTGTTAAAACTAAAGTGTGACTTTCTAATAGGCTTAACATTTTCAGGTGGTATTTACATTTTAAAAGAGGCTCTTATTTACTCAAATCTCAAAATATAATACCCTGGAGATATTTCTGAGCTGAGCCTTTTTGATGCTCTGTATCTGTGACTTCCATAAGCAATCCTCACAAAGAAGAACAACACAAAAATCGATTCATAAACTTTCCAACAGACTTCTGAAGTCTGCAGAGACAAAGTTCATAGCTTTTGACACAAATATGAAATAAAATTGTAAAAGCCCAAACCAGTAGAGACAAAGCATGGTGCAATGGGAAGATCTTGGTTACTGATATTAGATGGGCCTGGGTTCTGATTATGATGCCAGCACTGATAACTTTATGACTTTGGTCATGCTACTTGATTGCTCTGAGTCTCAGTTTCCATACTCGAAATATGGATAATTAAAGATTTTAAGAGACATAATACATATAAAATGCCAAGTATGATGCCTAGCACATAGGAGATTAAAAAAAGATGATTGTTAATGTGTTGCTACCATTCTCATCACCATCATCATTTTCATCGTGATCATTATCAGTGGCCCCTCCATTCTCAAGCTGAGTAACCCGGGGCAAGTTACTCAACATACCTCAGCTTCAGTTGCTTGTGTAAAATGGCAATAAAAACTGTATATTCCACATGGAAGTGCTATGAAGGTTAAATGAGGTAATGGTTTTATGTGTTTTTTCTTGTGCTCTGACACAGTTGTTTGTGTCTATCTCTATCTATCTATCTATCTATCTATCTATCTATCTATCTATCTATCTATCTATCTGTCTATCCATCCTTCCGTCTGTCTTCCTATCTACCCATTTATCTATCTTTAACATTTAAATAGAGTTAACAAAACAACTAGGAAATTTTCTGTACAAGAGCTTGTCATTGTTTTTAACAGTGGAAAGGAATGGGTTTTGAAAAAGCTCAAAGGTCTTCTTTGATATTCATGTGTTCCAGATAAAATTCTCAAATAATGCATATAAATGAAGAGAGCCTTAACCTGTAATAATTAAAGAAAAAAAACTATTGGTTTTGAATGATATTGAAACTGTGGGTTTATTACATGTCCAGTGCCTTGAATTTAGAGTATAAAATAAAACCAAGGCCAGGGAGCCTGCCTCTACTTAAAGGTTACTCCTAATTAATATTTTTTGGATTGAAACATTGTTGGTGTTTTCTTGCTGGGGACGCTGAGGCTGGTTGAGAAATTATTAATAATCCTGGATGCTTTGAAGCCTGAAGCCAGGCATACTTCTCTTATTTTTCAATGCAACTGCCTGTATTGCAGGATCCTTGCAAGCAGTTTGTCAATAAATATTCAAAAACTTTATGGTCACACTGTGATAAGCAACACAGTGGTTAATATCCTTTGTTATTCCTGTCATCCTGCTCTTCACTGACATCTGCCTAAGACCACACACTCCCTCCTTCCTCGGGCAACAGAGACTCACTCTCCTCTCATATTCCAGCCAGTAAACAGGCAGACATAATGGTCAAATTGCTTGGGTGAGTCCAACTCTGAGATCTTTTGGATTAACTGGGAATCTAGCTTGGAAAATGAAGGGAAGGGAAAGAACTTGAAGGGAGCCCAGGACTGAATCCTGAGTAACTCTGCCCTTTGGAATCAAGTAGAAGAAGACTAACAGATAGATGTAAAAGCATGGTTAGGGAGAGAGGGGGATAACCAGATATGCTGGAAACAGACAGAGCCCAGCTCCAGCTGCCCACACAGACCTTGACAAGCACAGTTGAGAGACTGAGTAAAATGAAGACCCACATATGGGCATTGGGTTTGACAATGTGGAGGTCACTGGTAATATTGGAAGAGAAGTCTCCATGGAGGGAGAAGGGTGGGGGAGCTAAGGTGGAGAAGTGAATGGGAAGTGAGAGCATGGGGGAGACCCATGCCTTTCTTTGTGTTTGAAAATTTTCATAATTAAATAAACGAAAGCATTTCTAAAGCCAGTTCCAAAAAACTATATCTGCATACGCATGCACACACATGGCTGTCGCATTTCATGTCATGGATGACAAGGGACATGAACTTAAGTCCATAGGACTCGGGTCCAGTGCTGCCCCTACCCTGCTCTGCCTCACCTTTCCATGGCACCATGTTACAGCTCAGCCCAGAGTACCCACTTGACAACTTTTTCTTTTCTGATGTCTTAATGATTACATTCCTTTGCTACTCTCTTTCTGAGACACTATTTTGAGGTCAACACTATCTACCCTTCTTCCTAGAAGCAACTGGCTCTCAAGACTTCATTGCACGGTAGAGCAAGGTCTTCTCTTCTTTCCTTTGATGCCCCTTCACTGACCATATGGTAAGAGCAAAAGACCCAAGTTCTCCCTTTGGGCTACAGGGTTCCACCTGACCATCCGGCTCCTGGCTCCTTTCTAAACTTTTCTCACCACTGGCCCCCTGTCACAGCCCTCCAGCCATGTTAGCTTCCTTGCAGATCCCTGAACATATAAATGTCCACCTTGGGACCTTTGCACCTGCTCTTCCCCCTGCCTTGGACACTCTATCCAATAGTCACATATTTTACTCCCTAACTTCATTTGGAACTCTGCCCAAATGTCATCTCCTCAAAGTGTCACCTTCCCTAACATGCCTAGTTAAAAGAGCAACTCTTGTTTCTCTCTCTCCCCCTTACTCTGAATTGTTATATTTTTCATAGTACTTATCTTCCTCTGATTATATTGTTTATTTGGTATTGTTTATTAACTGTTTCTGTACCACTCTTCCCACACCCAAAAGCAAGCTTCATGTATTAGCCAGTATGGTGAACAGGTTCTTGGTACAAAGTAGTTATTCAGTAAATAGTTGTTGAGTGAAGTAAAAGAATATGGCTGATATTTTCTGATTTTAAAAGGATATTTTTAATCCTTTTCTTATTTTTAAAAATTATCTTTATTCCTAGTTACTAAGTAAAGAAGCACAAAGTTAGTCCAGGAATCTTGAAGTTGGAGGAGACCTAAAAAAACATCTAAATCTGTGTTTCCCACCAATTCTATGTTAGGTGAATCTGTGAAAAAAAAACTTTCGAAATTAAACATGTTTGGAAGATGCTGCAAATTACCCTCTTGGAGAAGTACAATGCATATTAACATAGGGTAAGCGAGAAGTTCCACCGTAAAGAAAGTTTAACTTGGTTTAACCCAGCACTAACCGGCAATTTGCCTAAAAGATATTTTTTGATCATAGCATATTTTATTTGGAAATTTTCATGGCACTATTTTGTGGAATATATAGAAATACATAAATGCACAGTATAGCATAGCAGGGAAGATCAGTGTGGTGTAGTAATTGAGTGTAGACTCTGAGGCCAGGTCTGCCTTGATTATATCCTGGCCCCAAGTCTGCCAGCTGTGTAACATTGGGCAAGTTATTTAATCCTTCTGAGACTCAGTTTCCTCATAGGCAAAATGGATGATAATAATGGGACCTACCTCATTCAGTTGTAATGAAGATTAAGTGGGTTAATCCATATAGGTGCTTACAGAAGTGCCTGACTCATAGTAAGCACCCACTAGCTCTTAGCTGTTACTACATGCATGTTTTTCAGAAAAAATAAGTGCCAACACAATGTTGGTTTTCAAACTCTGTAGACCCCAGCAATTTTAAAATGCAAAAAGGTTTCAATCTCATTGTAGTGACAAGGAATTCTGACCTCCTTTCTAGGAATTGCACTTCGGCAGTTTGGAAACCTCTCTTGCCCATTTCACTGAACATTTAATGATCTCGCATGACCTCTTGATTTCTTTATGTCTGACTGCTAAGCTATACTCAAACTCAAAAAATATGCAAAATAATATGATGTCCTTACTATGCATATATGCAATTGTCTTTCACAAATATATTGTTTCCTTCTTCCTCTGCTTATGTCTCTGGCCTCTGCCTTTCTCTGTCTTTATTTCTGTCTCTTGTCTGTCTCTCGTTTTTTTTAAATTGAAGTATAGTTGATTTACAATGTTGTGTTAGTTTCTGGTGTACAGCAAAGTGATTCAGTTATACGTATATGTATATACATATTCTCTTTCATATCCTTTTCCATTATGGTTTATTACAGGATATTGTATACAGTTCCCTGTGCTATACAGTAGGACCTTGCTGTTTATCTATTTTATATATAGTAGTTTGTATCTGCTAATCCCAGCTCCTAATTTATCCCTCCTCTACCCCTTTCCCCCTTTGGTAACCATACGTTTGTCTTCTATGTCTGTGAGTCTGTTTCTGTTTTGTAAATAAGTTCATCTAAGTTTTTACGTTCCAATATAAGTGATATGGTATTTGTCTTTCTCTGTCTGACTTATTTCACTTAGCATAATGCCCTCCAAGTCCATCCATGTTGCTGCAAATGGCAGAATTTCATTCTTTTTTATGGCTGAGTAGTATTTCATTGTATATATGTACCATATCTTCTTTACCCATTCATCTGTCGATGGATATTTAGGTTGCTTCCATGTCTTGGTTATTGTAAATAGTACCTCTATGAACACTGGGGTGCATGTATCTTTTTGAATCACAGTTTTGTCTGGATATAGGCCCAGGAGTGGGATTGCTGGATCATATGGCGCAACTCTATTTTTAGTTTTTTAAGGAACCTCCATACTGTTTTCCATAGTGGCTGCACTAATTTACATTCCCACCAACAGTGTAAGAAGGTTCCCTCTTTCCACACCCTCTCCAGCATTTGTCATTTGTGTCTCTCTGTCTTTATCTCAGCTTTTGTCTGTTTCTATCCTAATTTCTATTTGTCTGTCTGTCTTTCTTGTTATCTCTGCTTCTGTCTGCGTTTCTATCTTTCTTTGTCTCTTTTTTTATGTCTTTCTCATAACACACACAAAAACAATATATATGGTGTGTCTGTTTTTCTCTTTGTGTGTGAGTGTGTGCATGAGTATTTTCCCAGACATGACTCTGCTTCATCTTGTTGCATCTTATACCAATGCTTCTCTCCCTTTATCACGAGGGGCTGGGCTTCCCTAAGACACACATCCAAGTTCTCTTGGCTTGAGCCTTTTGAGTTGGGCTAAGTGGAAGATAAAGACCCCTCTAAATGTCTCCTTTTCTTTAACCCAGCATTGCAAACATGCCAGTGTCTATTTGGAAAGTGTTTCATTTGGGAGGATATTTCGTCCTCAAAATCCCATCTAAAATTACCCATTTTTGGTTCAGTCTTTGTCTCTTTTTGCAACTCAGTCCCACCCAAGGTCAATCACCTCTCTTCTCTACCTTTCAATTATCTTTGGTGCTTTTATTCCCATCCACAACTTGAGTTGCTACCTAGCAATTTGAATCAGGGTGTTCAGCCTCTGAGATTTGTGAATGAATAGAACCCCTGATAATAAGTGTTGGTTGACAAGCCCCATTGCCTGTCTGCATTGTTAAATGGTGGGAAGAATGAGATATAAATAGAAAGTCAAATTCTTGCATCTTCTTTCGGGTAATTCTCCTATTAATTTCACTGTGAGTAGAAAACCTGTGGTCTTCATTTGAAGCAAGGACATTTGACGCTAGCATTTTAATCAGATTTGTCTGGAGTAGATTGGAAGTTGATTTTCCAGACATCAAAACATTATCTAGAAGAACCTGTCACGATGGGTTTGTTTTTGTGGGTTTTAAAAAAATATCCCAACAACTTTTTTTTTTCCCTCTTTTTTCTTTTTTATTGGAGTATATTGACATACAATATTATATTGGTTTCAGGTGTACAACATAGTGATTTGACATTTCCATACATCATGAAATGATCACCAGGATGTCTGTTAACCATCTGTCACCATACAAAGTTATCACTATATTATTGACTGTATTCCTTATGATGTACATTACATCCCCGTGACTTATTTAGCTTATAACCGGAAGTTTGAACCTCTTTTCTTTTTTAACATCTTTATTGGAGTATAATTGCTTTACACCGTGTGTTAGTTTCTGCTGTATAACAAAGTGAATCAGCTATACATATACATATATCCCCATATCTCCTCCCTTTTGTGTCTCCCTCTCACCCTCCCTATCCCACCCCTCTAGGTGGACACAAAGCACCGAGCTGATCTCCCTGTGCTATGTGGCTGCTTCCCGCTAGCTATCTATTTTACATTTGGTAGAGTATATATGTCCATGCCACTCTCTCACTTCGTCCCAGCTTACCCTTCCGCCTCCCCATGTCCTCAAGTCCATTCTCTACATCTGTGTCTTTATTCTTGTCCTGCCCCTAGGTTCTTCAGAACCTTTTTTTTTTTTAGATTCCATATATATGTGTTAGCATATGGCATTTGTTTTTCTCTTTCTGACTTACTTCACTCTGTATGACAGACTCTAGGTCCATCCACCTCACTACAAATAACTCAATTTCATTTCTTTTTATGGCTGAGTAATATTCCATTGTATATATGTGCCACATCCTCTTTCTCCAGTCATCTGTTGTTGGGCACTTAGGTTGCTTCCATATCCTGGCTATTGTAAATAGAGCTGCAGTGAACATTGTGGTACATGACTCTTTTTGAATGATGGTTTTCTCAGGGTATATGCCCAGTAGTGGGATTGCTGGGTCATATGGTATTTCTATTTTTAGTTTTCTAAGGAACCTCCATACTGTTCTCCATAGTGGCTGTATCAATTTACATTCCCACCAACAGTGCAAGAGGGTTCCCTTTTCTCCACACCCTCTCCAGCATTTATTGTTTGTAGATTTTTTGATGATGGCCATTCTGCCTGGTGTGAGATGATACCTCATTGTAGTTTTGATTTGCATTTCTCTAATGATTAGTGATGTTGAGCATCCTTTCATGTGTCTGTTGGCAATCTGTATATCTTCTTTGGCGAGATGTCTATTTAGGTCTTCTGCCCATTTTTGGATTGGGTTGTTTGTTTTTTTGATATTGAGCTGCATGAGCTGCTTGTATATTTTGGAGATTAATCCTTTGTCAGTTGCTTCGTTGGCAAATTTTTTCTCCCATTCTGAGGGTTGTCTTTTCGTCTTGTTTATGGTTTCCTTTGCTGTGCAAAAGCTTTTAAGTTTCATTAGGTCCCATTTGTTTATTTTTGTTTTTATTTCCATTTCCCTAGGAGGTGGGTCAAAAAGGATCTTGCTGTGATTTATGTCATAGAGTGTTCTGCCTATGTTTTCCTCTAAGAGTTTTATAGTGTCTGGCCTTACATTTAGGTCTTTAATCCATTTTGAGTTTATTTTTGTGTATGGTGTTAGGGAGTGTTCTAATTTCATTCTTTTACATGTAGCTGTCCAGTTTTCCCAGCACCACTTATTGAAGAGGCTGTCTTTTCTCCATTGTATATTCTTGCCTCCTCTATCAAAGATAAGGCGACCATATGTGTGTGGGTTTATCTCTAGGCTTTCTATCCAGTTCCATTGATCTATATTTGTGTTTTTCTGCCAGTACCATACTGTCTTGATTACTGTAGCTTTGTAGTATAGTTTGAAGTCAGGGAGCCTGATTCCTCCAGCTCCGTTTTTCTTTCTCAAGATTGCTTTGGCTATTCGGGGTCTTTTGTGTTTCCATAGAAATTGTGAAATTTTTTGTTCTAGTTCTGTGAAAAATGCCATTGGTTGTTTGATAGGGATTGCATTGAATCTGTCGATTGTTTTGGGTAGTATAGTCATGTTCACAATGTTGATTCTTCCAATCCAAGAACATGTATATCTCTCCATCTGTTTGTATCATCTTTAATTTCTTTCATCAGTGTCTTATAGTTTTCTGCATACAGGTCTTTTGTCTCCTTAGGTAGGTTTATTCCTAGGTATTTTATTCTTTTTGTTGCAGTGGTAAATGGGAGTGTTTCCTTAATTTCTCTTTCAGATTTTTCATCATTAGTGTCTAGGAATGCAAGAGATTTCTGTGCATTAATTTTGTATCCTGCTACTTTACCAAATCCAACAACTTTTGACCTATATAATCTGTCTTCAGAAAGTGGTTTCCACATGCATGACATAGTTAGACTGCCTTGTAAAAGCACAATTTTTATTTGACAGTTTTAATATTTTGAACACTCCATGTTGACATTTTTTATCAGATGGTTTGGTTGTTTTCATTGGCAGTAAGAGTTTGCAAGCTAATGAGGAGCATAAGAAAGGAAATTAGCTTGAAGCTGCTGAGTATTTGTGACCAGAAGGTAAACTAAGAAGGTACCAGAGTCTGGAAATAATTACCATCACTGCCACAGTCCTCCATTAGGGTCTGGCCAAAGACCCAGGGTCTGACAGTTAAATTAAAGCTTGCAACCCAGTGAAAAATTAGCAGCAGAGAGCTTGAATTCTGGTAACATCACACTGCATGCCATTTACTGTAGGACGTGACAACTTCGCTCCATTCATAAGATTCATTGGTGAGGCAAGATTGCTTAGAAGATGTGGAAAACAAATTCATCTATAGCAGGCAGTGTTTACAAAGCAGTGACCCAAGCAGTCTGCCATTGAAGTAGAGGTTTGCTCAGTGATATTCTTCTTTTATTATGTGACATTGGATGATGACTGGAGTCTGAACTTTGAAGTCAGATAGAGTTGAGTATAATACCCAGTTCCAACAGTTACTGGCTATGTGTCCTTGGGCTGGTGACTCCACCTTTCTGAACATTAGTTTCCTCACCTTCAAAATGTAGATATTACCATGAACTACTTAATAAAAGTTACTGGGAGTCAATAAGTAAATGCATATAAAGTGCATAGCATGATGCCTGGCACATCATCAGTGATGACATTAATAGTTGATTTTGTTGTTCATGCAAATGTTAGAGGAAGAGATTAATTGCATTGGAGACATTTGGAGGCTCCTTGGAAAATGTGGAAGTTGAGATTCACCTTGAACTAAGAGTGAGGGTTTGACACGAGCGTATAAGTTGGGAGAAGAATGGCAACCTAGAAAGAGAATGCTTGAGCAAAGATCTGAAGATGGGAGGGTTTATGGCTTATTCAAGGAATAGGAGAAGGGCAGGGAACAGGGAATGAGCTTGAGCTAAAATAGTTTCAGGACCACTTTCTCTGTGATTCATCATGCATAAGAAGTGGCCTTGAGTAGCCGGGTGACTTGTTTCAAACTAAGTTCTTTAGTCCAGTTCTTAAGCATCAGGCCACAGGGAAGACCCAAGGAAGCCCACCATTCAGGTAGTTCATCATTTTCTTCCAAGACCCTCAAGCGCATTAACCCTTGCCCCCTTACCCTGGCCAGTACTTGCCAATCTGATGGATGAAAAAACGGTGTCTTCCGGTTGACTCCTCATTTGAAAAATGGATATAATGCTGCAATACAAATATAATGCTATGATCTTTTATGAAATTAACCTGGCAGTATCTATTAAGATTAGCTATATGAATACCCCTTCACTCACTAATCCAACTTTGCAGAATTTATCCTATAGAAATAAATGTAGCAGTACATGAAGATCAATGTGTTAGCATGTTTATTGCGGTATTAATAACAATGGCTAAAAAAGGCAGAAGGAAATTCAGTGTCGTCCACTGATAGAGATGGTTGAATTAACGGATTGGATTGCTCATTTTACAGAATATTATACAGATTTTATAGGAATTAATTACATCTCTATGCCTTAACCTGAGAAGTTGTATACTATATTGAGAATAGTGTGATCCAGTTATTTTAAAAATAACTGTATGTATGTGACTATGTTTACATATGGTTGTATGAATGTAGAGAAAAATTTAGAAGCTCACACCCTAAATTTAGCCTTGTTTCTTTGGTGGAAGGGTGACAGGGATTGAGTGAGAAGGGAGAAACAGTTGCCTTTTTTTTGGTAAACCTCTGATTTTTGACTTGTTGCCACAAGCATGCATTGTGTAGCTTGAAAGGAAAATCCAGTAAAATGTATAAAAAAGGCACTCACCTGATGAATGGAGGAAACAGTAAAAGAAAAGTAGAATAAAAGCAACGGAAAATTGTGGGAGCTGTAAGCATAGGAAAGAATGAGTGACAGCTGCTTTTGATCATTTATGTGCCGGGCTGGCTTAAAGTTGGCTTGAGGGGGAATTTTTCTCCCTTCCTGCACAGTGTAAAAGGAAGCTACAAAGTCAATTCACAAATCTTAGCTTGTCATGGAAACTTCCTGCTAACCTGTCCAGCCTCATGTCCCACCTGATCCTTACTCACTGGTAACTTTGAGCTGCTTATCCAGTGGCCCACACTCTAACATAAACACACACACAGTATGCACACTTACACGCACACACACATGCACAAACATTCATGGCTGTGTTTTATGTGGTTTCTCACCTCTAAGTTGTTCCTTCAGCCCAGAACACTCTTCCCTCTACTCATTGTCTGATTAACTCCCATTCTCTAAGATTTGAGTTGGGAAATATTCCTCCACCCAAGACTGGGCTAAGCACCCTGCATACGTGCCCCCCTAGCAGCCTAAGTCAACGTCTAGCTCAGCATTTCCATCTGCATATGTGGTACTATCTCCCCCCCCAAAATGAATTTTCTATCTCTCTTTTGCTTAAACCATTTTAACTGGGTTTCAGTCCCAGTTAACAAGAGTTGTCATATAATTCCCCAAAGCGCAGGGAATTAGGTGAATTTTTATTTGGTTTCTATTTCAGATGAAGAAATGGAAGCTCAGAGTACTTGAGTGACCTGTTCAAGGTCCCACAGTAAAGTATTGATAGGATCAAACCTCTAACCCATCTCTCCATACTCCTACCTTGGGACTTTTCCATTCCACCCACACTGAAACTGCAGAAATATACACACTCTGATGAAATTAACTGGTGACTCTATTACTATTATCCAGTTGTGCTTTGTAGTCTAGTATGGGTTGCCTCAGAAAATCCCATTTGTTTTGCATCATGTTTGCTTGCTCTCAGCCAGACTATAATAGTCTAATGACCAGGTGTATGAATTAGGATGCTTGCAGCTGCAAGTAACAAGAAAGTCTAACTGAAAATAGCTTAAATATTAAGGATGTGTATTATCTCTCGTAAAGAATAGTTTGTCTCAAGACATTAGCAAGAACATTAGCCTTCCCATCTTTCTCCTCTGTCACCCTACGCTTGTGACTTTTATCCCCAAGCGGGTCACCTCGCGGTTGCAGGATAGTTGCTGCAATTCCAGGCCTCACAACTGCTCACAAGAGCAATTAAATATGGAAAAAGAGAGAATCTCTATCTTGTACCTCTTTTAAAGATAGGAGAGAAAAATTCCACAAGTCCTCCTCTGTGAGTCTGTGCAGTAAAGGATTAAACTTGCCCCAAGGTTTAGGCTTTGGCCCCAGCTCCTGGGAGGTAACCTCTAAGCCCTTGGGTAGTCCTGCCTGATAAGAATATCTGTTTACCTGGGGGCTTTGGGCCAGACCAGATAGTCTCTGCTGACAATGTGATTTATGGTGGGAAGCCTTGGGCCATGGTGTGTCAGTTTGACCTTTGGAAGGGCTGGAGACTAAGGTCAGCCATGGGGATGGTCAATCACATCTCTGTGACTGAGTCCCAGTAAAAACTCTGGACACGAAGGTTTAGATGAGTGTTCCTGGCTGGCATCATATCATGCATATCATTATAACTGCTGGGAGAAGTAAGTGCTATCTGCATGATTCCACTGGAAGAGGACAACTGGAATCTCCATGCTGGGTATCTCTTGAATGCTGCCCATGAAACTTGGCTGATTTTAATGTGTCTTTCTGCTATAAAAAAAAAAAGCATAATAGTTAGTGTGAAGACTTTGCCGAGTTCTGTGAGTCCTTCTAGTGAATTATTGTACCTGAGCATGGTCTTGGAGACCAACAGACTTGTAGTTGATGTCAGAAGTGAGAATGGTCTTGTAGATGTTGTCCTCCTTACACCTTTTTGACCAGAGCTGCATCCCAAGCTCACCTCTCAGCCAATCACAGGCAAGTGGAACTGCCATGAGTGGCTTGAGCTGATAAAGATATAGGCCCTGGGCTGGTGAAGAGCCTCCTCTGGAGCACATAGCCCGTGAGTCTTGACATTTCTGTTAGCAGCAAAGAAGGGGGGCATAGCTATTGGGGAAGCAACTAACAGTGTCTACCACAAACTGTTGCCACTTTTTTTCTGCCTAGTGGAAGGAACTACAATACCACAGAGGAACCTTTTACCTCTGCTCTTTGGATCCATCTCTGCTTCCCATGGGCTGAGGGACAGGGAATTTTCATTCCAGAGAGCAACACTGATAAACTTGTCAGTGTTCTTATCCACCTGGAGTCCAGAAGGCTTTGACACAAGCAGCTTGAGCTGACCTTCTCCTGTGAGTGGTATTTGTGCAGAATAAGGACAAAAAATAACTATGTAGAAACCCGAGACAGGTCTTCCTTGGGGCAGCTTTCTATTCACAAACCACCTCCAATTAGTTTAAGCCCAGTATCGCAACCAGCTCACTTTGGCTTACAAATTGTTTCTAGTGATACAAGTGCCCAACAAAAATAATAAATTCATATAATAATGATGTCAGTTTATTGACTGCTATTATGTACTAGGCATTGTGGAAGGGCTATGCATCCATTACCTCATTTACTCCTCAAAACAATCATGTGGGGTAGGTTTTGTTGATAATTCTTTCTGTGTAAATGAGGAAACTGAGTCTCAGAGAGCTGAAGTAACTTTCCCATAGTCACACAGCCAGTAAGTGCTGTAGTTAAACCTGGGAGCCTCTAAATCAGAGTCTAGAGCCATTGGGCTACATGGCTATGTGAGGTCATATCTGCTGGGAAGGGGACTTTATCCCAGGAAGAGTAGGGTATCACTGAACAGTTTTGAGCAAAGGATGACTAACTCATTCTGAAAAGGGCATTTGGGTAAGATTAGAGTGTTCCAAACTGCCCTTAGTAGGCTTGTTCACACTACTACTGGAGTTTCTTTGAGAACTACCTTGAATGCACACTTGCCTCAACTGAGAAGCATCTCTTTGTTCTGTTTTACACCTTGGATTCCATGTAATATTTCATTTGAATGAAACATTTAATTGTGTTTAGAAAAGAAACTTAGAAATCCATTGTGGACCAAATCCGAAAGTTGCCTAATTTTGTAAATGAAGTTATGTTGGAACATAATCATATCCATTTACATGTTGTCTAAGGTTGCTTTTGCTGTAAATAGCAAAGCCTAAAATATTTACTATCTGGCCCTTTCCAGAAAATGTTTTCAGACCTCTGAGCTAGATCAGGGTTTCTCAAACTTGGCACTATTAACATTTTGGGCTGAATGATTCTTTTTGTGGGATTCTGATCTGTAAGTTTTAAGATGGTTAATAGCATCCCTGGCCCAACTAGACACCAGTAGCATCGTCCCCACAGCTGTCAACCAACACCCCCAGATGAGAACTACTGAACTAGATGATATTCATGTTCTTTCCAGATCTGATATTCTGGATATTTGTTTGTTTGTTTTTGAAGTATAGTTGATTTACAATATTGATTTAGTTCAGGTGTACAGCAAAGTGATTCAGCAATATATATATATAGTATACCCACACATATATGTGTATATATGTATATATATATACATATATATATTTGTTAGTGTATACGTGTTCATAGTATATTCGCATGAATTTTTTGTATTTCTGCAGTATCAGTTGTTATTTCTCCTCTTTCATTTCTTATTTTGCTTATTTGTGTCCTCTCTCTTTTATTCTTGGTGAGCCTGGCTAGAGGTTTGTCCATTTTGTTTATCCATTCAAAAAACCAGCTCTTGGTTTTAGTGATCCTGTCTATTGTTTTTTTGATCTCCATTTTATTTATTTCCTCTCTGATATTTATTATTTTCTTCCTTCTGCTGACTTTGGGTTTTGTTTGTTCTTCGTTTTCTAATTCTTTTAGGTGGTAGGTTAGGTCGTTTATTTGAATTTTTCTTGTTTCTTGAGGAAGGCCTGTGTTGCTATGAACTTCCCTCTTAGAATTGCTTTTGCTGCATCCCACAGATTTTGTAAGGTTGTTTTCATTGCTGTTTGTCTTAAGGTATTTTCCGATTTCCTCTTTGATTTCATTGCTGACCCACTGATTTTTTAGTAGCATGTTGTTTAGTCTCCATGTCGTCTTTTTTTTTTTTCCTGTTTTCCTTTCTGTGATTGATTTCTAGTTTTATACTGTTGTGGTCAGAGAAGATGCTTGAAATAATTTCTACCCTCTTAAATTTGTTATTCTTTATCTTTCCTTCAATTCTGGATGATAGTTCTCTGGATAGAGTATCCTAGGTTTTTCCCTTTCAGCACTTTTAATATATCATGCCACTGCCTTCTTGCTTGCAAATTTTCTGCAGAAAAGTCTGCTGATAGCTGGTTCTCTTGTATATGACTCTTTGTTTTTCTCTTGCTGCCTTTAGAATTCTCTCTTTATGTTTAAAGTTTGCCATTTTAATTATGAGATGTCTTGGTGTGAGTCTCTTTGGGTTCATCTTGTTTGGACTCTCTCTGATTCCTATACCTGGATATCTGTTTCCTTCTTCAGGCTTGGAAAGTTTTCAGCCATAATTTCATCAGATACATTTTTGTCCCCCTTCTCTATTTCTTCTTCTGGGACCTCTATAACGCGACCTAGGGGACTCAGAAGAGGATGGGAATATCACAAGCTTGGAGGTCCTCCCTGGGGAGTGAGTGTTTCAAACCGCATATTGGGCACAGGTCCCAAACTTATCGCTTCTCTTCCCTCCCTATGTGACTCTGTGTGGATCTTTCTTTACAGCCTTGGTTGTAGAAGAGTCTTTCTGACAGTCTCATTTGTTTTCGGTGAGAATTGCTCTACATGTAGATGTATTTTTGATGTGTTCGTGGGGGGCGTTGAGATCAGTGTCCTCCTACTCTGCCATCTTGATCTCTTCTCCTCCCTGGTACAAATTTGTATTTTCCTGCAGAATAGGAGAGATACCTCTCTGAAGTACTAAAGTTTTGAGAAAGTTCATGAAACAAATGATTAAATTTTCTCAAGTCTCTTTTTTTGCTGGTAAAGAAATATGGCTATGTGACTAATACATTCAAGAGTACAGAGTAAAAGAAAGTGGGAATTAAGCTACATTTTATTATTTGGTGATTATAAACTCTTGGGAGCTGGAATATCACTGTAGGGTTAGACAAGAAAATGATGCTTGATTATGATATTTCCAGGCTCATAGTGTTAGTACCATAATTTTAAAAACTCAAGTTTGGAGCTGTGATGCTTTCCATTTTCACAATTTCTTCTGCTTTTGTAAATTCTAAGAATTCAGAGATCCTCTGTACCTGTGCCATTGTCAAGTACTGAAATGGTTGTCTCAAAATCTATTTCATTGTACTAATAGCTATAGAGTTGTCTATAGTTTAGACATTTCCTTGCAGCCAAAAGATCACACAGTGGTATAATCAGAGAGGCAGGTAAGCTAATTATCTATGGTTGAATTTTGATTCAGCTTCCGCTTTTCTTTTTTTTTTTTTTTAAACATCTTTATTGAGCTTCCGCTTTTCTAATAAGAGATTTCACACTTAGGTTTTGAGCCATTATGGGGGTGGAACTTTCTCTTGTATGTATATGAATGTGTGTGCATACATGGGAATGTTAAAGATGTGATATGTGGAAAGCTGTCCAGGGAAAATAAATGGTGTGAAGGTCTCTGTCCAAATGCCGAAATTTTTGAAAGCTTTTCCAACCAGCGGGTGGATCCTGGGCTGGAAGTCAAAAAGTCTGGGTTGCATTCTGTTTCTTCCCATTGCCTGTTCCGTGTCCTTGGGAGAATTTCCCCTCTCTGGGCCTCCGTTTTCTCATCTGTAGAATGAGCACTTTAGATGGAACAGAGCTTTTGCCATTGTGTTTCCTAGTCCTTCTCTCCATCTAGTCTTTCCTTCTCCTCTGACCTCCAGCCCCTCATTTAGGCCAAGTCGACATATTCAACTCCTTCTCTTTCACCTCTTCTATCTCAATCCATTATCTCCCACTGACTTTCATTGGCAACAGCCCTATTATGGGATAATTTTCCGAAAAAGATAAAATCATGATTTCCATAGTAATACAAAATAAACACACTAGGTTGAATAGTGTCCCCCCTTTCACATCTGTGAAGGCAACCTTATTTGGGGATAAGGTCTTTTCAGATGTGATCAGATTAAGATGATGTCATACTGAATTAGGGTAGATCCTAAATCCCTGTAAGAGGGAAATTTCAAGACAGACTCACAGGGAGAATGCTGTGTGTAGACAGAGACAGAGAAGTAGAATGATATCTACAAACCAAGGATTGCCAGAAACTGCAAGAAGCTAAGGAGAAGCAAGGAAGGATCTTTTCCTGGAGCTTTCAGAGGGAGCATGGCCCTGCAGATGCCTTGCTGTCAGATTTTCATCCTCCAGAACCGTGAGAGAATAAATTTCTGTTGTCTTAAGCCACTCAGTTTGTGGTAATTTGTTGTGGCAGCCTTAGCAAACTGAAACACACGTTAAAGATTTTATTTAACTCAGTTAGATGAGGAAAACAGGCAGCAAACAGTTCAAAGCACAAATTTATGGGAAGTAAAGGAAAGTTAAAATGTATTTGCAAATGGATACAAAATTGGCTTTTTCATGGGGGTGAAGGAGTGGGGAGTTGGAGTAGGAGTCTCTCTACTGGACATAATTTATTTGCATGTCTATACCAGAATTATTTTTATTGCTATCAGTTATCTACAACTTACAAAGTCGGAAAGGAGTGTCTATAGAATTAGACAACTTGGAAGGTGCACGCTTGACAGTGCATAGTTGTCCACTGAAATACACATGTTCCCTTCTTTACTTTCTTGTGCACTCAGGCTTAGAGTTCAGGGTCACTTTTTATTTCCCATCTCTTCCATGCTTCTTGAAACCCTCCTCCTGCTTGTTTTCCCTCTTTTGCCTCCACCTAGTTTAGATGCTTCTTCCTGGATCATCCCTGGTTTCCCTGATCCCAGCCTTAACTTGGAGACCTAAAACTGGCCCCAGATCCCTGTGATGTTGGGGATTAAGGCAGTGCAGTGGGTTGAACAGCATCTCCCCAGAATTCATGTCTACCTGGAACCTTAGATTGTGACTTTATTTGGAAATAGGGCATTTAAAGGATGCAATTGGTTAAGGATCTTGAGATGAAGTCATCCTGGATTTAAGGTAAGCCTAAATCTAATGACTTGTATCCTTATAAGAAGAGGAGAGGACACAGAAAGACACACAGACACACAGGGAGAAAGGCCATGTGAGATAGAGGCAAAGATTATAGTCATGCTACCACAAACCAAGGAAGGCCAGGAGCCACCAGAAAGTAGAAGAAATAAAGAAGGACTCTCGCCTAGAGCCTCCAGAGAGAGCATGGCCCTGCCAATGCCTTAATTTTGGCTCAGTGAAATTGATTTTAGACTTCTAGCCTCTAGAACTGTGAGGCAATAAATTTCTGGTTTTTTTCAGCCACTGAGTTTGAGGTAATTTATTACAGCTGGCCTTGGAAACTATGACGGGGGAGAGGGCAGTGGCAAATAATTTAACAAACTTTTGCTGAGGACCTACTATATGGTTTCCAGCCTTGTGGCAGGAATTGGGGATTTTGAAACTGCTGACCAGGAGCTCTGGTCACCTTTGATAACACATGGTAGTGACCGCACAATATGGGCTGGTTTTCCTCTTTCTCCTCCTCCTCCTCCTCTTCCTTCTCCTTCTACTTTTTCTTTTTCTCCTCCTCCTCCTCTTCTTCTTCCTCCTCCTCCTCCTTATCCTTCTTCTTCTTTTTACCTCCAAATGGATCTTCCTTTTCAATACATCATTTGGATTTTGTCACTGTATTGGGTCCCTCTCGTGGACCACCGCAAACCCTGTCAGCCCAACCTCTTACTACAAATGCTGCTGTAGCAATTAGATGAGAGCAGATTTCAACAATTTTTAACTGGTCAGTCCCCACCTGAATCTGCAAGGCATATCTCTGGCTTCTCTGACACCATGGTGGCCTGTAGGAACTGATTGGCATTCAGTTGGGACACAGGAGTTGTGTGTGTGTGTGTGTGTGTGTGTGTGTGTTTAAGGGACCACCTTGAACAATGGGGCTGAGCAGATGAGCGCCCCCAGGCAGAGAGGTCCAGATGCATTTGATGAGCATCCACAGACAGAGCACCCTCAGCAGGGGCCGCCCCATCGTGCATCTGCACATTCTTTTCCCTTTCCCATTGTTCCTCTTCCCTGGTCTAACTCCAACTCCCTACAATCACTTCCCAAAGAAATGACCTGCAGGGAGGCCCTTGTCATGTTTAGTTCTCTCAGGAGACCCTGATGAAGACAGCATTCCTCTCTCCCTGCGGTGCCTTCCTCTGTCAGATCTGCTTTCCATACAACCTCAGGCTAGACTCATCTTGTGCAAATCATTCCCCTCTCTGCTTTGGGACCACTTACCCTGTGGCCCAGGCCATGTTTTCATTCTTCTGATCATAATGGAATAAAATATGAAATATGAGGAGACTGAAGCTGATTGAAGGATTCCGTAAGACATTGATGCTATGGTTGTTAAATTCCAGGGGTCAGTCTGGACAGCAGAATTAGGTCTTCACTGTCTGCAGCTCAGATCCTTCAGGTGTGTCTGGGAGCCTGCAGCAGAAAAGTGGGGGACCATTTCCAACTCTTTACTGTTTCCTTTGGGCAGAAATTGAGAGTCCTTAGGGACTCCAGTTATCATGTTGTGTTAGTTTCATATTACTGCTGCAACAAATTATCACAAACTATTGGCTCAAAACAACATAAATTTATCATCTTATAGTTCTGGAGGTCAGAAGTCCTAAAACCAGGGTGTTGGCAGGGCTACATTCCTTTTGGAGGTTTTAGAGGAGAACCCATTTTCTTGCCTTTTCCAGCTTCAAGAGTTCCCCTGCATTCCTTGGCTCGTGGCCCCTTCCTCCATCTTCTAAGTGCATTGCTCCAACCTCTAATTCCATCATCACATCTCCTCCTCGGTCTCTGACCTCCTGCCTCCCTCTTGTAAGACCCAGTGTAGTTACATGGGGCTTAGCCAGGTAATCCAGGATAATCTCCCCATCTCAGTGTCCTTAATTTAATCACATCTGCAAAGTCCCTCTTGCCATGTGTTAGCTTTAACATATTCACAGGTTCTGGGGATTAGGGCATGGGAATCTTTGGAGGGGGTCATTATTTAGTTGAACGCAAGCTTTCTTTTATTTATGACATTGATGAAAAGCTCTTTGTCTATCTATCTATCTATCATCTTTTAATCATATATAATCTATCTGTCTACTTACCTTCATCTTTATGAATCTCATGGACCATGATTCTTAAATAACGAGGGACTCTCCTACCTGGCATAATTATCAAACAAAATGAAATTTAAGCAAAGAACCTTCAGACAATGAAAAATGTTTCCTCACTACATAGGAACAAATTAATTTTAGAAATGACACTTGGACTCTGGAACACCTTGTTCAAAAGTAATATTCTTTCCAGGAGGAAATATTATGTGGAAGTCTCAGGTTGTAACAGGATTTCACAAAATCATTGCCTACCAAACTGGGTCCAAAATGAGATTTCTGCTCAAAGATTAGGTAACGCTTGCTTAGCTGTTAATTGATAGAATTAGGATGAGATCTTAATGTTTGGCCCATTTCTTCTCTTCTAGTCCTTGTGGGTTGGCATTTTTCTCTCTTGGGTTTGCCCAAAGCAAAAACTCAGAATTCCAACCACCATGAAAGGAGAGTGATTATTTTCTACCAAAGAACAGTTGGAGGACCATGCATGTCCACTGCAGTTTGTGTAAATCTCTGTACACTATCAGATTCCCATCTTGTGGTTCCTTTTCTCCCTGTTGAAGTTGTTATAACAATTATATGCAAGATAATGATCTCAGAAGCCTGTGTTCTGTTGATTGTATGATGGAGAGACCTGAGCTTCTTCCAATGTTTCAGTGTTGTGGTTTCTAGAGAAAATAAAGTTTTCTAGTCAAAATGGCCTCTGGTCCTCAGGCCATGTATTCATTAATCAGCCTGAGTGGGTGATGTAATTAATCCTTCAACTGATAGCCGGAAGGGAGTGGGTGGGAAAGTCAGACAGGGCTGGTGGTGTTGATACTGCCCATGGCAACATTCGTTGGTGTCCCATGTTGATGTGGGAGCCAGGGAGTTAAGATTACAACCAAGGACCAGAGAGTTCAGGAGGGATTCTTTCCTGCCCCCTGGTATTTGCTGAGATAGTATCTTTATGGACTGAGATTGTTTTCCTCCTTCAGAAGCCAATTTATTAGGGAAAGGATTATTTCAGACACATCATCCTAGGACTTAGTATAGCAGGTGCTAAGGGTTTGTGTCTTTGTATGTACATGCCAACTAAGCATTTGAAAAAAGTAATCATTTTGGACAGAAATTTTGACCTCAGAGTAGTTGCCGTTGGCAGTTATAAGCTACTTTATGGTCCTAGGTGGTTGTTCATTTGTTCCAGCTGACCTTTGTGGCTAATGCTCTCCATCTTGACTATCTATGGATAATGGCCCTCCTCCCTCCGTCCTTCTTCTACCTTCACTCTAGATAGATCTACTTTTCGTATTATACCACTGATCAGAAACATCAAATAGCTCTCATTTTGTATGTTTCCTGTGAATATAGTCCAGCCTTCTTGGTCAGGCCCAAGGCTACATTTCTTGTCTTATCTCCTACTTTTTCCCTGAAAGTTTCAGCTACTGAAGACATCTTGTTTTCCTATATCCATGACTTTGGTCAACACTTATTTTAAGTTAGAACTTGCTCTCCCATCCTTTTCCTACAAATTCCTCTCTTCTACAATGGACAGTTCAAGTGCTTTCTGCTTCCAAAAACATCCCAGCATTTTCTCAACCAGATGAAGCCTTTTTCTCCTTGAAACTTTTCTTCTTAGAGTTTCTGTAAACTTTCCTTCTTAGATATTTTTTCTGAGAAATGATGGGCTCATTACCGACTATGTTTTTTTTAAAGTTATTAGTTCACGTGATAATTCCCTTAAAGGATTGACTTACTATGAAGAACTTCAATTTAATATTGTCCAAATAAGCAACCTCCTGACCACTTTGAATGATTCAAGTAGCTAGGATGACATATAAAGGAACATACTGTTCCTTTATATAAGGAAACATATAAGGAACATATAAGGAAATACTGTTCCTTAGCATTTTTTTTGAACCAATTTAAACCATGGGCTCTTGTTCCCCAACAGGTTAACAAGGCAAAATTCCAGAGAATTTTTCGTAACATTTCAGAATGTCCTCAGAGTGCTGGAAGTTGATCCATGGAACACCATACCCTCATTTGCCCAAGGTTAAGAACTTCAATAGGTTAATTCTCTTGCATCGTGTATTAGCTGAAGTATGGGGGAACAACTATATTTGGTATTGCCAATAGACAACTTCCAACCAGATTAATATTAACTTGATTCAATAACTGTATTTTTAAGGTCTACTGTCAGAAGGAAAAGAAAAGGGACTATATGTAGGCCTTGATAAGGTCAGGACATTATAAGTGCTATTTGCTTGGATGTAAGTGAAATATACATTTTGGCTCTGTACTGATCAGAAATGCTTAAATCCAAGTTGCCAAGGGCTCGAACTACCCTCTTTGTGGCATAAAAATAACTTTCCCAGATCAGTAGCGACCATTTAGTGCATCAGATTCCATCCTCTGATAAAATAATAATACCCTCTGCTCTCAACGGGGCCATTTCTTATTAAGCAAGACTGAAGCTGTAGCTACTTTATATCAAATCAACTGTTTGGGGGCATTTTCTGTGGTTGTTCTACAAAGCTGTTAAAACAGCTGTGGGCCAAGTAATTAATTAATGGGTCAAATTAATTGATTTAATTTGGTCATTATTATGCTAGAGAAAGCAATCCACACGAAAGCAATAGAGTTTTGGATGATAGCTGTTCTTAAGAGCTTCAGTGTCACTATGTGTGAATGTAAAACTGAACTAACTCTCTTGCTCTCTTTCTGCTCCAAATCTGTGGCTTCTCTCTCGGAGAGCTCCTTCACCCTTTCTCTGGCTCTCCACTAATTTCTGTTGATTAATTTCCCTTGTCATTCCTTTCACTGACATTGCTACCAATCCCTCAAACCCAGACCACTGAAATGCCCTCCAATCATGCTTCCAGCTTCTATTCTCTCCTCCATGCCATCAAGTTTCTTTAAAAAAATTATTACTTTTTTAAAAATGAATTTATTTATTTATTTATTTATTTATGGCTGCATTGGGTCTTTGTTGCTGCACGTGGGCTTTCTCTAGTTGGAGAGCCGGGGCTACTTTTCGTTGCAGTGTGCGGGCTTCTCATTGCAGTGGCTTCTCTTGTTGCGGAGCAGGGGCTCTAGGCACGCGAGCTTCAGTAGTTGTGGCACGCGGGCTCAGTAGTTGTGGCTCATGGGCTCTAGAGCGCAGGCTCAGTAGTTGTGGCACACGGGCTTAGTTGCTCTGCGGTATGTGGGATCTTCCCGGACCAGGGCTCGAACCCGTGTCGCCTGCATTGGCAGGCAGATTCCCAACGACTGCGCCATCAGGGAAGTCCCTATTACTTTTTATTGACATAAATAATACATGAATACGTTTCCCTCATCAAAAGACTGAAGGATGTGTGTGAAATCCCTTTGACAACCTTATCCTCCAAATTGTGTTCCTCTCTCCAGACTCCTCATATGCATACAGTTTGGTACGTGAACTTCCAGACATCATTCTGTGTATTTGCCGACTTATGTGCCGATAGAACGTATGTCGAAATATGTGTGTGTGTTAGAAGTATCTCAATTTATTATTATTTGGCAACATGCTTTTTTGCACTCAACAATATGACTTGGAGATCTTTCCAAATTCTTACATAGAAATTGACTTCATTCTTTTTAACTACTGCATAGGATTCCATGGTATAAATATACCAAAGCTTATTCAGCCATTTCTTGTTGACATTTTCACGTTTTCATTATCAAAAGCAATGCAATTTATTTCTGTATCTTCTATCAATAAAACACCCCTCAATGAGCACTCCCGCAGAACACTTTCAGGTGCCTGTACCATAAAGGCTTTGGGGGAGGTCCCTATGCTGATCTTCATCTTCTCTTTATATTTTACTTCTCGCTGCTCCCTTACCACATGCCCATCACCAAGCTGGTGTTTACATTCCTTAAACACTCTTGTGCTGTGGCTCATTCACCAAGAGTCTTGATTGTTTTTTTTTATCATGTTCATGATCATTGCCACCATCACCATCGTCCTCATCCTTCTCCTCATCATCATCATTATCATCATCACATCACCCCTTACCCATGTATAGTACTTACTATATTCTAGTCGTTTTCTAAGTACTTTACACTTATCTCATCTTTTCTCATTTTCTAAGTACTTTACATGGATCTGATCTTTCCCACCACCCTATGATGTGGGTACCATAATTTTCCTCATTTTACAGATACAGAAACTGAGACACCATGAGGCCAAATAATTTGCCCAGAGCCACCTAGTATGTACATGGTGTGGCCAGGATTCAAGTTCAGGCAGCCCAGCTCCAGAGGCAATGCTCCTAATCCCTCATCTGTACATTCTGTCTTTTACAAATCATACACCACTGCCTCCTTTAAGTCTTCCTTGACCATCACTCTAGACCTTTACTTTTATTCTCCTGTTCAACAAACATGTTTGAGCCCCCTACTATGTACATGTTCTGTGATAGTTTCTGGGGAGATATTGGTGAACAAAACGATGCAGTGCATATCTTGAACATGTCAAAGCTAATAAACTCGACCTTCAGATGCATTGTTATCCACACCACTCCATGGTACGTGGTGCATGCTACCATTTATCTTTTTATATATGTGTTTTGCATCCTATATCTCCTTTAGGGAATTAGTTGTGTTTTTGCTGTTGGGGATCTCTCTTAACACTTAGCTGATCATGGTTGCTTAATTAACATTTAAAGATGATGATGCTATAGTAGACAGT
This sequence comes from Eubalaena glacialis, assembly GCF_028564815.1. Classification (NCBI taxonomy): domain Eukaryota; kingdom Metazoa; phylum Chordata; class Mammalia; order Artiodactyla; family Balaenidae; genus Eubalaena; species Eubalaena glacialis. The sequence goes on along the minus strand of NC_083728.1, from coordinate 67,345,739 downwards.
GTTCCATATAGATTAAGTCTTACCTACAAAAGCATTTGTGATATGGTGCCAGGTAAATCCTAAGATTTGCTAATAAGTCTAACTCCCACCTCAGTGTCCAGAGAACCACTTGACATACTGCTGAAACCCACTTGTTGAGGACTCTGATGTTCCCACTGAAGAAGTAGGACTTCAGGGGATTCCCTGGCGGTCCAGTGGTTAGGACTCGGTGCTTTCACTGCCGGGGCCGGGTTAATGCCTGCTTAGGGAACTAAGATCCTGCAAGGTGTGGCCAAAAAAAAAAAAAAAAGAAAGAAAGAAAGAAGTGGGACTTCAGTATCTAAAGATCATCTGCATCTGAAGGACCTCATCTGAGGCCTCGGGTTCTTTCAAAGCAGATGAATGAATCCTGGGGGCTGAACCGATATGGCTTCAGGGAGCATGTGGGCTTAGAGAAGTGTGTGGGGGCCAATCCTGGCTCTTGGGTCCTGAGCATCACACAATAAGGGAGACAAAGGGTAAAAGAGTGCCTGTTCACCATAGTGGCCTCATGTCTGTCCATTTTACCTTCTGTAAGACTGTTTCTGTTAAACTCATGCCTCTGGTGCCCACACTTAATATTTTACCCCCTCACCTGACCTAGTGGAAGTAAAAACATTTGGAAGCATCTTTAGGTTGCATGGCTTAGAAGGGGATTATCCTACTGTGTAACATTCCAGGTGAAAAATACCAGGTGTTGTGCTTTTTCTCCTATACCTGATAACAGAGATTGAGAAGAGGATCAGAGAGAAGCAGGTAGAAACAACAGCAATTAAGAAGTGGAAACAATAGAGCTAGTGGTTCAGAGGTGTATGTTCCACATCATTATGCCAGCAAAGGGCAGGAAAAAAACTCACTGGACCAAATTTGTTAAAATTAGTCCTTGCTTGTTTATATACCGGTATTGTTTAGACAATACCTTTGGAGCTTTTTTAGAATGTATTTTTTTGTTGTTGTTCATTTTGCCTTGATTCAGTTCCAACGCTGGGAATTAAACTCAGTCCTTTACCTGTTCTGAGCATTTTTGGCAAAATACTCTTCCATTCATAGGCTTGTCCTACATCCTTGCTCAGAGGAGGAGGAAGTCGTCCCTGATCCCAATACTTTGTATTCATACAGTGTTTTGAGGGGATAAACATAGCCTTGCAGGTTTCACTGTCTCTATTTCACAGACGAAGGAAAACTGATTGCTGAAGTTAGTGGTGGAGTGAGTATTAGAATACGGACTTCAAATCCTTATCCAACCACCAGTTTTCCACCACAGTGCTTTTCTTTTCTGTACTGGGGATATCTTTTTAAGGTGAACATCAACATTAGCCTGAGAGGTCGGGTACTATTCAAAATCATATCCCGCCAGTTCTACATAGGCTGAGCGCTAATAATACCAACCAGCTCCCTAGTTCCCCCAAACATCCCTTGGCCTTTTATGCCTCTCTGCTTTTGCATACCTGATTCTCTTCCCCCTTCCCCTTTTGTGTGGTGAGAGCCTCCACTTCCTTCCAGACTCAGTTCAAATGTCACTTCCTCTGGGAAGCCCTCCATGGTCTCATTTTTGCTCCAGCTTTTTGAGATGACCCTTTCTTTCTTTCTTTTTTTTTACATTTTTATTGGAGTATAATTGCTTTACAATGTTGTGTTAGTTTCTGCTGTATAACAAAGTGAATCAGCTATACGTATACATATATCCCCATATCCCCTGCCTCTTGCACCTCCCTCCCACCCTCCCTATCCCACCCCCCTAGGTGGTCACAAAGCACGGAGTTGATCCCCCTGTGCTATGCGGCTGCTTCCCACTAGCTATCTGTTTTACATTTGGTAGTGTATATATGTCAATGTTACTCTCTCACTTCATCCCAGCTTCCCCTCCCCACCTCCCCCGTGTCCTCAAGTCTTCTCTACGTCTGTTTCTTTATTCCTGTCCTGCCCCGAGGTTCATGAGAACAATTTTTTTTTTTTTTAGATTCCATATATATGTGTTAGCATAAGGTATTTGTTTTTCTTTTTCTGACTTACTTCATTCTGTATGACAGACTCTAGGTCCATCCACCTCACTACGAATAACTCAATTTCGTTTCTTTTTATGGCTGAGTAATATTCCATTGTATATATGTGCCACATTGACACTTTCTTTTGATATTCATCTCAAATGTCTAGAGCTCCAATCTAAGAGAAGGCAGGAAATCTGCTATCTGTGCCCCGTATCTCCAAGGATTCCTGGAAGGACCCGGAGTGAGGGGACTTTACCCTCTCCTGGTTGTCTCTTGCCCTGAGGTTCTGTTTCTATTGAATTTCTGACCTTCTGCTTCTTACCACCTCCTGCAACTTTTCTCTTCTCTCCATCCCCTCTGACCCATACTGGTCTTCAAAGTACTGCTGACACAGGCTGTACTGTCTAGCAGATATTTATTTAACAGAAGATTTTTTGCTCACAGCAGGAGATTACATCACAGAACAGAAGAGACAATAACTTGAGGTGAAATATTAGATGTCACGAACCCAAGAATTCATTAAACGTTTCCTGGCACTGGGAATTTCTCACTGGCTGGGTCGTAGCTGAGGATTTCATTTTCTATACCTTTCTTGCCCTGCTTCCCCAGATGTCCCCTCCCCTCTACTTTTGCCAGCCTTGAACGCTGAACATTCTTGTGACTTAAATACAGAACATTCTAGTGCTCTTCTGTCCCTTATTCTAAACTAATCTCTGGCCTACTTTACATATCCAAAAATTTCATTAAGGTGGCCCCACTGAAAAAGGGACTTTTAATCCTGGTCTCTCCCTTTAGAGCACAATGCATCTGATTTGTGAACATTATTGTTTTTATTAGTAGCATTTCCAATGGGTGAGAAAATGGAATTGGTAGAAGGGAGACAGTCAAGGACTCTTTTCTTTTTTTTAATATGTATTTCTTTATGGTTTGCACTTTATTTTTACAATTAGTTTATTGGTGTATTTCTAATGAATTCATTAATGCAAAAAAGTTTAAAATGCACTTTGAAAACAAATTGTAACCTTTTTCTGATTCTTGGGATAGTATTCAATTCTTGTACAGGTGTTTCTTTCACAGGGGCCTTGTAAACAGAACAGGAGCAACAGAAAGATTTATTCTCCTCCTGTTCAGAGAAAAGCAAGTCCTTTGTTTATGTCAGTTTTCCCAGATACCACGTGAGAAGTCAGAGGCTGCATCTTAATCATCTTTGTAGTGTAAGGAAAAGTGGTGCTTCAGTGGGAAATTACCCACTGCCTAGAGTGTATTCTTCCTGATTATTGGGTGCTAGGCTTTCACTGTCGTTGAGTTCTTTGATGGCTCTGTAAGCTATGGATAACCAACAGCAATGCAAAATCATCCCTGCCAGTAGACATCCAAAAATTCTGTATAACGAAGGTTCAAATCTGGACAGTGGAGGTTCCCAAACTGTGGAAGAAGCCAGTTTTGCCCCTATTTGCATATTCAGTTTAATATTTCTGACCTATGCATGTGTGTAATCTTTGCATTCTCCTTTGACCTGATCATAACCTACTACTGTTTCCCTCATTAATGACTTAATTAAATTCTCTAAAACGTTTTCACTTTACTTCTGTATGAGGGTCATGATTTTCCCTTTACTGAAATTTTGAAAATAATCCGTTAACAATTTCTTTATTGCCTCGGTCAAGGACTGATGTATGGTCCCCACATTGTTTGTTGAATGAATGAATAAATGAGAAAACAGGAATGTCTAACCTCATTTCTATTAATATAACATGAGTTCAAGTGAGTGCATCATTAATAAGTTTGAGCTTTCCCACAGCTTGCTGGCTTATGTTAAAATTGGTGATAACTTAGGTTTTACCCAAGCCATCTTCATTCGATTTTATTCGAATTAGAAAAATATTATTTTTTAGAAAAATCAGAAAAGATAGAAAGGATAAAGAATAAATCGTAACCATCCCATAATCTCTCTCCCCTGAGTAATCACTATTTTTTAAATTACAATTTAACAAATTTAAGATAGATAATACACATACATGGCAAAAGTGCAAAGCATACAAAAAATTTTTAAATAAAAAGTCAATCTTCCTTTCTTACCAGAATAGTCGTGGCTTAAAACAGCACAGATTTTTCTTACAGTTCTAGAGGTCAGATGTTCTAAAATCAAGGTGTTGGCAGGGCTGCATTCCTTCTGAATTCTCTAAGGGAGAATCTATTTCCTTGCCTTTTCCAGCTTCTAGATGCTACTTGCTTTTTTTGGCTTTCGGCCCATTCCTCCATCTTTAAGTCAGCATCGTAACATCTTCAAATCTCTCTTTCTCTCTGACCTGTTCTTCCATCATCACTTATCCCAACTTTGACCAGTTGGCCTCCCTCTTATAAGGATCCTTGTGATTGCATTGGGCCCACTAGATAATCCAGGATAATCTTCCCTTCTTAAGATTCTTTACTTAATCACATTGCAAAGTCTCTTTTGCCATGTACATATCACAGATTCCGAAGATTAGGATATGGACAACTTTGAGTGTCATTATTCTGCCTACACATAATCTTCAAGTGCCAAGTAATCACTATTAACTCTTGGTGTATTTCCTTCTAGTTTTTTCCCTGCATCTCTTCATTCAACAAGAATTTACTAAGTACTTACTGTGTGCCAGGTACTGTGGCTATAGCACTGAAGAAAACAGACAAGGCCCCTACCCTTTCGGAGCTGACAGTCTAAGTGGGAGGGGAGAAAAAATAGACACAGAAATGAATAAGAATATCCCAGTCAGTAAAGAGCACGTGTATGCTTCTCATTGAATATTTTCTATACGTTGAGTTTGTGTGAGTTAGTAAAATTAGTGTTAAGTCATGTATCCGTTATTAACAGCCTAAGCTCAAATGCATCGGTACAGAATTTTTTTTTTAATTTTATTGAAGTGTAATTGATTTACAATGTTGTGTTAATTTCTGCTGTACAGCAAAGTGACTCAGTTATACATATATATATATAATATATATATTCTTTTTCATATTCTTTTCCATTTTGGTTTATCACAGGATAGTGAATATAGTTCCCTGCAGAACTGGTTATTGAATCAGCATCCAGCTCTCCTCTATGGCCCTGCTCTCTTCTGTCTCCACAACATTCTATAACGAGGTGTATGAAATTACAGTTGGTCACCCCCCAAAGGTCAATGGCTCTGCTTCCCCTCCTTGCCTCTGAGACTCAGAGTCAGGCTTTTAACTGAAACATCTTCCTGAGGGAACACAGAGTAAGAGTCTTTTTTTTTTTTCCTGTAGGGTTTCAAACAAGAAAAGCATCCCCAACGTGTGGGGAACTTGAATTTCCCCTTGATCTGTCCCTGGTTGGCGGGAGGGGACTGTCACATGGAGAGAGAGAGTGATGGTGGCAGAGGAGGAGGTGGGAACAAGAGGCAGCTAAGTTTGTTATTTTTCCCTTGAAAAGGTGATGCTCCCATTGGCAAACCACACATATTTGGGGAGAAATCACAGTTTACCAGCATCCAGACACGGTAGCTTTCTTTTCTTGTCAGGATGTTTCATTTAAAATGAAAGGTTCCTCAAACTTGAAACCTTTTATTAAATTTGAGAACCTAACCTGAGAGTACATATCTTGGAGATGAAGGCGCATGCACGCGTGCGCGTGTGTGTGTGTGTGTGTGTGTGTGTGTGTGTGTGTGTGTGTGTTTCAGTTTTAGACTAGCTCCCACACAGGAGCTGTGCTCTAAGATTGGGAAGAAAGTAAGACTGTCTGAAGGGCTTACATCTAAATTGGTTCCCAGTCATAGCTGAGTATTGATTTATAACAAATTTCCTGTGAGGCAAATTCATGAGTTGCTTATTTCTGTGACCTGGGACATGAGATCCTTGGTTTTGTGATATATGATAATGGCCTTTTCATATGGTTAGAGACAAGAGTAGTGTCATCTCTTAAGGCTCTAGCTCTCTCTCTGCCTCTTTCTCTGTCCCTCTCTCTGATTCTGATGGCTCAGAATATTTTGTCCTAGTGCCAATGGAACAACATCTCAATTCAGACATCTGAAAAAGATGTGAAAGGGCTTACCAAACACAGGCATTGCGGAGATACTACATTCATTTTAGAGCATGTCTTCACTCACTCTACTATGTATATATTTAATTGAACTATAATTGACATACAATGTTATATTAGTTTCAGGTGTACAACATAGCAATTCAATATTTGTATACATTATGAGATGATCATTACTCTAAGTCTAGTTACCATTGTCATCATTTAAAGTTATTACAGTATTATTTACTATATTCCTAATGCTGTACATTATATCCCCATAACTTATTTTATAACTGGAAATTTGTACCTCCTAATCCATTTCACCTATCTCACCCATTTCCCCAGGCCATTCCCCTCTGGAGACCACCAGTTTGTTCTCTGTATCTTTCAGTCTGTTTCTCTTTTATGTTTGTTCATTTGTTTTGTTTTTTAGATTCCACATGTGAGTGAAATCATGTGGTATTTGTCTTTCTCTGCCTGACTTATTTCACTTGGCATAATACCCTCTAGGTCCATTCGTGCTGTCACAAATGGCAAGATGATATATATATATCACATCTTCTTTATCCATTCATCTATTGATGAACACGTCAGTTGCTTTCATGTCTTGCCTATTGTAAATAATGCTGCAATGAACATAAGGGTGCACATCATTTTTTGAATTAGTGTTTTTGTTTTCTTCAGATAAATACCTGGAAGTGGAATTGCTGGATTATATGGTAGTTCTATTTTTAATTTTTTGGAGAACCTTCATACTGTTTTCCATATTACATTCCCACCAACAGTGAATGAGGGAGAAGATGTTTGAAAATCATATATCCGATAAGGCAGGGGTCCCCAACCCTGTTGGGAACCGGGCTGCACAGCAGGAGGTGAGTGACGGGTGAGCGAGCAAAGCTTCATCTATACTTACAGCTGCTCCGCAGTGCTCCCATTACCGCCTGAACCCCGCCTCCTGTCGGATCAGCGGCGGCATTAGATTCTCATAGGAGCGCGAACCCTACTGTGAACTGCGCATGCGAGGGGTCTAGGTTGCGCGCTTCTTATGAGACTCTAATGCCTGATGATCTGAGGTGGAGCTGAGGTGGCGATGCTAGTGCTGGGGAGCGGCTGCAAATACAGATTATCATTAGCAGAGAGGTTTGACGGCAACCATAATAAATCATTTGCTTGCAGACTCATATCAAAACCTTACCAGTTAGTGGCAAGTGACAATTAAGCTGCATCTGGTGCAGGCTTTAAGTCAGAATCCGACATGTATTTTTAGTCTGCGTGTGGCTCACCCATTATTTTATTTACCACTTCCATCCACGCCTCTTTCCTGCACTGTGCACTTGTCTCAGTCACAGTTTTGGTAAGCCCACAAGCTAACCCTAGCCAAAAGGAGTAAAAAACAAACGTCGCTGGAGAGCTACTTTGAAAAGGGGGAAAGACCTAATGATGAGACAGCAGAATACTCTAAGACTGCCAACAAAAGGAAAGCTGCATTTAAAAGAAAACACCAAGAGTCCTACTTAAATTACGGGTTCATTGCAACCGGTGATTCACATTCTCCAAGCCTGCTTTGTATAATACGTGGCGACCTGCTATCCAATGAAGCCATGAAACCTTCAAAACTGCTTCGTCACGTGGAGACCAAGCACCCTGCATTAAAAGACAAGCTTTTGGAGTTTTTCAAACGAAAAAAATGTGAACACAAAGAACAGAGCAATTATTTAAGGCCACCACTTCATCAAATGTGTCTGCACTGAGAGCATCATTCTTAGTGGCTAACCGCATTGCTAAAGCTAAGAAGCCCTTTGCTATTGGTGAAGAGTTGATCCTGCCTGCTGCTAAGGACATTTGTCATGAACTTTTAGGAGAGGCTGCAGTTCAAAAGGTGGCACGTGTTCCTCTTTCGGCTAGCACCATAACTGGACGAATTGATGAAATAGCAGAGGATATTGAGGCACAGTTGTTAGGATTAATGAGTCACCATGGTATGCAATCCAGGTTGACGAGTCTACTGATGTTGACAAGGCAACAATGCTTGCGGTATAAAAATGTGATATGTTTTTCAGGAGGATGTACATGAGGATGTGTTACATGCACTTTTGTTGCCAATCAACACCACAGCTGCAGAACTATTCAAGTCTTTGAATGATTACATATCAGGAAAACTGAATTGGTCATTTTGTGTCGATATATGCACGGACAGAGCAGCTGCCATGACTGGACGGCTTTCTGGTTTCACTACTCGGGTCAAAGAGGTCGCTTCTGAATGTGAGTTTATGCACTGTGTCACCCATAGAGAAATGCTGGCTAGCCAAAAAATGTCACCTGAACTTAACAACGTTTTGCAGGATGTGATTAAAATCATCAACCACATTAAAGTACATGCCCTTAACTCACGTCTGTTTGTGCAGCTATGTGAGGAGATGGACGCAGAGCACACACGTCTTCTGTTATACACAGAAGTGAGATGGCTTTCTAAAAGTAGATCACTGGCCAGAGTTTTTGAGTTATGAGAGCCGCTCCAGAGATTTCTTTTATAAAAACAGTCACCACTAGCAGCACATTTCAGTGACACAGAATGGGTTGCAAAACTTGCTTACTTGTGTGACATATTCAACCTGCTCAATGAACTCAATCTGTCACTTCAGGGGAGAACGACAGCTGTGTTCAAGTCAGCAAATAAAGTGGCTACATTCAAAGCCAAACTGGAATTATGGGGGCGATGAGTGAACATTGGGATTTTTGACATGTTTCCAACATTAACAGAGATTTTGAAAGAGTCTGAGCCAGGGCCTTCTTTCTCCCAGCTGGTGCATGATCACCAATCTCAGCTTTCGAAAGAGTTTGAGCATTACTTCCCAACCACAAAAGACCCCCGAACTGGGAAGGAATGGATCGCAACCCATTTGTGAATAAGCCAGGTGAATCTACTTTGTCCGTGCTAGAAGAGGCACCTGCTTGAGATCGCAAATGACAGTGGCCTTAAAAGTATGTTTGAGACAACTTCAAATCTCCATACGTTCTGGATTAAAGTCAAGGTGGAATATCCTGAGATTGCCACAAAAGCACTGAAAAGCCTGCTTGCATTTCCAACATCCTATCTTTGTGAAGCAAGGGTTTTCTGCAGTGACAATAACCAAGATTATGGAGTAGACTGGACATAAGCAATGCACTTTGGGTGTCGCTGTCTCCCATCACCCCCAGATGGGACCATCTAGTTGCAGGAAAAAAATCTCAGGCCTCCCACTGATTCTGCATTATGGTGAGTTGTATAATTATTTTATTATATATTACAATGTAATAATAATAGAAATAAAGTACATAATAAATGTAATGCGCTTGAATCATCCTGAAACCATCACCACCCCCCTGCCCTGGGTCCTTGGAAAAATTGTCTTCCATGAAACCAGTCCCTGGTGCCAAAAATGTTGGGGACCACTGCGATAAACGGTTAAATCCAAAATATATAAAAAACTCATACAACCTAATATCAGAAACCAAACAATTTGATTAAAAAATGGGCAGAGGACCTGAACAGACAATTTTCCAAAGAAGATATACAGATGGCCAACAGGCACGTGAAAAAAAGCTCAGCATCACTAATCATCAGGGAAATGCAAATCAGAACCACAATGAGACATCACCTCACACTTGTCAGAATGGATATTATCAAAAAGACAAGAAATAACAAGTGTTGGCAAGGATATGGAGAAAAAGGAACCCTTGTCTGTCTATAACATTATTTAATATACATGTGTACTTAATATTTCTTTTCTGATACTTTTATGGGTGAGTCTCGGTTTCACTCATCCAAGTGTTGATTACTGATCTTTGATATGTTTTAGACTCTTTACCCAACATATTGGTTTATTGGATTCAGGCTGCTAAGATCCCTGTCCCACCCCTACCCCCCGACCAGTCCCTCAGTTGCTGTGGCCCCAGGGCCCTGGAGTAATACAAGTTAAAAAAGGGACTAATTGCCTGGCAAAATTTTAGGCGGTGTTATTGGACCAGGCATGACTGTGGGTGATTTTCACAAATACTTTCCTGCTACCAATTCTCTTCCCAAGACATTTCCTTAGCCATCCAAGCAAACATCATCAGGAGACCCTAGGTAAATTCATTCACAGCTTCAGTCCATGACCCAAGAAGTTCCTATGTTGTCACGTGGGGAAGAAGGAGAGGTTACTAATTCAGACTTGTTCTGTGGCTGGATTCATTCAAATAAACTCTGGCCTTAATGTCCCCATCCCAAACTTCTTGGATTTTATACACCTGAAAGGAAAAATACCTGTCTTTCACCTTTCCCACCTTGTTCTTTGAAGGCTATGACAGTATGTAAGATCTGCAGTTAGATTATAAACAAGTGAGTCTTAACTGTTGATTCATGGAAAGAAGATAAGGAAGATTATTTGTACACCACCTCTTCCAACAGGAAAGGCGGAAGGTTTGAACTTTTCTTTCTTAACTGATAATTTTACTTTATTGTTAAAGTTCTTGTAGGATTAATGCTCCTCCTCTGCGGGTTTATAAGTTTACCTTGACTGACTGTAAGTAAGCCCACTGTGGGCAGGAATCATCTGTGACGTCTTTGCCTAAGCCACCATTACTTCTCATTTAGATTACTGCAACAGCCTCCTGAATGGTCTCACTGCTTGTACACCTGCCCCTATAATATATTCTTCACATAGCAGCCAGATGATTTTTTAAAAACATAATTCGTATCATATTACTCCCTTGCTAAAACCAGCCAGTGGCTTCCCTTGCCCCTTAGAATAAAATGGAAACTTTACCATGACTTACAAGTTCAATCTCTACATCCCTGTTTCTATTTCCTCTTCCGTTCACTTACCAAAGTTTCAAAAATCTGAAGTTCCCACCTGGGGCCTCTGCACTACCTGTTCTGTCTTCCTAGCATGTTCTTTTTTTAAAAAAAATATTTATTTATTTATTTATTTTTGGTTGTGTTGCTGCGTGTGGGCTTTCTCTAGTTGTGTTGAGCAGGGGCTACTCTTTGTTGCGGTGCACAGGCTTCTCATCGCAGTGGCTTCTCTGGTTGTGGAACATGGGCTCCAGGTGCGAGGGCTTCAGTAGTTGTGGCACACGGGCTTAGTTCCTCCGTGGCATGTGGGATCTTCCCAGAACAGGGCACGAACCCGTGTCCCCTGCATTGGCAGGAAGATTCTTAACCACTGCGCCACCAGGGAAGTCCTGAGAATGCTCTTTTTTTAAGACTTTCTTGTAGCTAATTTCTTCTTGCTGTTGAGATCTCAGATTAAATTTCACCTCCTCATCCAAAATCAAATAGCCACTCTCTCATTCTCTCTTACTTCACTTAGTCTTAATTTATCTGAAAAAGCACTCATCTCTGTATGATCTTTTTCTTCATTTTCTTCTTTTGTTTTTCTGTCTTCTGTCCCCCTCCTGCCTGCCCTGCTGCCCAGAAGATGTAAGCTGCTTGAGACCAGAGATCTTACCTGTCTTGTTCATGGCTGTATCCTTGCTTAGCACCTAGTACAAAACTTGGCATGTAGTGGGTGGTCAATAGATATTTGCGGGTTGAATGGATGAATTATATAGCATCCCCTCCATTTCCAGATTGGAGGCCAGATTTTCTTTGGGAAGTAAAGGATGTTTTTGCATTGACTATTGTTTGTATAAACTATTGCAAACGGGACATGAGGCTAGGAGCACTGACTTATAGAAGCATTGGTTCCTGGGGTGACTGGCATTCAGCCTGTCATGCCTGAGTGACACTTATTCCCTCCCAGTGTGGTCAAAGCTATTGATCTCTGAGTGTGGCTCAGGTTCCATGGGCCCAGAAGCAGTTGTAATTAACTGCCTGAGCCTTGAAAAGGTTTTCTGAACTAACCCAGAGCAACCGAGCTTTGTAAACAGTAGTTAGCTAGAAGAAAAGGTAAAATTGCATGTGTCATCCCATTTTCTATCACATGCATTTTAAGGTTCAAAGGGATTATATTAAAATGAATATCCCAACGTTCTCATATGTACCTGCCTTCAAAAGAGCAAAGAAAAAGCTTTTAAGTAAAGTAGGGCTGCAGGTACCCCTCTTTAATTACGCAGGCCAGGGATGTTTGAGGAGCAAAATGACCATGCTAGTGAAAACCATTTCTCACTGTTAACTGTGCCCAATGAGACATTCTACAGAAATTGGTGCATTTACTCTCATCATAGTTTGAGAGGGAGATATTGCCAGCCCTATTTTGTAGATGAGGGGAAACTGAACCCTAGAGGGCAGTAATACACAGTTAAGTGATTTATTTTTTCATTCATTCATTCATTCAAGATTGATTAGGCATCCACGTGCAGCAGGGGCTGTGCTAGATGCATATATTCAGTGAGCAAAGCAGATGCATCTCCTCCCTGTCCTCATGGGGCTTGGAGTCCTCGGTAAGGAGGACAGGCATTCGACAAATAAACGTGCAGATAAACATTTAATTATTACAACAGAGCAAAGGTTGTGAAGAGAAAGGACAAGATGTTATGAGGGGAGATAAGAGGGAAGCTTCTTCAAATTAGGGGATCAGGAAAGCCTTTCTGAGGAAGTGACATTCAGCTTAGACCAAAGAATGAGGAGAAGCTGGGGAAGAAGGGCTCCAGGAGTAGGGGGTGGTGATTAGCCTGGGCCAGGAAGGAGCTCGGTATGATCCAGAGCTGTACAAGGCCACGTGGCTGGATGATGGTGAGTCAAGGGGCAAAGAAGCAGTGGCTGGTGGGAGGCCAGACCATGGCGGGGGTACTTGGAAATTTGGATTTTATTCTACAGATAACTGGAAGCCAAGAGAGGGGATGTCTGACACTGTGCTTCCCTAGAAAGCTAAAAAAGAATAGGTCCCCAAACCTCTGAGTGTTCCCTAACACAAGTGAGTTTATACTGGGGTTACCTTGGAGGAATATAATTAATCCTCCTGTTTGTAGAAGACAGTGCCTTCTAACTCCTGGAGTCCACCCAGAATAATTCTGACGGTGCTACCACCAGACAGTCCTTCTCAACAGCTAAGGATTTTGACTCTTACAGAACTCAGAGGAGATTCACTCATATGACGGAATAATATGCAGCCATTAAAATAATAAAGAAAGGAATTCCCTGGCAGTCCAGTGGTTAGGGCTCCACGCTTCCACTGCAGGGGCCACGGGTTCAATCCCTGGTCGGGGAATTAAGATCCCACATGCTGCACGGTGCGGCCAAAAAAAAAAAAAACCCAAGGAATTTAAAGGATGAGCGAAGATGCCATGATTGTATCTGATTACAAAGTAGTATATATTGCATGATCTTATTTTTTTAAATGCTGTTAAAAAACCCATGTTTTGGAAAAATGAAAATCCTGGATGAATATTTATCAAAATGGTGGCACTTCTGAGCGGTGGGATCCCAAGTACATTTTACTCCCATCATAATTTTGAGAGTAGACGCTGCCAGCCCTAATTTCTAGATGAGGAAAACGAAAGGTCAGAGCCAACACACTGTTAAGTCATTCATTCATTCATTCATTCATTCAAGAAATATTTATTAGGTATTTAGTATGCAGGGGCTGGGCTAGGCACTGAATTTTCAATGATGAATAGGACAGATGACTTTAAAAATGTATTCTGCATTATTTCAGACGTAATGAAAAACTATCAAAAAAAAGTGTAACTAATAACCCTGTATCCAATACTTAGCCAAAGAAATAAAACATTACTGATACAGTTGAAGGTCCCTGTATATTATTCCATTCCCATTACACTCCATCCCTTCGCATTAGGGGTAAACACTACTGTGACTTGGGTGTTTATTATTCTCAGGCATTTCTTGGATTACAGTTAATTTTTATCTCCTTTTTGCACGCTCACATGTTTGAGATTTCCTGCAGCGAACACATATCCTTTCAAGGAAAAAAGAAAACCCAGTAAAAATTATTTTTTTAAACCCAGATGGAGATGATGGAAATCAGGCCTGAAAAAAACAGTCCCTTCAGGAACCTGCAGTCAATGGCTTTCCCTCCTCCTGCTGGGTCCTTTGAACCCTCCTGCCCCAGCTGTCCCTCCTGGCCCCTCTCCTGAGATCTAGATAATCATCAGCCAGGAAGGACTCCTTCTCAGGTCCTCTTGCTTCCTAAAAATATTGAAAGGACTGTGTTTGTTGATGCCTGGGGCTGGGGTTGTCAGGCTCCTGATGGAACTGTGTCCTTGATCTCTTGCTACTCCATGGACACCCCTGTTCTTCTGGACAACACTGACCAAGAGCAAGGAGGAGCAAATGTTCAGCCCCAGCAGCAGGGAGGAATGTCCTCCAAATGCATTTCCAATACAAAAGCTGAAATTAGAATGAAACTTTACCGTGCATTTTTTACGATGTGTGTCTTAGTCAACTTCTGTATTTGCACAGACAACGGGAATCAGTGTTTAATATGGGCATGGTAAAAGGAGAAGGGAAAGATCCTTTCTCTGCTGTGTCTTTGAATCTTCAACTTCCTTGACATATCTGGCTTTAATCTCTTGATTATGAGATAGACATTGTCCTCTTCCATTTCTCTTTGACGTTGGGTAAGAACTGTTTTGTCCTTGGACTCGGATAGACCTGAGCTCTGCCATTTATGTGCCAGGTGACCTTGGGCCTCAGTTTCCTCTTCAGAGAAATGGGATAATAATACCTACCCTGTGGGGGGGGTGCAATGAAGATTCAGTGAAATAATTAGGTGTAGCAGAAGAAAACAATATATGGAACCCTATGAACCCAAATGGCCTGTCGCCAGTCAGCCTTCTGAAGGAGGAGGATGGGGTGGCTATATCTGTTCTAGGAAGGGTAGAAGAAATCTCTTTCATTAGATAGACTGGTGTGGAAGAGAAGAGGGGGAGTCTGAAACTTTAAAGCTTCTACACAATCTTTTGTGCTGTGTGGAGGCCACATCCTGGTATATTTGACAATGGATTTCAACAGAGAGATTTTTTGTGTTTATGAATATGAAGATAGGTCCAAGGCTAAATTGCTCTGCAAAATATAGGAGGGTCTGAGGGTGAAGGAACCCATGCAAGCAGAGGATGGAGGAGATGGTCTTGCAGCTTCTTATCCAGCAGGTCTGGGGTGAGGACTGGGAGCCTGCACATCTAACAAGCTCCCAGGTGATGCTGCTGCAGCAGGTGCACACGTCACCTTTAGAGGAGTGAGGTCTTAAAGCATCTGCCCTAACATATCGGATAGGTCCCTAGCAATGAAGGGAGATTGCGTTCTCAAACATTCCCATTGGCCAGATAATTTATTCCATTTAGCTTTCGATATGAAAACACTCTGTAACCCTAATGCATGCTAACTCATACTGTTAGCATCTACACAGAAGCTCTCATCAGGTGTACTAATGATAACTAGTGTTTCCTTTTAAAATATTCTTCACATGCATGGAAACAAAATGGGGCATCAAGGAGAACAGTGCAGGGATTGTACACTGATTCTTTGTGATCCTTTGGTCTCATGTTTAGGGATTTTTTCAATATTTTGAAAAACAAAAGAAAGCCCATGTGTGTGGGGGGCGTGTGTGAAGTAGTGGGGAATAGGGAAAAAGGCTCAAGGTCAAAGCTACAGTGAAGTTTGTCCTCGTGATTTATCTCTATCCAGGCTGTCTGGTTAATTGGCTCTCAGGTGGACAGGCTTGGATCTGAGCCTGGAAAGAACTCAGACTTCAAGTTCTTGCCTCCCAGGGTGATTGTAAGTATCTGCTAGGTAGAGAAAGTAAAGTGTCTTAACTTATTAAGTCTTTGCACATTTAGCCAGTATTTACTGAGCACCTATTATGTCTGAAGGAGTAACACACAGTGAGTAAAGTAGATGCTGACCTTGCCCTCATGGAGCTTAGAGTCTAGCAGGGTAGACAGACACAAATCAATTAAAATAGTAAATGAGTACCATGTTGCAGATGCAGCTTCTGTGCTGCTCAGAGCCTCTGTTGCCTGCCTAACAGCTCACACTTACGATCTCGTGCAAAGGCTTGCCATTGTGGAATTGGGATTGCCTCAAAGTCTATGTCCCCCTCCCCCCGGGGAGCCCCCAGTCTCTGATTGACTGATGCGGGGCTACGAAAGACCAGCTCCCTTTGTCTCAAGGCAGGACAGACTCAGTGGTTCAGTTCCTGCTCCAGAGCTCCCAGAGGGTCGAGGCTTCATGTCACCTGCACTACAACTTTGCTCAGCTTTTCTACTTCCTGTCCTACAACCCACACTCCTTTATAAGTTTCTCCCAGGAGCCTTCCCTTAGGAAGCCAGTCAATTGCACAAGAATCCCCAGGCTGGCTTCTAGGGAAACTGACCTGAAATACAAGGTAATTCCTAGAAGCTATGAGGGCTATGAAGACATAGTACAGGAGAAGTGTGGCAGAGGGGGATCAGGGAGGAGGGTTTTATTTTGAACACTGTTTTATTAAAATTAATTTAATTTTATTATTATTATTATTTTTTGTCTGCATTGGGTCTTCGTTGCTGTGCGTAGGCTTCCTCTAGTTGCGGAGAGCGGGGGCTACTCTTCGTTGCGGTGCGCGGGCTTCTCATTGCAGTGGCTTCTCTTGATGCGGAGCATGGGTTCTAGGCGCCCGGGCTTCAGTAGTTGTGTCACACGGGCTCAGTAGTTGTGGCTCGTGGGCTTAGTTGCTCCATGGCACGTGGGATCTTCCCAGACCAGGGCTCGAACCTGTGTCCCCTGCATTAGCAGGCAGATACTTAACCACTGTGCCACCAGGGAAATCCCAAGGGTCTTATTTTAGATCAGGTGTCATGGAGGGCTTTTTGGAGGTGGGGGCATTTTGAACTGTGACCTGGCTGGTAAGGGAGAGTGTCTGTGCACTGACCCAGGGGAAAAGCGTTTCAGGGAATAACTGGCAAATGGACCTCAGGAGGAAATGAACTGAAGCCTGGAAGACAGCCCGAGGGTGGAGTGTAGCAGATGAAAGGAGACTGGAAGGAGATACTGTCAGAGAAGCAGCCACGGTGCCCTTTTGTGTAAGTCAGGGAAAGGAGTTGGGTTGTATTCCAAATATGATGGGAAGACATTGGAGGGGGTGAGACTTGATTCAGGTTTCAACAAGATCACTCAGGATGCTGTCTGAGGAACAGATGATAACTCAGTGCCTGGCAATAATAGCTGCTGAATAAATAGTAGCTCCACCAGCAGCTTAATTCCCATCCATCAGATGTCTTAGAGAAGCTTCCTGCATTAGGAGGGAAATTGGCATGACTACCCTCCAAGGGCTATTTGAAACAAACTATAATTCTATGACCTCTTATGCTAGGACACCTGGGGCCACATGACTCACTAAGACTTTTTGTTTGATTGTGTTTCATTTACTGGAAAAACTGAAAAGACATAGTTTCAAGTACATAGTTTCCAGATTCTTTTATTGATTTTTTTCTCTTTTACTGACTTTTAAATATGGAAGGATGAGATACATTTTGCAAAGTGCCAATACTTGACCCCATCAGATTGTGATACAATATGACTTTCCTTTTCTTTGAGTATTTAGTCTCCAGGCAACTGGCCCCTCTTTGCTCTCCACTAAAATTTTTTATTTTAAACAAATTCTATTATGTTTTCTAGTTACAGAAGGACGACAACCTATTATAGAAAAAATTATAAAATCCAGGCAAGTTCAACTATTATTAAAAATAATGGCTGAGATTTATTGAGCACTTACTATGTGCCAGATACGAAGTTTGGCATATACTTGCATTATATCATTTTATTCTCACCGTAACTCCAGGAGGTAGGGACTATTATTATCTCAGTTTTAGAGAAGAGAAAACAGTTTGAGTGGGGTCAAGTAGCTTGCTCAGCTAGGCAGCTAGTAGGTGGCAAAAATAAGTTGAACTCAGGTTACCTGACCCCAGAACTTGAGCTCTTAACCATTCAGCCAGTGTTCCACCACTTGGATGAAACATCATAGGTGTTTGGTACATAGCCTGCCATGATTTAGTATATAAGCAATATGCATGTGCATAAATATGATTTTGTCCAATTTTATCATCCATCACAAATATCTCATTTCCAACCAAAGGTACGGATATGTATGTGTGTGTATGTGTGTATATATATATATAAGTATATACACACACACATATATATGTATATATATACACACACACAGAATAGTATATAAACACCATGAGATGGTGGTCTTATTCCCTCATCCCCCCACCCCCACCATATCCCTAACATTTAGAACAGTGCTTAGAATGAAGCAGACACTCAGTGACTATTTGTTGAATAAACAAGCTAAATAAATACTAGCTCAGTCAGCAACTTTTATCTATAAATATGTAAGCATTTAATAATCTGATCCTTCCCTTGAAGCAATCTATCACAAACATCCCTGACATCCACTACTTTAGCAACACCTCATTTTTAATGCCTCTGCATGGTTATCAATGGACATTTTCAGTTCTTTTTTTTTATTACCTCTTGGGAGCATCTTGAAACATTCTCTTTCATTGGCCTCAGGAATTCTGCCCTTTCCTGGTTTTCCTGTGATCTCGCTGGCTACTCCAGTATCCTTTGCCTTCTCATCTTCCACATTCCTCTCCAAGGGATGCTGACGTTTCCCAGGGCTTGAGTTGGGTCCTTGTCCCTGCTCTCTCTTCACACTTCCTGGGCAAGCCCATCTACATCCTTATCTTCAATTAGGACCTTCCAGACGCATGCTACGTGCTCCACATCCATTACTTTCTCTCATTGATTCTTCACATGGTGCTCTGAGGCCGGCACCATCCAACTTGGAAGCATAACGTGCCTGCATGACTTCGCAAGTGTCACACAGCTGGAACACAGAAGCGCTAGGATTTTAAGTCAGATCTGTCTGATCAAAACAGAGGAGCTCCCTCCTCTGTATTCTCTAGAGCACTTAACACAGAACGTCTTATACTCCTTAATAACTGCTCGTTGAAGCAGTAAGTCCTATGTTTTAATCCCCAAGGACTACTTTTGTGAGCCATTTCTTCTGAGTAAAAGGATTCTGTCTTGGATTCTCCATTTCCACTTCTACTTTTCCTCCCAATTCTTCCTCTTCCTTTTGTTTTTGCTTTTGAACCCTCAAGCCTGATAATTGGAGATTTCCACCCAACTGTAATTGGAGTTTTAGTGGAATTTCAAAGTCTGTCTTGTAACTTAGGAGCAGTTAACATCCACTAATTGAGTTGTGGCTGCCTAGAAAGATCCTGAACTTAAGCCAGTCAAATCACTGCACTCCGCTGGATCAAATAATTAAACCAGGGATGGCGGCTTCAGAGAAGCTGTTTGTCGCTGCTGATTCAGCACCTACTACATTTGGGGGGTCAGGTGGACATCGAGAGGCTTCAGCAATAGCACCACTACGCGGCCCCCTTTCCTCTCTCTTCCCACTGTCGGCCCCCCTACGCCCACGTGGATGCAACATCCCACCCACAGAGACGGTCCATGGTGAGGAGGATGACTGTGGAGGCAGGGGCTGGGCTTTGGGGATTCCAGGAACCACATAGAGGTTACACTGGGTGACCATCCAAAACCACCCAAAGCAATGTGCGACAAAGTGAGACATGATGGTCCTCGTGGGATGCCATTAATGCCTTCCTTCAGTTCAAATGGAACTTGCTGGGTGATTCTGAACATTGGGAGAAGCACTACATCCAAGTACCTCTTGGGATTAGTGTTGACAAGGTCTCAAACGAGAACCTGAATATCAGAAAACCCACTATGTACTGAAATAGTCTATTCTGGGCTGTCCAATAGAAACTTCTGTGATGATGGAGATGTTGTATATGTATGCTGTCTGATCCATTTTCCACTAGCCACATGTGGCTATGGATCCCTTGAAATGTGATCAAGGCAAACAAAGAACTGAATTTTAAATTTTATTTAATTTTAATTAATCGAAATAGCCACATGTGCAGTTGCCTCAAGGAAAACAAAGGCATAAAAAAGAATACCTGGAAAGTGGGTCGAAGGTTAAAAAAAAAAGAATAGTGCTAGATAGTGGGGAGATAACAAGGAGCAGACACTCAGCTTCCTGACCTCATGAAACTCTTGGTCTAAGGGAAATGGCAGATACTAATCAAATTACCATGCAAATAATTAACTACAGTCATGATAAATGCAACAAGTAAAAGTTCAGCATGCTGTGAGAGCACAGAGTAGGAGTATTTCCCCTAATCTAAGAGGGCTGGTAGCTGTCTATTCTGTTGGTACAGGTACAGGTACAGGTCTATTCTGTTGCTACATCTCTTTCTCCATCATCTGTCACTCCTGTTTATCTCCTTATCCCTCTTCTTCTCTGTGATGGACTGGATTTTGTACCCCTAAAATTCACGTGTCGAAGTCCTAACCCTTGATACCTCTGAATGTGACCTTAGTAGGAGATAGAGTCTTTAAAGAGATAACTAACTTAAAACGAGGTCATGAGGATGGGCCCTAATCCAATATGACTGCTGTTCTTATAAGGGGAGGAGATTAGAACACAGACATGCACAGAGGGAAAGGAGATCATGTAAATACATAAGGAGAAGACAACCATCCACAAGCCAAGGAGAGAGGCCTTAGAAGAAACAAACCTTGCTTTATACCTTGAGCTCAGATTTCTAGTTTTCAGAATTGTGAGAAAATAAATTTCTGTTGTTTAAACCACCCAGTCTGTGGTACTTTATTATGGCATTCTGAGCAGACTAATACAGTTCTCTCTCCATCCTTCCACCCATCCATCCAACCACCCATCCGTCCTTCCATCCATCCATGCTTCCATCCATACATCCATTCATTCAACCACCCATCTATCCATCTGTCCATCCATCCATCCACACATTCGTCCATTCAACCATCCATCCATCCATCCATCTAGTAATTATGATTTCTTTTTATCACGTCATAAATTGCAAATGCTACTGGAGGATCATGTTATTTTCTTATATTCAACACAATGTTATTACTAACTTAAAATTGACATTAATAATGATGGTTACTGTTTCTGACCTCCCAGCTTGAGCTAGGTCCTTATTTCTAGGTTAATCTTCCCAACTAGCTCAGACATGTTAAGTAAAATAGTCAAATCCATGCCTCTTTGCCTCTCAAAGTATTTGACGCTTTATCTCAAAGAGACCAGGAGTTTATGTTCCTTCATACTTACTCAATTTTATTCACAAATGCCTCAAACCAGGGGCAGGAGTGATTATACATTGTCTCTTTTGCAATGGGGAAAGAAAATAAATAACCCACCACTTCACAAAACCCTGTTGGCCCTCTGTATCTTAAAATACTCTCCCCCTGTAATACTCTGCCACTGTTAGGAAAAGATAGGAAGTATGATGAGGAGCATGGCTTTGGAATCAAATAGAACTGGGTTCAAATTCCAGCTCTACCATTTACTTACTACCTTCTAAGTAACTAATGCAGGTTACCGAACCTTGTAAATTTTCTTAACTATGGAATGAAGGTAATGGTATCTATCTTCAAACATATCCATCTGTTGAACAAATATTTTCCAATCGTGAGTGCTGAGTATGTGGCTGGCACTGCACTAGATGGTGGCAGTTGAGCAGGGAGCAAGGCACACATGGTCCCCACCCACCCAGAGATGTGGTCTAAAAGAAAAATCAGATAGTAATCAAATAATCATGCAAGTAATTAACTGCATTCGAGATAAATGCAACAGAGGAAAAGTATGGTGAATTATGAGAGCACATAGGGCATTTGAAGAGGTGACAATTATTCTGTGATCCAGAAAATGAGGAAGAGTTGGCCAAGGGGTAAGGTTCATGAAGTGCCTCCCACACAGAAGAAGCATCAGACTTGAATGTCCAGGAGGAGCTTGGTGTGGTGGCCAGTGTGGCTGGATCAGTGAAGCTGGGTGGGAGTCGGGGCAGGGAAGGGCCGCCCAGAACACAGCTCCCACAGTGGGTAAGGGTGGATTGATACAGAATCTCAGCCTGGCTTTACGGTTTTGTCTTTATCCAAATTGCAGTGGCAATGATATCGATGGCAACAACAGTAACGGCTTTTACCAAGGCTATGTAATAGGCTTCTAAGAGCTTTACATATAAAATCTTATGTATTTATCCTCAAGACACCTAGTGAGATGGGCAATTCTATTCTGCTAATTGTATAGATGAGGAATATTTAGCTTTTGCAGATTTAGAAACTTCAAGGTCACGCTATTGGTCAGTTTGGGAGCAGGCACTTGAACTCAGGTCTGTGTGGCTTCAAATCTTAAGCTTTTTACCACTACTGTCTGCCCTCTGCATCCACAAGTTTTGCGTCTGCAGATTCAACCAACAGCAGATAGAGAGGGCCGACAGTAGTCATTGTATTGAGCCATTGTATATAAGAGACTTGAACATCTGTGGATTTTGGTAACCACAGGTGCTCCTGGAACCAATCCCCTGCAGATACCAAGGACAATTGTTTTCATACTGCTTCCCATGTAAGGAAGAGTCCCTACTGTTACTACTCCTATTTCTATTACTGCCCGTTCTACTTCTCTTCTTCCTCCTCTACCCCCTCCTACCACTTCACTACTATTACTACTAGAACTACCACTTCTACTACTAATTTTACTTTTACTCTTACTTTGACTATATGTAATGTTAAAGAAAAAATTATTCATGACACTTGTTGAAGACAGTAAGGCAGACTCTATTTAAGAAGGGCCATTGGATTAGGTGTAAGAACACCTGTCATGGGGTCTTGCCATGCGGGGAGAGTTTGGACTCAACATTGAATACAACAGGGCGAGTAGAAATTTACTACCGAGCAGCAGAGTGGAGGTCAGTGGATGGAACATTACTAAAAGGAAATATCTAGGGTAAGGAGGGTTCTGGCTAAACCAGCCTAACAGGCTTCTTGCTGAAGACAGGCCAGGATTTCAGACGTTACCTGGGGGATGGTGGAGGATGAGGAATCCAATTAGATATTGAGGGTGATCAGATATGAAAGATGGAGAATTCTCACTAAACCAACTTAGCAGGATTCTTGCTAAAATCTGACAATTCAGAGACAAACGTGGAAGGCCCAAAGTCAGGCCTAACTGAAAAGGAGTTAAATGGAGCCTGAGTAGAGTTGAGTCAATGAGAGAATCTTTGTCACTGATACATTAACTTCTTTCGAATCTACTATTTTATTATTTCTGCTACATCTACTACTATTTCTCTATTTCTGCTACTTTCAATTCTACTATTTCTACCACTTCTATGTATGAGTCTATTTATCATCATCATCATATTCCCCCCAGTGCTTCCAGGAGTTGAAATTTTAGTCACTGACGATGGATATAAACCTGACTTTTGCAGGAAAACTCTAGATGAGACATAAAGCATTCTCAAATTGATATGCATTAGTATAAACATAAGTAAGCAAGATAAAGGGCATTATCTTAACATGTAATCTTGCATTTTCAATACTGAAGTGAGAAGGATGACTTTTTTGGTTTTGTTTTACGTGGTCTTGCCCTTATTCTCAACACATCTTAATTAGAAGCTGTTATTGTGCAAAGCACCTTATCCCCAAGTCTAAAGCGCATGGTATTCTTGGACCTGAAGTTTCTGCCTGCCTTACACTTCATTTATCCAGGTGGTTACAAGGTTTTAAAGCCTCATTTCAAAGTCAAGGATAAAAGCGCTCCATAATTTTTCTTTCTCCAAAAGGCTATGCAGAGGACAGAGCCTGGGGAGAGGGAAAATGCTACCATAATGTAATTATTTTTGCAGTTGGCCGGTCAGAAGGCGCCACTGCCCAGATTGAATGATGTAGGAGGAACATTCTCACGTTGATTCGTACATATGGTTAGGATATTAAGAAACAGCAAAATTCCCATTTGGGGTGAGGGAGTGTGGAACCTGGGATCTAACAGACAGTCTACTACTGGTCCTAGGATGTAGGACTTAAAATACTCTGTGTATATTTTGGGGAAATGTTTTTTTTAATTTAATTTTTATTAAAAATAGAAATATAAAACATTAAAACACAACCATATCAATGAAATCAAAGTCTCCCTCCCACCTTGGTCTCCCATTACTCTTCCCACGGACAACCAGTGTTCATGGTTTCTTATGTATTTTTTAATAAATTTTCTATGCATTACAAGCATATGTATGTCAGTATATCCTTTTTTTAACATAAAAGGGATAAAACTAAGCACACTGTTCTGTATGTTGCATTTTTCACTCACTATTTCCAAATAAATAATGCAGATCTACCTTAATCTCTTTTTTTTCTCAAATAGGTGTATACTGTCATCTATAAAATGGGACAGTCTTGACCCGCTTTATAAATTTAACAGCACTCCTGTTGATGAATATTTAGGTTGCTTCCAGTCTTTCTCTTTTATGAACAATGTTGCTATAAACCTCTTTGTGCATATATCTTAATGCAGGGGTCCCCCACCCAGTCGGCCGTGGACCAGTATTGGATCTCAGCCTGTTAGGAACCAGGAGGGGGTGGTGAGCGGCGGCGAGCGAGCGAAGCTTCATCGCTCCCCATCACTCACATTGCCGCCTGAACCACCGCTGGCCTTACCGTCTGAACCGTCACCCCCCGACCCTGTCCGTGGAAAAACTGTCTTCCACGAAACCCGTCCCTGGTGCCAAAAAGGTTGGGGACCGCTATCTTAATGCATTTCTGCAAGGATAAATGTAGGGGAAGGTAAATTCCTGGTAGATCATAGGATTTGTATCTTACAGTTTGTATAGTTGGGGCTAACTTGCCTTCCCAGAGGCTGCCCTGCTTTGCACACTTCGGTCAAGCTCTCCTCAATAACACCGTCTATTATAAATATCTTTATATTTTCCAGCCTGTGAGGCGAAAATTAGGGTCTCATTGTTATTTTAATCTACATTTCTTTAATTATGAGAGAGGTTAGGCATCTTTTCATATGATAATGAGCCATTGGATTTTTTTTTTTTTTTTTTTTTCCTCCTGTGAACTGCTTGCTTGAGTCCTTTGCTGATTTTTCTACTGGGACCTAGGCCATTTTGTATTTCTTTGAAAGAGCACTGATTCGATGAAAGAAATTGATCCTTCTATCACTGGTGGTGCAGAAGTATTTTTCTTTCAGCTTATTATTTTTCTTTTGACTTTATTTATTATGGCTGGGCAGAATCTATTTGTCCTGATTTATTCAAATTTCCATAATTGTTCCTAAAGGACAGCTGGTCCTTTGGATCTTGCACCTAATGTCTTCTTAGTTCTTTGATTCATTCATTCAACAAATATTTATTGAGTTCTTAGTATGTGTCAGGCATCGTTTTAGGTTCTGGAAAGACAAATAAAATAATCACAAACCTTTGTCCTCTAGGGGCTAGTGAGGAAAATGAGATAGTCAAAAAGGAAGAAAAGTAAAATAAATTGAATGTTCAATGATGATAAATGCTAAGGAGAAAATAAAGCAAGTGAAAGGAATCAAGGTCTCATGGGGTTGGGGGGGTAGGTAGGGTGACAATTACAAATTTTCAATTTTCAAAACCTTATTGTGAAGGTGCCATTTGATTAAAGATGTGAAGGGGACAAGGAAATGAGCCACATGACTATCTGGGAGAAAAGCATTCAGCTAGGAAAACAGCAAGTGCAAAGGGAGCATGATAGGAACAGCAAAGTAGTCAGTAGGAATTGAGGTCAGAGATGTACTGGGGAGGAGGGCAGATCGTTGGTCATTGTCATTGTGAGGGTAGGAGGTGGGAGACCAGTGTGGAGGCCACGGTTCTAATCCAGGTAATAAATGATGGTCGCTTGGACCAAGGTGGTAGCAGGGGAGGGTTGAGAAGAGGTGGGATTTTGGATGTGTCGTGGAGGAGGAGCCAATGGGCTCTAGTGAAGGATGTATATGGGATATGACAGAAAGGGAGGGGCCAAGGGTGGCTTCAGTTTTGGTCTGAGAAATGGAAGAATGGTGTCTGCGTTTACTGAGACCGGGAAGGGAGAGATTTAGAGGCACATGATCAAAAGTCCAGTTTTGGACATGTTAAGTTTTAAATGCCCATTACGACATCAAGAGCAGAGGTTGAATAAGCAGTTGAACATATGGTTCTGAAGTTCAGGAGAGAGTTCTAGGCTGGTAATAAAATTTGGGAGTCTTTAGCTTAGAGATACTGTTTAAAGTCATGAGGATGAAAGCACTAGAAAATGAACCTAGATAGAAAATAGAAAAGTGGCAAGAAAACCAGGAGTATGTGGTGTCATGGCCAATAGGCTCTGATACTTAAGGTGAATTAGAGGCAAGCATAGGAAATTGTGTACCAGGCAGAGGGACCAGCGTGTGCAAAGGCCAGGAGTGAGGAAAAGCATGGTCTAGATCAGGATTGTAAACTGAGGGTTGGCAGACCTCATTTGGCCCACTAATATCTTTTGTTTGGCTCATCCAGTTTTTTGTTTGTTTGTTTTAGTGGCATTAGTTGCCAACATTTGAAAATAGGGAGATTTCACATTTAAAACAAATTCGGAAACCTGTCATCTCTTGAATAATGTGTATTTCACAACACTGGCTCACATTCCCCCAGAGGCAAGAACTGGCCATTGCTAAGTGGCTGCTGCCCACTTCGAAAGCACTATGTGGTTTGCTGCAGGAGCCCCCTAGCCTGCCTCATTCATTTGAGTTCCGGGTGCAAAAAGCTATGTCCTTCAGCTTATAAACTGGAACTTCTTTCAGTCTGGGCTCCTCCTCACCCCACCCCAGGACCAGGTGTGGTGGCTTCCGTTGGGAGCACCTCCAGGCTGGGGATACATCCTGATTCTGTGACTCACTGTGCCATCTGAGTCAGTCCTACAGTTAAGGTGACTGACTGTCCGGGTTGACCCAGAACTGGGGGGTTTCCCAGGATATGGGACTTTCTGTGCTAACACTGGGAAGGACCCAGGCAAACCAGGACAAGTTGGTCCCCCATCACTCTAAACCCACCTGGCCCTCAAAGTTGAATGGTAGACATCAAAAATCCTCATGTTTCTCCCTAAGATACTGACATGCTCTTTAAAACTGGTAGAAGGTGAAACTTGAGAGAGAAAAAAAGACTAGCATTTGAAATCAAATTTTTATAATAGTGAGAAATTACAGACAAGCCTTGATGATGATGATGATCATTATTATGATTACTACAGTTATAATAATGATAGATGACACTACATGCCAGACCCTGGAGAAGCCCCATGAGGTAAGGACTGTTATCCCCCAGTGCAGGTGGAGAAGTTGAGTCTGTCAGTGTAAGGTCACAGGGCTGGTAAGTGACAGAGCCAGGATACAAACCCAGGTCTGTGTGTCTCTGAAGTCTGCACAATTTTGATCAGTGTCAAAAATCCAAAAAGAGACTTCTTTAGGCGGCTGCCGTTGTCTGGCTTGGTCGCATGCTGGACAAAGCACCTACCCCACAGTCCTCCAGGTCAAAACTCCCCAGCAAACGCCACCCTGTGCCTCAGAAGTCAGCACCCAGCGAGCCTGGATGAAAAGCCACCTCCTTCCACAGCGTTCTAGTTAGCTTGTTTTATGCCGAGTGGCTTAATATCCTGGCAACACAAGCCCTGGCATTTTATTTCCCCTGTTTTCTGAAATTTGCAACCAAATGAGAAGCGGTTTGGGCTTCTGATTATCTAAACCCCCTCATCTGCAAAGCAGAGATAGGATCAGAGTTAGCCCACGTGGCAGCTGCTCTCTTTCATGGATGTGGATTTAATTAGGCTTCTGTGTCACACAGGCTTGGGAGAGCTGTCCCTTCTGTTGAGCTGATGGAAGTTTACTTCCTTCCTCTCCTCCTGGGTACCACAATGGGTGGGGAGAAGGAAACTGTTTTTCTTATTCTCTGAAGCTGAGCTGTGAGTCCCAAGGATGGGCCTCTGAGCTTTTTCTTTTGTGCAAGTCATTTGACAATTTACATAGAAGTCAAAGTCATGTGGAAGCCCAGTCAGAGATAACAGGGGCCTGAACGCCCCTTGCATGCTCCTTTTGGGGATTCTGACATCACTGGAAGTCCAGGAAGTCTATCAGACCCCTCTGGTGAAAAATATGCTCCAAATGGCTTCAACACTTTGATTCTACCCACCTCCTCTTTTGTACCCAAAACCTTGGGCCTCTGCAGCAGACACATCCCCCAGCCCCCAACTTTCTTTCCTTCACTTGACTAAGTTCCACTCGTGCTTCAAGAAATGCCGCTTTTCCAGGGAAACCATTCCCAATCCTTTCAACTAGGTTAAACCCTTCTGTTTCCTGGCCCCATGGCACACACTGTAGCTACCTTCCCTTAATACCCTTCCCAGCTATAATTTGCTTAATGTCTCTCTCCTAGTCTAGAAAGCTCTATCCAAGAATAATTTTCAAAAAGTTAAAAACATGACTTTCATGCAAATATCAATTGAACACATGTCAAGATTTTATTTCTCTTTAACAAAGGAATTGGTAAAAAGGTAAAAACGTATTCAAAGAGCATTTTGAAGAACTGGGTATTTATAGGCATTTTGAAAAAAAAAAACGTTAGAATAAGATTGCTAGGTTAGATGCAAAACTGAGTAATGTCCTGTAGGATAAGAAAACTGTAACCTCTAGGGCTGCCTTTTCAACTGCACAGAAATCTACAAGGTGACATGTAACTTCATAGTATTTGGTCTCTAATCAAAGAAAAAAAATAGCAAAACCAACACAGATGCATTCTCTAAGAGAATTAAATAAATCTTGAGTGAGCAGAACTGTTAAACAGTGCTCTGTAATGATATTGAGAACACAGGCTATGTTTTTTGACCTTATTTCTAAATTTTAGATAATTTTTCTTAACAGCCCCTTTTGTGGTGGTGTTGTATCATCTAACCCAGGACTTGGCATTGGATTTTTACTGTGATCAGGATCCAGTGGAGACTTGTGAATTGCTTACTGACACAAAAGAATACTATGTAGCAAATTAACTTGAAACCTGTATTAGTCAGCTCAGGCCGCTAGACTGGAAGGTTTAAACAACAGAAATTTATTTTCTCACAGTTCTAGAGGCGAGAAGTCCAAGATCAAGGTTCCTGTGATTTGGTTCTGGTGAGAGGTCTCTTCCTGGCTTGCAGAGAGCTGCCTTAGTGCTATGTCCTCACATGGACTTTCCTCTGTGTACATACACACAGAGAGAGCTCGCTGGTGCCTCTTCCTATAAGGACACTAGTCCTATTGTATCAGGGCTCCACCTTTATGACCTCATTTAATCTTAATTACCTCCTTATTCCGAGAACAGCCACACTGGGAGTTAGGGCTTCAACATATGTATTTTGGGAGGATACATACATTCGGTCCTTAACAAAGCCCAATTTTGAATGGAATCAGGTGTGAGTCAGGTTTATTCACTTTTATACATGACAGACCTTCAAGTCTTTTCCTTGTTCTGCATAAACTATGCAGGCTTCATCATTCAGCTGGTGCCTATCTCGTGACTATTATCACTCTTCTGGATATACACAAGTTTGTAGAGGTCAGTATTAAGCAGTGCAATAAAGCTTTTCTCTTCTTATGTGGGACCCAGTAATATCTACTGGCTAAAACAGTGTAGCAAATATCTGTCATTTCTGTCCACTTATCCATCCTCCCTTCCTCTGTTATCAAATGTTCCTTTATTGTCTGAGGCACCACAACTTCCCTGCTCTCAATCCATGTGATTCAGCAGGAGTTTACTCTGTTCTTAGTTCCAGCAGTAGCCAAGAGATTCAGGCATAGCCAATCAGAGTATACAACCCCCAAACCTGATTGGTTTATGGCTGGACATGTGATTTGACCTGGGACAATCCAAGTCTTAACTAGGACTTTTTCTGTAGCTACCAAGAAACAGTCTTTGTCTTTTCTTTCAGGGATGCTCAGCTTTTATAACATAAACCTGAAGGAGCTAGTGGCCATTTGTGCAGCCTTGTGATGATATCTGAGAATGAGGCTATTGAATGCTGGCTTCCCCCAATACCACCAACACAACTTGCTGATAAGACAAAGTTGATTTTTACCACTAGAGGAGAGAGCACTACCTTGATAGAATCTTAGTAGCATCTCAGAGGAGCGAGGACAAAATTGAGATATTTATTGAGATTTTGAAGTCGATTTAAGGTGAATCTCTAATGTGGGGACTTTGTTAGAATTAGTAAGGATTGTGATATAATTATTTAGGATTGGTAGACACAGCAGAATGACAAATTCGAGATAAGGGTTCAAAGAGTCTTGGGTATAAACTATTGTTTAATGCTTTCTATTGAAGAATTGATGGGCCTTTCATGAAGTTCCTTGAATCAATAATAAAGTTCTTTGCAACTTTTATCTTGCTGGGTAAGAGTTTTCTGGAACAGTAAAATTAGGTCGATGAAGACAGGAAAATAGTCAAGTCATGATAATGTAGACAGTAAGCTGTGGCTATAGGTGGTGGAAGGCAGAAGGATGAAAGAAATGATTCCTGTTGGCATTTAAATTTCTGGGGGGGGGATAAATTAGAGCTTTGGGATTAACATATACATACAACTATATATAAAATAGATAACCAACAAGAACCAACGGTATAGCACAAGGAACTATACTCAATATTTTGTAATAACCTATAAAGGGAAAAGAACCTGAAAAAAAGATATATGTATGTATAACTGAATCACTTTGCTGTACACCTGAAATTACCAAAACATGATAAATCAACGATACTTCAATAAAAATAAATAAAATAAATTTCTGAATCCAGAAATACTGAAGCCAAAATATGGGTGATTGAATCACTTTCTCTTTGCATTAGAATTACACGTGTGGGGCTTCCCTGGTGGCGCAGTGGTTGAGAGTCTGCCTGCCAATGCAGGGGACATGGGTTCAAGCCCTGGTCTGGGAAGATCCCACGTGCCGCGGAGCAACAAAGCCCGTGAGCCACAATTACTGAGCCTGCGCGTCTGGAGCCTGTGCTCCGCAACAAGAGGCGGCGACAGTGAGAGGCCCGCGCACCGCAATGAAGAGTGGCCCCTGCTCGCCGCAACTAGAGAAAGCCCGCGCACAGAAACGAAGACCCAACACAGCCAAAAATAAATAAATTAATTAAAAAAAAAATCTTTAAAAAATGAATTACACGTGTGCATCCTTTACCATGCAACCACAACACCTCCTAATAAAAAATGTGGATTCTGTTTCTCAGCCCCACTGATGTTGGGCTAGTCACATGACTGGTCTTGGCCAACAGAATGTGGGCAGGAGTGATGGCTGCCAGTTCCAAGCAAAGACCCTAGAGCATTCGTATTTCTACTACCCATTTTAAGCTCCTGTGATCAGCCATGAGATGATCCTCCCCAAGTTGCCACTGTGGTTTCTGCAGGACCCCAGAGTGAAGACCCATGGAGTAGTCAGAACCAACCAGACGTCCTGAATCCAATCTGGTTCAACCATGTCCAACCTATATCTGCCAAAAAGCTGCCCCATGGACCTATGAGACAGAAAAACAAAGATTTGTTGTTGAAAGCTACTGAGATATGGAAGTTGTTACACATTAAAAAATGACATTCAGAGTTTACCCTTGGACTTTTAGGTATATGATCCAATAGATTCTCCATATTGCTCGAATCAATTGGAGTTGGAGTTTTGTTATTTATTAACTAGAAGAGTTTTCTCCATTAGTGTCTTTTTATGACCTTGTATCACTTTTTGGCTCACAGGAGCCTCTGTGACACCCCGGGTCTTTCTCAGGGAAATCACAGCCAAGCCTGATCCTCTCCATTCTCTTCTTGAGCAATTGATTTTTTTTTTTTTAACAAATTTATTTATTTATTTATGGCTGCGTTGGGTCTTCGTTTCTGTGCGAGGGCTTTCTCCAGTTCTGGCGAGCGGGGGCCACTCTTCATCGCGGTGCGCGGGCCTCTCACTGTCGCGTCCTCTCCCATTGCAGAGCCCAGGCTTCAGACGTGCAGGCTCAGTAGTTGTGGCTTACGGGCCTAGCCGCTCTGTGGCATGTGGGATCTTCCCAGACCAGGGCTCGAACCCATGTCCCCTGCATTGGCAGGCAGATTCTTAACTACTGCGCCACCAGGGAAGCCCCTGAGCAATTGATTTTTTAAAAGCAATATCTATCCCTGTTAATGCTTATCTTTTGGCTTGTGCCCAATGTTTCAGTCTAGTGAGATCTCAGTTTCTCAGTTTGATTCTTTCACTCTGGGGCTTAGCTGTCTCATTCAGCATTTTGTCAAACACAAATTGGATCAGCGGGGCCACGAGAGCCTCCTCCAAGCCCTTGATTTCTCTGTAATGATCTTGCAGTGTTGCACTAAAGACCAACCTCAAGATTGACCCCAAACCACACAAATGATCATCATTAGGCCAGGTATTCTAGATGAAGCCCATAGGACAGAAATATCTTTCAGCCTTTTTTTTTTTTGCCACCTTAATGATCTGAGAGAAGTTGAAATCAGGAGATATTATGTAGCAGCTGCCTGAAGCACTATCTTCCCAGATAATATTTTCCAAAGCTACCGCAATGGAGTGACCCACTTTTCAAGCCAGTGGGTTGGAATCTGTAAATCTCCTGAAAAAAATAAAATTGCCCAGCTCTTGAGTTCTAGTCCTGCCCATGATGTAAAGCAGTTGACCTTGAGTGAGTCACTGATAGCTTTGCTCTGACTCTCTGTTACCATAACTTAGATAGCATTTGTAAAGACCTCTTAAAGTTCAAAAGACCAAGGCAGATATAAACGTATCAATTTATTCAAACCTATCTTTGTCCCCCTAGACTGTTTATGTACAAGGATTTTAAAAATCTGGGGAATATACTTCATATCAGAGTTTCTGTAATACATCCCCGGATCCAGCAGTTCACTGTGCTGTAATTTTCCATTAGCTTGTGAATTTGTCCTGCTTATCTCTGGGCTTTTTGAGAGAAAGAATCAAGTTGATCTTGTTATCAAAATACCTGACATTGTTTCTGGCACATAGTGGGCACTCAGTAAGTATTTGCTTGGTTAAATAAATAGAAGTTGTTCTGAAGTTTTGTGTGTATGTGTGTGTTTCTGCATGTATCTGTGTGTGTTTGTGTTGGAACAGCTGGATGATGTTCATCATTTGCCTGAAGCACTGGATAATGTTAAATTTAAATTAAAATATACTCTAGGGTGACTACATCTTCAATTTCATGGTTGATTCCTTTGTGACTGACTTATTAAGCTAAACCAGGAGTTGAAAGCTAAAATACCTTGAGGGACCAGAAAGGAAACATAATAAACCAGGATGGTTAGGTACAACTGAAAAATATCCAGTATCTTCATGGGAATGGATACCCAGCATTGCTAGATATTCTCTTTTTTCAGAGTAGGATTTTAGTTTTAAAATGTGCTTTTAATAAATGTAAAAACTCCTGATTTAAAAATTTTTTAGAATTCAGAAGTGCTAAAACATAATTTCTAAAATATTATATGGGCCAAATAAAATATATCTGCAACCTAGAGCCAACTCACAAGCCATCAGTCTGAGAAAGGGAGTTAAATGTTCTACACCCGTAATGGTATCTTAGTTTGCAATGAATATTTAATTTACAATGAACAACCTTGGGTAATAACAAATACTGTGTTTATTGTTGAATAGTACAAATCCTATAAAATTGATAGAGATTCAATTTAGGCCCAATTTTGAGGCCTGATTTTAGATTTTAGTGGGCCTACATCACAAAGGGTTTCCCAGATAACACTTTACAGAAAAGATTATGGAATTAAAGATCAATTTTCAGCAATTTGCACTAGTATTTTACTAAATAAAATAGATACCTTGAGTCAGTTGTCTCCAGATAATTGATCTCCATTATGGTTGAAATAATGGAAGGTCTGTCACCCTTGAAAAGCTCCATATCACACCCCCTGACCTTGCCCCACCATGTTCTCAGTGGTTAAACATTAATATTCATAGAGGGAGATGGGTCTCTTAACTGCTTCTAGCTTTCAGCTCATCAATTATTGTTCTTGGTTTATCCCACTCAGTTTAGTAACTACTAGTCAAGCATGTCAAAATTCTCTTATGTATTTGCCAAGATAGAAACCGGAATCTCTCCTTGGAAAAATGACCACGTAATCAAACCCTACAACTTCCAACAAGCAGAAATCCATCTGAGGGTTTCATTTTATTAACCATTAATTGAAAAACATATTTAATATTCATGCCTAATTGACCCTAGGTACCAAATTTATCAAGCATCGTATAGCATTCTTTTTAAAAAGTACAACAAGATATTCAAATAACTCTGCAAGTAATGTCTAAAAGGACCACTGTATCTAGGATGTTGCCTCCCTACGAGAATTAAGAAAGAGAGAATTATAGGTTCCTGAGAATGAGAACTCCAGTGAGGAGAGAAGTGGTGGGAGAGGAAAGACAGAGTGGAAGTGACCAGAGTAAAAAAGGTAGGGTGCTCTCCCACAGCAGGGATCTGATCTTTATGCAATACCTGTCAATTTATAGAGAAGGGTGGGGATGCTCTATTGAGGATAATTTCAAGACCATGCACTAATTCTGAGGGATGGAGTGCTGTAATTGATTAGTAATGTCTGCTACAAGTATAGGAAGAAGAAATGGCACTACAAATGTACTGTAAAATAAATAAAACTGAATATTTACATAGGATTATCATAAGTTCCAATTTGCCTGGAGCAGTCTCAGTTTATGCCTGTCATAAATCAGTTAATCCCTGTTAGTTATGCACAGTACCCCTCTATTTTCAAGAGTGTCCTAGTCTGGATAGTAAGTTATCTATAGCCACTCAGGAAAGATTCTTGCATAATTTTTATTAGTTTATTTTGTTCACTCAAGAAATATTCCTAAATCTCTTCTGTTAGGCCCTGATCACTAATTATTAGCCACCGCCTTCTTTTCTGGGGCCAGGGTTTCCTCAATATTCTGCTCAAAATATCTCAACACAACACAGCCTTTATTTCTTTAGACACAAGCATGATTCCACACTTCCCATCTAAAGCACTCTCTGGTATATTCTGGAACACAGCCATGGGATCACACTCCTCAGCCACTCCTGTATCTCTGATAATTCTCCCTTTCTACCTTCCCAAAATAGCTACTGAAAAAAAAATCTCTCTTCTGAATGGAGCGCCTTTGTATTTCTGCCATACCAGGTATCCTATGTCAAATAATGTTGATCTCCATAAAGCCCAGATTAGCCAAAGACTAAGGAAGATATATGTCTCAGATTTTTTTCACAGCAGGTTCCTGGGAGTTTAAAATCTTGGATTCTGTCTGGATTTTCCAGCTCATTTCCCAAGGGCAGAGCCTGGGTCCTCTAACAAAAACACCCATCACAACTGAGGATCTTAGCTGGATTTGCTCTCATGGACATACCAGTCAATTTACTTGCTGTAACCAGGCTTTAAGAGAAGCCAGATTTCTCAGCATCAGCAATATTAACATTTTGGGCTGGATAATTCTTGGTTTGTTGTCTGTGTATTTTTGGATAGTTAGCAGCATCTCTGGTTCTACGCACCAGGTGCTAGTAGCACTCCCTCTCCCCCAGTTGTGACAACAGAAATTTCTCCAGACATTGCCAAATATCCCCTGGAGGTGAGGCAAAATTGTTACCTGTTGAGAAATACTGGGATAGGCACTCTGAATTTCAAGACAAATAAACCACACTTTCTGGTCTTGAGCAAGTCATATGACCAAGTATGTTACAAAACTCTAAGTGCCCTGTTAAGAATTTGGCAAAAGTATTGTGGGAGCCAAAGAATGAGGGATGAGTTTCTTCTTGGACAGTCAAATGAGCTTTACAGAGGATGTGCCTTTGGGGCTTCAGGTGATCATTCAATATTCCCCAGGTGGGAGAGAAAGGAAGGACATTCCAAGTAGAGGAATAGCCTGTGCAAAGGGGCTGAGATATGAAGGCAAATAGCATATTTGAAACAGAGTAAGAAGTTTAGAGGGAATGGAGTGATGGATACACTGGGGAGAGAGGGATTCAGGGATAGGAAGGGGACCTAGATTTAAGTCTGATTTGGAAACTTGCTAGGATATGGATCTGGAGTTCATTAACTGGGCAGCAGGGAATCACAGAAGGCTAATAAAAGGAATATGGCCAGATCTGGGCTTTAGAGCGATCACATGGGTGTTGGTTAGAGGCAGGACATCAAGGTTAACGACATTGTCTTTGGAATCAGGCCGCCCTGGGCTGGGATCTTGCTTCACCAACGAGTAGCATGCGGGACCTTGGGCAAAGCATTTCTTTTCCCTAAACCCCTGTTTCTTCCTCTGCAAAATGAAGATGATAATCCTACCTACCCACTGGGTTGTTGTGAGGATTAAACAAATTAATCCATGTAATGCGCTTAAAGTATCTGGATGTAATTGAAACTCATTAAATAATTATTCTTTTAAGATTGCCAGGTGGTGTGGGAGTTTGAGACTGAAGGCAGGGAGACCAGTTTAGAGGAGGTAATGAAACATGATGGGGACATGAGCTAGCACAATGATTGGGTGATGGAGAGGAGATTAATTAGCTCCCACCTGAACTGAGTTGACTCAAGAAACTGACATTCTCCAGGGTCCCAGCAGCAAGACATCCAGTTCTCCAAACAGATGCCCCATCCCTGGGGTTCCTACCACATCCAGCTGTGGACAGTCCTCTGCAGAAATTTTCTGCCACCTACAACGTCCCTGACAGTGTGAGCCTGTCATCTGAGAACGAGTTAATTCAATGAGGATCCATAGGTGGAGGGTACATCTTCATCTCATTCTGCCTTGTCTGTATTTTCCTGTTCTTTTCTGCAGCCCACCTTCTGTTCTGAGGAAGAAGGGCTACAAATGACCTGCTTCAGGACCAAATAACAGTTTAATAAAGTGGAGATTCATTAAGACAGTGCTGATCGTGACTGTAGTCTCCAGAATGGAGAAACAGCCCAGAGGATTTCGATTCTCTACCAGTTTTCTAACCTCAGTTTACAAAGCAGAATCAAGTTCTGGAAACCACAGAACAGAATGAAATAATGAAACTACTGGCTTTTAATCACTGGTGGAATCATGAGGAGTTAGTAGACCTCTAACATTATCATTTAGTACTCTCTTTTAAAGAGAAGTTTCTATATCAGTGACACATAGCCTGATGTGATTGCTATTTCCTTTCACTGTCGAAATGTATTCATCCAAAGGTATTTTTAAAAACAAACTATGTGCCATGACAGTGCCAGGTATTGGGAAAACAGTGATAAACAAGACCAACCTAGCCCTTGTTCTTGTGGAGCTTAACTTCAGGGAGAGCCAGACAACAAAGAAAGAACAACTAAGAAAAAATTCGTGGCAGTTACTAAAAAAGGAAATGAGCCAACTGCTCTTTATGTAGCTAAAGGAAATGGATCCCAATTTTACACGATTCTCCGGGTTTTTTTTTTCTTTCAGATCATAAACGTTATGAAGCAGACAGACAATTTCGTATCCACCTCTGGCAGTTTGGGGAATTGACTTAAATTGATTGAGTCATGGGTTAATAACCCAGAGTTATTATCACTTTCTTACATATCTAGGAAATCAGGGTTCAGGGGTAGAAAAGAGAAACATTCTTTATTTTAGTTTTTCCATAGTTAGATGAAGTTTGGTTTCTTAGGACATTTTGGAAGAACTTTAGTAATGATATTAAAGTAGGGGTTAGGAGTGTGGGCCCTGAAGTCATATACTTGGATACAAATCTGGGCTCTACCACTTGCTAGCTGCATAACTTTGGAAGGCTCGTTCACCTTACCATATCTCAGTTTGTAAAATGGGATAATAACCTACTTCTTAGAGCTGTTGGGAGAATTGAATGAGATGATACATATAAAGGCTTAGCAAAGTGTCTGACACATATCGCATATTTAAAAAAATAATATAGCAAAGAAAGGAGGTGTGTTATATTGCCAGGTGGGTGGAGATTACTGAACTGGTCTCTGAGCAGCAGCAACTGGGCAGCAGGGAGAGTAGATTCAAATGCAGCTTCGCTAGCTCCTAGCAACATGAGCATGGATGATTCAGTTCCCCTTGCTCAACCTCAACTTCCTCCTCTGCAAAATAGGGATGATAATGACCATCTTCCGAGGCTGTAGTGAGGATATCAAGAAATGTACATAAAGCATCTGATACGGAGGCTAGTACATATCACAATCCTCAATACATGCTAAGGATCACCATCATCATCATCATCATCATCACCATCATCACCATTGTCATCATTATCACCATCATCACCATTATTAGAGTCAATCGTTGTTTTTGCTGTTTAGCATGCTTTTTCCATTCCCATCTGCCTTAGGTTGTGTTGCCTAGAAGTAGAATTTGCAATAGAGTTTCTTATGCAAATGGTTTATTGAGGGATTGCTCTCAGGACAAACCTGTAATGGAGTTTCAAGGAATCAGGAGAGGCTGGAAGAGGAAAGGATGCGAAGAAGTGTTTTCAAGTGATGTCTAGCCTTAGCGAGCTCCTGCAGGCAGCTCTGGTGCATAGTAGCACAGAGTTTGCCCTATCCAGAGGCCAGGGAGCTGGGCTTTATACCCCAATATCAATCAGTCATTGGTCGCTGGCCATTCCCAGAAGACGGACCTAATTTCCCAGGCATGCCTGGTGAGAAGGCTCCTATCAGTAGCAAGGGGATCCTCCAGAGAAGGATGCAGGAAGAGCTGTTAACATCCAGCATCACCGCAGCTGGGAGATGGAGGCACAGGCCTTGTACCAAGGGTCCGGTTGGGACCCCAGTAGCATCCACTGTACTTTTCCTTTCCAATACACTTTGAATTTCTTCTGGGAGCCCTCTCCCCTACTCTCAGTCTGACCCCAGCTCCAAGGAGAGGCTTGTGACCTGGGACCTGGCCAAAGAGATTATGAGATTTGCCTGCCCACAGTGATTGGTTCAGGGATGATCATGTGATTTCATGAGAGCCAGTAGAACACGAGGAAACTTTTGCTAGGAATGCTGGGAGAGAGCTATTTTCTACAGATAATGCTAACAATTATAGTGTTATAAGCTAGACCAGCCAGGGACCAAACATGGGGTCTGAGAATGAAGATAGCCCAGTGGATGGTAGAGTCAAGTGACAGAGAGAAATAAGGTCCCTGGATCAAGACATGCTTGAAGTTTACTCTCCCCTTGCACTTTCAAGTTACATGAGTCCACTTTTTCCCTTTTGCTTAGTTTTATGAGCTGGGAGTTCTGGGTACCTGCAACACAGAGTCCTGACTGATAGCATTATCGTAATGGACCCAGGAGCACTATGTAAATTAGAAGCAGTCAATCAACTTATAGGATTATTGTTGTTATGTAAATAAAGTTCTCTTTTGACTGCGTGAGCAGAGCCTTCTGAGCCAGGACAGCTTTCCAGGTTAGATTTTCATTGTCTCAGCCAGAGAAGAGGCACATTAGGCGACTCAGAGGGCACCAATGCTGCCCATACCTCTGAGAAAGAGATTTTCCTGCCAGCTTTCCCTAGCAGCCGAGGACCAGGTGCTGGCAAAGTGACCTTCAAACAAAGTGGCCATTGCAAGGCTGACAGCCCAAACCAAGCCAGAGGAAGGCACAGAAACACTTTACAAGGAGAGGTAGGCAAAAGTAGAGGGGGGCAGGCAAATGGGTGATGTTAATGGATATTTTTGAGACAAACTGAGGCATATTAAAAATTTTAATAGTTTGTTTGAGCAAAAATCTATTTGAATCTGCCAGTG
Source organism: Eubalaena glacialis (assembly GCF_028564815.1). Classification (NCBI taxonomy): domain Eukaryota; kingdom Metazoa; phylum Chordata; class Mammalia; order Artiodactyla; family Balaenidae; genus Eubalaena; species Eubalaena glacialis. The sequence continues at coordinate 67,306,109 of NC_083728.1, read as the reverse complement.
CCAAACAGGAAGTGGTTAGGTGTACCCCACCACAGGAGCTAGGGGAAAGATATTTATAGAGAAAGGTTGGAAGTAATGCAAAGAAATGATTTGATTGGCTAAAGCTTAAGGGGTTGCTTTATTGGGAGAAACCTAGTTGGCTGTTTGTGATTGGTTGTCCTTAGGTATCAATTTCTTAACCTTGAGAGATTTCAGGCTTAGGTTTTGGTTTGCTTAGTTTGGCTACTAAGGCATTAAAGCCACCTCACTCTTTTGACCTCCTTGTTTAATAAATTTAAAAACATGGACAGAAGCAGTTCACTAACAACAACCAAAAACCCTTTTAATCCACACAAAGCCACCTACTGATAAGGCAAAATACATTAACCTTATTCACAGTTATTAACATTTTTAAAAAGTTTATTGTGTTTTTATTTCCACTTCTTACTCTTTTTTTAAAAAAAAAACTTATTCTATACTAATATAATATGCACTTGGATTGCCCACTGACCTCATATCACCAGTTCTCAACACTAGATGCAGTCAGAAAAAGAACACTTAGAAAAATTTGTGAAAAAAAAAAAAAGGTGTTTTAAGAGACATCAACACATTTCCATTAGACTGAACTTGGTCTAGCTCAGTCTGGACAAAAAGAACATCTTTTCTTTTTAATAGATTTATTTATTTTATTTTATTATTTACTTTTGGCCGCATTGGGTCTTTGTTGCTGCGCGCGGGCTTTCTCTAGTTGCAGCGAGCAGAGGCTACTCTTCGTTGCGGTGCACAGGCTTCTCATTGCAGTGGCTTCTCTTGTTGCAGAGCACGGGCTCTAGGCACGTGGGCTTCAGTCGTTGTGGCACACGGGCTCAGTAGTTGTGGCTCGCGGGCTCTAGAGCACAGGCTCAGTAGTTGTGGCACACGGGCTTAGTTGCTCCATGGTATGTGGGATCTTCCTGGACCAGGACTCGAACCCATGTCCCCTGCATTGGCAGGCGGATTCTTAACCACTGCGCCACCAGGGAATCCCAGAACATCTTTTCTATGAATCAAATTTGGAAACTTTGGAATGCCTGTTCTTTTCTTTGGAGGAGTCTTCCAGCTTAAGGATGGGGAGGGCTCTGGCAGTTTGGGGGTGTTTAAGAGAATGAGAAGTCTAAAGCCACAAGGGGAAGACTTTTGAGGATAGCCGTTCAGAACCAGTGGAGTGACACGTAAGGACAATGACAAGACAAGAAGTGACAGGAAAGAAAAATGAACTTGTGGATGAGCCAGTATAGAGAGAAAGATGGGGGAGGGAGAAAAAAGTTGTGGAAATAAGTTTCAGTAATATGGCTCCTACCTGCCCAGCTGATTTGGGCCAACTGGCCAACTGTGCTTGGCACTTAGTACCCCTAGCTGGGTTGGTGTAGCCAAGAGATATATTTTCCTCGAGCACTGTTTTTCAAAGTGCAGTTCAGGGACCACCTACCCCAGCATGTCCTGGGAGGTGTGTTAAAAAGCTGATTCTTGTATTTCACTTACTGCTACTTAACCATTTCTGGGCATGGGACTAGGTGGCTGCCTTTTTTTTTTTTTTTTTTTTTTTACAGCTTTATTGAGGTATGATTGACTTACAATATCTTCACACATTAAAGTATACAATTTGATGAGTTTGGACATTATGATGCATCTGTGAAATCATCACCACAATCAAGTTCATGAATATATGCATCACCTCCACAAGTTTCCTCATGCCCTTTTGTAACGCAGTCATCTCCATACCTTCCCCCTCCTCCCATCCCCAGGTTTCCATGGATCTGCTGTCTCTGTAGATTAGTTTGTAATTTTCTGGAATTTCAGGTAAGTGGATTCATAGCTTACCTACTCTTTTTTGTTTGGTAACTTTCACTCATTTATCGATCCCTCTGATGAGAGACTGCTAAGATGCTTCTATTTTGGGGCTATTATGTGTAAAGCTGCTTTGACCATATGTCTACAAGTCTTTGTATGGACATAAGCCTCAATTTCCCCTTGGTACATACCTAGGAGTAGAATGGTTGGATCATACATTAGTCGAATGTTTAAACTTTTAAAAAACTGTCAGACTACATCCCAAAGTGCTTGCAACTTTTTACATTCTCAGCATCAGCGTATGGGAGTTCTAGTTCCTCCAAATCTTCACGAAAACTTGGTGAGTTTCATCTTTTACATTTAGCCATTCTAGTATGAGTGAAGTGTTACCTCACTGTGGATTGTTTTATATTTCCCTAGTGACTAATAATATGGAGCAATTTTTTGTGTGCTTGTTTACCTTCTATATATCTTCTTTGGTGAACTGTTGGTTCAAATATTTATATTGGGTTGTTTGTCTTATTATTCAGTGGTAGGAGTTCTTTGTGTACTCTAGACAGAAGTCCTTTGTCATATATATGTTTGCAAGTGTTTTCTCCCAATCTGCAACTTCCTTTTCATTTTCATAGACTTGCTTTGGCATCTTTGTCAAAAATCAATTGACCATATATGTATGGGTCTATTTCTGGACTCTTTATTCTGTTCCATTGATCTTTGTGTCTATCCTTTGGCCAGTACCATGCCATCTTGATAACTACAGCTTTATAATAAGTACTGAAGTCTCGTACTGCAAGTTCTCCAACTTTGTTCCTCTTTTCCAAAGTTACTTTAGCAATTCTAAGTCCTTTGTATTTCCACATGAATTTCAGAAGTGGCTGTTCAATTTGTACAAATAAAAGCCTGCTGGGATTGTGAATAAATTTGTATTGACTCTATAGATCAATTTGAGAGCTGACACCTTACCAATATTGTCTTCCAATTCACAAACACTTTATCTCTATTTAGATGTTCTTCAATTTCTCTCATCAATGTTTGGTGATTTGTTGTATGTAGACCTTGCACAACTTTAGTCAAATTTATCCCTAAGAATTTAATATTTTTGGTGCTATTGTAAACAGTACTGTTTTAAAAATCTTAACTTCCATTTATTAATTACCAGTGTACAGAAACAAAATTTATTTCCAAAACATATTGAGCTAATGTCTAGAAACCATGTTAAACTGACCTATTAGTTCTAGTAGCTTTTTGGTAGATTCTATAAAATTTGTCTTGTAAATGATCATGTCTGTGAATAAAGAGTTTTGCCTTTCCCTGTCCAATATGGCTTCTTTTCATTTACTTTTCCTTGTCTTATTTCACTGCTAGAACCTCTGGAGCTATGGTGAACAGAAGTAGTACAGGCAGACACACAGCTGATTCCTGATTTTGAGCAGAAAGCATAGGCTTTTTTACCATTAAGTATGGTGCTAGCTGTAGGTTTTTCATGGATGCCTTTTATCAGGTTGATGAAATTCCATTCTATCCTAGTTTTCTGAGGTTTTATGCTGAATGGATGTTTGTTTTTATAAAGTTTTTCTGTGTCTGTTATTGAAGTGATCATACTTTTTTTCTTATAGGTTGCTCTTACCATGAGTTTCATATATTGATTTTTATATGTTAAGCCAAGTTTGTATTCCTGAGACAAACCTCACATAGTTATGATTACCTCTTTTAAAAATGTTAGCTTTGGGGCTTCCCTCGTGGCACGGTGGTTGGGAGTCTGCCTGTTGGTGAGGGGCACACGGGTTCGGGCCCTAGTCCGGGAGGATCCAGCATGCCGCGGAGCAGCTGGGCCCTCGGGTCGCGGCTGCTGAGCCTGCGCTCTGGAGCCCGTGAGCCGCAGCTGCTGAGCCCGCGTGCCATGGCTGCTGAGGCCCGCGCGCCTGGAGCCTGTGCTCCGTGGCCGGGGAGGGGGCTGCTGCGGTGAGAAGCCCGTGCACCACGGTGGGGGGTGGCCCCTCGCTCGCCGCGGCTGGAGGGGGCCCGCGTGCAGCAACGAAGACCCAATGCAGCCAAAAATAAATAAGTAAATTTATTTTAAAAATATAATAGAAAAATTAAAATGTTAGCTTTGATTTGCAGAAATTTTGCTAGGAATTTTTGCGTCTATGTACATGAGGGATATTGGTCTGTAGTTTTCTTCTAATGTACTTTTCCGGTTTTAGAATCAGGGTAATGTTGACCTTATAGAATGAACTGAGAAGTATTTCTTCCTCTTCAGTTTTTTCAAAAAGTTTTTGTAGAACTGGTATTATTTATTCCTTAAATGTTTGATGGAATTCACAAATGAATTCATCTAGGCAAGGAGTTTTCATTGTGGTGAGGTTTTTAAACTATAAATTCAATTTCTTTAATAGATATAGGACTATTCAGATCTTCTGTTTCTTTTCAAATGAGCTTTGGTAGTTTGTGGTTTTTAAGGAATTTGCCCATTTCATCAACAAGCTGTTGATTATACTGGCATAAAGGTGTTCATAATATTCCCTTATTATCCCTTTAATGTTTGTAAGACCAATAGTGATGTCCCCTCTCTCACTTCTGATACTGGTAATTTACATCTTTTTTTATCCTGATCAATTTGACTAGAAGTTTATTAATTTTATTGATCTTTTCAAAGAACTTGTTTTTAGTTTTCATATATATATTTTCTATTTCATTGATTTCTATTCTTTTCTTTATTACATTTCTTCTGCTTTTTTGGATTTAATTTGATCTTCCCTTTATAGCTTAAGTGAAAGCTTAGGCCACTGATTTGAGTTCTTTGTTCTCTTCTAATATAGGTGTTTAGTGCTATTAATTTCACTCCAAGCTGCTTTAGCTGTATCCTACAGATTTAGATATTTTATATTTTTCTTTTATTTAGTTCAAGATATTAACTAATTTTTTTGACCAATTTGCTATTTAGAAGTTTTCTATTTAGTTTCCAAATATGTAGGATTTCCCAAGTATCTTTTTGTTATTGATTCTTAATTTAATTCTACTGTGGTCAGAGAACATACTTTACATCAAAGTTATTGAGGCTTTTTTAATGGCCAGGAGTATGGTCTATCATGATAAATATTCTATGTATATTTGAAAAGAATGTGTATTCTGCTGTTGTTGGCTGGAGTGTTATATAAATGTCAATTTGGTCATATTGTTTGAAAGTGTTATCCTAGTTAATCTATTCTGTGTTCTTGCTGATTTTCTGTCTACTTGTTCTATCAGTCATTGGGTAGGAACTTTTGAACTCTTCCACTATATTTGAGTACTTTGTTTCCTCTTTTTGTCCTATCAGTTTTCATTTCATGTATTTTGAAGCTGTGTTGTCAGTTGCATACACTTTTAGTATTTTTATGAATTGACCCCTTTATCACTATGATAAAGTGATACTTTGTGATACTCTCCTTTTTCCTTGGTAATATTCTTTGGTTAATATTATCATAGAAACTCAAGTTTTTTTTTGGTTACTGTTAGCCTTGTATATCTTTTCCATCCTTTTACTGTTATACTATTTGAGTATTTTCTTTAAAGAAGTTTCATGTAGTTAGGCTTTAGTGGGATTTTGCTTCTTTTTCTAATCTGATGTTCTCTACCTTTTAATTGAGTTGCTTAACCCATTTATGTTAAACAGGATTATTTACATAGTTGAAGTCAAGTCTTCCATATTGCTGTTGGTTTGCTATTTACTTCTGCTTGTTTCTATTGTTCTGCCTTCTGGTTTAGTTGAGTTTTCTTTATGCTTCCATTTTGTCTCTTTGTTGGCTTGTTAGCTATAACATTTTCGGTTTTCTTTTTAATGGTTGCTTTCATTTTATAATATATATCTTTAGCTTATCACAGCTTATCTTCATGTAATATTATGCCACTTCTATATAAGAATCTAACTATATTTTCATCTCCTTGGTACCCGCTTTTGTGCTATTTTTGTCGTATATTATACTTCTATATATGTTTTGACTTCCATGATATATTCTTATTATTTTTGCTTTAAACAGTCAGTTGTCTTTTAAGGAGTTTTTTTTTTTTAAAAGAAAAAGTCTTACATATTTACCTACACATTTACTATTTCTCATACTCTTCATTCTTTTCTACAGATTCAAATCTTCTGGTATCACTTTCATTTTGCCTGAAGGAATTCTTTAACATTTCTTGGGCTATGAATCTGGTAATGAATTCTTGCAGTCTTTGTGTGTGTGAAAAAAATATTTTATTTAAAAAAATGTTTTACCTTTACTTTCAAAATTTATTTTCACTGTGTATAGAATTCAAGATTGACAGGTATTTTTTTGTTTTGTTTTATAATATTTAAGGATGTTGCTGAACTGTCTCTGGCTTGCATGGTTTCCAGTAAGAAGTCTGCCATCATAAATATCTTAGTTTCTCTGTGCATCTTTATTCTCTGATTGCTTTACTTTTTTTTCTTTCTCACTGGTTTTCAGCATTTTGATTATAATATGAATTTGTATCATTTTCTTCATGACTCTCATGTGTAAGTTTCATCATGCTTCTTGGATCTCTCTGTTTATAGTTTTCATCAAATTTAGAAATTTTTGTCATTACTTTTAAATATATATATATTTACCCCTACTTCCTTCTTGGGATTACAATTACATGTATTTAAGCCATTTGAAATTGTCCCACAGCATACTTATCTTCTGGGTTTTTGTCATTTTTTTTTTCTCTAGTTTCTATTGCTATGTCTTCAAGTTCACTAATCTTTTCCTTTGTAGTATCTAATCTGTATTTCATCTGATCCAGTGTATTTTTCATCTTAGAGATTTTTTTTTTCCTTTCTAGAAGTGTGATTTGGGTCTTTTAAAATATCTTCTCTACTTAACATATTCAAGCTTTTCTTCTTGATCATATGGAATATAGTAATAATAGCTGTTTCATTTTCCTTGTCTACTTATTCTCTAATCTGTATCATTTCTGGGTCTCTTTCTACAGATTAATTATTCGCCTCATTATGGGACAGTTTTTTTCTACTCCCTTGCATGCCTGGAAATTTTTATTATTAGCCATTTTGAATTTTACCTTGTTGGATGCTGAGTAGTTTTGTAATCCTATAAATATTTTGGGATGTTGTTGTGGGACATATTTAAGTTTGATACTTTCTAGTCTTGCTTTTTAAGTTTTGCTAAGAAGATCCTTTAATCCAGGGTTGACATTTCCAAAATAATAAGATGACACATTTTTTAGTACTTTGTCTCATATTCCATGAATTATGAGGTTTTTCTCTCCAGCTAGTAGAAACACAAACTGTTCCTGGACTTTTGTCATCTTTAGGGATTATTCTGGTGTTAAATTTTTGACAAGCCTCCAGGGTACTTTTAGGTCCATGTAAGTTGTGAATTTTGTCCTATGCAATTTGAGGATGCTGATAGAAACCAGTAGTGACTGGGCTCACGAAATTAGTCAGGAAAGAGGCATCTACAAACTCATGGCTCTTTTCTGACCTGAGGAACCTCAAGTCTGTAGAAGTTTTTAAGAAATTTTTTTATTCTTTAATCAGAGAGGTGAGAAGGGAAGGGGATTATATGCCATGTTGTTTCAAACAGGCTTCTGTTTTAAGCCTAAGCCGGGGTATTATATAGGCTTCATGAGTAAGCACATAAGGTGGCCTAGATAAGGCTGGAGTAAGCTATTCTCGCTGGTCAAGCCACCAATCCTTCCTGTTAAGCTCTTAAGACTCTGTGTTTAGATACTCTGGGAGTCTGGGTTTACTGGACACTCAGAAGCCAGAGGGAAGATTGTAGACTCAGAAATGCCATTATTAATGCATAAGATATCCAGCTGACACACAGAAAGACTCCTGATTGTCTGGTAGACAGTGAGGGCAACCTCTAGAGGAATGGCTTTAGCCTGCTTAACTTGAAATTGAACCACATGTCAGCCAGGCCAGGGGATCACTTCCAGTCCCCCATTTAGCCATCAAATTCTGAGATCATTCCAAAAGACATTCTGTTCTCATCACCCCACTGTTTCCACAGGTCTTAATCTACACAAAAACAACAGCTGATAAGGCTGTTGAACAGCTGATAAGGCATTATGTCATGTCAACTTTGAGTATTAGCATTCAAAAATTGATTGGAATTTTATTTGCAATTTATTAAAATTTATTTGATTCCACTAGAATGTAAGCTCCACAAAGGTAGGAATTCCATATGTTTTTCCTACTGCTATATCCTCAGAAGCTAGGGTAATGCCTGGCATGTAGTAGATGCTTAATTAATATTATTGAATGGCTGAATTTTAAAAGTTACACAATAGTTCATGCTTGTCATTGCAAGTCAAATTATGCAAAGTAACATATAAGGAAATTCAGTGATTAAGCTCCCTCTACTCCAAACTTCTCTCCCTGAAAATTAGATTACCAATATTTACTTTTGGTATTTTATATATTTATATATTTTTTCATTTTTCACAAGCCTCAGACAGAGACATGGAAAATTATACACATTTATATTGTTTATTGTTTTATTTTTCTTCTTGTTGTTTTTCTTCATTTCCCCCCTCCCCTTCTTGCTTTTTTACTTAATATATGATGATATAATGGTGTCCATTTAAGCTGTTGGGTCTCAATTCTAACTGCACATTAAATCACTGTGGGAGTTTTCAAACAATTCCAAAGACTGGGCTCATCCAAAACCAACTGAATCACTTTGGACAGTGGCATATTTAAAAGCTCTCTAGATGATTCTAATGTGCAGCCAGGGTTGAGAGCCCCTGATCTATCTCAATACATACAAATGTAACTTATCCATTTTAATAGCTGCCTAACATTTCATAGTAAGGGTGCATCAAAACCTATTCATCTGCTTCTCCATTCATGCTCATTAGGTTGTTCCTGATTTCTTTCCCTTATGCTCTGTTGTTTGGTGCAGAAAGTTTAGTTACTATACTATTTTCTCCAAGAGTTATACGTTTTATCATTTGATAATCTATCATTTGGGCAAATTTATGCTTTTGGTCTTGAATTGTAGTCTATCTGATGATACTAGTACCACTCATGCTTTCAATGGTTGTTTTTGCATTTGCCTACTGTACCTTTACCTGTAGGTATATTCGCAAACTTTTATTGCCACTTGTTTTAGGCATAAACAGCATATAGCCGGAATTAAACCAAAAATTCTTATCTGAAAGCCTTTGCCTTTTTATAAGGATATTAGCATTTTAAATAAGAATCCAAAAAGACTATAAAGTCTTCAAGCCTCAAATTAATGGACATTGTAGTGGAGTTTCAGGCACCACGCCAGCCTGACAGATGAGCAGGATGACTGAGCCATCTTCACCTTCCCAGCCCTCTCAATTCCTGTGTATGCAGCTGTCACACAAGGCACTTCTTACTGCAAATGCAAATTCCAAATGTAAACTGTTTCTTTCTTAATTTTATCACTCTTCCCTCCTAATTTTCAAGAGGCTTAAATTATTAGCACTTGTCTAAACAATGCAGCTTCGCCTGATATCTCTGAGGACGTGTTGCTGATAACTTCCAAATGATGTCACCCCTGAAAGCACAACCTCAAACACCCATTCCATCATGGGCATTGTTCAGAAAGCGCCTGAGTAATTCAGTGACCCACAGCCTCGATGCATTTATAAAAGTGCAAATTGTAAAGGAAATCAAAAACTTCATTTCCACGTCTGGAACTCTCAAAACTCTGTATATTCCCTGTGTACCAACACATCTCATCAGCGGGGGCGGGGAGAGGCAGAAATAGTCTCCTGTGGGAGCCGAAAGATCAAATTCCCTCCAGGAGCTCTTTTTCTCATATTCTCAGCAGCCAATTAGGCCTTTGGGGGGAATTATGACTCCCTGCCTCACCTTTCAGGGGCGTTCCACAGTAACATTTATTCTGAACAGATTATTTTAGTTAATTATCACCACCACTCTCTGAGGTAAGCACTGCTAGTTTCCAATTCTTCAGATGAGAAAACTGAGGCTCAGGGAAGTGATGTCACTTGCTCAGGTCACCCAGCAAGTTAGACGAGGAGTCTGGATTTGATCCCCGGTCTGTGTGGTGCCAGAGCCATGCCATTACCCCTTATGATAACCTGATTCAATGTAGCATGAAGGACCCATCATGATCAGGTCCCTGCCAACTTCTCTGGCCTAATCTGTCTAATCTAGCCCCCTAGCCCCCTCACAGACCATGCTCCAGCCATACCTAATGTCCCCCTAATGTGCTTTGCTGTCTTACCCCTCCACGCCTTTGCTCACACGGTTCCCACTGAGTGGGAGTGACCACTGGACTCCATGCAGAATTCTATCACACCTCTCCTACACTTTACAGCATCCTGGGCAGTCACATCTCCACACCTGCACCCCCGTATAGTGTGAGCTCTCTGAGGGCAGGGACTGTGTCTCACTCACCTCTGTATCTGATCACTTAGCGCAGTGCCTGGCACACGGCAGATACTCAATAATAAATTGGATGTTCCCCCTCAGAACTTTTTTTCTCCCCACTATGAAAAAAAATCAAGCCTTTTTGATCTCTCATTTCATTCCTCTTCAGACAAGTAGGAGACATATTTGTTTCTATCACTTTATTGGTTTCCGTTTATTGGTTGTTGGCCTTGAACACTGGATTGTCTATAGCACCCACAAGCCCTTGGACACGTTTAGGGTTCCTCTCCAGAAATGAGAGAGACCAGCAGGGTATATGTTTCCTGGAGCTGATTCTGAATGCTCTGCTTCCATGAGGTTTAATCATATGCAAATGTCAAGGTGAATGAGTCTCGTGATCTAATGGACAGTATGATAACTCTAGTTAATAATACTGTATTGATTACTGGAAATTTGCTAAAAGAGTAGATTTCAGGTGCTCTCACCACACACACACACACACACACACACACACACACACAAAGGTAACTATGTGAGGAGATGAAATGTTAATTATCTTAGCTAGAGTAACCATTTCACTATGTATATGTATATGAAAGCATCATGTTATACACCTTAAGTATAAACAATTTTTATTTTTAAAAAATGAATGGATGGCTTTCATCAGCACCATCTTGGGCCAAGTTTCTTTTCCTCATCTCACTTTTTATGTGGTAGAAAGAAGAGCAACCCTGCATAGATCCTGTGCTAGGTGCCAGGTACTGGGAATACAGCCGTGATAAGTATGAATAAGAGGGTGCCCTCACAAAGTCTGCAGCAGGGCTCACAAACTTAAATGCCAACAGGGGCCAAGAAGGAAACTTTAGTGAGAGAGGTGGTCCAGGTGGAGACTGGGGCAAACTGGAGAAAGCAGCTGTGTTTCAAGGGGCAGCCTCTTCTCACTCCAGCCAACTGTTGCCATGTGGGAATTCTAGTTTACTGCTATGAGAAATTTCAACTTTTTAAGACTACTTAGAAATCTGGATGTTTACATAAAATCTGAATTTTAGTGGCGGCCAATCATTCTAAAGTTTTAAAAAATCTTCATGGTCCAACCAAAACTCATCTTTTGGCATGATCTTGCTTGATTTTGCCAGCTTTCCACTTCTGGCTTGGGATTTTCAGACAGGGCTAAGCAGTCGAACTGATCTGGGTTTGAATTTCCATTCTATCACATGTTTCCTGGGTGACCTTGGGAATGTCTCAGGGTGCTGGTTTCTTCATCTCTAAGGTAGGAACTCTCCACAAGCCTTCTGAATCCAACCAAGCCCATGGAAGTTCAACAAGAGAAGCATTTAGTTTGCTGAGCTGTCCTGAGTACCTAGAACAGTGCCTGGCACATAGTAGGGGTCAATGATATTACTGGAAAGAGTAGATGTTATGCTATCCTGTCTTCAATACGAGCCACATGACAAGTAGAACACCACTTGGTATCATGACATGATTTGAACAAAACAGTCAATATCAGTTAGGACTCATTTGCTTGCAAGTAATCAAAACCCAACTCCAGTGGTTTAGACAAAATAGGAAATCCATTGGCTCACGTCTCCACAAGGCTCAAGTCTTCAGGTATGACCAGATCCAGGGACACAAAATTGTCTCTTTCCACTTTTGGCTCCACTTCCCTCTGTGTTGGCTTTAGTGGGAGCACATCTCCCTACATGGTAAGATGGCTGCTGGCTGGTTTTAGATCTTCCTAGGTGTAAACATTCTTGCCTTTCTCTGCAAGAGTCCCAGCTAATGCTCATTGACTCTGATTGGATCCTGTGTGCATTCCTGATCCATTCCCTGTGGCTGGGAGAATGAGTTGCTCTGATTGGCTGGACCTGAACACACACCCATCCTTGGTCTGGTCAGTCATCTCCAAACCATGTAAAATAAGAACTGGGGAGAGAGTGGTTCCTTAGAGGAAGAAGAGAGAATAAATGCTGGTGGGAAAAATGGTGTCTGCTCCAGAGGCTCCATCTGGATGATTTGGGTCTACCAACGCCCCTCCTAACCTTGCCTTTAGAGAGCCCCTGTATCTCTCCATTCCCAAAGATGGAGAAGGCTACAGAGTGGTAGGCATCAGCTACATACCTCCCAACATGTGATAAACCCAAGGCTAATGGCCCAAGGCTAATGAGGCATGGGGTATTTGCAAAGCCCTCTCCAGAGAGGTTGCAAAACACAGAAGAAATTTAATAGTATCATCAAGTAATCACACCATACACCAGACTTTAAAATGCACTCCTTCTTCCCTTTGATCTTGTTCTAATGGATAATGCCCATGGCATTTGCTGTGACCTAAATCCCTCACAAGATTGCTGGAGAGGAAAACTGAACCAGAAGAGAACAGTGGCCTGGAATATCAAGTATAAGGGGCCAATTATCTCTGCTCCTTGAGACCCCACCTACCCGGCTTGCATATTCATGGGACTCACATACAGATGAGACAGCAGCTGCTGACTAAAATGGCTCACTTTGTTGTGGGGGAATTTGGGGACTCTGAGGAGGCCTCTTGAAGCTGATCATTGGTGAAATGTCCTCTTCAGGGGTTGTTCTGTTCCCACTCAATGTGATTCTTTGGAATAATAAAAAATCTGGATCTTTCAGCTTCAGGAAGCAAATGCTTGCCTTCCAGCTGGGTTGTGTTGGGAGGTTAGAAGTCTGGATATAAATTGGGAGAGATAGATCCTCAGTTTACCTGCTGCAGAACTGTCCTAAATGAGGCCCCCCCCCCACTTTTTTAAAGGATGGGTATGGGGGTAGAGTAGAGATAGGAGTCTGTGGAAATCGGACAGAGTGCTGGGGACTCACTGGTCCCTGTCTGGGATGGTCTAGGGCCGTGCTTCTCAAATTTTGTTAATAGACACAAACCACCTGAGACTTCTGTTAGTATTGCAGATTCTGTGTCGGTAGGTTTGGGGTGGGGACTGAGATTCTGCATTTCCTGCAGGCTCCCAGATGGTACCAGTGCTGCTGGTCCATAGGTCATTCTTAAGAGTGTAAAGTGATGGTTGCCAAACTTAGTTGCATATTAGAATTGCTTGCAGAGTTTTTAAAAATCAGGATGCCAGACCACACCCCAGACCAGTTAGGTCAGAATCTAAGGGTGGCATCCAGGAATCAATATTTTTGTTAAGCCTCCCAGGTAATTCCTACGTGCAGTTTGAGAATCAATGGTGTAGTGGTTCACAACCCTGGCTACTGCACATTACAATTGCCTGGGGAGTCTAAAAAGTACCAATGCCCAGCCCCATCCCAGGCTGAATCTCTTATGAGGTGTGTATGGTGGGGATGAACCTGAGCATTCTTGTGTTTTAAAAGCTTCAGAGCTGATTATCTGTAGCCAAGGTTGGTAATCAGAGATGTAGAAGGAATCAACCTCTGTGGTTTTCTCCAGTCCTGAGATCTTGTGAATTACTTTTGCTATTATTATCATTAGGGATGTTATAATTACTTTTGCTATTATTATCATTAGGGATGTTATAATCACTTTTGGATTCAGATTTATATCTCTTAAGGCAACAATAGGTAAACTGTTGTACAACAGACCTCTTAGAGTTTTTTCATCTTGTTTAACTGAAACTTTATGCCCATTGATTTGTAACTCCCCACCTCCCCCCTCCCTCCAGCTGCTAGCAACCATTATTCTACCTTTTGATTCTATGAATTTGACTATTTTAGATACCTCAAGTGAGTGGAATCATGCATTATTTGTCCTTTTGTGACTGACTTATTTTACTTAGCGAATGTCCTCAAGGTTCATCCATCTTGTAGGATATTGCAGAATCTCCTTTTTTAGGGCTGCATAGTATTCCTCTGTGTGTATACACCACATTTTTTCTATTCATCCATCTGTTGATGGACATTTAGGTTGTTTCCACATCTTGGCTGCTGTGAATAGTGCTGCAATAATCGTGAGAGTGTTAAGGTCTCTTAGAGATCCTGATTTCAATTCTTTTGGATAAATACCCAATAGTGGGATGGCTAGATCATAGGGTAGTTCTAATTTTTGACTTATGCTCTTCTAGTCTTTTTTTCATTTTACAAGTTTGGAGTTGTTTCACAACCACATTTTCCCTCTTTTTGAAATGTCACTTCCCCATATCATATCTTTTTCTGTAAGACATTTCTTAATGACTACAGATTATCATGATTCATTTAACCATTCTTCTACTCTTGATAAATATTTAGATTGCTCCTAACTTAAATATAATTTCTTTAAGAAAACGTCTTAGATATGGAATTGTGGGCTCAAAGACAGGAACATTTCTTTAGAAGAATGGATTCATACTGTCAAATTAGGGCTTCAAAAGTGTAATTCAGTTTCTAATATCCAGTGCCTTGCATACAGTAATCATCTAATTGGTGAATGAATGAGTGAATGAATAAAGTGAGGCACTGCATCTCCAGCATTTAACAGCACCTGGCCCAAATGAGTCATTCAACAAGTGTTCCTAGAATGAATGAATGAGTAAACTCTGTACAAAACTGTAAAACATTACAAAAATTAGTTATCCATGGCTGGGATATGTCAGAAGGCTGACTCTAGAATATAATTTTTTTTTCCTCTTCACAAGCAGCCAAGCCCAAGTACCTACAAATACTTCCCAAAGTGAGGGCTAACATCATACTATGCTCTTGGTAAGGTATTAAGAAATTAATTTTTCCATTTCTCAAAGACCTTTACTGTGCAATAATAAAAAAAAATTCCTCCACTTTAGCAATTATCTGTAATTACTAATGAAAACAGGTCTCTTCAATGCCTTTTCAAGTTGAGACATGAATGGTTCATTATCGTGGCAGGCAACTACCAATATCTGATTTTCAATGAGATGTTGAAATCAAACGTAATGTGGAGGATCATGGGGGGACACAGGGAATGGGCACTTCCTGGCTGCTGCTCATTAGAAGAAATTTGGTGGAGGGGGCAGAGGTTGACAAGCATTAAAATAGGAAGCAGAGAGTTTCTTGGGGATGTAGAGCGCTGTGTGGCTGAGAGAGGTATAAAATAGCAGCAGTGCAGGGGGATAAAAATCTCTTCTTCCAAAAGCCTTTTTATGGAGTGAAATTAGCTCAATCAAGCTATTGTCTCCAAGCTTACTTTCTGCATCTGTTGAGTGGCCACGAGAAAACCTCAACTTATTTGGCCACGGAACCCCTTTTACAGATAAGATTTAGGGCTGTTCTGGGGAACTAACTGAGAAAATGGGTAAAAAGGGAATAGCATAGTGTCTGGCATGGGCCTGGAGGTCAAGATGTGATTCCATTCTCCTATTTCTCCTCTAAAGATCTCTTTAATTCTCAATTTTTGTGAACTTGTGATAGGAAAGGTGGACCTGGCATAACAGGGCGTCGAAGCATTGCAGAAATTAGAACTCTGCACTCCTGTCCCCACATTTCCTGTTGCATTGCACGCTGGGAGTTATCACTCACGAGCAGATGCATAAAGCAAGGAGTCGACAGGAGAGAAGCTGAGGAGTATCAGAACTTGGCCTGGCTGGCTCAGGAAACTGTCTCCATGCCTTTGAAGGATGGGCAGATTTATTTGGGGGGATTTGCAGTCCCTGCATCCTAGTTTTATTTGGAAATAGTGGAGTGGGATCAATAGTTTCTCTAATTTTGTACTTTGGGGACACTCTGTTGTAATCCAGAGAACCAGAGCTTGTGGTATGTATCCCATTGACAGTACAGCTAGCCAAACGCCCCCCTGGACTTTGTGATTTCCATAAAATGCAGCTCCAGAAGCTGTTCTGCTCTAAAAGGTTTCCACAGCCTAATGTGTTTGAGGAAAACTGTATACTACCTTTCCCTCCTGGCAACTTTGCAACAGGGATTGACATTTCTGCAATGAGAGCCCTAGAGCAGAGAAACATGATTAACTGGGTTTACCCAGTCTTTTCTAAACCTATTTGGCCACAGAACTGCTTTTATATGTAAGAACTATTAACATCCCACTGATCTAGTGTTCTGTGGAGCATGTTTTAAGAAACGTTGGTTTATAGTCTTTTTTCTTTGGTTTTCCTGTCAAGTTTTGAATTCTTACGTATCTCTACAAGTCTGTTAATGAGAAACTGAGCTGCAGAGGGCAATTTTGGTTTTGTCCGTCCAATAGTCTGTGGATCTCTTCTTCGTCCCCTCTAGCTGGTGACTCTGGGGAGTTTCCAGTCACAGAATCTTCATCCTGCCTCTGGCAAACACAGAGTTGCCAGATAAAATATAAGACACCCAGTTGAGTTTGAATTTCAGAATAAACAATGAATAACTTTTTAGTCTATGCTTACACTGTCTTTTTTGTTTGCTGAATCAGGCAAACCCTACCATTAGGGTGTCTGTGCACCCCAAGGCTGGCCAAGCTTGGACCTCCTTTTTAACGGTTCATAATGCATGTTCCAGGGGGTGTTATCCCACCCAAGCAGGTTAATCAGAGAACATCCCCTGTAATTCTTGATTTGGTGCTGGAGGAAAAGGACTTCATGATTCATGTCATAAAACTAAAAGAAAGGCAGTCAGTGACTGGGTCAACCATCTCCCCCTCTACATGGAGAAAAGCTGTCTGTGGAAGGTGAGGATGCAGTCACCACCTACAGAGAAGCAAACCAAGAGATGGAGAGAGACTGAACTCTTACAGCTTCCGTGATGTCCCTGGATCCACTCCGGACTGGAACTAGTCCCATCTTCAGCTTCCCAAGTACACAAGCCAATACAGCTCTTTTGCTTTGTTGTTGTTATTGTTATCTTTTCTTAAGCTAATTTGAATTGCGACCAATACAGAGTATACCTGGCACTTCTTTTCTGCTGTCACAGTCCTATATATTATTTAACATTTATTTAGCATCTACTATAAGCCAGGGCTTGCGCTAGGTGATTCCCTTTGCTCATCGCCTGGCATTTAGGGCCACTCAGGTCACTGCCTTGACCTTGACAATCAGACTCACCAAGGCAGCCCTTTCTCCCAGTCCCAGCTTCCTACATCTGGCCACTGCTATGTTGTTAAAATCTGAATTTGAATGGAGTCCTGGAGAATCAGCGCGCTTCAACCCAAAACCCAAGCAAAAGTATCAGATACAATTTTGCTGCAAGCCTCCTCCCTCCTGAGATCTGTCAATGGAACAAGGAGAGGTTCCTGTCCACAGTTTGCTTCTCACTTAGACTCCTTAGCAGCGGAGCAGCTGTTCGACATTAGCTTGAGAGTGAAGTCTTGGGACTAGAGATTCCCAATAGAGCTGGTGTGTTGTAAGGAATGTGAGGCTGAATCCTCCTCCTTCAAGCCCACGAGTTATGTAAGAAATGCAGTGACTGGTGGGAGGAGGCTGCTGGTTCTCTCAAAGACATTCATTTGGATGACTCATGCTCTTCTAATATTCTGGGACTAAAAGGTGCCGGAGACTTCACTTGACATTGCAGATTTCTGACCCTAGTGTTTATATCATATTCAAAAAGATGTTTAAAAAATAAATAACATGGAAAGAGTTGGTTGTTGCTGTTCAAGGACTGAGATGGCCCCGAAATTTCTCTAGCTTCCTCTGTCCTTTGTGTGTAGAGCTTGTGATCCAGCTGTCGTGAAACACCAGAAATTCTTTGGGCAGTTCGGGTCCTCTCAGCCCTGTGTCTTTGGACACGTTGTTCTCTCTTATTGGGATAGTTTTTCATCCTGATTCTTACTGTGAAATCCAGCCCTCTTTGGACACCTAGCTCAGTCATTATCTTTTCCTTTGAGTTCTTTTTAGCCCTCATGTGACTCCACAGTGTCCTGAATTTACCTCTGTCATTGAACAAATCACACTGTATTGTAATTATTGGTACATTTCTTCACTTCATCTCTAGATTGTGAACTTCTTTGGGGAGGGGGATTGGGAGTCTTTCATTTCCATATACCCAGAACCTAGCATGGGATCCAGAACAATAATATTTGTGGGTCAGTAAGTATTTTTTAAAAAAGAGCAATTTCTGAAATTATTCTCACTTTGGGGATTTCCTTGAGGGTGTTTGGCCTCATGTGTGTGTCAGAGTGTAGTAGAAAACCGTTCCCCTCTTTCTACCAGCCGTGAATTTTGGTAGATTCTTCAGGTACTGGGAGAGCTGACACTAACCTCTGGATCATGTGACCCAGCCCAGCAAATCAGCAGTGCCCATCTCCCTAGCTCTGGTGGTTGGTTCAGGGGTAGTCATGTGACCTAAACCAATCCAATCAGAGTGAATCTCAGATCCTCGGCTGGAAACTCTGGACCACAGAAGCTCTTCCAAATTCTGTTTTGGGTAGATGCTAAGTCTTGGACTCCTGAAGACTTTTTGCTGCTGTGAAGGAAGCAGTCCTGAGGACGCAGCTAAGAGAACTGCAGAGAAACTGAGCTGCGAAACTGCAAAGATACGTAAGATACTTTTAATCTCTGGAGCAACGCATATTGGAAATCTACCCTAACTCTGGACTTTTCTGTTGTACAAGTCAATAAATTCTCTGTCTTGTGCATTTTAAAGCCGATATGAGTTTAGTTTTTCATTATTTGCAGCACAAATTCTTAACTGGTACTCAGAGCCACTCTTTCTTCCCTGCGAACTTTTTCCAGCAAGAGCTATTGCTTAAAATTAAGTCAGTCATTCCAATTGGTGTGATTGACTTTAGCTGAAGGTAGAGGCAGCATTTGGATCTTCTGGGAATACCCTCCACCTTTTCTGTAATCCACCCTGTCAGTGTTTATTGAACACTGCTCTGTTCCAAGCACTGTACCAGATGCTCTGTGACATCCCAATAATAGTGAAGATCCCATTTGCAAGGTGCTGGCAGTCTAGTAAAACTGAAGGAGCCCTGAAACATGGCTTGAGAAATACATGCTTGCTTTTGCCCCAATTTGCTTTGTGATCTTGTGCTGATCACCATCCTTCCCTGGGCTTGAGCTTCTCATCTATGAGGTGAGGGCATTGGTTGATAATTCCCTAAAATCCTTTCCAGCATTAACATGCTACTCTCTAAATACACTTGATGTTGTGTCTGGTTAAAATAGAGCTTCAGGCTTATTTACCCAGCCCATATTTGTTAAAAGTCTATTATGTTCTAGGTGCTGGAGGCACAGCAGTGAACACAACAGACAAAATCACCTGCTCTCTTGGAGTTTACATTCTGGTGGGAGAAGTAGATAATTGAGAAATACCTAAGTGAGATATACAGGAGATCCTCATTATTCATGGAGTATTTTTGAATTTGCTTACTTGCTAAAATTTCTTTGTAGCCCCCAAATCAATACTTAAGGCACTTTCACGGTCACTGGCTGACATGTGAGGGAAGTGGTAAAAAAATCTGAGTCACTTAATGCACACAATTCCCAACTGAGGTCAAACAAGGTGATGCCTTCTCCTTGCAGCTCTCATGTTAAACAAACGTCCTTTTAGCACACAACTTTTAGTGTGAAGTTTTTCACATTTTTGTGATTTTTGTGTGCGATTTAAAAATAGCCCTCAAGTGTAGTTCTGAAGTGCTGTGTAGTCTTCCTAAGTGCAAGAAGGCTATGATGTGCCTTACAGAGAAAAATATTGGATTGGCCAAAAAGTTCATTCGGGTCTTTCCATAAGGTGTTATGAAAAACCCGAATGAAGTTTTTGGCCAACCCAATACATGTGTTAAGTAAACTTCATTCAGACATGAATTACAGTGCTTGTTGGTCATGAGTTCAGTATTAATGAAACCATGTATATTAAATAAGGTGCCTTTAAACAAAAACAAAAAACGAAGTTATGGATTGATTGGTTGACAAACATGTGGTGACCAGAGGCTTGCAGGAACCAAATTTTACGTTACCTTTAGGAGCAAATGGCTCTGTGTTTGCTAATTCAGAGTTCACTGCAACTTCAGGGAACATCACTACTGCCAATAACAAGAAGCGACTGGATACTATGTCAGATTGGGGTAAGAGCTACGCAGGAAAGCAGGAGATGGAGTCCATATCTTAAAAGGGTGCCAGAAAAGTGTGTTTCAGGCAGGAAAAGTAGCAAAAATGAGAACTTTGCAGCAGAAGTGGTCTTTGCGTGTTGGAGGGGCAGCCTAGTGGCTGGTACGGCTGGAGAAGACTGAGGCTGGGGACAGCAGGTGGAGATGAAGTTGAGAAAGCAGTGGAGAGCACGCCATGTAGGGCTTTGGGGGTACGACAAGGACTCTGACTGCCTGCTGAGCCACATGGGAAACTGTTGGAGGGTTTTGATAGAGGAGGGATATGATCTGAGTTCCTTTTAAAGGGGTCCCTCTGGCTGGGGTGTTGAGAACAGACTGAAGCAGGACAAGGAAGAGGACAGCAGACCAGCCAGGAGGCTGTTACAGTGACTTGGATGAGAGCTGACGACAGTGAATCTTGAACAACACACCTGCAGCATCACCATTAGCCTCCTAACCAAGCAGAGGTCGCCAGGAGTCTGAGAGGTTTGCTCTTACTGCAGAAGTCCTTGAACTTGAGCAGTAAATTATCCTCAAAGTTTCATTAGCTCACCTTGGCATGGTTCTCTCCTCGGACGCCCTGTGCCATGTTCCTCTTGAGAAGTGGCTATAAATAACCTGCGATTCTGCTCTCGTCAGGGAAACAGGACCTGGGGTCATTTTCCGGACACGTTAATAATCACCCTCTCCTCACCCCCAAATTAATCTTGTTATGAGGCAGCCTCGCCCTGGGTATCTTCTAATCATCATTTAACCCCAGGGCTCAGCCATCCTGTAATGCACCAGGCTGTGCTTCTCCTTAGTGGCCTCAGAGGAACACTAGGTTCAGTTGAAGTTCCAGCCAAATATCTTTTCCAGACAAATCCATTGCATTGCAATATAGTGTGGTTTTGATCTAATTACCTGAATTCATCTTTACAGCTGCTCTATGATTACCTGTACTTTGGGGCAAATTTGAGGCAAAATTCAAGATTCAAGGAGAAGGCAAGAGATTTGAATGCAACTTTCATTAACTCTTTAAGGACAGCAGGTGGGAGGAAGGAAGAGGGAACTGACATTTGTTGAAATGTACTCTGTTCATTCATTCATTCCTTCGTTCAGTATTTACTGAACACCTACTATGTTCTAGGCATTGTTCTAGGTGCCAGGTACAGAGCAGAGAGCCAAGACGTATATTAATCAATGGTGTGAGAAGCAGAACAGAACGATGCACTGATTCAGAGCGTGAAATCTGGAGCCAGACTGTGCTCACACCCCAACCCTGGTTGTGTGACCTTGGGCAAGTACTTCACCTCCCCCGTGCCTCAGTTGCATCATCTGTAACACAGGAGATAATAAAAATACCCGGATCACAGCTGATTAAATTAAGCGAGTTCATGTTCAGTGTATTTAAATGGTATCAGTCTGGTTGAGCCTGCTTGGTAAGTGATGTGAGAGAACACGTGTCCTAAAGGCGGAATGTAGGAAAATCCAAGAGTGGAAGGGGGGGCCGGCCTCGTCTCCTTAGGCGCTATGTTCAGAGCTTTGCTCAGCTCATCTGCATCTCCACACAGTCTCAAGAGGTCAGCCATCCTTCCTCTTTTTCACAAACTAGGAAACTGAGAGCCAGGGCTGGGAAGCTGTTTGCCGCTGAGCACACAACGTGAGATCTGTGTGGCAGAGGGAGGAATCCAGCCTGGGTACGTTTGATTCCACAGTCTCACTTCCCCAGGCTGTACTTCACTGTGGGGCTGAGAGGTAGAAAGTTGTTTTACCCCTAAATACAGAATACCCTGCCCCTCCCCTCCACCTAAGTGGCATCAGGGACCAGGGTCTCTAGGAAGAGCACATGGATTATTAGTCCAGCGCCCCCTTCGAACTACATCACAACAATGGCCACAACGTGTTCTCCTGGACTTCTCTGGCAGAGCTGGGGGGCCCCCTTCGAACTACATCACAACAATGGCCACAACGTGTTCTCCTGGACTTCTCTGGCAGAGCTGGGGGGAGCTCAGTCCCTCCCCAGGTACCTCGGTCACAGACCTGGTTTGCCTGAGATGCCTGTTGTACAAGTTAATAAATTCTCTCTCATGCTCCTTTTTTAAGCAGTTGGACTTCTTATACGTTCTAAAACGGTGTATTCTCACGCAGCTCACATGTACCCTTTCCCCGCGCGTCATTTGAAGGAGCTACCAAACCTTGGGTTTAGGTGAAAAAAAGCTCGTTTTCCTCCCCCCAGCAATTTTTAGAAGGGTTCTGAGGGTGGTGACACCATCTTTATTCACCATAAAAACGGCCTCTATTTGGGTGACAGGACTAATGTTTTCTAAGCCCAGATTAGGCTCTAGGGTTGATGACACAAGTTTTGTACAGGTAGAATATTCTACAGATAATAATAGCTAACTTGTATTAAGTGTTTATTATGACCAAGTGTTATGCTAACACCGTATATGGATTGTTTGCTCATTAAATCCTCACAACACCCTATGAGACTTTTATTAGCCTGTTCAGTAGATGTGGAAACTGAGGCTCAGAAAACTCAGTCACTTGTCTGATAACATGTAATAAATGGAGGAGTCACTTTCTGAATGCATGTCTCCTGACCCCAGAGCCTACTTTCTTAACCACAGATCACAGCCTCCCTGGTTCATGAAAGTTCTAATGATGTCATATAAAATACCGTGTATACTTGAAATTATACTCGAAATTATTACATGGCTGCAAGGCTAACAGTTTGTCTCCATGCCAAGTGGCATTCTTGGAATACAATAAGTACTCAGTAACACTGAATGAATGAATGAGTGAATGAATGAATGAATGACTTCATGTGTAGGATTGGTACAGTCTCCGCATGGCCTTTTACACATGCTTTAACAAAATCCATTTTCCTTCATTGACTTTTTTTTTTAATATAAATTTATTTATTTATTTAGGCTGCATTGGGTCTTCGTTGCTGCACGTGGGCTTTCTCTAGTTGTAGCGAGCGGGGGCTACTCTTCGTTGCGGTGCACGGGCTTCTCATTGCAGTGCCTCCTCTTGTTGTGGAGCACAGGCTCTAGGTGCGCGGGCTTCAGTAGTTGTGGCATGCGGGCTCAGTAGTCGTGGCTTGCAGGCTCAGTAGTTGTGGCTCACGGGCTTAGTTGCTCCGCGGCATGTGGGACCTTCCTGGACCAGGGCTCAAACCCATGTCCCCTGCATTAACAGGCAGATTCTTAACCACTGTGCCACCACGGAAGTCCCTCCTTCATTGACTTTCAAAGTTAGTATTGAATACTAAAAGTCTCATTTCTTGGAAATGGATTTTGGAAGCATCCTGGTAACAGTAACCTTGGCTTTGGGGAATTGGAAGCAATTTTTGGACCCCAGAAACTTGCAGTCTCTCCTTCCCTGCCCAGGGTGGCTTAACCTTGGAAATTCTCAGCTCTTCTTTTAGGTCAACCCCGGGGTATTAAGAAAACAGACTTGAAAGCTTCACTGTCAAAGAGATTTTATGAATGTATTATGCATAGGATGCTTGAAGGAACCAATGAGCTGTGGATCATTTGCATACTCATGTAGCCCATTTATTTATTCATCACTCTAGCTGTGGAATGAAATGAAGGGGATGGCATTAATTTTGCTAGAAGCAACTGGAGAGTACCTGTCACTTCGTGCTCCAGACTAATGTGTCTCTAGGAGCTGGTGATTCAGAGGTGGGAGGTCTGGGGGAAGGTGCAGCTGGAATTTGGAAGTATCTCTCATAGTTAGCAATGTCCCCAGGTATCGCATCATGGAGCCATGATAAAGTCAAGGGCACGAGCTCTTTAATGGCTGTATTCACAAGTTATCAATCCCATTTAAAGAGTTTGTTTGACGAACTTATGGTTACCCGGGTCCAGGGCGAAGGGTTGGGGGGAGAGATAGTTAGGGAGTTTGGGACTGACAGGCACACACTGCTATATTTAAAATGGATAACCAACAAGGACCTACTGTATAGCACAGGGAACTCTGCTCAAAATTATGTAACAACCTAAATGGGAAAAGAATTTGAAAAAGAATAGATACATGTATATGTATAACTGAATCACTTTGCTGTACACCTGAAACTAACACAGCATTGTTAATCAACTATACTCCACTATAAAATAAAAAGTTAAAAAAAAGAGTTTTTTTGAAATAGTTGTACTGTGAGCTAAAGAAGTCCCCCAAAGCAGGTTTCCAGAAGCAGGAGGGACACAGTGTTTTGAAGTGAGGGGTCTTAAAGTCCCAGCTCCACTACTTCTTAGTTGTACAAACTCCTTGTCGGTGAGGAGGTCAGTCTGTGTGGAATCTTGGTGAGGCAAGGTGGTTTAATAAAAATAATTAGCTTTTTAAAGAATTGATCAAACTGGAGTTCAAATCCTAGTTCCACCACTTACCAGCTGTGTGTCCTTAGGCCAGCCTCTTGACCTTCACAGCCTCAGTTTCCTCATCTGTAAAACAGCAATGAGCATCTTTAACCATTCAGGATTGTTTGAGGACTAACACAATAATGGGTGTAAATTTTCTAGCATGGACATGATTATCAATGTCAAGTGTCATTCTTTTCTGTGTTCCTCCTATATGCTCCCAATACATAAGGATAAGCCCTATTTTTAGCTAATACTAATTGTGTATCAGAAATCTGATGCTTGAAGTTAATGGAAAATCCAACTCAAGTTGCCTTGAACAGCAAAAGGCAACTTATTGACTGGGGTAAATGAACATCCCAAAGGAAGATCTGGCTTCAGACAGGATTCGATGCATCTTACACAGATATTTTTCATCTCTCTTCTCCAAATTTCTCTTTTCTGCTTCAGTATAAGAATGACTCCCCTTATGATGCAAAATGGCTGCTAGGAGCTCGCAGAAGCCCTATTCTTCCTCCTGCCAGGCAGCAGGAACCAAGTATGACTTTTCCCAGAGCCATCTCAGATAGAGGAGAAATATTGTTTTCTCTTCTAACAAATAGATCTCTTATCTCATTGGCTCAAAGTGTATCAGATGCACTGAACCAATCAGAGTGGCTTCCTGGAGAGTGTGGACTGTTTTAAGCCAATCAGAGCACATCCCTGGAGGTGAGGGTGGGGCTGTGTGTGTAAGAAGGGGGTGATACCCAGCTAAAAACTGCAGTTTTATTACCAAGAGGAAAGGGGAGTGGATGTGATTTGCTTTTTTACTTTTTACTGTCCTTCAGAATAGAATAAGCGAGTTCCCCTAGAAACCTCTAAATTGTGGTCTTATGCCATTTTAGAGGACTTCATGGGATGCTAGATTTTAATAGGATGTTATTTTTAACCTTTCACAGTACTGACCCATATATTTTGTGTCACAAAGACACAGGGACCATCATCTGGGTTGGACTCGAAGGTCTCTGGACCATCCCAGCTGGAAGATTTCACACAGCCCCTGTAATAGTGGAAAATGTGCTCTGTTGTAATGTAGTTAATTGGTACTAACTGAAGCCCAGTACAACAATTTGGTGGTGATTCAGAGGAGAATGATGCTTAAGGCTTATCCATGATCCCACAAGAGTTTTGCTTTATAATTCAGTTGTGCAATTTAGTTTTTTGTAAATAGCGACTCTGATACTCCAAAATCACTATGCCAGCTCACAAGGCAGGAAATGTTCAAATAAAAGCCTGTGTTCTGGTCTGCGAGAGTTTCAATCTAATCTTTCCTGTCTGCTAGGGCAGTGGTATTTTAGACCTG
Organism: Eubalaena glacialis; assembly: GCF_028564815.1. Classification (NCBI taxonomy): domain Eukaryota; kingdom Metazoa; phylum Chordata; class Mammalia; order Artiodactyla; family Balaenidae; genus Eubalaena; species Eubalaena glacialis. Next base: position 67,280,298 of record NC_083728.1, on the reverse strand, counting down.
GTGAGCACCAAGACTGCAAGTCACATGGCACAAGATGGAATCCCTGCTCCACATTTTGCTAGCTGGACCTCTGTTTTCTCACCTGTAAAATGGAGATGTTTGTGGTGTCTACTGCAAAGAGTTGTGGTGAAACTTAATAAAGTACAGCACAATGCCTGGCACAGTGAGTGCTTAATAGCAGTTGCTGTTATTGGAAGTAGTAATAGAAACCCATAGAGGGATAACAGTAACCTTAGTCAGTTATAATATATGCATTTTGTGCTTCACTTTCCCCACCTATAGAATGGGGGTATTGATACCTTATAGGGTTGTTGGGAAGATAAGAGAATTCAAGTACATCATTCAGTGCCTTGGACACAGTAGGTGTTCAGGAAGGATGTAGCCCAGTGGTTCTCAACCAGGGAAGATTTTGTCCCACTAGGGGCCAGTCGGTAATGCCTGGAGGCATGTTTGGTTGTCACAGCTGATGACGGGGAGCTCCTGGAACCCAGTGTGTAGAGGCCAGGGATGCAGCTAAACATCCCACAATGCACAGGGCAGACTCCCCACAGCAAAAATTATCTGGCTTAAAATATCAATAGCGGCAGGGGTTCAGAAACTGCTATAGTCAGAAGCCTGAAAGAGGTCATCTTTTGTTCCTTTGTGGCTTTTGTGGCTTCCCTTGGAAAGTTGTTCCCATGGGACAGAGGCCAACTTTCAGAAAAGAGCCAGATTGGCCTCGTGAAGTGGGTTTTGGTTACGCTCCTTTAAAAAGTCTGTTTAAAAATAAAGCTTTTTTATTAAAAAAAAAAAAAAAACCCTCATTGTTGTAAAACACCCCATGCTCAACCACCTCCTGTGTCTGTCTTTCCAAATCCAACCTGGGTTCAAAGAGCAGTCCCATCAGTTGTGATCTTGAGCAAGTTATTACCTCTCTTAGCCTCACTTCACTCAACTGCAAAATGGCAATAATAATACACTGGCCCCTTAGGGTTGTTGCAGGGATTCCATGAGTTAAGGTAGCAGAAGCACTTAGCACAAAGTCAGGCACCATGTGAATATGTGAGATCGCTATCAGGGTCTTGGCGGTTGTTAACTCTCACATGGCATCATGACATCTGCCTTTCCCACCTTTTGTTGAAGCCTGAACATAAAAAGAGAACAGAGATGTGAAATCGTTTCCCCCCCCAAAGTTAAAAGGAGTCATAAGCATAAGGCGGTTGTTAATATCAATTTGCAGGATGATGAGGACTGTCCTGGGAGACTCCCTCTGGTGAGGATTTCATGAATTTCAAGAGCAGAGATCTGACTCCCTGCAGAGCCTAACCTCCTCATCCTCCGCATCCTGGCGGAGATGAATACCAGACTGCTGGTTCCCTAGGAGTCTGCATCTTATTTTCTGACTGCTTCCCTTATTTCACTCCAATTGATTTTCCATTTCATAGCAGGGGTAAAAAACACAAAGCAGGAGCAAAAAATGCATCCTCAATCCTTTACCAATTGTATTTCTTTTGACCTGATCATTTAGGAAAACAAGATGAAGCCCCCAAGTGTGTGTGTGTGTGGAGTGTGTGTGTGTGTGTGTGCACACAGCAGTTGTGTGTCTGCATGCTAGGGTCAGGGAAGTGATCACATGCGTGTCATTTGCGTGCTTCTAAGTACTTGTGTACGTGAGTGCATGCCTGTGCATGCACCCACAGTTGCATATGTATCAGCATGTGTGGCTTGTGTGCCTATGTCATTATATTTGTATGTGAGAATCTCAGAATTCATATCTAAGGCTGTACGTGTCCCTGCATGTTTGTGCTGTGTGTGCATGTGTGAGCGTGTGAGTTCTCTATTGCAAACATTCATCAGTTTTGTGTTTGTGTTTGTAAGTACATAAGTAGATGGATGTGTTTACTCATGTGACTATTATTATGTGTGTCGGGTGCATGCGAATATTCCTACATGTAGGGACACAAGCAGGTGAATATTTGTGCACACACTGGAGGCTGTGAATATAAGTCTATGTTTGTGCTTGTGTGTATTTTAGTCAATATAATCAGCGACTGTGCATCTGATATGTTGGTGTGTGTTTGCAGGTGTGTGTATATGCGTGTGTGTGCGTGTGAAAGAGAGGAAGAGGAGCAAAGGTCTTCAGTGGATTTTTATCTTTGTGTCCATCACTACTTGGACCAAATATCCTCCCCACTTAGTCATCTCAGGCAAGAAACAGCAACAGCGACCATGTAAACGCAGGGGAAAAAGTGATTAGTCAATTAGTTCCTCCTTCCCCTTTCACAGTGACGACTTACAGATATTTTTTAAAATGAGAGTGTATTGAAATGTAGGGAGGAAGCTATTTTTAAAAGCTTCATTGTGTATCTGATATTCCCAGAAAGGCCTGGAGTCAGAAGGGCCAGACTCTCATCCAGGAATCTTGCTTCGTTTACGTTCTGATGAGTTGCACATCTGAGAGAACGTGATGGAAACCACCGGCTTAGCTGTGTGTTTGCTGATCCATGTTTAAGAGTTGCCATTTCGACGGTTTTAAAAATGATGAGGATATTTTGCTGGTGCTGAAAGGCGAAGCCAGTGGATTTTAGCTCTACGGTCTCAGAAAGTTCAAATTCTAGGTAGGTTTTAGCTGGCGAGGCACTTACGCATTACCTAGTTTAACTTTCTTGTTGCAGGGATGAGGAAACTGAGAGTTTGTTTCTAGGGGATGGAGAGACAGCAGTGAACAAGATAAGTTAGGTCTCTGTGGAGATTAAAACCTAGTGAGGGAAAGGAGGACACCCCAGCCCTGCTCACTCAGCTTCAGACTTGTTGCTTTCTTTCTGTTCCTCTCTAAGCTTGTCCCTTCCCCAGGGCCTTTGCACTTGCTGTTCCCTTTTTTTTAGAATGTTCTAGACTTCACATGGTTCACTCCTTCTTGTCATTCAGCTCTCAGCTCCATGTATTCTGTCTAAAATACTCCCCAACCAGTGCTGTCTTCATAACCCTTCTCACTAAATAAAATGATACCGTGTGTGTGTGTCAATGTGATTATTTTTTGTTTCCCCCAACTAGAATGTGAGCTCTAAAATGACCAGAATCATTTCTGACTTATCCACTGGCCTATACCAATTGCCTTGCATGTAGTAGACACTCCCTAAGTGTTTGCTGAATGAGTAAATGGTTTAAGTAAAGGAATAAATGTAGAATTTCCCAAGTCATAAGTATTAGGAAGAAAATAAAACAGTGTGTTGGTCTGTCAGAGGCATTTGAGGTAAGAGCCCTGTGATGAAGAGTCAGGCCTGTGACGAGAGAAAGGAAGGACATTGGCCTGGGGTGGGAAGGAGCTCTGTGGAGGCCTGGGTGTCTGTGGCAGAGCAGGAAGGCTGGAAGTTGCAGGGGTGAGCCAGAGACAAGAGTCAGGTGATGTCAGGCAGGGACCAGCAAACTCTTCCAGGAAAGGGCCACATGGCAAATAGTTCAGGGTTTGCAGACTATATGGTTTCTGTTGTAATTGCTCAATTCTGCCATTTACAGAAAGATCAGCCATAAACGATACAAAAATGAATGGGTTGTGTTCCCCAAAAAACTGTCTTGACAAAAACAAATGTTAGGCTGGCTTTGTTTGACCCAAAGACCCCAATTTGCAGACCTCTGATGTTGGGCACCCTAGGCTGTGGGAAAGCATTTGTGTTTCATTCTCAAAGCATCAGGAAATCTTACGATTAGTGTCTTTGAAAACCATCATTCTAAGGAGAACAGAACGGATGGAGCAGGAAGAAGCATAAGCACACTTCATCTCGGTTTGGGCTCAGAGGCAGTGGAAAGACTGCCTGAGATCAAATATCTGCTTTGCCAGCTAGGAGCTGTGTGATCTTTGGTGAGTTACTTGCCCTCTCTGAGAGTTTCCTCACCTGTACAATAGGGATGTTATCTATCTTGTAGGTGCTTGGTGATGATTAAATGGCAGGATGGTTGTGAAAGTTCATCCCTTGTTCCTGCGCAATCACCTCATATAAGAGTTTCCCAGGGCTGCTATCATAAGTTACCACAAACTTCATGGATTAAAACAACAGAATCTGTTCTCTTGTGGTTCTGGAAGCCCAAAGTCTGAAATCAAAATGTTGGCAAGACGATATTCCCTCTGAAGTCTCTAGAGGTGAATCCTTCCTTGACTCTTCCAGCTTCTGGTGGCCCCAGGCATTCCTTGGTCTGTGGATGCATCATTCCAACCTCTGCCTCTGACTTCATATGACTTTCCTCACTGTGTCCTCTGAGTCCTTTTTTTTTATCTCTTACAGGGACACTCGTATTTAGAGTTGACCCCAAGCCAGTATGATCTCATCCCAGTCCTTACCTTAATTACATTTGCAAAGACTCTATTTCCAAGTAAAGCCCTATTCTGAGGTTCCAAGTGGACATGAATTTGGTGGGGGGACATTATTCAATCCACTATTCCCCATAACCTGAAAATTCTACATTTCACGTTGGATGCTTTCTTGTCCTTCATTCTGTGAGTCCACCATCTTTTCTGAGTGACTCACTCACCAATATGAGTTCCCAAGAATCATCCTCACTCTCTTGACCAGTCCCCCCTTCCAATCAATGGTAGTTGAATTAGGTGGTGGTTCAGTTCTTAACAACCTTGCGAAGGAGATGCTGTTTGTTCCTGAAGACCCAAACTGGAAACTACCCAAACGTCCATCAACAGAGAATGCATAAACAAACTGTGACACGTCCATACAATGGAATACTCCTCAGCAATAAAAGGATCAAACAATTATTATCTGCAACAACATAGTTGAATCTCAAAAGCATTATGCTGACAGAAAGAAGACAGACACAAAGGAAGACATAGTGTATGATTTCATTCACATGAAAATTTAGATAAAGCAAAGCTAAACTATAGTGACAGAAAACAAAAAGTGACTGCTTCTGGGGTTGGGTGGGAGAGGTATTGACTTGAAAGAGTTGTGAAGGAAACTTCTGGGGTGATGGATATATTCTATAGGTTGAATATAATGATGGCGACTCTGATGTATGTATCCAAACTCATCAAACTTAATTTAAATGATTGCATATTACTGCCTATAAGTTACAACTTCAATAAAGTTGATTAAAAATAACTTTAAAAAGAGTGAAGGCAATCCCACTCCTGGACATGTAGCTGGAGAAAACCATAATTAAAAAAGATACATGTACCCCAGGGACTTCCCTGGTGGTGCAGTGATTAAGAGTCCGCCTGCCATTGCAGGGGACATGGGTTCGATCCCTGGTCCAGGAAGATCCCACATGCCATGGAGCAACCAAGCCCGTGCCCCACAACTACTGAGCATGAGCCCTAGAGCCCACGAGCCACAACTACTGAAGCACATGTGCCCTAGAGCCCATGCTCTGCAACAAGAGAAGCCACCGCAATAAGAAGCCCACATACCTCAATGAAGACCCAACGCAGCCAAAAAAAAAAAAAAAAGGTACATGATACATGTACCCCAATGTTAATTGCAGGACTATTTACAATAGCCAGGACATGGAAGCAACCTAAATGTCCATCAACAGAGGAATGGATAAAGAAGATGTGGTACATATATACAATGGAATATTACTCAGCCATAAAAAAGAATGAAATAATGCCATTTGCAGCGACATGGGTGGACCTGAAGATTGTCATATTGAGTGAAGTAAGTCAGACAGAGAAAGACAAGTATCATATGATATTGCTTATATGTGGAATCTAAAAAAACTGGTACAAATGATTTACAAAACAAAACTAGAGTCACAGATGTAGAAAACAAACTTGTAGTTACCAAGGGGGAAAGGGTGGAAGGAGGGATAAATTGGGAGATTGGGATTGACATATACATACTACTATATATAAGATAGATAACTAATAAGAACCTACTGTATAGCACAGGGAACTTACTCAATATTCTGTAATGACCTATATGGGAAAAGAATCTAAAAAAGAGTGAATGTATGTATATGTATAACTGATTTACTTTGCTGTACAGCAGAAACTAACACAACATTGTAAATCAACTCTACTCCAATGAAAATTAATTTAAAAAATAAAAAGAGTGAAGAAACAATGAGGGGACATTGAGTGTCTTCTATAAGGGGTTTAACGTGTGTGTATACATGTATGTTTGTATATAAATGGGCATTGAGTTGAGGAAAGGACGTAAGCATTGGGCTGAAAGTTAGACTAAAAACTCTTAAAGATCCATCCACCTCTCACAGTATATGACACTCCAACATCAACAGGATATGTTGGTTGCTGGGCATTATCCTCCATGGGTCATCTCTCTTGACCCCCGAGATAATGTCAAAGACCCTCAGAGAGCATTAGAACTCACATTCAGAGCAGGCTCCTTGAGTGATCAACTTCCAACTGTCAAAGTTCTGGCTTGCAGTTAACTCACTGAAGCCATTTTCTTTCTCAATATGAATCAACAGCCTTTTCTTATCATCCCTGTACACATTTTACATCCAAAGGCATTTTTTTAATCCAAAAAAGATTGTGTTATTAAAGTTTTGTGTGAAGCTGTGATTGCCATCCTTGGAACTGAAGATGCAATCAGGGGACAGAATTGATGCCTTATAATTCAATGAATGGATTGCTTCTGTGGTAATTTCTTCAGTAATTACTTGTGTAAACTGTGTGTTTCTGTAATTGAAACTCTACAGTGTGGGGTAATTTATAAAAATCTATAATTTATTATAGCTTTTCCATTTTGTCTCTTGGTTTCTCTACTTGTCCTCATTAGAATGTTGTCCCCTCACCACCACTTCAGTCCATCATAACCGTTTAGATGAGAAGGCAAAAACATACATTGCATTTGGGAAAAATGTTCTGACGGAATTAGATGGAAGTTTAAAATCCATTTTCTAAAGGACACAATTGTTATTGTCGTTTGCAATATGTATTTTCTGACAGATTCCAAGATGTGATTTATGAAATGGTTTTGAAGAGATTGTCTACTTCAAGAGTCTAGATAATAACACAATTTTTCTCTTATGGTCACCAAGTATTCTGAGTGTGTCTCACGTTTGTTCACAAAAGCCTGGAGAGGGAGGCAGGGACTGGGATGTGGGTTTTGCTAGCAGAGGACATTGAATCACAGAGCCTTCTGAGAGAAAAGCTGTGTCTCCTGACCTGAGGAATTGCCATGGGGCGATGGGAGGGAGCAGCTGTTAGAATCCCATTCCAAGCCCATGCTAAAGCCATGCTAGCAAATGCCCAGGAGCTGTCCATGGTGCTTGTCTCTGTTTCCTCTCCAGTAGATATCAAGCAAAGTAGTGTGTGCTGCTGGAAGGACCCTAAAGTCAAAGACAATTGAGAGAAACTTCCATAATCTAACATATGTTTAAAGCAAACTTTAGTGTTTCAACACCAGAATGAAGCACAGGAAAGAAGAAAAGTAGTAGAAAACAACATTTGCTCTCCCACCACCAAAGTCTACTGTTAGTATTTTGACATGGTTTCTTCCAGTATTTTTTTCTCTGCATAGTTTCTGTGTTACTTGATATTGTTTCACATTGCATATGTAATTTCTCCATGGCATTCAAAATAATAAAAATATAGTTTTAAACCTTTCTTCAGGATTTTTGAGTTATAGTTTTCACATGGTAAAGTTTACCCATTTTAGTGCATAGGTCTCTGAATTTTGACACACGTGTACCACCACCATAATCAAGACATAGAACAGCCCCACTGTCACCAAAAATTTCCTCATAAACCTTTTAAATCATCCTTTCTCCCCACTCCTAGACCCTGGTAACCACTGATCTCTTTTTCTGTCCTTAGACAAATATTATTTTGATAACTCATAATACTACAATAAGTAGGTATACTATATTTTCTTAATTTTGTCTCTGTAAAATATTTAGTTTATTCTATTTTTTTCCTATCATAAATAATACTGCAATGAACATTTTTGTGCATAGAGCTTTTCCAGAATCTTAAGTAATTACCTTATTATGGAATTCCAGGAATGAGATTGATGCATGAGAGATTAGGAAAATTTTGAAGCTTGACTCCAGAACCAGACACCAAATTAACACTCTTGATACTGAAAATCTGGAGGAACTATTTATAAAAACTTCATAGGAACGTCCCTGGTGGCGCAGTGGTTAAGAATCTGCCTGCTGATGCAGGGGACATGGGTTCGAGCCCTGGTCCAGGAAGATCCCACATGCCGCGGAGGAACTAAGTCCGTGCGCCACAACTACTGAGCCTGTGTGCCACAACTACTGAAGCCCGCACGCCTAGAGCCCGTGCTCTGCAACAAGAGAAGCCACCACAATGAGGAGCCCATGCACCGCAAGGAAGAGCAGCCCCCCTTGCCACAACTAGAGAAAGCCCGCGCGCAGCAACAAAGACCCAACTCAGCCAAAAATTAATTAATTAATCAATTAAAAACAAAACAAAACAAAATAAAACTTCATAGTACAAGGGAGAGAATTTGGAATGTGCAGTAGGACAACACTAGTGTTAGAAACCAGCATTTCCAATCATGCCACAATTCAACTTAGTCTTCAACAACTTCTCAGACATGTTTAAACATCTTAGCTTGACATTCAAAGTTTTTTATCATCTGCCCTATGTCTATTTTGCCTCACCCCCCCCCCATCGTGATCTATATGTACAGATCTATGGTACAGTATACTCTATATGCGCCTCTATTGAGCTTCTAAGTGTGCCACCTTCTCTTATAGTTCCTGTCTTTGGACATATTTGTCCCCTTTCTGAAAAAACCTCCTTCCGCCTCCACTGTCCCCTTCTTTTCCAGCTTTCTTAACCATCCCTTAGTGCTAGGCACCTTTGCTTTGTGCTCCCACAGTCTGTTCTGCTTATCTCTGCGTTAGGACTCATTCATTTATACCCTCAACAATTACATATTGAGAGTCTACAATATGCAGGGCACAGAGGACATGGTAGTGAATGAGAGAGACAAAATCCCTGTCAAATGGAAAATGACATTCTTACAGCAGAGGAGATGATACTGGAGCAGAGACCTGAGTAATGAAAAGAAAGAGCCATAGGAATAGATGGGTGGAAAGTGCTTTAGGCAGATGGCAAATCAAGTGCAAAGACCCTGAAAAGTGAAATGCTTGGCTTATTTGAGGAACAGTAAAAAGGCTGTATGACTGGAGTTTGGTGAGTAAGAAAAATAGTTGCAGGAAATAAAGTTAGAGAGGAAAGTAGGTCCTGATCATTTAAGGCCTTGTAGGTCATGACACAGTGTGGCTTTTATTGCAAAATATGATTGAATAATTAGAGTTTTTAATTAGGAGAGTGACAAGATATGATTTGTCTGACTTCTGGGTGAAGAAGAGGGAAAATAATAGAAGAAAGACTACCACGTAGGAGACCATGGCAGTCACGTGGGTATGAAACAATGATGACTTAGGCCAGCAGTCAGCAAACTTTTTCTGTAATGGGCCAATTGTAAAAATTTTAGATTTTGTGGACCAAATGGTTTCTGTAACAACCACTCAGTCCTGCCATTGTAGCATGAAAGCAGCCACAGACAATATACAAATGAATGAGGTGGCTGCTTTCCAATAAAATGTTATTTACAAAAACAGATGGTGGGTTGGATTTGGCCCAAGGGCTTTTTGAGCTCTGTCTTATACTAAGAGTTATGATGAAGGTAGTGATGAATGATTAGATTAAACATACATTTTTGGATATAGAGTAGGTTTTCTCTGAGAAGTCAAAAGTTCTGTTTTGACCTAAGGTATTGAAGATGCTCATTCAATGTCTACATGAAGGTTTTGAATCGGCAGTTGGAGGGCTGAGTGAAGAGTAGAGTACTGTGGAAAGATTGGCTAGCAATATTAATTCTGGGATTATCAACATGCAGGTGCTAAATAAGAAAGGATGTAGCCATCTAGGGAAAGAGTTTAGATAGAGAAGAGCAGAGGAGAGGAGAGGGGAGGTGAGGAAAGATGAAGCCTAAGTATTGAGCCTTGGATCATTTCAGCATCAAGAAGGTGGTATATGAGGACGATCCAGAAAAAGAGACTGAATGAAGTGGAGCTTCCAGTGAAGAAGAGGATGGTATCCCCAAATTCAAGTGCAGACAGTGGTTTTTTTAAATTGAAGTATAGTTGATTTATAATGTTATATTTGTTTCAGATGTACAGCACTGATTTGATATTTTTATAGATTATATCTCCATTTGAAGTTATTATAAAATATTGGTTATATTGCCTGTGCTGTGCATTAAATCCTTGTATCTTATTTATTATCTTTTATTTTATTTATCTTTTTTTATCTTTTATTTTATTTATCTCTTAATCCCCTTCCCCTATCTTGCCCCTCCTGGCAACTCTTGTCCCACTGGTAACCACTAGTTTGTTCTCTGTATCTGTTTCTGTTTTGTTATATTCATTCATTTGTTTTATATTTTTAAGAAGAAAGAGTGCCAGATATATCAAAGATTGCTGAGAATTCTTGTAAAAAGAGCGCTGAGGGTTGACTATTAATTTTGGCAACATAGAGGTTATTGGCATAAATGAAATGGTGTAAATAAGACTCATATGGATACAGTCAGAATAAGCCTGGAATGTGGGGTAGTCTGCAATAAGTTGAAAAGAAAAATGGGACGCTGGATGGAAGGAAATGTAGTATCAAGGGAAGTGTTCTTTAAAAAATGAGAGTTGCCATAGCTTGTCTGTGTGCTTATGGGAATGATCCACAAAGAGGGGAGAACTGATGCAGGAGAAAGAAGAGACAATTGAAGCAGTAAAGCCTTTGAAGAGGAAAGAGTCACAGGTGAGGGGTTGACAATCCATCCAGCACAACAGGGAAGTCAGAATCAGTCTGTACAGATGCTTGTAAATTTGGTGGTGGCGGTGGGATGATGAAGGAATCCTTTTGAATGCTTCTTGTTTTGAGTGAAATAAGAAAAACATCATCAGTTTTCCAAGGATGGGAGAAGAGGCACTGGAGGTTGGGGAAGAAGACTTTAAATAGTCATCCTGGAGAAACAGACAGGGAAACTTTTCAGGGAGACACCGTAAGATTTTCTTGTAGGGCTATGGTCATAAGGGGAAAGTGAGGTCAGTCAGCTGGGTGTTTTTCTCCAACCATGTTGAGCTGTTGGGCTGCAGGCACAGAAGCGGAGAAGCACTGGGTTTAACCTGGGCTTGACTTGGATGGGGAAACAAAATAAAGTGAAGGGGAAGTAAAAGAGTTAATGGTGTCCCCAAGTGATATGGGTTAGTGCTTGACCATGAGCGTAAACTGTATGAAGAAAAAAGTAAGAGTGGACAAGAGATGATCATTAGTGAGGTAGTGATTGGGGACCATGGGTTAGAGACCTTAATGGTGGAGAAGAGTAATTTTATTAGAGAGTGCTGCAAGGTATGAGGTGGAAAGATAAGAGGGTGGAATACTTAAGTTTGAGGTCTTAGACCTGGTGCTGTCAAAGTCCTAGGGTGTAATCATGCAAATGTGTGGCTGAGATGAGACAAAAGAACATATTTGCAGAGGTAGGGTGGTCAAGGACCCGAGAAGCTGGGTCCTTGGATGGATAATTGGGTAATTCACATGGATATTGGAGCCACAAGGAAGGATGACAGGAATAATGTTGGACAGGAAGACAGTGGTCCAGGTGCTAGAATCTTCCGTGAATGAGAGTGTGTGGCTGTGAAGTCGGCCCAAGACTGTGAAAAGAAGGGGCTGTGGATGGTGAAGGCTTGGTGTGAACTTCAAATGAGCTGAAATTTTGGAAGCAAGAAGGAAAAGAAATGGCTGGGAAGCAGCCATGTTGAAGTAAGAAGGATGCTTTCCTACCTTTTCGCACGTAGGAAAAAAATTATTGCTCTCAGGGGATAGTCATGACTTGGTTAGCATCTCTATATAGGCATACCTCATTTTCTTGTGCTTCACTTTATTGCGCTTCACAGATATTGTGCTTTTTACAAATAAGTAGAACGGAAACAGAATCACAGGTAAAAAGAACAAACTAGTGGTTATCAGTGGGAAGAGGGGTGGGGGGGCAAGATAGGAATAGGGGATTAAGAGGTACAAACTGCTATGTATAAAATAAACAAGATACAGGAAATATTGTACTGCACAGGGAATATAGCCAATATTTTATAACAGCTTTAAATGCAATATAATCTATAAAATATTGAATCACTGTGTTGTACACCTGAAACTAATATAATATTGTAAGTCAGCTGTACCAAGTAAGTCTATCAGTGCCATTTTTCCAACAGCATTTGCCCACTTTGTGTTTCTGTGTCATATTTTGGTAATTCTTTCAATATTTCAAACTTTTTCATTATTATATTCATTACGGCGATCTGTGGTCAGTGATCTTTGATATTCTACTATGATTCACTGAAGGTTCAAGATGATTGTTGGTGCTTTTTAGCAATAATGTATTTTTAAATTAAGGTATGTACACTGTTTTTTAAAGACATAATGTATTGCACACTTAATAGACTACAGCACAATGTAAACATAACTTTTATATGCACTAGGAAACCAAATAATTTGCATGACTCACATTATTGCCATATTCCCTTTATTGTGGTGGCCTGGAACAAAACCCGCAATATCTCTGAGCCATGCCTGTATATATAGTATTACTCCTTTGCCCAGGCAAGAAAACTGAGGCTCAGCAAGATTAGGGAACCTGCCCAAGGTCACAGGACAGCTGAGGTTCAAGCCCATGTCTTCCTGATTCTGGAACCTGTGTTCTGGTTTGGTATGATTCACAAATCTGAACCCCATGCTATAATCAGTTCTGCCATGCGTGAGCTCTTCTGCCCTGACCCTGTAGCTTCCTCCTTCAAAGGTCTTCCCCTGAGGTTATTCAGAAGGTTACTGGCATTTGTAGCCTTGTCTGGGGCTGGCCTTGGCCGAGAATCCTTGGATATTGTTCTCAGAGTTAATGACCCATACAGGGAATTCACCCTTGACTTCTCCTCCCTCCCAGATTCTATTCCGAGCAGGGACAAGTCGGTACTAGACAGCTGGTTTTCATTCTCTTGATGTTGACAGGGAGATAATGAGTCAGATAGGCCTTGGTTATGAAATGAAGTCCTGGGAGGAAATTATCATCAGACTTCTTAGTGAGGAGAGCAGAGAAAGGGATTTAAATTAAAGTGGTAACTGATGGCTTGGTTGGCATTCAGACCGTCTCCTTAAGTCTTTTTTCCTCTTCATGTCATCATTAAATGAAACAGAGCAGGCAACTGGCAAATGGGAGAAAGGCAGGCAAATACTCTGATGCCGTGAGAGCTGATCTTTAATAGCTCTCATTTAGGCTTTGAGCCCCACAATGAATGGGAAGCATTCTACCTAGTCCCCCAGCAATCCCATAAGGTGGACAACCCTCCTCTGCCCCTTTAACAAGTAGGCAATGGAGTCACATTGTTATCTTACTTGAGGCCACACATAAATCCCTGCCTCCCAAATCAGTCCCCTTTCCACTTCAAGGTGGTCCCTTCCAATGGACCCTATTCATCGGCCTTGACTTTGCTTAGAAGCTGGAATGAAGAAGGGAGGCCAAATCAGGAGATCGAATCAGATTTCCTTGTGGTCTTCCTTTCCTGTGTGTCATAAATTCTAGTGCTTGGCTGCCTGGGTATTAAATATTGCCTCTATCACCTACCAGCTGTGTGACCTTAGGGAAATTACTAATCTCTCTGAACCTCATTTTCTCCATCTGTAAAACTCTTGTAATTATGCCCCTCTCTCATAGGGTTGTTGTGCAGATTAAATAATTTAAGTATGTTAAACACTTAAAATGGTGCCTGGCACATAAGCAGTGTTTGCTGTTATTTTTATAGTTGCCGCTGTTGTTTTTATTATTGTCAGCTAGTGATAGTGATAATGATTATGATGACATCAGTGATAAGAGCTAACTGTTTGTTGTGCCTCTACTGGGGTGCCAGGGTTGACTGTGACTAGTGATTTGCATGTGGTATCTCAGTGAGCACTCATCAGTCAGGATACTTTCGGATGCAAGTAACAGAAATTGTACATCCAGCTGGTTTCAATGATAAGTCACTTATTACTGCCTGTAAACAGGAAACTCAGAGGTAAGACAGGTTTCAAAGTAGGCTGATTCGGAGGATCAACAGAGATGCATGGATCCAGGCTCTTTTTACCCTTCTCTGTTTTCCTCAGTGTTAGTTTCACCCATAGGCTTGTCTCAAGATGGTTAAAGAAGCTCCAGGCATCACCTCTGGACCAGACAACATCTAGAAATGAAAGAGACTCTTGGAAAGACGGAACTTTTCTGAAAAGTCCCCAGTAATCTCCTGCTCTTGTCTCATTACCAGAACTGTGTCATATGCTTATTCCAAATCAATTGAGAGAATATTTCCTCCAGACCAATCAGGTCGCCCTGGGAGCTGAGGGTGAGATCAGCCTTCCGGAAGTATATGGACACCTGGAAAAATCATGGTACCTGAAATAAAATCATATTCCTTTAGGAGGAAAAGGAAATAGATCTGGGTGGTCAAAATCAGGGTTCACTGTAGGTAGGTGTTGTTATTCCTTTTTTTTTTTTTAATTAATTAATTTATTTTTGGCTGCGTTGGGTCTTCGTTGCTGTGCGTGGTCTTTCTCTAGTTGCGGCGAGCGGGGGCTACTCTGTTGCCGTGCGTGGGCTTCTCATTGTGGTGGCTTCTCTGCTGTGGAGCACGGGCTCTAGGTGCACGGGCTTCAGTAGTTGTGGCGTGTGGGCTCAGTAGTTGTGGCTCGCAGGCTCTAGAGCACAGGCTCTAGAGTGCAGGCTCAGTAGTTGTGGTGCACAGGCTTAGTTGCTCCGCGGCATGTGGGATCTTCCTGGACCAGCGCTCAAACCCATGTCCCCTGCATTGGCAGGCGGATTCTTAACCACTGCACCACCAGGGAAGCCCTGTTATTCCTTTTTAATAGAGAAGGAAACTGAGGCTCTGAAAGGTTTAGTAATTTTACACGGTCATCAATTTAAAAGTGGAACTCAAACCCAACTGTGTCTGATCCTAAAATTCATGTTCTTTAGGGCCACATTAAAGCTTTATGGGGTTTGCTATGTTCACAGCAGCACTATTTACACTAGCCAAGACATGGAAGCAACCCAAATGTCCATCAACAGATGAATGGATAAAGAAGATGTGGTACATATATACAATGGAATATTACTCAGCCATAAAAAGAATGAGATAAGGCCATTTGCAGCAACATGGATGGACCTAGAGATTATCATACTAAGCGAAGTAAGTCAGACAGAGAAAGACAAATACCATATGATATCATTTATATGTGGAATCTACAATACAAGTCAACGTATCTATGAAACAAAAACAGACTCACAGATATAGAGAACAGACTTGTGGTTGCCATGGGGGAGAGGGGATAGGGGAGGGAAGGAATGGGAATGGAATGGAATTAGCAGAGGCAAACTATTATATATAGGATGGATAAACAGCAAGGTCATGCTGTATAGCACAGGGAACTATATTCAATATTCTGTGACAAACCATCACGGAAAAGAACATGAAAAAGAATATATATTTTATACATATTATATATATATATATTCATATATATATATTTATTTATATATACACACACACATACATACTGAGTTGCTTTGCTGTACAGAAGAAATTAACACAACATTTTAAATCAACTATACTTCAATGCAATTTTTTAAAAACTTTATGGGCTTTGGAGATGTGACAATTTTTATTGATTGAGCACATACCATGTGCTGGACACTGTGGAGACACTATACAAGAATCTTATTTAATTCCTTTAATCAACCCAATAAATTAGGCATTTTAGTTCCATTTAATGGGATGAGGATGGTAAACTGAGGTTAAAACAGGGTATGTGGCTTGTTGCAGTCTATAGATCTAAGCCAAAAAATCAAAATTTGAATCCAGGTCTCTCTGGCTCAAAAGCCTAAACTTTTCCTATGACCCCAAAATAATCAAATGTCATTCTCATATTCCTCTATTATTTGGGATTCGTATGGGAAAAAGTCAAACTTTTAATGAGGATCCTGACGACTTTCAATTCAAAGACCCAGTTTTTTTTCCTAATTTTTATTTTAGAATAAGACTTCAAAGCACATATAGCCGTGAACTTTTTCTCTTTTTTTGCGCTCCAAGTTCTGTGACCTCCTCTTTCCACCTGCCTTCACTGAGAACTTTTAGGATAAAACATCGTAACTGGCTGCTCTGATGCCCTCTGGGCTGCATGGGATCAGGTGTGTGGAAACAGCTTCCTTGGGTTCCATGCTGGTTTACCTCCTCTTCTCCCTCAGCCAGGAGGAAGGGGAGAGCTAAGGGCACTATGATTCCATGAAACCCAGGTCATGCTCATGTCTCAGCAGTTTCTCCCCTTTGTTCCCTAAAATCCCTTCTAGTCCTAAGACAGGGAAAGGAATTCTAGTTAGTTGAGGCCCCAGCAAAGTACAAGGCAGCATACTACTATTTAATTTTCACAACATCCACGTCAAACATTGGTATCCTGTATGAGGGTGAAGAAACTGTGGTTCACAGAGGTAAAATAACCACCCAAGGTATCACAGCTGGTGAGTGAGGGTTTGGAGCTGAGCTGTGTCTGACTCCAGATCTTCGATTTTTCTGTTGTGTTTCCCAGGTTGTAAATTCCTATAGGGAATCTGCCCAAGTCTTATACTTCCTTGCACCCCTCCTCTGTATCTTAGGCATAGTCATATTAATTTATTTTGCTTGCAACTAACAGAAACCTTCTCAGATTAGCTTAAACAAATAAAGGGATTTATTATAAGAATACTGGTACCTCACAGAGCCCAAAAGCAGGTCTGAGTCCCAGGAGCAAATGGAAATAATCAAGGCCTTGAATGCTATGTAGACTTTCCCTCCATTATGTGAGCTTCTGCGTGTTTGCTTCATTTTTGTTCACTTACACTAGCTTCCTTTACTTCCCACAAATTAAAAAAAAAAAAAAGACTGCAGGCACCTCTAGTTTACATGTGACTAGATTATTCATGCAGAAGACCTTTGTTTTTCCATTTTTCTTCCTATTTCTCAATCCATTTCAATCTCCTCCACATTCTGTGTTCTCAGGGAAGGGATTAATTGTCCTGGCTAAGGCTTGTATCCAACACTAGCCCAATCATCTGTGTCTAAAGGCTGGGAGTAACGTTGGGCCAAACTGGCAGCTTTCCTTGGAACTTCGTGGATGGAGGGAACAGGAGGTGGTTTCAGAAAAACGTAAGGGGGCGATCCCAGAAGTTGTGGTTTTATTAGATAGACAATCTGATAGGTATCCTTTATAATAAATATTGCAACTGTACTACCTCATTAAGACAATCCAGTGATTTATGTATAAAGCATGTAGAACAGTGTCAGTTGATATAAATGCTCAATAATGCAGAAAGTTTTTTTGTTTGTTTTTAAAAATATATATATATTCTTTTTCAGATTCTTTTCCTTTATACGTTATTACAAGATATTGAATATAGTTCCTTGTGCTTGACAGTAGGTCCTTGTTTATTTATTTTATATATAGTAGTGTGTATATGTTAATCCCAAATTCCTAATTTACCCCTCCTCCCTTTCCCCTTTGGTAACCATAAGTTGTTTTCTATGTCTGTGAGTCTGTTTCTGTTTTGTAAATAACTTCATTTGTGTCATATTTTTTAGATTCCACATATAAGTGATATCATAAGATATTTGTCTTTCTCTGTCTGGCTTACTTCACCTAGTATGATAATCTCTAGGTCCATCCATGTTGCTGCAAATGGCATTATTTCATTCTTTTTTATGGCTGAAGTAGTATTCCACTGTGTGTGTATATATATATATATATATATATATATATATATATATATATATATATATATATATATGCCACATCTTCTTTATCCATTCATCTGTCAGTGGACACTTGGGTTGCTTCCATGTCTTGGCTATTGGGAATAGTGCTGCTATGAACACTGGGGGTACATGTATCTTTTCAAATTAGAGTTTTCACCTTTTCCAGATATATGTCCAGGAGTGGGATTGCTGCATCATATGGTAGTTCTATTTTTAGTTTTTTAAGGAACCTCCATACTGTTCTCCATAGTAGCTGCACCAAAAGTGCAGAAGGTTTTTATTCCCTCCTTTGAGTCTTGAGGTGGAAAGCAGAATAAATTGCCATTTGGAGAGGAGAAAACATCAGTGCATAAGCTCAAGGGGACATGGCTAAAAGGCCATGGCATTCTTCTTAGAATGGAAATTGGTGCATGCTTATCTCTAAGGCAGAAGTCCTTTGGTTACAGGTAGACTCAAAATGTGTAAAGATTTTTATTTTTTCTCCTTCACTTAAAACCATGCTCTTGACCATAGATGCACATATGGATTTTTAAAACAAATGTGTTTAAAAAATTCTGATGCTGAGTCCCACCTCCAGGGATTCTGATTCAAATGGTCTGGAGTGGGGCACATACATTAATTGTCCCAAGAGCTTCTGAGGTGAGTCTAATACACACAGAAGGGAGAGCTACTGGTTTATAGCGAGAAGCAATTACCTGATGACCTGAGCCTATTCCAAGAAGATGTTAAAACCAAAAGCGACATGATCACAGGCAGGCAGGGAAGGTGTCCTTTTGCTCCAGGCAGACATGGGCCAAGCTCTGAAGTGATGTCCTCTCCAGGAGGTGCTGTGCTGAAGCCATTGATGGGTCTCTTCTGGAGTGAGACCTGTTTTTGGTAATCACAAGAGAAATACTGAAGCTCAGGTGGATCTTGCTAGTGTCAAGTTCATTCCTACTGGTTCCAGTTTGCTCTGCCCTTTTAATTCATCATCTCCAATTTGAAACGGCATTAGGGCATATTAGAAAGAGACTGAAGGGGATGGGAGAACAGGTTCAAGTGGCCTTTCCTGATATGCAGCCAAATGTTAAGAGCAGAAGGAGAGTGTACACTAGCTGCATTAGCTCCCATCAGGGAAGGGCTCCTGGTCTCAACCTTTGCTCCCTTTCCAGACAGTTACAACAACCGCCCTGCCTAGACAAAATTGATAATAGCACCTTGAATCTGACAACACTTGCAACCTATAAAGCTCCCTCACAAATATCTTACTGTTCCCCAAAGTGTGATAACATGAACCATAGGAGGTGTAAAAGATGATTTTGAGTGGTACACAGAGATTTTAATAGTTATCTTAAAGCCTATTTGGGAAAACATAATTATCAAGGGAAAACTGATTTCACAGATATTATTTCTTATGATAAAGTAGATGATTAAGGTTTTTTTCCTTCCCCTTTTAGTGAGTTCATTTAAAGAGAAGTGTTCATTTCAGGTTGTGGTAGATATGGTAAGACATTGTGATGTATTTTGAGGATGATCCAAGTTTGGGGTACACTGGGTTATTTCATTGTCACCAGTAATCCAGAGTAAGTTGGTTGTCACTTTTTTTGGCTTTATTTTTATGGATTAGGAAATTGGGGCTTTGAGAGTTTAAATAACTCATCCAGGTTTTTTTTAATGCTCTCAAATTCATGTCTTCTGAATCTAATTCCAGGCTTCTTTCCATGACCTTGCTCTTCTACTGAGAGTTAATGTCTAAGCCAAAACCTTTGTTGTTCTGGCAGGTGAGGAAGGTCTTCGCAGAGCCATCCACACTCAGGATTAATGACACGCATGGCTCTGGACACATAATGGAATGGACCAATTCAGTGGTTGTCTAAGGGTGGTTTCTGGGCCAACAGCAGAAGCATCTACCTGGAATTTGTGCAAATTCTTAGACCCACTTGAAGACTGTTGGGTCAGAAGCTCTGAGGATGGGGCCCAGAAATCTCTGTTTTATCAAACCCATAGGGTGATTCTGAGGCACACTAAAGTTTAGGAACTATCCTGTGGGTCTCAACTGGGGGCAGTTTTATCCCCCTAGGAGATATTTAGCCATATCTGGAGACATTTTTGGTTATCCCACCTGGGGCAGAGGGTGCTGCAGACATCTGGTGAGTAGAGGCCTGAGATGCTGCTAAACATCCTACACAGGACAGCCTCCGACAACAAAGATTTTTCCATCCTAAGATGTCAACAGTGCTGAGGCTGAGAAACCCTGCACCAGACTGATTGACCTTGGCTTGATGAGCATGGTGGTTAGTCCAATGGTGTATACTTAAGAGACCAAAAGTCATCTAAAAATTGCAGGTTACTTTGGCCTCTGGGTGACTGAGTAGCATGATTTCCATTTGCCAGTGCTCACAGATTAATGGCCAGTGGGCAAGGAAATCCTCCAAGCTGCCCATAGCCATATTCATGATATCTGAAATGGGTATCAAATTGTGGTCAGAGTTGGTGGTGGAATCTAGTCCAAGAAATCAGGGCAGCCCAAGGAAAATGCATGGGGCTTGTGTCTGGTGAACCCTACCTGGCCTTCCCAGCACCTAGTACTTCAAACCGTCCCCTGGATGCTAAGATTCCACACCCTCCAAAAAAGAATGCATATCCAGTTCCCTGATCATGAGGCAGTATATCATAAAAGTCAACAGCACTTTTTGGAGAGTCAAATTATTTGGAATCACATCCCTGCTTTACTATTTCTTGGCTGTGTGACTTTGGAAAATTCATCACTTTTCTGAGCCTCGGTTTCCCCATCTGTAAAATAAGGGTGATAATAATTGTAGTACTGATGAGGACCGTAGGGCACAACGCATGTAAAACTCTTAGAACAATTCCAGACCCATAGAAAATGCTTGCCACATGCTAAGTATAATCATTATTAATTCTTTGTATTGTCTGTTTAGGTCTTGCATCTTTAAAATGGCAAGTCTGTCCCCTTTGTGCTCAATAGAACGCCCGATGCCCACATGCTAACGTTCATTCCCAGTCTCCTCGCCCTACCTCATATCTGAGAGTGTATCCTCTTTGTCTAGAACCAAGCTTTTCTCTCTCTACTTCATCTGGCAAAGTTGTCCATCAGAAATAAAAGAGAGTTAGATTTTATGATATGCCAGGTGACGAATTGCATCATATGCCTCCAGCTTCTTGGACTCTACATTGGTCCTTGAAGGTTGGTGTGATTTTTTACAATGGGGATGGGACAGATGTCTGTCACTACACTAGCTGCTCTCAGTTTCAAAGGATGCATTTTGAATGATGGGTTATCAGCATCACGCGAGGGATGACTTCACCCCACGTGGGCAGGCTCTCACTGAAGCTTTCATAAGGTCAGCCTTGCCCGGGTTAATATGGCTTTCAAAATAATAAAGGGGAAGAATCAAAATCTGTCTGCTTTCATTAAGTCTAACCCTGGCCTGCCTATTAGAATATGTGTAACTCAGCACCATGTAGAAGGATGGCTGGCCTCCAGGTTAAGCTAGGTACAAAGGAGAGGAATGGGGCTCCTCATTTATGGTCCAGGAAGCAAATGGGGTCAACATCATTAATATCAGAGCATCCCCCAATTGTCTTCAGATGATCAAACCACTGAGGGAAGGGCCAGTGAGGGAAGCTCTGAACATGTCATTACGATGAGAACTGTTCAAGCTTCTTTTCCTTCTATGTAACCTCAGAAATATGTGGCTCCCAGCTCACACCATCGTCTACCTAGTGCAAAAGCCTCTTTCTGTCTTTGCATCTGAGCCCCACAATGGGTACTCTCCTCCAAGTCAAAACAAAAAAATGGGAAAATCTTGCACAGATGGCTGTGCAGCCCTCTTGATAATATTGCCCTCATCTTATATGGAATTATTGGAAAGCAGTTTGAACAGGCTTTGGATTCCAAGGCTACGGGAGGAGAGAGGTCGGCAGATTCAAACATTATGGGTGCTTCTGTCAGATTTGTTGTTGTTATTCCAGAGTTCTGTTTCTGGGCCACAGAGCATCTCCCAGGGTAGGTGTGGGCTTCATGCAAAAACGATGACGTCAACAGCCAGCCTCCCTCCTTCAGAGCGAGTTATTTCTTGAGTGTTTTTTTCTGAGCCTCCCTAGGAGGAGAGCACTGATAGATGGAGACTTCTATTTCAACGGTTTGTTTAGTTTTTCAGGGAGGAGTGAAATTTTGGTGACTCATCTTAACAACAGTTATAGGGGAAAATCTGCTAAAGGTTAAGAGCATTAAACATAAGGAACATGAAACAGTTAAATGACAGAGTATAGTATACCAAGCCCTGTCCTGGGTACAAGGGCAACGGCTCTCAACCTTGGCTGTGCATTAGAGTTCCCCTTGGCACTCAAAAACAATTTAATAAAAAGAAATACAATCTAATGCCAAACCCCAGACTAATTAAACCGGAACCTCTGGGGATTCTCCCAGGCATCTGCATTTTTCAAAGCTCCTCAGGTGATTTCAATGTGAAATCAGGGCGGAGCATCCCTCACTAAATTGACAGAGTTGAATAGACATAATTTGCTCCCTTGAGAAAGTAAACAATCATGTAAATAAATACATGTGATATAAGACATTATATGGCACTCATGGTAATGCACACAAGGGATCGTGTTTGGGGAGAGAACGAATAGACTAATTTTCCTTGGGAGGATCAGGGGATACTTCATGGGAGAGACGATGTCAGAATAATTTTGAAGATGACAAAGGATTTTGCCAAGTTGGCAAGCAGGGAAGAAGATTGGAGGGGGGAAGGGAGCTCACATGCTGTGCATGCAGGTAGAGAAAAGTTAAGAAGATGCTGGAGATTTCCGACCCATAACATAACTATCAGATATGGAACAGTTTGTGCAGAGTGCCCTCAACACCCAACCCGGAAGCTGCTCCTGACTGCTGAGAAATCAGTGGCTGGGAAAGTTCCCCTTTCTCTCCAGTGGAACCTGTAGTGTGAGAGCCGAGAGCTGGAAGGCAGTGCTCGTGCAGAGATATCCTTCCACAGACTAAGGGGTGACAGGGAGGACATTGAATGACAGCCAACTTTTTGTGCTGTTAATTTTTTAAAGCAGTTTTTAGCATTTAATGAAATTCATGTGGCTTCAAGCCACCAGGATATCAGACCCCTCTTCCTGCCCTTAATCTTCTCCCTGGCTCTTCTGCTGAAGAATTTGACCTTCATGATGACAGGCAGCTTTAGGAGCTTCTCTTCTCCAAAACATTTTAGTAGCATGATCGTATCACATCCGTGATGGGGGTGTCTCCAGTCTTGGTTTTGGTAGCATTTACCCATGTCTGCTCACTGACCAAGGTCCATAATTTAGTGAGGTTGACAGTGGGGCAGAAGTTCTGGTTCCTCTTTAAGTGGTTATGCCTCATACGAACCTTGCCAAAGTAACCTAGGTAATGTTTGCCTAAGTTGATAGTGTGGTGATGCCTGCCCCTAGCATGACCCCCGCTTCCCCAGTGCTTCTGGTTCTTGCTGATGTGGCCATTGCCATGGCTCCCGTGGTCCTGAATTTTATGGTTCTTCCTTAGTTTGGATGGTAGGTCAGTGACCCAGACAAATGAGATGTTAATATTTTTGAAGTTGCAACATTTTCATGAGTGGATGCTGTAGCTAATAGGAACAAAAACTGTGGTTACAGAGATAAAATTTATGAAGTCTTGGTACTTGGTGCAAATTTTGAAGACGTGGTATGAATTTCGGCAGTGACATTCACGTTTGGAAATACTGCTTGAGGTCAACAGCAATCAAGCCACATACCCATTGCCAGCTGAGTTGTGACCAGGCTTATCCATCATGTGACGTCTTGTCAGTTACCACAGCTAATTGTGTCATTGCCCCTAACAATGCTACAACTAAAGCTACAACCACAACAATTTAAAAAACATTTTGAGGGCTTACTATGCCCTAAATGTGTTAACTATTTTAAGAAATCTTTGATTATGTTTTGCCACCTATACTCCATTTATTTTATTCTTTTTTTTTTTAATCAGTCATCAATTTTTTTTTTAATTAATTTATTTATTTATGGCTGTGTTGGGTCTTCGTTTCTGTGCGAGGGCTTTCTCTAGTTGTGGCAAGCGGGGGCCACTGTTCATCGCGGTGCGCGGGCCTCTCACTATCGCGGCCTCTCTTGTTGCGGAGCACAGGCTCCAGACGCGCAGGCTCTGTAATTGTGGCTCACGGGCCCAGCTGCTCTGCGGCATGTGGGATCTTCCCAGACCAGGGCTAGAACCTGTGTCCCCTGCATTGGCAGGCAGATTCTCAACCACTGCGCCACCAGGGAAGCCCAGTCATCAATTTTATACACATCACTGTATACATGTCAATCCCAATCGCCCAATTCAGCACACCACCATCCCCACCCCACCGCAGTTTTCCCTCCTTGGTGTCCATACGTTTGTTCTCTACCATTTATTTTATTCTTAATATTCATCAAATGTTTTACTTGCATATCTGTTTACTCATAACAAGGGTAATATTTTGAAAAATTTAAGGAGATACTTTTCTCCTTTTTGTGGTAAATCATGTTCTTCCAATACAGTTTTAATTTTTTTAATTTATTTTATTTAAGTATATTTGATTTACAATGTTGTGGTAATTTCTGCTGTACAACAAAGTGATTCAGTTATACATGTATATATATATACATTCTATTTCTTTTTCTTTTCCTTTATGGTTTATCACAGGATGTTGAATATAATTTCCTGTGCTATACAGTAGGATCTTGTCGTTTATCCATTCTATATGTAATAGTTTGCAACTGCTAATCTCAAACCCCCAATCCTTCCCTCCCCCATATCCCCTCCCCCTTGGCAACCACAAGTCTGTTCTCTATGTCTGTGAGTCGGTTTCCTTCCAACACAGCTTTAGAATAAGAAGGAAGAAAGATGCCACCTTGGGGAAGAGAAGAGTGCAGAATAGGGAACATCGTTGTGAAAGATGAAGAAGTAGCTGAAGGCCCATTCCTGCTGCTTCAGATGGCGTGGGAAGAAACAAGTTAGCAGCTCAATGAAGCAGGTGGTGAAATACATGTATCTTTATCAACCTCATTGGGCTGCAGTACAGGCAGGGGAAACCAGCTAGATAGATTGAGGGGGAGATGAAAGCAGAAGAGGATTTTTTTCTTTTTCTGCTTCCTAATTGGGATCTGAGAGGAGAAAGATTTATAAGGTGTCCCCCATGTTAACACGGGGTGGCTACTTCAGAGCCAACTCAGATGCACGCTGTAGTTAGGGGAAGAGTTAGCCTGAGACAGCATCTTAGCCTCCCTTGGCTCCTGTGGGGACTGGAAAAAGCCAGAATTGTTTCTGAATTACTGAAGGACCCGGATGTTAGCTGAGAATGACTAGAAAGCTTGCCTTAGGGGTTGCTGCTCCAGAAGCAAAGTGATTTATGGTAGGATGCTGCAGGGTGGGCCACCTGGCCTGGGGAATGAAAGGGAGTGGTCGACCACACAGGGATGTGCAGAAGCAGAGAGAGACCCGTCACAGGCCCTGACTGGGTTGGGAGAGCAGAGATCTTAAGTTTACCTATCATGGGCTTCCACGTGGTCCACTGCCAAGCAGGGTACCCAGAAACTGGACAGCAAAGGACAACACCATGGAGACCAGAGGAGCCTGGATTCAGTGAATGGGCCTGGGTGGGTGGATCTGAGGCCCCTTCTGTTCCTGCCACCACAGTGCCGTGTTCTCCTGCCTCCTGATCCCCATCCAGGGCTCAATGGAGAATAAGTGTAAGGAGGAGGGAAGGAAATTGGAAACACTGGGGAGAACCTAACTTACCTTAAGAGATTGTTTGAAGTATTGCATCAGACTGTGTTAACTTGATTAAACTAACTTCAGGTTTTCCCCACGACCACTCGAGGTAAGGATTTGTGAGGATTATCAGGTTAATTCAGGAAATATAAATGGTACATTTTCTTTGAAATCTGAGTATAATGTACAAATTTGTGATCCAACTATCCTAGTTTCCAGGACTGCCGCAACAAATCACCACCAACTGGGTGGCTTGAAATAACAGAAATATATACTCTCATAGTTCAGGAGGCAAGAAATCTGAAATCAAGGTCTCAGCAGTGTTGGTTCCTCTTGGAGCCTCTGAAGGAGCTTCTTGTGGTTGCCGACAGTCCTGGGTATTTCTTGGCATGTAGACTCATCACAAGAACTCTGTCTCCCTCTTCACATGGCTTCTTCTCTGTGACTCTATGTCTCTTCTTCTTTTCTTACTAAAGATACCAGTTATTGGATTTAGGACCCACCCTAATCCAGTATGACCTCACCTTAACTAATTACATTTGCAAAGACTCTCTTTCCAAACATTCTGAGGTTCTGGGTAGGTGTGAATACTTGGGGACACCATTCAACCCAGTACACCAACAATACTTATTTATTTCTCCCTCACTACCCTGTAAGCTCTAGGAGGGCAGTGACCAGACCGGTTTTATGGATCATATTGGCACCTCACACAGAGTGTGTTCCCATCATGTTTTTATGGATTAAATGAAAGAATGGATGCACTCCATCAGTTATGATGTTTTCTCCTTTCCTCTAATCCTTCCACCCATCCCAGTGGCACATCTTTAGTCCATCTGGGGTCAGACTAGTCTTCTGTTCCCATTACCCAGGACCTCCATCCCCACCTTTTTCTAGCCCTTGCAGGAGGTTTCTCCAACAATATGGCTCTGATCTATGAGCAAGTCCCCAAAACTTGTTCCCTTCGGCTTTTAAGTAGAGGGTGATTCCTGAATCTTATTCTTTCTGCCTCTTCTGGCATTTGTTGAGCAAGAGAGGTGTCCTGCCTCTGTGCAAATACAGAGGATATTTATTTCTCGCCTTGCATGTCTGGGAGAGGCCAAAGCCCTGTCTGCCTCGTCCACCCCTCCTGACGCTCCATTAGCTCTGCTGTTTATCTGAGTTGAGGATTAGCCTGGGCGAGACACCTCCTCTGCAGGAGGGAAGGTCCCCATGCAGAATTTTGGAAGGCTTTTGATCAGCCTGCCACGTAATTAGGAGATAAAATAAGCAACTGATGAAAAATGGAAAAAATGTAGGTTATTCAGGCAATTACAGGCATTGTGCCTCATCTTTGGTAAAACAATTATTACTTCTATGGCTTATTTAGCTGTATGCTTGCAACAAAAGAGATTACCTGGGCAGGCTTGGTCAAATATTTAGGACCTGTAGACTAAATTCAGTGTAATGACCAGGTGACAAAACTGCTCTCAAAGCCCTGGGAACCTGCATTTTCCCTCTTACAATTGCATTCCAAACCGAGATCTAAGTGTGGTCAAAATCGAATCCCTCTCCCATCCTCCACTCTGCCAGCCTACTCTAATGCATCTCTCTGTAAAATGCTCTTACCTTTGCTTACCGGCAATGAAACTGGAGGTTCAAACGCAGGCCGTGGAGTCAGATGGACCCAACTCTACTCTTAGTTGTGTTTTTAACTAGTGTTCTCAGCCCTGGTTGCATGTTAGAATTACCTGGGGAGCTTAAAAATCCTGATACACAAGCCCCACCCTACACCAATGAAATCACAATCTTTGGGGGTGGGACCCAGGCATCAATATTTCTTAAAACTCCCCAGGCAATGACAATGCGCATTTACATTTCAGAACCAGGGACCTCAGACAAATCATTTGCCTTTCTAAGTCTCAGTTTGCTCTTCTGTAAATAGAGGTAACATATTCTCATGGAGTTTTTTCGAGGATTAAATGACAGTGTGTGAAACAGGCTTAGTACAGTGCCTGGCACTAAATAACCTCTCAATACATGATAGCTATTTTTATTATGTTTAGTCTTGTATTTTTCTCAAATGGTTTCTTATGTCTTATTTCCAAAATAAGATGGGAAGTTCTTCTCTAGAGACTATTACATTTTGTTTTTACTTAACTAATTAACAAGTATGTATTATGGTACATCTCTGTATTGAGTACTGTAGGGAAGAGGATTTAAAAATAGTAAAGACAAGGCTTCTTATCTCCAAGAGCTCAACATGTAATGGAGAAAGGTGACGTCATGTACCTGGCTCTAATTCAAAGTACACTCCATGATAAGCATGTTAATATAAGCACCCAGGATGTGCAGTGGAAGAGAGTGTAGTTTATTCTGGTTGGGGTACTTGGAAGACTCCTTAGAGAAAGTAGAGCCTGAACTAACTGGGCTTTGTAGAATGAGTAAATCTGAAATGGACATCTCAGTGCTGGGCAAAGAGCCTGCATAGAGAATAGCTTTTACAAAGACAAAAAGGATGAAGAACATTGAATTTTTTCCCAGAAAAGCAAGTGGTTCATGTCTCAAGAGTGCATTTGAGAAGGAAACACAATGGTAGAAAAGAACATAAAGGTAGGTAGAGGCAATTGATGGAGGGCTTGGAAATCCAAGGGAAAGAGTTTGGACTTTTTTGTCTGTTTTAATAGTTGGGAGCACAGGTTGTTGTTATGACCTTCTTGCTAGTTGGGGTTGAGTTGTGAAAATAAAGAACAGTCCCATTTATTGCATCACATGAGGCCCAATCACATCAGGCCGATTAACATCAAGCCTGGTACAAAAGAGTATACATTTCCCAAAATGTGTGTAGGACAGACACTGGTCAAAATGGGGTCCATTGCCCAGCAACATCAGCATCACCTGGGGGCTTGTTAGAAGAACACAATCTTGGATCCTATCCCAGACCTGTTAAGGCTAAATCTGAATTTTAACAAGATCCCCAGTGATTGATGTGCACATTAACATTTAGGAAGCATTGGACTAGCCTCTTCTCTTTGCAACATCTTTCCCAGTCTCCATCCAGTTGAATACTTCTCTCATCACCATAACAACTTGTATCCCATAATAGTCAATAAGGATGTTAGCAGAAAGGAGCAAGTTGGCAAATATAACCTTTACCCCCAATTTAGAAATGTTTTGTTTCTAGGAGTTTCTTGTAGTAATACCAATTTCTTCTTTTGGGTACTCCTCGCATTTTAACATACAATATTTACTTATTAATGCCGGAAAAGTCACCAGTAGATCTGGGTATTCTTGCCACCAGTGATCCCATTCAGATGCACACATGCATTTTCCAAAGTCTAGCAAAAATACTAAGGGTACATAAATCTTAAGAATTGTGTCCTCTGATTGCCTGATATCTTGATTGCCAACAGAGAGTATTTAAGTTATTCTCTATTACTAAGAGTTGCATAAATAAGTTTCCTGGGGTAAAATTACTATGGGAAATATCATATATTTTCTTTCCTCTCTTTGATATTTATAACGTATGCTAACATATTTAAGATTCTACAGTATCCTATACGAAATGTCTGCTTAATTTACTGTTCCCTCTATGTTTCACCACAGAACACACTTAATGAATGCATTAATCTCTTATAGAGCACAGTTAGAGAAATTCTGCTCTAAGAAAGACAGGGATGAACAATGTCAGGAGGCATAAAATTAACCATTAGAAATGCACTATTCACAGAGAAAAAAGGTGGAGAGGAAACTGTGCAAAGATAAACTTGAAATCCATTGGCCTTAGACTTCTGTCCTGTAAAAAGGTACTCAGTTAGTCCAGATCAATTCTAATGGACTGAATACTGTTTTAAGCCTCTCCACATTTCAGAATACATTCTCAGTAAATGGAAAAAATATTAGCCAATTTCACAGTTAAAACCATATAAAACTTCTGGGAAGGGGCAAGGGCTTTGGTAGCAGACATATCTGTGACCCTGGGTGAGTTCTTCACTTGTATGAGTCTTAGTTTTCTCATCTCTAAAATAGGGACACTCATTTCCACATAACAGATCTTTGTATTATTATATTTGCTTTAAACAGTCAATTTAGTCTTAAATAAATTTAAAATATAAGAAAAAATCATACAGGTACTCATGTAGTTACCATTTCTATTTCTCTTCATTTTTTCACGTAGCTCCAGATTTCCATCTGGAATCATTTTTCTTCTGCCTGAAGGAATTCATTTAACGTTTCTTCTAGTGCCAGTTTGCCACTACTGAATTATTTAGATTTTGTATGTCTGAGAAATTCTTTATTTCGCCTTCATTTTTGAAAGATATTCTCATCGGGTATAGAATCCTAGGTTGACAGCTTTTTTCCCAGTACTTTAAAGATATTGCTGCACTGTTGTCTTGCTTGCATTGTTGCTAATGAGAAGGTTACTATCATTCACATCTTTGTTCCTGTGTATGTAATGTGTCTTATTTCTCTAGCTACTTTTATGATTTTTCTCTTTATCACTGGTTTTATGCAATTAGATTATGATGTGTCTTGGTGCCATTTTCTTCATGTTTCTTGTGATTAGGTTTGTTGAGCTTCTTAGCTCACTGGGTTTATAGTTTTCCTTTTATTTATAAAATTTTGGTAATTATTTCTTCAAGTATATTTTTCTGTTCCCCACTCTTTGGGGTCTCTAACTACACATATATTAGGCCAATGGAAGTTGATTACAGCTCACTGATGCTCTGTTTATTTTTTTAAAATTTTTTTAAACTTTTTTTATTTTGGTTTTTGTTCTAATTAATTTTACTTACTTATTTATTTATTTATTTAGGTTGCGTTCAGTCTTCGTTGTTGCGCACAGCTTTCTCTAGTTGCAGTGAGCGGGGGCTACTCTTCATTGCGGTGCACGGGCTTTTCATTGCGGTGGCTTCTTTTGTTGCAGGGCATGGGCTCTAGGTACACAGGCTTCAGTAGTTGTGGCACGGGGGCTCAGTAGTTGTGGCTCGCGGGCTCCAGAGCGCAGGCTCAGTAGTTCTGGCGCACGGGCTTAGTTGCTCCGCAGCATGTGGGATCTTCCCAGACCAGGGCTTGAACCCATGTCCCCTGCATTGGCAGGCAGATTCTTAACCACTGCACCACCAGGGAAGTCCTGATGCTCTGTTTTATTTTTTTTTTTGCTTGTCACTTTGGAAGATTTCTATTGCTATGTCTTCAAATTCACAAATCTTCTTTTGCAATGTCTAATTTTCTGTTGATCTCCTCCAGTGTAATTTTCATCTCTGGAAGTTTAATTTAGGTCTTTTATGTGTCTTCCATGTCTTTACTTAAGGTGCTCAATTTTTCTTCTACATTCTTGAACATATGGGATACAGTTATAAGAACTGTTTTAATACCCTTGTCTAATTGATTCTATCATATATGTCATATCTGGGTATGTTTTGATTATTTTTTTATTCTACTAGTTGTGGATCATATTTTCCAGCATCCTTGAATGCCTGGTAATTTTTTTTTAGATACTAGACATTGTGATTTTAGCTTGCTGGGTGTTAGATAATTTTGTATTTCCATAAATATTCTTGAGCTTTGTCCTGGGATGCAGTTAAGTTACTTGGGAACGTTTTGATCCTTTTGAGGCTTGCCTTTCAGCTTTGTTAGGGGAGACCAGAGCAGCCTTTAGTCTATGGCTAATTTTGCCCCACTACCAAGGCAATATCTTTCTGAGTACTTTACCCAGTACCCTGTAAAAACTGAGTTTTTCCACTTTGGTTGGCAGAAATAGGAACTTACCCTGGCTTTTTGTGAGCTCTGGGGATTTCAGGTGATTCTTTCCCTAGACTTTGGTAGTTTTCTCACCTAATGTGCTGACCAGTAGTGAGCCTAGGACTTGAGAGGGATCTTCTTCAGACCTCTCTCTCTCTTTCTTTCTCTCTGTCTCTCCCCTCCCCATCTCCACTCCCTCCACTACTCTTCTCTATGAACTCCCTAATCACTTTGGTCTCTGTGAATTTCCATCTCCTTCTCAGCTCAGAGACATCACTGGACTTTGCCTGAGTTTCCCCTCCTTACACTGTGGCCTGAAAATTCTCTCCAGTAGTAAGTTTGGACAATCTGTGGGACTTATATGATTTGGTTCCTTTATTTCAGGGATCACTGCATTGCACTGCCTGATGTCCAGTATCTGAAAACAGATGTTTGATTTATTGCACCCAGTTTTTTAGGTCCAGTATCTGAAAACAGATGTTTGATTTATTGCACCCAGTTTTTTAGGTCCAGTATCTGAAAACAGATGTTTGATTTATTGCACCCAGTTTTTTAGGTGTTTTAAGTAGGAAGATAAATCTGTTCCCTGTCACTTCACCTTGCTTGCAAGCCAAAGATTCTATATATGAAAAATTCTGAATGCAGGCAGACAATAGATAAATAATATCCATTTACTTCTCATTATAATTTGTGATGGTAAACTGAGGTTTCTTTCATTTATTCTAGACATTTCTGCTTCTTTGTTCAAAATAATGTTTTGACTATCACAACTTCGTGTGAATTCCACATGTTAGCAATAGGGTCTCATATCAGTGGCTAATTTCCCCAGAAGATTTACAGCGAACTACAAGGGTCAGATTTCAGCTAATAAATGACTTGTTATTTTGCTATTACTACAATCTGGGCTATCATTAATTGATTTATTAGTAGTTAGTCTCAATTTATGAACATTAGCCAAAGTTTTGTCTTTAGCCAAGACATGTTACTGATGTAGTTATGTACCCCCAAAAGGAACCATGTGCTAAATTTTGCAGGTATCCATGCCTGGTGAAAATCTAATTGACCTATGCAGGCAGAGACAAATGTCACCTAGTGGCTGCTTCACAAATTGCCGGCATAGATCTAATGAGTATTAATGGGACCTACTACAATACCTAGTTCCCAGGCTAAAGTACTTAAATGACAAGGGTCCTTGACTACAGAGATGGTGACCACTACACTATTGTTTTATTACAAAACCTCAACTGAGAATCTGCATTTTTTCAACAGTCAATCTATACAGAGTAACTATAGGGTCATTTATCATTGTTGTTTCTTTGGGCTGAAATGATAAAATGTAAAAATAATGACTACTATTTGATAAACAAGTATTATATTCAAGTCATCATTTCTAGGCCTCAAAACAACCGTGCAAAAAAAGCAGAAGTGAGAAAACTTCACTGTTCTGAATACAATGTTCCTGTCACACTGTGCTTGTCTGCTTGTCATGAACTGGTAAGAAAGTCTATTTAGTACTTACAATTTTGTTTGACTGATAAGATTATGGGAATGAATGAATTATTACCACACCAGTACAGTTTGTCAACATGATATAGTAAAATGGTTATGGTCTTTGGAATCAGACAGATATGGATTCAAATCTCAGCTCACTAATTAGTTTTGTGATCCTGGGAAATTTATGTAACTTATATGAATGAGTCTCTGATTCTTTACTATTAGTAAAGTAAATAATTAGTAAATAATAACAAGATTCAGCATGATTTGAGCGCTTAGTATGTGCCAGCCATCACAGTAAGGTGAAGTCAGGATGATTATTATCCTCATTTTACAGGCGAGGAAAATGAAGCTTAGAGAGGTCACTTGCCCTAAATCACATGGATAATAAATGAAGAGCTAGGATTTGAACCCTGACTCACAACAGTATGATGCAAAAATAAGGCAAAACAACACCTATGTTAAAAAGTCATTGGTGAGGATTAAATGTCATGACGTGTGTTCCTAAAACATGGTGATTCTTCAATAAGTAGTACTTTCCTTTTCTTCACTGTAATTTCTTAAACAAGGATTCCATAGGGGAAGATCTAATAATTTTAAAAAGTAGTTCTTGGTGGTGAGAATACTTGAGATCAATGGGCAAATTCAAATGCAGACAATGAAGGAAACTCTTAGGATATCTTAGGAATAATATTAATTTACTTTATGTGGGCCCCATGCCTGAGGATATGCTCAGATCATGTTCACAGCAGTAAATGAGGCAGGCACAACCTTCATCATTTCTATCGAGACTTGTGGAGGTTACGTCTACTTTATTCAAGTTCATCCAGTAAGGACTGGGGAACAGAGGCAGTCTGAGTCCAGACAGTCCAAATCCAGAGTTCCAGTTCTAACCACTAAACCATAGCTCTTACACGTTGCTTTCAACCAGCGTTTTTACGTTTCTGATTGGTACCAGCTATGGGCTTGCGCCAGGATCATCACAATCATCCAAGAAGATTCTATCCCACTCATGGATTCAACATCCCATTTAAAGTTAACATGGCAAGTTCAAAACAGGTTATGCAAATATTTCTACTTCACTTTCCATTGTGTAATTACCCTCTTGCCACGGCCTGATTTCAAATTCCCGTTCATGAAATCCAATTTGGAGCCAAGCAGGGTTGAATGCACGAAATCCTGGAAATCATATGAGAAATCCCTTTTCCTCCCAGGTTTACTGCAATTAAATCCTTGATAATGAATTGCTCATCAGTTCTGCCGGCATTGGAAGTGATTGCCTCTGCAGGTAGCAATCATTTTGTGCAATTGCCACAATTATCAATCCCCTTCAGGATGATTGGGATTTAGCAATAGGGACCAGAAGAGTGGAAGATTATTCAAGATAGGGACTAATATTAGAAACTTGCCAATGAGAAATGATGTCTTTCCACTGATGAAGGTCTCTTAGAAAGTGAGCAGTGGTTAGAAAACGATCAGCATTTCTGAGGCTCTTCCCTTACAGACTTGAATGCACTGTATACACCCAGAAGACTCGATAATTTTAAAGATCTATCATAGATTTTATCTTTCCTCTTCACAACTCCCACCAATTATTATGCTGATGCATATTCATTTCTGACATAAGTGTTAAATTCTAGGTAATTTTTAATGCTGGTGATGGTATTGGGAGTCTACACCTCCCCCGCCCCGCCACTGGAAAAAATAATTTGACAGCATACATGAAAAGCCTTAAAATGTTTATACTCTTTGTCCTTGTCATACCTTTTCTGGAAGTCTATCCTAAGAAAAGCAGAGAGGTAGGAAAAGATTGAAACAGTGTTATTTCTAATAGAAAAATATTAGAAAACACTTCAATGCTCAATAACAGAATAGTTAAGTAAATTATAGTTCATTAAGTGATGGGGTATTATGCAGCCATTAAAAGTCATGTTTTTGAAGAGTGGTTAATGACACATGGAAAATATTCATTATAGAATGTCAAGTGGAAAAAAAATAAACACAATCAAGGTTAAATAACAGTAGGTGTAATGTAATTTATTAAGCATCCATTATATAACCCTGAAGGGTAGGTGTTTTTATCCCCATATAACAGGAAAGGAAACAAAGGTTCAGAGAGGTTAGGGGAAAGAGAGAGAGAGAGAGAGAGAGAGAGAGAGAGAGATTGGAAAAATGAGACATGAAAAGATACAAAATTTATTGCTGGCTACCCTGGAGGGATGGGAACAAAAAGCAATTGTTTTTTCAATATGCATGGTGGTAATTTCCACTGTAAGCATGCATTATATTTGCAATCAGAAAATAATAAATATCATTAAAATATCCTGGGCACCTAAGAAACAACTTTGGAAAAGAACTTTTTCTTGGAGCAGGCTAAATGAAGCAGGAAGCGAACTTGAGTTCTAGCCTTCAAACACTCAGACTTGACCACAGTCTTGCTCGCTCCTCTGGCCCCTGGTTTGGGGTCATTCAGACACAGGAATTGGCCCAGCCTGGTACAGAGCTAGCGGTCTCCCTACAGCTGATCCTCTCATTATGTATGAGTCTCTGTCCCAGAAGGAAATATCTGGTAAACTCACCCACACTCTGGTGTTTGGCACTAAGAGTGCTGTTTCTCAAAACACCTGGTTCTGGTCCTGGAACCCCTGACCTAGGAACCACCTGGGCTACTTATTGAAAACAGATTCCTGGGTCTCTTAGACTTCCTGAATCATGATGATGATAGTGGTTGTGGTGGTGATGATGGTGATGGTGATGATGATGACTGGGCCCACGTTCTAGAACAGCAGCCAGAGTAATCCTTGCCTGAAAAGTAAGTGTGGAATACATTCCTCAAGCCATATCTTTAAAATGGCCTACAAGGTCCTATCTGATCCACTGTCTACCCCCATAACCTCTCTGATCCTACTGTATTCTCTGTTTCTGTTTAATCAAGCCTCCCATTGTAAGGCTCTCCCATTTGCTAACCAGACTGGCCATCCACATGTCTAATTCCGTGGAGTCTTTTGCTCAAAGATACCTTTTCTATGAGACCATCCTATTTAAAATTTCAATCCATTCCTCCTCATAACACTCCCAACCTCCCCTCACTTTCTTTCCTTTTTGTTTTGCACTGCACTTGTCACCTTAGAACATGCTGTATAATTGGTTTTTCCTATTATTGTTTTTTCACACCCTCTCCCCACCACATATCTGTTGAAATGTAAACCACCCCAAAACCAGGGATCTTTGTCTTTTTATCATTGTTAATTGATGTCCCCAAGCACCTTGAACAGTGCCTGGAAGATAGAAGGTGCTCAGTAGATAGTTGTTGAGTGAATGCATGGGTGAATGAATGAATGAATAAAAAAATAACTTGATGAATCTCCATTCTCTTCTTTACCAGGGCGATTGATACTTACCTAAAGCAGAATGGCTTTAATGTTCTAGTATTTGCTCATTTGCCACTTTGGAAGTCCCTGCTAATCTACCATATCTTTCTTGCCAAAGCTTTTTGTCTCTGAGAGGGACCTAGATCTATGTACAGATAACTTGGACTATTCAACATTTGATGAGTGGGCAACGGTCTGGAGAGCTATTTGCCTTGGGCATCATTTTTAAAAAGTCTCTGAAAAAGGTATGTTAAATGCCTCCCTGCCACAGACATGGGGACAAAGCTTTCTGCAACAGACACAGATCCACACCATAGTGTGTCTGGTGGAACTAGCCTATGGTGGAACACCATAGATTAGATTGCACTATTACATTAATAATGCACTATTACATTAATAGACAAGATTGCACTATTACATTAATCTCACCAGAAGAGCCTTTTGACATGAATCTAATAGAATTTCCCAGGTTACTAAGACCAGTTCTGACTCTCTGCCTTCTCTGAGTTCCTCTCGAGACCCGCAGAAAACAGGACAACTGGCTCAGAAATCAAAATGTGTTTAGTGGAGAGATACTGCAGATTGTAAAACACATCACATTTGAGTGATGGGTATTATTATTATTATTATTGTCATTGTTAGTATTTATTTGCCCTCTGCCATATACAAGGAAGACTTAGTAACCATTCCTGCTTCCCTGATCTTAAAAGCCTTCATGGATAAAGAAGATGTGGAACATATATACAATGGAATATTACTCAGCCATAAAAAGAAATGAAATGGAGTTATTTGTAGTGAGGTGGATGGACCTAGAGTCTGTCATACAGAGTGAAGTAAGTCAGAAAGAGAAAAACAAATACCATATGCTAACACATATATATGAAATCTAAAAAAAAAAAAAAAAAGTGGTTCTGAAGAACCTAGTGGCAGGACAGGAATAAAGACGCAGACATAGAGAATGGACTTGAGGATACGGGGAGGGGGAAGGGTAAGCTGGGAAGAAGTGAGAGAGTGGCATGGACATATATACACTACCAAATGTAAAGTAGATAGCTAGTGGGAAGCAGCTGCATAGCACAGGGAGATCAGCTCGGTGCTTTGTGATCACCTAGAGGGGTGAGATAGGGAGGGTGGGAGGGAGGGAAATGCAAGAGGGAGGAGATATGGGGATATATGTATATATGTATACATATAGCTGATTCACTTTGTTATAAAGCAGAAACTAACACACCATTGTAAAGCAATTATACCCCAATAAAGATGTTAAAAAAAAGCCTTCACATTTGCCCCAAATTGGCCTGAGTGATATAATTAGCCCAGAATAGCCACTCGTCGTTATCCTGATAAAAGCAAGTTTTCTCCAGGTCAGCTTGCTTTCTCTATTACCCTGGGCCTCCACAGAGGGGATCAATAAGGACATATAAAGCACCCAGAAGGGCACCGTTCTGGGGAGAGGGGACCAGGGGACAGAACCAAAAAGAGCTTCTCAGGGCTGCTTGGACTCCCTTAGGCCAGGCCCCTGGACTTTAATGATTGTTTTTGTCATTCTGCACAGCAAGATGCAATTTATCCTTCCTGGGATTTCAGAACAGGATGTTCTCTTATGCTTGGGTCTATTTTGCATAATCGCACTGGAGTTCTTTAGCCATCACTTGCAGTGGCACAAACCAGAAAGCAGAAAGAGAAAAAAATGGGCAACTCGTGGAACCTTCAAACTCCATCCAGCAGCCTTTGTATAATTCCTAGCACATGGAGCACAAATGAATAAGAAGCCTGGGGAAGCCTGCTTATCTAAACTGACAGGATGGTGGGAGAGTCATGAGATAGGTCTCAGTTCAGGAAGACCTTAATTCTAATCTGGATTCTGCTACTTTCCATCAACATGAACTCGGATAATTTATTGAGACTTTCTGTGACTCAGTTTCTTCATCTGTAAGATGGGAACAATAAAATCTCTTGTAGAGGGACTTCCCTGGTGGTCCAGTGGGTGAGACTCCATGCTCCTAATGCAGGGGGCCCAGGGTTTGATCCCTGGTCTGGAAACTGGATCCCACATGCCGCAGCTGAGAGTTTGCATGCCACAAGTAAGAGTCCGCATGCTGCAACTAAAGATCCCACATGCCGCAATGAAGACCTGGCACAGCCTAAATAAAATACATTAAAAAAAATCTCTTGTAGAGTTGTGAGAACCAGAGGAAATGACTTAAAGATCTTGGCACATAGTAGGTACAGAATACATCATTATTATGTGAAGAAATGCCCCCAAGGGCTGGTGGTCCATATGTTGTAAACAGTGGGTTTCATCATTCCACAACTAAAGTTCCTCTATTTCTCAGTCCTTTTGTATTACCGGTTATTTTTCCCCCTCAGGCAAAGATCTCCGATGATGGCGTTGATTTCCATAATCTTGTCACCTTAATTGCTGCTGTCACTATAGGTATTGAAGTTAATTTTGATTTCTTTTTGTTTCTGCTTAGCGCTTCAGAATGTGACTAATGGAATTATTTACGGGTTTAGCTTAGAGCAGTATTCCTGGCAGCTTGAAGAGCAAACCTGAGCTTTCTGTGTGGGGCTGCTTTCTGCCCAGGGACTGCGAGGGTGTTGGAAGACTCAGGCATTTCAGACAAATGGCACATAAATGGTGTGTGCTTTCTGATTGTCAGTTCCCTTTAAAAAAAAAAATCATTTATTTATTTAAGGTGCGCCAGGTCTTAGTTGCGGCACGCAGGATCTTTAGTTGCAGCATGTGGACTCTTAGTTGTGGCATGCGAACTCGTAGTTGCGGCATGCATACGGGATCTAGTTCCCCAACCAGGAATCTAACCCCTGCATTGGGAGTAGATTCTTACCCACTGGACCACCAGGGAAGTCCCGTCAGTTCCCTTTTGTACACCCCAATGAAACCTTATGTGTTGGTCTTATCCACAATTTGGGTACTGTAAGGAAGGAAAGAAAAGAAAGTTTATTGAGTGCCTAGGCATTATATTGCTTTATATGAACTTTGTGACTCGTCATAAAAACTCCAGGAGCAAAATCTAAAATATGACACAAACGAACTTATTTACGAAATGGAAGCAGACTCACAGACATAGAAAACAAACTTATGGGTTGCCAAAGGGGAAAGGGGTGGGGGAGGGATAAATTAGGAGTTTGGGATTAGCAGGTACAAACTACTATATATAAAATATATAAACAACGAAGTCCTACTGTATAGCACAGGGAACTATATTAAATATCCTGTAATAAACCGTAATGGAAAAGAATCTGAAAAAGAATATATATATAACTGAATCACTTTGCTGTACACCAGAAACTAACACAACGTTGTAAGTCAACTATACTTCAATTAAAAAATAAACTCCAGGAGCAAGGAGTGGGTGCCTATGTCACTTATGCTAGACCCTTCAAATGCTTTCTCCCTGGAATCGAGTCTTGAGTGAAACAGTAGATTCACCACAATTGATCCTGTTGCAGCTTCCAGAGGAGACCAGTCTAGCTTTCTAAAGATTCTTGGAGTTGTCCCACTCCAGTTTTTTAAGCTTCTTGGTGATTCTTGGAGCCACCCTGCATTTTCCCAGTAAGCTCCCTTTCTCCCTTCCTTGGTTAGTTAGAGTCAGTTTCTGTGATCTAGGACCAAAGAACCCTAACTCCTCCTATGCACTTTACAATTTTGGGGATACCAGTGGTGACATAACCTACCTCTCTCTCTCCCCCTCTCCCATTGCTGAGCCTGGAATACCATGCCCTCCTAGCCCATCTACTGCTTCTTCATCCTTCAAGACCCAGATCAAATGTTTCCTTCTGTGAATATCCCAGAGAGATTGATGCTGTTTCCTTCGTTTCCCCTGCAGTGTGCATGCCTCCAGTGTAGTGTCTGTTATATCACGCTGCTATTTTTGTTTGCATGTCTGCCTTTCTGTCATGGAGCATTCCTTTGGGGTGAGAATCAAACTTCTGAAGGCTACACGCATGACGCTGAGCACAGCGGCACACACAGGGTCCCTGCTCAGCCATCGTTCCTGGCATGTGTCGGTGGATGGATGGATGTGCTGACCCCACACAGGGACAGAAGGTCTGAGTTGTCATATGTCCTGACTGAGAGCAATTGCACTGAATTGTCTCAGAATGAACTTTTGTGGGTTTGTACTCATATGTTCAAAGTGCCCTGGGCCAAAATCAAAGAGTTTATTCCTCCTGATGAGCAGAGGACAAATAGTGTAAAGTCACTCTGACCTCTAAGGTTCTGCTTTCTTCAAAAATAACATGGATTTTTTTCCTGATTATAAAAGCAGTACAAACATAGCATAGAGAATTTATATATTACCAGAAAGACAGAAAGGAGAAAAAAAGAATCCCCATAGCCCCAGCACCCAAAGATAAATGCTGGCATTTTAAAGTACTTTCTTCTGGTCTTTTTTTACCCCAGGTATTACAATTTGTAGATGTATTTAGTTATGCACTATTTTTATGTGCTTTCTCCCATTTTATCTTAGATACCCATTTTCTTTTATGTACCACTTTTATTTACCACTTTTATTTTTTTTATTTTATTTTTTATTGAAGTAGAGTTGATTTACAATGTTGTGTTAGTTTCAGGTACAGAGCAAAGTGATTCAGATATATATATATGTATATATATATATTCTTTTTCAAATTCTTTTCCCTTATATGTTATTATAAAATATTTAATATAGTTCCCTGTGCTATACAGTAGGTTCTTGTTGGTTATCTATTCTACATATAGTAGTGTGTATATGTTAATTCCAAACTCCTAAGTTATCCCTCCCCATTTCCCTTTTGGAAACCATAAGTTTGTTTTCTGTGTCTACGGGTCTATTTCTGTTCTGTATACAAGTTCATTTGAATCTTTTTTTTTTTTTTTAGATTCCACATATAAGCGATATCATATGATGTTTGTGTTTCTCTGTATGGCTTACTTCACTTAGTATGATAATCTCTAGGTCCGTCCATGTTGCTGCAAATGGTATTATTTCATTCTTTTTTATGGCTGAGTAATATTTCACTGTGTATATAGTATGTACCACTTTTAGAGTCTGTATGATATTCCATCCGATAGAGAAACTAACATTGAGTTCATTAATCCCCTCACTTGCTTTATCTTTGTTGTCCTGTTTTGGGTGTGTGGTTGTAAATAACAATTGGGGTTTGGGAGGGGGGTTAATAAACAGTACCCTCTTGTCCTCACCCACCCTCGGAGCAGGTTGAAGGTTAGACACACACAAGTTAGGACACGTAGGGATCAAACTGTCAACTTAGTTACTGATTGGTTACTAATTTGGAGGATGTGGAGCAACAAAGAACTCCCTGATACCACACCCCAGAATATTTTTTCCAGCTTTGTTGAGATACAATTGACCTATGACATCATGTATGTTTAAGATGTACAAGTGATGGTTTGATCCATGTATATATTGAGAGCTGGTTCCCACAATAATGTTAGTTAACACCACCATCACCTCACACACTTCCAGTTATTTTTGTGTGTATGGTGAGAACTCTTAAGACCTACCCTCTTAGCAGCTTTCAGGTGTCAAATACAGTATAGTTAACTGCAGTCACCATGCTGTACATGAGATTCCCAGCACTGATTCATCTCATAACTGGAAGTCTGGACCCTTTGACTGACACCTTCCCATTTCCCCCACCCCCCAGCCTCTGGCAACCACCAATCTGTTGTCTGTTTCTATGAGTTGTTTTTTTTTTCTTTTAATGTTTCGCATGTGAGTCCATACAATATTTGTCTTCCTTTGTCTGACTATTTCACTTAGCATAATGCCCGCAAGTTTCATTCATGTTGTCACAAATGGCAAGATTTCCTTCATTTCTATGGCTGAATTATATATATATATATATATATGGGAGAGAGAGCAGAAGACACCTTCCTGTGTAGAGAGGCAGATTCCACCTGAAGGGAGAGGGGTAGAGAAGGCAGGACCACGCAGACCCAGTATCTTCTCCCAAATTCACCAACTAGATAGGTCTCTCCCCTGTCTCCTGGGTGAACAAGAAGTAATAGTCTAGTGGATATTTTCCATCTGACTGACTGTGTTGGATATTCTGGAGCACAAGTCTGAGTTTTTTCTTAAGGAAGATTTCTAGAAGAGTTACTGGGAGATTGAATATTTTTAAGACTTTTGAAACAGATTTCCAACTTGTTTACTGCAAAGTTTGTTACAGTTTACCTTACCACCAGCAGTGTATACAGCTGACCATGTCACTGAACCTACATCAGCACTGAGCCGTGTCCCTTTCAAGCTTTTCTTCTCTTTATTTGATAGGGGGAAAAAAAGCAGCTTATTTTTTCATTTGTGTTTATCTGCATGGTAAGAAAACTGATCATTTTTTTCAGTTTGTCAGTTGGTCATTTTGAGCTTTTGCTCTAAATAATCCTTTCATGCCCTTTGGCCATTTTTCCATTGAATTTTAATTTCTAAATGGAGTTACATACTAAGTATAACACATTTATCTGGCATTTTTAAAAATTTGTTGTTTTACTTTTATTTTGTTTATAGTTTAAAGAAATTATGTATTGCTGAATTTGTTAAGTGTTTGCTTTGTGATTCTTCCATTGCTTACAAATTCTTCCTTTTTTTTGAATTTTTGAATTTTATTTTATTTATTTTTTTATACAGCAGGTTCTTTTTAGTTATCCATTTTATACATATTAGTGTATATATGTCAATCCCAATCTCCCAGTTCATCCCACCACCCCCCCGCCACTTTCCCCCCTTGGTGTCCATACGTCTGTTCTCTACATCTGTGTCTCTATTTCTACCCTGCAAACCAGTTCATCTGTACCATTTTTCTAGGTTCCACATATATGCATTAATAGATGATATTTGTTTTTCTCTTTCTGATTTACTTCACTCTGTATTACAGTCTCTAGATCCATCCACGTCTCTACAAATGACCCAATTTTGTTCCTTTTTATGGCTGAGTAATATTCCATTGTATATATGTACCACATCTTCTTTATCCATTCGTCTGTTGATGGGCATTTAGGTTGCTTCCATGACCTGGCTATTGTAAATAGTGCTGCAATGAACATTGGGGTGCATGTGTCTTTTTGAATTATGGTTTTCTCAGGGTATATGCCCAGGAGTGGGATTGCTGGGTCATATGGTAGTTCTATTTTTAGTTTTTTAAGGAACCTCCATACTGTTCTCCATAGTGGCTGTAACAATTTACATTCCCACCAACAGTGCAAGAGGGTTCCCTTTTCTCCACACCCTCTCCAGCATTTGTTGTTTGTAGATTTTCTGATGATGCCCGTTCTAACTGGTGTGAGGTGATACCTCATTGTTGTTTTGATTTGCATTGAG
Source organism: Eubalaena glacialis (assembly GCF_028564815.1). NCBI lineage: Eukaryota > Metazoa > Chordata > Mammalia > Artiodactyla > Balaenidae > Eubalaena > Eubalaena glacialis. Next base: position 67,236,823 of record NC_083728.1, on the reverse strand, counting down.
CAGCCTTTCAGGTGCTTCTTGGCCATCTGTATATCTTCTTTGGAGAAATGTCTATTTAGGTCTTCTGCCCATTTTTGGATTGGGTTGGGTTTTTTTTTAATATTGAGCTGCATGAGCTGTTTATATATTTTGGAGATTAATCCTTTGACAGTTGATTCATTTGCAAATATTTTCTCCCATTCTGAGGGTTGTCTTTTAGTCTTGTTTGTAGTTTCCTTTGCTTTGCAAAAGCTTTTAAGTTTCATTAGGTCCCATTTGTTTATTTTTGTTTTTATTTCCATTACTCTGGGAGGTGGATCAAAAAAGATCTTGCTGTGATTTATGTCAAAGTATGTTCTTCCCATGTTTTCCTCTAAGAGTTTTATAGTGTCCGGTCTTACATTTAGGTCTCTAATCCATTTTGAGTTTATTTTTGTGTATGGTGTTAGGAAGTGTTCTAATTTCATTCTTTTACATGTAGCTGTCCAGTTTTCCCAGCACCACTTATTGAAGAGACTGTCTGTTCTCCATTGTATATCCTTGCCTCCTTGTCATAGATTAGTTGACCATAGGTGCGTGGCTTTATCTCTAGGCTTTCTATCCTGTTCCATTGATCTATATTTCTGTTTTTGTGCCAGTACCATATTGTCTTGATTACTGTAGCTTTGTAGTATAGTCTGAAGTCCAGGAGCCTGATTCCTCCAGCTCCGTTTTTTTCCCTTAAGACTGCTTTGGCTATTCGGGGTCTTTTCTGTTTCCATACAAATTTTAAGATTTTTTGTTCTAGTTCTGTAAAAAATGCCATTCGTAATTTGATAGGGATTGCGTTGAATCTGTAGATTGCTTTGGGTAGTATAGTCATTTTCACAGTGTTGATTGTTCCAATCCAAGAACATGGTATATCTCTCCATCTGTTGGTATCATCTTTAATTTCTTTCATCAGTGTCTTATAGTTTTCTGCATACAGGCCTTTTGTCTCCCTAGGTAGGTTTATTCCTAGGTATTTTACTCTTTTTGTTGCAATGGTAAATGGGAGTGTTTCCTTAATTTCTCTTTCAGATTTTTCATCATTAGTGTATAGGAATGCAAGAGATTTCTGTGCATTAATTTTGTGTCCTGCAACTTTACCAAATTCATTGATTAGCTCTAGTAGTTTTCTGGTGGCATCTTTAGGATTCTCTATGTATAGTATCATGTCATCTGCAAACAGTGACAGTTTACTTCTTCTTTTCCATTTTGCATTCCTTTTATTTCTTTTTCTTCTCTGATTGCCGTGGCTAGGAGTTCCAAAACTATGTTGAATAGTAGTGGCGAGAGTGGACATCCTTGTCTTGTTCCTGGTCTTAGAGGAAATGCTTTCAGTTTTTCACCATTGAGAATGATGTTGGCTGTGGGTTTGTCATATATGGCCTTTATTATGTTGAGGTAGGTTCCCTCTATGCCCACTTTCTGGAGAGTTTTTATCATAAATCGTTGTTGAATTTTGTCAAAAGCTTTTTCTGCATCTATTGAGATGATCATATGGTTTTTCTTCTTCAGTGTGTTAATATGGTGTATCACATTGATTGATTTGCGTATATTGAAGAATCCTTGCATCCCTAGGATAAATCCCACTTGATCATGGTATATGATACTTTTTAATTTTATTTATTTATTTATTTAGTTATGGCTGTGTTGGGTCTTTGTTTCTGTGTGAGGGCTTTCTCTAGTTGTGGCAAGCGGGGGCCACTCTTCATCGCGGTGCGCGGGCCTCTCATTATCGCGGCCTCTCTTGTTGCGGAGCACAGGCTCCAGACGCGCAGGCTCAGCAACTGTGGCTCACGGGCCCAGTTGCTCCGCGGCATGTGGGATCCTCCCAGACCAGGGCTCGAACCCGTGTGCCCTGCATTGGCAGGCAGATTCTCAACCACTGCGCCACCAGGGAAGCCCGTATATGATCCTTTTAATGTGTTGTTGGATTCTGTTTGCTAGTATTTTGTTGAGGATATTTGCATCTTTATTCATCAGTGATATTGGTCTGTAATTTTCTTTATTTGTAGTATCTTTGTCTGGTTTTGGTATCAGGGTCTCACAGAATGAGTTTGGGAGTGTTCCTTCCTCTGCAATTTTTTGGAAGAGTTTGAGAAGGATGGGTGTTAGCTCTTCTCTAAATGTTTGTTAGAATTCACCTGTGAAGCCATCTGGTCCTGGACTTTTGTCTGTTGGAAGATTTTTAATCACAGTTTCAATTTCATTACTTGTGATTGGTCTGTTCATATTTTCTGTTTCTTCCTGGTTCAGTCTTGGAAGGTTATACCTTTCTAAGAATTTGTCCATTTCTTCCAGGTTGTCCATGTTATTGGCATAGAGTTGCTTATAGTAGTCTCTTACGATGCTTTGTATTTCTGCGGTGTCTGTTGTAACTTCTCCTTTTTCATTTCTAATTTTATTGATTTGAGTCCTCTCCCTCTTTTTCCTGATGAGTCTGGCTAATGGTTTATCAATTTTGTTTGTCTTCTCAAAGAACCAGCTTTTAGTTTTATTGATCTTTGCTATTATTTTGTTTGTTTCTATTTCATTTATTTCTGCTCTGATCTTTATGATTTCTTTCCTTCTACCAACTTTGGGTTTTGTTTGTTCTTCTCTCTCTAGTTCCTTTAGCTGTAAGGTTAGATTATTTATTTGAAATTTTTCTTGTTTCTTGAGGTAGGCTTTTATTGCTATAAACTTCCCTCTTAGAACTGCTTTTGCTGCATCCCATAGGTTTTGGATTGTTGTGTTTTCATTGTAATTTGTCTCTAGGTATTTTCTGATTTCCTCTTTGATTTCTTCAGTGATCTCTTGGTTATTTAGTAACGTATTGTTTAGCCTCCATGTGTTTGTGTTTTTTACGTTTTTTTCCCTGTAATTGATTACTAATCTCATAGCATTGTGGTCAGAAAAGATGCTTGATATGGTTTCAGTTTTCTTAAATTTACTGAGGCTTGATTTGTGATCCAAGATGTGATCTACCCTGGAGAATGTTCCGTGTGCACTTGAGAAGAAAATGTAATCTGCTGTTTTTGGATGGAATGTCCTATAAATATCAATTAAATCTATCTGGTCTATTGTGTCATTTAAAGTTGTGTTTCCTTATTAATTTTCTGTTTGGATGATCTGTCCATTGGTGTAAGTGAGGTGTTAAAGTCCCCCACTATTATTGTGTTACTGTCGATTTCCTCTTTTATAGCTGTTAGCAGTTGCCTTATGTATTGAGGTGCTCCTATGTTGGGTGCATATATATTTATAATTGCTATATCTTCTTATTGGATTGATCCCTTGATCATTATGTAGTGTCCTTCCTTGTCTCTTGTAACATTCTTTATTTTAAAGTCTATTTTATCTGATATGAGTATTGCTACTCCAGCTTTCTTTTGATTTCCATTTGCATGGAATATCTTTTTCCATCCCCTCACTTTCAGTCTGTACGTGTCCCTGGGTCTGAAGTGGGTCTCTTGTAGACAGCATATATATGGGTCTTGTTTTTGTATCCATTCAGCCAGCCTGTGTCTTTTGGTTGGAGCACTTAATCCGTTCACGTTTAAGGTGATTATTGATGTGTATGTTCCTATTACCATTTTCTTAATTGTTTTGGGTTTGTTTTTGTAGGTCCTTTTCTTCTCTTGTGTTTCCCACTTAGAGAAGTTCCTTTAGCATTTGTTATAGAGCTGGTTTGGTGGTGCTGAATTCTCTTAGCTTTTGCTTGTCTGTAAAGCTTTTGATTTCTCCATCGAATCTGAATGAGATCCTTGCTGGGTAGAGTAATCTTGGTTGTAGGTTCTTCCTTTTCATCACTTTAAATATATCATGCCACTCCCTTCTGACTTGTAGAGTTTCTGCTGAGAAATCAGCTGTTAACCTTATGGGAGCTCCCTTGTATGTTATTTGTCATTTTTCCCTTGTTGCTTTCAATAATTTTTCTTTGTCTTTAATTTTTGTCAGTTTGATTACTATGTGTCTTGGTGTGTTTCTCCTTGGGTTTATCCTGCCTTGGACTCTCTGCACTTCCTGGACTTGGGTGGCTATTTCCTTTCCCATGTTAGGGAAGTTTTCGACTATTATCTCTTCAAATATTTTCTCGGGTCCTTTCTCTCTCTCTTCTGGGACCCCTATAATGCGAATGTTGTTGAGTTTAATTGTCCCAGAGGTCTCTTAGGCTGTCTTCATTTCTTTTCATTCTTTTTTCTTTATTCTGTTCCGTGGCTGTGAATTCCACCATTCTGTCTTCCAGGTCACTTATCCGTTCTTCTGCCTCAGTTATTCTGCTATTGATTCCTTCTAGTGTATTTTTCATTTCAGTTATTGTATTGTTCACCTCTGTTTGTTTGTTCTTTAATACTTCTAGGTGTTTGTTCTTTAATTCTTCTAGGTGTTTGTTAAACATTTCTTGCATCTTCTCAATCTTTGCTTCCATTTTTTTTCCAAGGTCCTGGATCATCTTCACTATCATCATTCTGAATTCTTTTTCTGAAAGGTTGCCTCTCTCCACTTCATTTAGTTGTTTTTCTGGGGTTTTATCTTGTTCCTTCATCTGGTACATAGCCCTCTGCCTTTTCATCTTGTCTATCTTTCTGTGAATGTGGTTTTTGTTACACAGGCAGCAGGATTGTTGTTCTTCTTGCTTCTGCTGTCTGCCCTCTGGTGGATGGGGCTATCTAAGAGGTTTGTTCCACAAATTCTTCCTTTTGAGATATAAAATTACTATTTGTCTACACATTTTAATGATTTTGTTCATATATTTATTCACCTAACATTTTATTCTGGTTAGAGTTTATTTTTATGTCTGTTGTCAGGCCAAGTTTTCTTTTCTTCCATAACAAATAGGTAATTCATTGTCCTAGAACCATTTAGCTTTTATTGCTATTTTATGTAGTATCTTACTAGAAATTTAATATCTGCAAGACAACAGGTTAGATATTTTACACCTGTCATATCCCCCCAAATCTCTTGGTCAGCCTCACCTCATATTTTCAAATGAGCCTTAGAATAATTTTATTATGTTCTAAAACAATCCCTTTTAGAATTCTGATTTGCACTGAATTAAATGCATTAATTAATTTTAGAAGAAGTGATATTTTGATAATACTAAGTTTTCCTATTCAGGAAAAATGGAATATTGAGCTCTTCAAATCTTTATGTATATCCCCCAGCCAAGATTGCTTTTTTTTTTAACCTTCTATGGATATTTCTTCTACTCAAGTAAAAAGCTATGAAGTTCCTTGTTTTAATGTCAGTGATATAACACTTTGCAATATAAAATACAATTTACAGAAATATCTATCAAGTAAACCTAAAGAAACACAACTTGATTTTTACATTGGTGATATTTAAATTAGCAAAATTTCTTTTACATGTCCAAAAACCATCACATCACATCAGATGTTTTGTGTGTGTGTGTGTGTGTGTGTGTGTGTTTTGCCCATGAGTTCTGGGTGTTTTTGTTTTATTTTGTTATTATTGCTACTGTAAATCAACTGTTTTATGTTTTCTAATTCCTTTATTTCAAACATATAGGAAAAATGTAGATATATTAATTTTGCAACTCATCACCTTCAAAACATTCTTATTATTTCCATTTTTCCAGTTCATATTTTTCTCAGTAGGCAATCATATCTTATGGAAGGAGTAGTGAATTTCCCTACTCCTTTATTTCTCATGACCTGTTGGATAGATTAGAATATCCAGCACATTAATAAATAATAGTGGGCTTCCTTGTCTTACTGTTAATGTTAATGGAAATATCTCCTTAAATGATGTTAACCATTGACTTAAGACAATTAAAAAATTGTGTTGAGGTACTTCCATTTTATTCTAGTTGCACTAAGCTTTTGTTAGTAATGCAGTGAGTGTCAGCTTTCTCAAATGCCTCTTGTTCCTTGGTTAGGATGATTTTATCATTGCTTCAGGAGATTTGGTGGCAATTCTTGGGTCATAGTCTTTCCTCCTCAAATCTTGATGCTATGGAAGAAAAGTTTAAGACCAGTTTCATGTTTTCATCTTCCTAGGTGGACCATTTTTTGAGTTATTTGTTTTGTTTACTGCCTGGCTGCATGTAGGATTTTTAAAATTTCTCCTTGAAATTCTAAAACTTTATCAGGTTGATTCTAGATGGTGTCATTCAATGTATCCATTAGAATTACAAATTCAGGTCATCCATAAATCTGGAAGGTGTTTTGCTATTTTATCTCTCTTATTATTGCTTTTGTTTTATTTTTTATGATTGCTTTTTTACAAACATCAGTGGTATGCTGAATCTCCATGTTTGGTCCTATGATCTGATATATCTCTTACCATTTCATATCTTTATTCTTTTATACTGCATTCTGGATGAGGTTTGTTTGTGCTACACATGTCAGTGGTTAGTTTCTATAATATTCTGCACTGCTTTCAATGTATGATTTAATTTCACTGCTACATTTTGTATTTCTTGCAACGTTTCTATATCTTATCAGGACATTTTCTTCTCTGCTCTTCTTTCTCCCAATTCCCTTTAATAACACTATCATATGTAGCTTACCTTGAATATTATTCATTGATCAAATATTTTATTTCAATCACTAAACTTTGAATTAATAAGTTCTTTTCAGAATCTAAAAGTAACATATATTTACTGCAAAAAGTTTAAGAAATACAGAAAAGTGTATAGAAGAATATAAAATGACCATTATCCCATTACCAGAAACAAAAAATCACTGCCAATATAATGGAGGATTTTCTTTTAGTCAAAGCTTGTATTTCCTTAGTTTACATTTTTTTCTTATCTTTTATTCTGAAATAATTATAGACCCACAGGAAGTTGCAAAAATAGCACACAGAGTCCCATGAACCCTCCACTTTGCTTCCCCCAGTGGTGCCATCTCATAGAACTTTAGCATCATATCAAACCAGGAAGCTGACATTGGTAAAATACTGTTTTCTAGACACAGATTTTACGAAGTTTTCACTATTTTTTACATGCATTTATTTGCATGTGTATGTGTATACTTCTATGTAATTTTATCCCATGGAGAGATTTATGGAACCACTACTACGATCAAAATACAGAACTGTTCCATCACTACAAAGGAACTCCCTCCTACAACCTCCTTCTATTCACACCTCCATCCTTGTACCTTGGCAACCACTAAGCTGTTTCCATCTCTATAGTTTTGTCATTTCAAAAATGTTATATAAATGGAATCATGCAGTATACAACCTTTTGGGATTGACTTATTTTACAATGCAGAATGCCCTTGAGATGTATCCAGGATGTTGTATGTACCAATGCATGGGTGGACCAGAGTTTATATAAACATTCACCCACTGAAGTACATTTGAGTTGCTTCCAGGTTTTTTTTTCTATTATGAATAAAGCTGCAATGAACATTCAGGCACAGATTGGGATTCTTTGGCATTCGTTGTTTTAAAGTTCCACTTTTAAAATATAACATTCTATTGTAAGCATTTCTCCATATCATTAGTCTTTGAAGACATGGTTTTTAATGGTTGCATAATATTCTACCATATGGCTGTACCTCCATTTATTTAACCATTTTCCTATAAGTTCATGTTTCCTTGAATTTTATCGAGAGCTTACCAGATGCTCTTTAAAATTTTCTTCTTTTTCCCAGTAAATCTTTTTAAAATGTGTGCACTTCTGTGCATTTTGAGTGCAGTGTCCCATGGTTTTTATGACAGGAAGTTGTTTCATAGGTCCCAGGTTGTTGGGTTTTTTAAATTCTTCTTCCATACTTTTTTTTTTTTTTTTTGGCTGCACCACGTGGCATACAGGATCATAACTCCCCAACCAGGGATCAAACGTGTGCCCCCTGCAGTGGAAGTGAGGAGTCTTAACCACTGGACCGCCAGGGATTCCCTAAATTCTTCTTTCATCTTCTCAAAAATGAAGAGAAGCTTGGTATTTGCTGATAGGCTGCGTGGATTTTCCTCTCTCTCCCTAATTGTCCACCTGGGTGCAGTTAGACCTACCTCCTTCAGACCTATTGAAGGATGGCTGATTAATGTACCTTGCTGCCAGCCATATTTCTGAACCTTGTGACTACATACTGAGTGTGGGCGGAAGTGAGATATTTGCTCCACTGATGCTGCAGTGGGAGTTTGTTCATGGATTATTTAACAGGGTGTGTGGTCCTTCCCTTGTCTGGAGCAGCTTAGAGCACACCATCCCTACGGCTCCCTGTCTCTCCCTGACTCCTCCCACTTTGGTTGTCACATCTTGCAGCCCAGGTGACAATAAGCAACCACTGTTCCCTCTTTCTCTTTGCATCCTTCACCATGTCACAATTCCATCTATCTCGGTCTCCAAGTGACTATAATAAGAAAGGCACAGTATTGGAGGGATGGGGATCAAAGCAGGAATCGTGACCTCATCAGAATGTGTCTCCTGCATAGCAGAATCCCATGTGTCTCAGACACCAGGGGTCAGGGAAAATCTATTACCTTCTCCCTTCCTGATCTTGCTTTTCTGTCTCAGGTGGCCAAGAGTGAATTCTTCATGGAAATTTCTGCTGGAGTCTGGCTAGTGCTATTGCAACCCTGCATCTTGATGTGGTTTGAAATTATTTTAACAGAAAAGAGGTGCTGTGAAAATCAGGGGCCTCTAGATTTCCACCCTCATTACCCAGAAGTCTGGAATAGCTTTGTGATCTAAGAGAATGGAGTTGGGGGCAGGGTCTTATTCTCCTCCAAATGATGATGACTGTCAGTTCTGAAACACTTCATTGTTTAAAAAGCACTTTATATGCATTATCTCAGCTCATTCATCTAGCTTCCAAGCACCTGTTATATGCCAAGCATTGGGGACACCAAGTGAATGACACATCTTTTTTTTTTCTTTTTGCTTAAAATCCTTCAATGGTGTCACATAACACTTAGAATAAAATTTCGATTCCATACCATCGCTACAGGAGCTGGCCCTTTCTGTCCCTCCAACCTTATCTACTCTCTCTCTATCCATTTTCCATTTCTCTCGAGCCACAGAGGCCTCTGGCTGTTTCTCAGATGTGCTCCTTCCCACCCGCAAAATCTGTTATTTCTTTTGCCTGAAATTCTCTTTCTTTATTAACTTGCTGCTTCTTGTCATTTAAATCTCAGTTTAAATGTCACCTCCTAGAGAGGTCAAAACATTCTGCTTCAAATGATCAGATATTGGAAACAAAAGCATTCTGCCACAACCAAATTATTGCTTGTGTTATCTGCAGTCAGTCAACTAATTGATCAATAATTAGCAAGTGTCCTGTGTATAGAGTGGGGGAGAGTTTAACTTGGCCCCTGACTTTTTGGAGTCTACATTTTTGGGGGATCTGACAGTCTTCAAACAGACTAGACCTTGGCAGAGGATGGGCAGGAGGGGAGATGAGATGATGTCAGCCTAAGAAGAAAGCTGGAATGCTCTAAAACCCCTTGCCAGGAACACTCATTTTTTTCTCCCCTTTGATTTCTAATCTGCTCATTTATGAGCTCAGATTCTGAAGGAAAATGGATTAATTTTCAAAGTGACCCAAAAGCTCTCCAAGACCACCATTAACCTTACCTGTTTAGGAACCTGACCCACTTCCCCGCTCCAGTTCCAGGAGTGATTCACCCTATTTGAGTGAGGACACAGAGGCCGAGTGCACTGGCCAGGGTGTTTGCCCACAGAATGTTCCCATGGAAGCTCTGTTTGACTTTTGCTTTTCCCCTCCTTGGGAAGAAATTGACTAGGACTTGTTGTCATGGTGACGGAGGATGCTGAGAACCTCCCTCTGAGAGAACATTTTCTTTGTTCTTCTTTCTTAGGGAGGAGAGGTGAAATGGGTGGGGCCGAGAGCGGAGTCTGGAATCTGAAACAGGCAAATACCTCAATTTCAGAGGCCATTAGCTCTGGTTACAATCCCAATCCTGTCACGAATGAGCTATTTGATCCCAGCAGGTGGCTTAACCCTTGGTAGCCTCAATTTCCACATCAGAAAATCGGGGGTAATAAAAAGCTTTGTTTTAGGAGGTTTCTGAAAAATAAATGAAGTTATTCCTTTACGTGCTTAGGTTAGTACCTGACACATAGCAAGGCAATTATTACTTTCACAAATATTACAATTGCAGTGTTTGCAATGATTACTTTTATGACTACCATCATCATCACTGCCATCATCATCATCATCTCCATCCTCAGCATCCTCACCAATAGATTCCCAGTAGTATCTCTGTAGAGGAGAGAGCCATGGCAGAGAAAAAAGAGACCCAAGTTCAAATTCCGACTCTACCATTTATGAGCAAGTCAATTAATGTAACTGTCTTATAAAATGGAGATGATAAAATCTACCTTTTCAGGGTTATTTTAAAGATTCAGTGAACTTAGTGAAGTGAAAATATCCGGCACATAATAAGTGCTTAACACAAGTTAGTTGAGCCTGAATTTAAATAAAGCTCTTGCAGCAAAATAGCCTTTGGTTTTACGATGTCTTTCTTTCACTGCTAAAGCTTGAAAGAGGCTTAATAATTAAAGAAAAACTAGGGACTTCCCTGGCAGTCCAGTGGTTAAGACTCCGTGCTTCCACTGCAGGGGGTGCGGGTACGATCCCTGGTCTGGGAACTAAGATCCCACATGCCGCATGGTGCGGCCAAAAAAAACCCCAAAACCGAAAACAAACAAACAAACAAAACCCCCAACATTCCCCTCCCCCAGTTAGTGAAAAACAGAGATATCTCACAACCTGTTTGAAATAACAGTTAACCCTGTGTTAAATTCTGTGACAAACTGATGTTATCATCACCACGAAATAGTGTTGAGCAGTCAATTGGCTGATTAACAGACATCTGTTGGGCATCTTCTGTGTGTTCAGTGTTGTTCCTGGCCCTCTACAGAAGGTAAGAAGACACAGAAGGCCCCAAAGAGCTTGAGTAGGTCAATACATAAATTGCACCAGAAAGATAATTGAGCAAGGAATTAGAGACCCTGTAGTTCCCAGATCAAAGGCTCAGACTCAGTTTATCCCAAGGACCTTCAGGTTCTGGCCTCTATATGTCTTCCTATAGCCTTATTTCCTACCATTCTTCACAAACACTCAAAGCCCCAGTTAGTATGATTGTGTAATGCTCTTTCATGCCCCAGTAACTTTGCTTCTGCTATGGCTTCTGCCTAGGGCACCCTGTCGAAAACTTTTTAAGCCACTTCATCTTTGCAAACTCAGTGAAGCCCAACATCCCCCAAGGGTGCCCTCTTTGACTTACCATCTTGTGTGTCTACTATATTTCTATCTATTTTCTGTTCCGTTGAGCCATATGAAATTGCCATTTTGTACATTAAAAGTGGTTGAATATTGTCGATTTCATTTGGTTAGAACAAATCCCCTAGTATCCTACGTGTGACTCTGTGCACTACTTCCAACCCTTCCCCTACCACTTATCTGCACCGTGACCTTGGGAAAGTTACTTAACTGCTCTATGCCTCAGTTTCCCCATTTGTAAAGTGGAAATAATATAACCTATCTCATAATATTCATGGGGAGGTTAACTATATATAAAATTTAACAGACTCCCAGGCATATAATTAATGATAAGTAACGATAAGTGTTAACTTATAATCGCTGATGTATTTTACTGGACTCCTCTTTTACACTGTAAGCTCATTGAGGGCATGTACTGAATATTATTTGACCTTATTTTCCTATTGCCAAGAAAAGCAACAATGATAAGTGACTAATAGATGTTTACTGAATAAATAAAGACCTAGGTATGAGTTCCAGCTCAGACATAAAACAGCTGTGTGATCTTGGGCAAACCACTCGGCCTCTCTGAACCTATTTTTTTTAATCTGTAAAATGAGAATAATAATTTTAAAATGGCTTTTCTATCTCCTAACATTTCTGTAGCTAATGAACGGCATTCATTAATTCTGCAAATATTTGTATCGCCTGTTATATACATGCCTGGGAGTATGCATACTGCCAAATATTTTGGAGGTGAAGATGCCTTGTCATCTGTAAAACTCTAATCATATGTAAGGGGTTACATAGAGAAAGAATCATTGGGCATTGGGCATGAGAAAAAAAGATGTCTTAATATGAAAGCTTCCCAGATGATATAGAGAAAAATGAAGCATTTATACTGATTCTGAGCCCTGAGGTCTAACAGTAGGTCAATAACAGTCCATAATTATATTTTTAAAAATTGTCCTCAGATACATATTCCACACTCTTTGACATAAAATTAGAAATAATTCCTTCTTCGACACTTTGAGGAAGTTGAATATCCTTAGGCTGTGTATATTTAATGCAGAGGGAAGAAGGGTAGGATGATAAAGCCATGAGGGGCCTTAGATGGGAAGGGAGGGAGAGGTGGCTTAGGGGTCAAGTTCACTGGCTAACAAGCTTCCCTGGTGGCCCATCATCTTTCTAAAACATCAGGGAATGATTGGAATTGACACTATGGTTTGTTACTTGAATGTCAGTGAAGTTCAAGTCCTGGCCTTGTTAGAAGGTCCCTTTGGCCTCACTGAGCTTGACCATTTGCTTTAAAAGGGATTCCCCAGCCCAATTCCAGACTACCCCTATCATCCTACACTCCCAAGAATATCTCCATTGTCCCAACCCTAATTGTCCCAGCCCAAATGCATATACAAGCAATGGGGAAGGAGGTAGGAGTCATTCATTCAGAAAAGGGACCAGGAAGTTGGGCAAGCAACCCTTCAGCTTGGTGCAGAACCAAGAAGCAAACATCCTCAAGAGAAAGGGGGTGTGGAGAGAATTATCGTTGAGTCCCCACTGAGTGCCTACTCTGTGCACAGCACTGGAGTAGATGATTTCCACACATCCTGCTAAAAAATATGATTGCTCCAGAAAAACATTCCTCTCATTTATAAATGGCAAAGTCAGAGCAGAAATGATGCGGAGTAAACATGAGTTGGCACTAAGTCTAAAATTCTTTCAAAATAAAAATTAAAAAAAAACAGACCAAGTTGATAGATGTTAATCTGTTACCTGAGTGTTGACTCTTGGTTGCAAGTGATAGAAATCCAATGATACTCAGAAAAGTGGAATATTGGGGTGACCCATGGAAACCATGAGAACAATGTGACTGGGCCTCAGGTCTAATGGGAACCAAGGACTTGGATACTCCCAAGGTAATCTCTTCTCTCAATCCACCTCCTCTCTGAGTGGTTATTCCATTTTCCTGCTTTCTCCCAGACTGGCTTTCTCCAATTCTGATCGACACTTCTCAAGCTTTACATCTTTACAGTCCTGAAGATAGATAGAGTTTCATTCCCAGTTCCAGATCCCCAATTCTCAGTGAAGGAATCTGATTTTATTAGATGCCCATCCATGGACCATCTGGAATCAACTCTGCCCAGGTGTGGGATAACACTTTTCTAACAAGGCAGCTTCTAGAATAACCCTCTGGATTGAGTGGAGAGGGGAGACCAAGGATGTCTGGGCAGATACTCAGCATGGGGGTGAAGAAGATATAATGGTGTAAGGAAAAGGGCTTAAATGTTGTTCCTGCAGCATAGAAATACCTGCCATTCAGGAGCTTACTATACAACCAAAGAGGTAACATTTACCAGTTAACAGTTGCCAGTGTCTGAGGGCTGGCTGTAGGTGTGCTGAGCACTCAGACTTGGCTGTGGGCTGGAACAGTATGAGAGGGAGAAGAAGGGTGATCAACAGTTATGCATGTATTATCCATGCCTTGTCCTGGTGCTTTGGGTACATCCCTCTCATTCAGCTCTTACCCCCATCTTGTTGGCATGGAAACCGAGACTCCAGGAGGTGAGATGATTTCCTCAAAGTCACAATTGTAACGAGCGGTAAAAACAAATTCTAAAAGCCGTGCAATTTCCAAAACCTTTTTATCACTCTGAAATCAAGCTCATCTGGGACCGTTTTTCTCTCTTCCCTGGTATCTTTTCAAACTTAGATTTCTAAGTTCGAACTTTAAAGAAGAAATTTAAGCAGCAAATATCTGGTTTCCTTCCGATTTATGTAAAGCCTTTGGTTCCACTTTGGCCTCAGGGAGCTGCTTGCCAACATCTCTGAATCAGTTGAACCATCCCTTTAAAAAATGAAAAAGTGCAACCAACCCAGCCCCAAATGATTCATGGTACACAACAGACATATTTATAGGCTATGTGCAGGGATGAAATCCACTCAAGGCTCTCTTGTTCACACCCCCATGCATCTGCACGCCTGCAGCAGGCACTTGGAAGAACCAAAGACCCTGCCACTTATTCACCCACACGCGTCTGCGATGGGGTTTGAACTCTCCATGAACCACCACCAAGTCGCAGAGCCAAACTCTAAGTGCCCATCTGTGGAAGTGGAGTTCCGAAACGAGAATTCTGCTCTTGGTCCCTATGAAATGTTCTTCTAGACGGTTTTTCTGTGAGTTCCGTCTCTCTTCCCTTGGAGTTTGGGGGGTATTGGCATTAGGGTTGGACTGATCTAGGCTTGAGAATCTTCTCCTACTGACTCTGACCTTGGATGTATTCTTAATCCTCTTGAGATTTAATGTCCCCTCTTTAAAAAGGAGCTATTCGGTGCTTTGTGACCACCTAGAGTGGTGGGATAGGGAGGATGGGAGGGAGACACAAGAGGGAGGAGATATGGGGATATATGTATAGCTGATTCACTTTGTTATAAAGCAGAAACTAACACACCATTATAAAGCAATTATACTCCAATAAATATGTTTTTAAAAAAGGAGCTATTAATCACTATGGGACTGCAGTTGTAAGCAAAGTGTGAGACAGGATTTTAGGAAACCCACAAGGCATAGAGAATACCCCCTGGGTAGTAATAGAAGGCAGCTGATACCACCCCAAAGCCTGAAAGGGTCAGAGGAGGAAGTGTTTACTGGAACCCAGAGCAGGCAGCCGTATGGAAAGGGCTACAAGGCAGGAACTGTAGTCTACAGCAGGGTGATGCAGCCAGCCCATCCATGGTGACCTGGAAGGGAGGGAGCCAGAGGACTAAATACCTTGACCATATTCTGCTCCTTCCCTCTGACATCTGCTGGTCCCTCCCTTTGGTTGAATTCGTCTAGAATCTGGAGGAATGGAGGACCCATGTGGTCTATACAGGTTAGCATCTCAGCACTCAGAGCAGGATGGAGAGGGGTGGAGGGTGAACCTGGAGGGCCCATGGAAGACATCCAACTCAAGTACCAAACAGAGGGAGAGATGCACGTAGAGTGCTTCATCACAGTGCTTGGCATGGGATCTGTGTTTAATAAATAGTGGACCTGATTACTTAATCAAAGTGTGTAGAATTAGAGCTCTACCATTTGGGGATTCTTTTCTACTTCAATTTTGACTTTCAAGTTTATAGAAAAATTAGGGGAAAATAGTTCCCATTCTCCATGTTATTTGCTTTGCAGATTTGCAGATCCTCTTCATCCCAGCAATGACCTCTGGTACTTTCTGCATTTCTTCTTAGGGAAGGAATTCATGCATTCATGGATTACTCAACAATGATTGACTTAGCACCTTCTGTGTGGCAGGCCCAGTACAGGGCACTGAGCCTACAGTGATGGACACACACCTGGTCTCCATGTTTGCAGGCTGGTGGAGGGCAGGGACACATAAGCTACCAGTTATGAATCAGCATGTGAGATGTGAGATGGGGAAGGGCAGGCAGGTGTGGTGGAAGCATGAAGGAGGCACCTCCACAGCCCGTTTGGGGCTCCAGCCTGTTGCTGGTACTGCTAAACCTTTGAAAATGAACACCTGAGAATTAGCAAAGAGGAGAAACTCTTCACAGAGGGGGATGTCTTTAAATGCAAAGGTTTGAGGATTTGCAAAAGTCGTCGCCAGCCCTAACTTTGGTGTCTTTCCAACTCTTTGGTGTCTTTCCAACTTTGTGGTGTGGTGTGTGTTTAAATGAATAAGCATAGGGTCTTTTTTAATTGCTTATAGAAAAAAGACTCTTGTTTATGTGCTGAGCACATTCTTTTCCAACTAATTAGCTTGACAAAGCTGAACAAAGAGTCATTTCTGACCCTCCCTAGGCAACTAAACATAAGTGTTCTCTACTGTCTACAACCCTTCCACCGCCTTCTGGGTTGCTGCTGCCAGTGAGGGGTGTGCAAGGGATGCCCACACATAGAGCTCCCTTTCTAGCAAAGGGATCACTGTGACATCAGGAGCTCTGGTTGCGATGACTGCCTTCCTCCATTCTCAGCCTATTATCTCTGTATCTCTGCCTGTCTACAACAGAAAACAGCTGCAATGAGATTCTGACTTGGTTTGCCCCAGAAGATGCCCAGCATATTGTAGGAGAAAGAGCATAGCCCCCAAAATGGCAAGACCCTAGAATGCCCCCTCCCCTGTCATCTGGGAGCAGCAGAGGATAAATGGAAGTGGCCAATTGTCCTGGAAATAGATGCGCTGACATTCCCAAGGTTCTGAGTGATTCACGTGGTCCAGAGAGAGCAGGGGGATGCTGACAGGGTGGGGAGTGCCTTGGGCATCTCCCTGCTTCCCATGCCCTGAAAAAGAGCAACCAAATGTTTCCCATGCTCAATAGAGGCTGAGAGTGACTGAAGCGTGGAGTGGCCACGGCTTTGACCAGAAACGATGGAGCAATTCTCAAGGGGTGCTAACAGAATGATAGAAAAATAGGACACTTCCTCCTTTAGCATCATGTCACTCTGGAAGCCCCAGAATTAACCCACAGCATGTTGAGAAAGGAGAAGAGAGGAACCCTGAATGGTCCAAGATTTAGTTTTCTCTGCTTGGTGGAATTGAGACTCAAAACTAAAATTCAGATGTATTATAAAAAAAGAAAGTTTCCTATCTTGCCATTGTCCCCCCTCCGCCACACACACACCAAGCAAAGCACAGGTCCAGGTGTCAGAATCTCTGGGCGTTGGGCTCTGGTGCTAACTGCCTGCTAATAGCTATGAAAACCCATTTTGCAGATGAGGAAACTGAGGGACAGAAAGGTTAAGTAACATGTGGCTGGTAACTGACTGAGGCAGGATGCTAATTCATGTCAGTCTGCCCCTAAACCATCGTGTTTAATGTCATGACTCTGTCCTCTGAGAAGAATATATTTGCATTCGTGAAATGAAAGGTTCTAGGTGACATGATGCAGGCAATTGCCAATTACCCAGTGGGATATGGATCATTATTAGCAAGTGTTTCAGTGGCATCTCCTAGAGTCAGTTCATTGGCTTTTACAAGAGAACACTTGCAGCAACAAATTCTGAGACCCTTCTATCAGCCCCAGCAAAACCAAGGGGACATGTGATTAGGTGAATAATGGCCCCGAAAGTTGTCCAAGTCCTAATGCCCAGAGCTTGCGAATGTGTTACCTTATGTGGCCAAAGGTACTTTACAGATGTGATTCAATTAAGGATCTTGAGATGGGAAGATTTATCCCAGATTATCCAAATAGGTCCAATATAATCACAAGAGTCCTTTAACGAGGGAGGAAGGAGGATCAGAATCCAAGTCCGAGGAGATGTGACGAAGGAAACAGTAGGAGTGATGCAGGGACACAAGCCAGGGAATTTGAGCAGCTGCTAGATGCTAGAAAAAGCAAGGAACTGAATTCTTCCAGAAGGAGGCCCTGCCAACACCTTGATTTTAGCCCAGTGAAACTAATTTAATACTTCTAAACCTCCAGAACTGTAAAATAACAAATTTGTGTTGTTTTAAGCCACTTAGTTTATGGTAATTTGTCATAGCAGCAATAAGAAACTAATTCAGGGCATTACCTATGGAAACATTAGATGCCCCGATGGTCATCAGAATCACCTCAGCAGCTGGTTAAAAGCATATCCCCACTACTCTATATTAAATAGATAACTAATAAGGACCTACTGTATGGCACAGGGAACTCTTCTCAATACTCTCCAATGACCTATATGGGAAAAGAATCCTAGAAAGAGTGGATATATTTATATGTATAACTGATACACTTTGCTGTACAGCAGAAACTAATGCAACATTGTAAATTAACTGTACTCCAATAAAAAGTTTTTTAAAAGCATATCCCCAAGCATCACCCCAGACATTTTTAACACCCTCCCCACCCCAGATCCCCAGGTGGTCTGATTCAGGGAGATCGAAAAATAATCAAGTAAGGAAACAGAGACTAAGAGGACCTAGAAGGTTGTTTTTCAGAAAATGGGTGATGATTTTTGTAATATGTTTGGCAGAATCACTAAGCTCTAAGTAAGTTATTCATAAAATCCTAGATGTTGAAAATGGAATGGACCTTGGAAGGATGATCTAGGTCAATGCCTACATTTTTCAGACCTAAGAATGGATGCAACAGGAGGGCCAGGATTTCTGGAGAGTCAGCTATGGAGTCTGGGTCTGGATCAGAATTCAGTGCAGCAGGATAATTCCATTAGACCAAAGCAAGAGGGAAACATGTGTTCTTTCTAGGGTGTCATCTTTTGTTTTGGGAAGACAATATCGATTTGAAAGTGTGTTTTTTCTTAGGTCTACAGACAGCTCAAACCAAGTTTTAAAAAAAAACAGTTTTCATGCTCATATGCAATTTTATGGATTACATATTTACATATTATAGTTTCCTTCTATCTTTCTATTCCCTATCTATCTATCTATCATCTATCTCTCTCCCTGGATTTAAAAAAGTTTTCTATTGGAATTTTATGAATCTTTATAGGTCATCTTGGGTTGCTAGTGAAATAAGAAGAATGATGTATTTTTTAAAATTATCTGAGCAGTTTCTCCAAAAAAAAATGGAGATAAACGACATTAAAATAAACTGTGAACATAAAATAATGGTAGGGAGTTTTCCCTGAATTGCTCTGCCATAGGATCAGGAGCAGACAAAATTCTCATACAAGTTACAGCTCAAACCCTGGTAGACCAGAACCCTAAAATGGGGCACTGTTCTTAGAGAGTCCTGCAGGAGTTTATATTTCTGTGTCTGCATTCGAGTATGCATGTATGTGGACATGTGTGTGTTGTACATGTGTGCTTGTGTGTGTGTGTGTGTGTTGGTAAGCTAAAAAGGTAATAAGAGATTATCATACTAAGTGAAGTAAGTCAGACAGAGAAAGACAAATATCATATGATATTGCTTATATGTGGAATCTAAAAAAGTGATTAGAACTTATTCTAATGAGAACAAATGAACTTATTTTCAAAACAGAAATAGACTCACAGACATAGAAAGCAAACTTATGGTTACCAAAGGGGAAAGAGGGGGTCAGGGATAAATTAGGAGTTTGGGATTAACATATACACACTACTATATATAAAGTAGATAACCAACAAGGACCTACAGTTCCCTATAGCACAGGGAACCATTCAATATCTTGGAATAACCTGTAATGGAAAAGAATCTGAAAAAGAATATATATATGTATAACTGAATCAATTTGCTGTACAGCTGAAACTTACAAAACCTTGTAAATCAACTGTGCTTCAATAATAATTAAAAAAAGAAAAGATAATGAGAGCGTTCAGGAGAAGAATTAAATATATTTGTCCCTACAAGGTAAAAACTTTCAAGGTTCTGACCCAGGAGAGTCCCCTAAACATTACTCTCTAACTCCACGAAGAAGCCCCAAAACTCTCAACATTGTGAGGTGAACTTTGGTGATAGCTCCTGGAATGGAAATACAAGGAACAGGGGAATGTCCCTAAGTGACTCAGGATCCCTTTTAAGTGTTTAAAAAAATATACACACAGTAGATTCTGTCAAGATCCTGACATGTTCCCCCTGGCAGTCTCCCTTTCTAGTTAAAGAAATGCCCAGATGAAAGAGAGACAGAAAGAATTCCAGATGAAAACATGGAGATGTCCCCCAAACAAAAGGGGATCCATGATCAGAATACAGCAGGTCCCCAGAAAATAAGAAGGGGAGAAAACCGACAAAGTCTAGTCTTTTATATGCAGATGCCAGTTTGTGTTGGGAAGTCTTTCCTCCCTTTTTTGTTTTTTTGGGTTTTTTTGAAGAAGGAAAGGAGGAAGGGAGAAAGAGGGGGAGGAAGAAGTGTGGGGAAAAGGCTTTGTAATGAATTCACGTGGGGACAGGCTGGCACCCCTTTCTCCAAGCTCATCTCTCCCCAGCCTCTCTTTTGCTTTATGGTCTGAGCACATCATAGCCCCCTGAACTTTTGTGTTATTTCAGACCTCTATGATTTTACTTGGACTGCTCTGTCTGCCTTAGAATTCTTTTTCTCTCCTTTTTGTATGGCAAAATCCTTCTCCTCCATCAGGCCCTCTAAGAGAGCCTTTCTAATTACTTTTTCCCAGTCTATGAAAGGTGCCCTCCCCTGTGATACAATGGGGTCCCGTGCTAATCTCTACCATGACACTAATTATACTGGATTAGAATAATCACTTCTGATTCTGTTTTCCAATTAGACTGTGGACTCCTTGAGGACAGAAAGATCTCTTACTCATTTTTGATTCTCTAGTGACCAGCCCAGTGCCTGACACAGAGTGGGAATTCAGTAAATATTTGTGGATACTCCTGAGATAATCACTAGTGGAGCATATGAGGAAAAAGAGTGAAAGAAAAAATCCTGCTAGTGGCTGAGAGACACAAACCCAAGCAAAGAACGAGGTGGGGGTGGGATAAGTAGGATGGCAGGAAGGGTTTATACAGTCCAGATGCCTGGATTTCCCCCCTCAAACCTTGGAAAACTTAATCAACATGACATGAAATATAACATGAGCTTTGGGTCATAAAGACTGAGTTTGAATTTCAGATTCTTTTAAGCACGTTAATAATGAGGTAAAATATTCTCTGTGCATATGGGTATGTGTGTGTAATTATTTATATGCTCTTTTCTCCTCTACAACTGTGAATTCCATGAGGGACCATGACTGTCTTGACATATTTCTGCTGTACCTCACACATATTTGTTGAATAAATAAATAAAGACATTACAAATGAATGTCATGGGCTAGCTGTGTGACCTTTGACAAATTACATAATCTCTCATATATAATCTCTCTATAGATAGATCGATAGCATATAGTTTGACAGATAGATAGTAGATAGATAGAGATAGATAGATAGACAGATAGATATCCTCATGTATAAAATGGGGGTGACAATTTCTTAGCCAAATCCTAAGAGCAATTCCTGATTCTCCTCTCATAGCCAACTCATGAGTAAGCTCTGAAAACTCTACCCCAAAAACATATTCCAATTTCATCTCTACCCCTCCATCTTGACTATCACCCTATCCAAACTGACAGCTGCAAAGCTTCCTAATTCATTGCCTACTTCCATTCTAGCCTCTCATAATCTATTCACTCAAGAGCAGCCGGATTGATTTTGTAAAATACAAATCAAATCACAGCACTACCTTGCTTAAAATCCTCCGATGATCTACCATTGCGCTTGGAATGGCATAAACACTCTTGACCTCGGTTTACTAAATTCTTCATGACTGTCATGTCCTGTCTCTTCTTACTCTCCACTCTTCAGCCACACTGGCTTTTTTTTTTTCTATTCTTTGAATCCACCATGCTTGTTCTCAACTGAAGACCTTTGTACTAACTGTAATCTGTGCCTGGAAATGGACAGATTTTCACATAGTTGTCTCACTCTTGTCATTCAGATTTCACCTTCAACGGCACCTCAGAGATTCCTTCCACAATGACCTGATCTAAAGTAACACATGTTCTATATTTATCCTGTGTTTTAATGATCTTCAGAGATCTCCTCAGTGTCTTGTATTTTTATTTATTTATTCGATATTGTCTGTCTCCCTTACCAGAATGTAACTCCATGGATGGAAAGTACCTTGTATAATTCATGGCAATGTCTAGAATAGTACTAATAATTCAGAAGTATTTATTAAATAAATATATAAATCCCTACATCTTAGTGTAGTTTTGAAGGTTAAATGAGATAATTTATGTAAAGCATTTAGCCCAGTGTTTGACACATAAATAGCATGCAGTAAATGTAGTTATTCTAATCATTTATTACCTCGCTTTAAACAAAAAATTCCCACTTCTAAGTTTCCATTTCCACATCAATTCTGTCCAATCCATTGGGAATTGGGGTGGAGGAGGTCCTTCAAGC
Organism: Eubalaena glacialis; assembly: GCF_028564815.1. Lineage (NCBI taxonomy): Eukaryota > Metazoa > Chordata > Mammalia > Artiodactyla > Balaenidae > Eubalaena > Eubalaena glacialis. The sequence goes on along the minus strand of NC_083728.1, from coordinate 67,214,822 downwards.
AGAATTGACTTGTTTCTCTTTACTATGTTTGGGTAGTGGTACAGGCCAGAACAGCTACCTATGGAGGAAGGGAACAGAGGGGTATAAATCAAGATTATGCTTGGCCACAAGTAACAAAAAATAATAAAAACACTGATTTAAGCAGATAAAGGGTTTTTTCCCCTCGCATAGTAATATCTGAAGAGAGTTCTTGAATATTTGGCTGAATACTGATGAACACAAGTGTGTGAGGAAACTACCTGATGTGAGGGAAAGAACCACCCAATAAGATTAGAGGAAGCCGAGCTTAGTGCTCACACAGGGTTGGGAAGAGTGCCTCTTCTACCAGCCAAAGTAGAAAACCTGTGAGGCACTGGGATGGGGACACAGAAGGATCTTGTCTCATAATGGGGAATAATTAGCCTAAGACTGAGCGCTTCGCTGGTCCTGCCTAACAATTATTAAAAGCAAGACCTGAAAGAGTGAAACCTTTCCAAGGAATTTAACTGTGTCCCATCACGAAGCTCAAGAATATTTATAAGAATACAAAGATATTCAGCACCCAACAAGGCATAATTCACAATGTCTGGCATCCAATCAAAAATTAACAGGTGGGAAAATACAACCCATAATAAGAATAATTAATTAATCAAAACTGACCAAGAACTGACACAGATATTAGAATTAGCATACAAGGACATTAAATAGTTATAATTCCAAATATTCAAAATTTAAGTAGATATAAGGAAGATTAAAAAAAAACCTCATATTGACATTGTTGAGATGAAAACTACAATGTGTGAGATTAAAGATACTAGATGGGATTAACAGGAGATTAGATGCAGCCAAAGAAAATAATAGTGGACTTGAAGACATAGCAATAGAAACTATCCAAAGTTAAATAAAGAGAGAAAAGATAATTTTTAAATATTAACAGAGCATGAGGTGTCAGATAGATTCAAACAGTCAAATATATGTGTAATTGGATTCCCCAAAGGAGGGGAGCAGAAAAATACTTGAGTAGGGGTTACAGAGCCAAGATTTCAGAGCTAGTTTAAATAGGAAAATATAGGGAAGGCAAATTGGAATAAGCAAGAATAGGATACATTGATTCAATCATTTACATCTATAGGCCAGCAAGTGCATGTTTTATAGGTCAGTGACCCCTTTCAAAGAGTCAAGAGCAGGGCATAGAAGCACAGCACTCAGATCCCTTTCACTTTTCAGGAAGAGTTTGATCCATATCTGCTCCCTTCAAATTGAACACCTGCTTCCTGAGCATCTCGTTCTGCAGAAATAGGACATTTCCATGCAGTGCTTAGGCCACTCCCCTGATCCTTTCTTTACTCATCTTTATGACGTTTCTCTGCTAGTAACACTAAAAAGCACAGACAACAGTTCAGTCTCTTTATCCCCTTCTTGTTTTTTTTCTTGTTTTTTGTTTTTTGCTATAACACCAGCTGGCCTATATCAGATATCTTGTGTAAGGAATAATCTAGAAATTACAATGACCTCTTGCTTCTCTGTGGCTGTATTTTCTAAGGCTGTGGCATTATTCAGGGTAGGCTAGGTTTTGCTGTGATAAAAATGAAGTCCTAAATTCCATGGATTGATACATAAAAGCTGATTTATTGTTCACTCAAAATCCACTGCAGGTGAATCAACTCAGTCCCTTCCAAGGTCCATCAGGGATCCAGAATGCTTCCTTTCTGTGGCCATCTCACTAGGTGCATTCAGAGTTGCCACTGCAGGGAAAGAGAAAGATGGAGAGTTGGACAGAAACTGCTGCTACCTCAGCTTGGAAGCGACATGCACTACTCTACTCTTAGTCTACGGACCAGGATCAGTCACTGCAAGGGGGCTGGAGAACCAGATGTAGATGAGCATTGATCATTTCAAATAGAGCAGTGTTTCCTAAATTTATATACATAGAATACAAGTGTGTTGGATATTAATAACCTAAAATTCTGAAATGTTTAATATTAGATGGTATAACAAGTGCTTGTGATGACCAAGCCACACACCTTTAGCCCCCTTGATTTCAGCACTGCTGTGGTGGACAGTTCCACGACCCATTGTCAGTGTCCCATATTAAGAACCATGGAGTCTCTCCATTCTGCTTTTTCCAAAGCTGGAAAAGGATTATCAACTGATCAACTCAAAAGTACAGGAAGGTTAAAGTCCTTTAGGGTAACTCCCAAACAATGAGGGATATGAATCTGTGAATAAATGTCTAAGCTTTCCTATCCTCTGGCAGGACAATTCTGTGATGCATTCTCTGTGAATATTTAGGGGGTTCCTCAGCAAGACTATATCCCAACTGTCTATAGCTGTAGTGAGTTTATTATTACACTCTTGATTGGCTTTCTTTCCTACACTGCCTCATTTTTCCCATCCCTTCACTTCTGTTTTCTGAAATCTCCTCTCAATAAATTAACTGTACTCAAGTCTTAGGGTCATCTTTGGGGGAAAAACAAAATGAAAATATAGGGTAAAATAAATTTAGAAAATACTGAATTAACTGTAGTTAAACATGTTTTCTTTTATAGAAGTTCTAGAGCTTTAATATGCTATTGTTCATTCTGATGCTTCATGAGGGAAATACAGAAATTCGAGCTTCCCAAACTTGGATTGTAAGGTTTTATCCCCAAAGCAACTTGGAGAATTAGCACTCCATGAAACACATGTTAGGGATGCTCGATCTAAAGTTTTTACAGCTTTTCTTATTTTTGAATAAAGAAAAATATTAAAAATTTAAAGGGTATAGAAGAGTAGAGAGAGGAAGAAAAGGGATTTTAAAATGTATCAAAATATGAGTACCTCATTTCTACCACCAGCAAGAACAAACATGACTACCATACTGGTACCTAGCCCCAAGAGGAAGTCCAGTGGCAGGTCCCAAGGGTGGGCATTAAGTAGCCAGATATTCTTTGGAAGACTTCCTACAACTTCCATTGGAGAATGGAACCGTGTGTTCTTTAGTGGAAAAGAGCAAACTCTTCCTCTCCACCGCCCCCCCCCACTTTAATTACTGTGCAGGATGGTGAAATTAAACCCAGCAGGTAGGCAGCTCCAATACAGATTTCTGGAGCTATCTCATGCTCTGGTTAATTGTGTCAGTGTGGAGGCTGATTAGCATAATTAATCTTACCTATGATTACCCTGAGGAGGAGGAAGTTCCGAATGCACGGGTGGGATCTGGTGACTGAGTGGCTGTGCCTATCCCCAAGGGACAAAGAAGCATGGGCTGGAGAATGTTTGAGGACCAGAGCCAGAGCCATTTGGGTGAACATGACACAGGGTTTCATGGGATACGGGAAAAGAGGAGAGGAGAGGCAGTTTGTACAGGTCAAGGCCCATGGACTGGGTTGTGCCCACCTGTCTTTATATAGTTGCAGAATTCCAGGTCTCTTTTCTCTGTCAAAAGCTCCCTGAGGACAAGGTCTTTGTCTTCTACATTTTCTAGAGTTCTTTCATCACTTGGTACAGGGATGGGCCTCCTATTAGCTTTGGGTAGAGTAAGATAATTGGAATAATATGGGGAAAACAAAAGAACAGATGGAATTAGGGGAAGAAATGAAAGAACTGTATTAGAAAAGATAGAGGAAGATAGATGGTTAGGTAGACGGATAAGTAAGTAGATGGAAAGATAGACCCTTGTGTAGCACTGACCACGTGCCAGGCTCTGTGCAATAAAGCAGCTCCCAAACTGCTCTCTATAGAGCATCTTGTTTAATCATCACGGCAGCCCACTACACACTGGTTCTCAACTTAAAGGCGCATAAGATTCACCAATAAGGCTTGTTAAAATGCATATTAATGAGTTGCACCTAAAGAGATTTTAGTTCTATAACCTTCAAATAGGATCTAGGAACCTGCATCATTTAGTGGTCCGGGTGGTTCCCATGTGGTTGGGCTGAGGACCTCACTTGAGAAATGCTCTTGAATGAATGAATGAATGAATGAATGTGTCCTTTGAGGCAATTATTCTAGTAATCATTTTAGACAGGTAGAGATGGAGGAACAGAGCAAGTGAGTAGCTTGTTCAAGCTCCCACAGATAGTAATTGAGGGCATATATTATCTCATATTTGCCCTCCCTACTGTAGGAGACATTTAGCAAAGATTATGAAAGAGATCCTTGGTTGTCTTCAGCCCATTTCCTTAAAGCAGCAAAAGAGGCAGAAGCTCAAGGAAGGATGTATCCAATCTGAATAATTTCTTCCTTCATTCATTCAACCAATATCTTAAGCACATACTCTGTGCCAGATATTGAGACTGTAATAAAGAACAAAAAGACATGATGCCAGCCTTTTTGGAGTTTATGGTCTAAATAGGTATAAATGAGAATAATCTCATAAATACTACCTTATAAATTGCTCCAAATATTTTTTTTTTTTTTACAAACACAGTGTTTATGGTGTTAAGAGAAGATTTAACAGCAGCCCTGGCCTGGCCTTGAGGGTCAGGGAGGGACTTCTGTTTGAGTTGGTGTCTTAAGTATGAGTTAACCAAATGAACAGGGTAGGAAGAAGAAAAACTTGTGCAAAACTCTGGGGGTTCCAGGGAGCAGAGGGCTTGAAAGATAGAGAGGATGTGAATTAGGCTGAATCCTTAGAGCTGCACTTCTTGGGAACCAAAGTATGGTCTGGGCAATTGGATAAGATGCATCTTCAGCTAAGAAGGATGGAGCCTCAATCATTGGTTTGGGAATGGGGAAAAGCAAAAGTTTCTGAAGGTAGTTTTATATGTTGGAGAAATTAAATCAGAAGGAGAATCTGGGTAGTCAGAAGCTAGTCTGGAACACAAGGAGGGTCTAGAAGAAGAGGTACTGGAATAAGTTTATGAACAAAGTGAGGGCACTGGAGACCTGCTTTATTTGATGCCACCTGCAAAATCCAGGAGCCCAGTGGGATTAAGCAAACCTTTTAAAAGGCACACGATAAAGGAGGGAGGAAAGACAAATTCCCGCCAGTCCCGTTGTCCATTATAATGAAAGCATCTGCTTTTCTCCTCCACCCCAGAGCCTGAAGGCCATATTAGCTAGTTAGTATATGAATACTGAGCATGCGTGTCAGGCAGTATGCTAGGTACTGGTTATATGGCAGTGAACAGAACTACTAGCTCAGTTCCCACCTTCATGAAGTTTACAGAGAAATGGAAGAGACCCTCATTAAGTCCATAACTACAATTCTGATCAGTGTGATGAATAATTAATACAAGAAAATTTCATCGAGAACCTCACCTAGTCTGAGAAGTCAGTGCTTGTGGTGGAGAGGGGTGCTTTGAGGACATGACATTTAAACTGAGACCTAAAGAACAAGGTTAGATGGGCAAAAAAGTGGCTGATGGGGTGGGGAATGCATAGACGCATAAACCCTGTGATGGTAGGTACTGCAAAGAGTCCAAGCGACAGAGGGTGTGTGTGGCTGCAGAGAAGAAGTTCATTGAAAGAGTAAACCAAAAAGTTTGTGAAGGCTTAGACCACGTGGGGGCTTGCAGTCGTGGTCCATTGAGTGACCTTCTTCTAAGAGAAATGGGTGAATATTGAGAGATTTACCCCAGAGAATGGCAAGAGCTGGTGCATTTTCATTCTCTAGGGTGCTACATCTCAGCAGAGCATAGGACAGGAATTCTTATTCCCACCAGGCTCTGTGCCTCCACTCAAGGGAATGGAAAGTATCCAACAGTGATAGGAAGGAAGAAAGTGCATAGGTGACCTGGCTCTGAGCAAAGCCATGTCCCCCTTCCTAACCTCATCTCCTCCTCTAGCCACTAACAGTTTGGGCTCAGCACTCAGTAAGTATTCATTGAATCATTGGAGATAAATATACTTGCATTCCAGCCATGAGCTTTCTCTACAGCAGAGCTAATTATTTCCCCCTTTTAAAAGGCCTCTTGAAATACAAGACATCATTTAAAAATGAGATCTTGCTGTAGATTGATATGTTCCAATATGAGATGAGAAAGGGAATAAAATCACATCCCTTTAAAATCTGACAGAGGAATAGGAGAATAAAACCCTCTCAGTCTAATGGCAGGACTGAGCTGGATTTTGTTGTGATTTTTAGTTGCCATTAAGTTTCTCAGCTCTTCCGAAGGGAGATAAAACACCCTCAAGAATAGCTATGTGTTGAACTGGTGAATTTCAGAAGGGTTCACACATGCAATGTGTGTTGCAAGTCTTTCCTGCCTGACTTGTTTCCACTTTTCAGTTGAGGGATCTTTCTAGTGGAGACAAATGAACCCGGTGTTAGATGAATAGAGAAGGAAGCAAGAAACATGGCTGGTGGCCCAAGATTCCATGTGGGAGAGGAAGAAGGGGGTCAATGACCAAACCCAACACCTGACTGTCCCCTTGGCTCCATCCCTGCAGGGTGCCCACTGGAAAATATCAGTAGAGAACCATTCTCTGAATAAGAGCGTGGTAAAATTTCTTAGTAAGGGATCCGATTATAAATCACTTGGGCTTTTCAGGTCATGCAGTCTCTGTTACTACTAGTCAGCTCCATGGTTGTAGCAGGAAAGCAGCTGTAGATACTATGTATGTGAATGGGTATGTCTGTGTTTCAAGACAACTACTTCTGAAAAGAGGCAGTGAGCCACATTTGACCCATGGGCTGCAGTCTGCTGACTCCTACTTCTAAATCATCTCGGTGGCTTCTTTTTTCCAAAGAGGCAAAGAGCAAAGAGAAAGGGCTGCAGAGTCCGGATGTAGGCTTGAAATTGACTCTGCCTTTACAGGCTCGTGACCTTGAGATAAATGACTCTCCGTTTCTGAGGCTCTGTGGTGGACATTTGTTGTATTTTCTGCCTAGCATCCTCTACTCTTTCTCGAGATAACAAGAAAACAGGTTTTGTGGGGTTTTTATTTTGGTGGGGGGTGTCTTACCTCCTCACCACTCTCAAGCCAGGTGGTTCTTGTGAAGAGGACTGCGTTCCTGGATCCAGAGATGAATCATGTGACCTGGGCCACACCAATCAGTCTGCACTGTCCTCCTGGCTTCAGCGATTGGTTCAAGATAAACACGTGACAAAGTCAAGCCAATCAGAGTCAAGGGGACCTATTCTAAGACCTATGCTTGAGTTTGGAGGGAAACACGCTGAAATGATCAAGCCTCAATAACATGGGAGCAGCTACTTGGGATCTGCAAATAAAGCCAACACATAGGACCACAGAGCCAATAGCGAGACAGACTGAGTCCTGATGTCACCATTTGAGCCCTGGCTCCAAATGGACTAGAAACCAAATTTTTCAGTTCCAAGAGATAATAAATTAATTTCTTTTGTTTAAGCTAGTTTGAATTGGATTTTTAGTCACTTAGGTCCAAAGATATCCTAATCCATAATATCCTAATCTACCTCAATTTCCTCATCTGTAAAATGGGAAGAATGATGCCTACATGATACAGTGTGTTCTGATAAGGAACTACATGAGAAACTGTACATTCTCTTTGATAAAAGGTTATGTTTTAGAATGGGGCCTCCATAATCCTTTATAACAAAATCTTTGATTAACCTAGATCCCTAAATATCAATGTTAGAAGGAGACAATTTGAGCATTTGTGAAAGCCTTTATCTAGATGTAGAACTTAATGAATTTCTCGGGTTCTTATTTTTCTCAACTGTAAAATGGGGATGAGGATAGAACCCATCTCAGGAATTTTATGAGGACTAAAGGATATTATACACATGAATCTCTGAGCAGAGTACCCTGTACATAGTACGCACTCAATCTTAGCAACCACTATTATTTTATTATTCTTTGCTGTGAAAATTTTCCAGTTTCTCTACTCAGGGGAAATGGATCAGTGATTTGGGGAATAAAGGAGGCAATTTCAGCGTTAGCCAAAACAAATATAAATAAAGTCCCAAGGAGGCTTTAGCTTGAGACCAGGAAGTCTGGTTCAGACTTCAGCTACAAAGTTGAACTATATATAGCCAAAACACTGGCGCACTTAGGCCAAGATGGAGAGACCAGAGTGAGGGAAATACAACCTGCCTGGTTTTGTGGGGTTGTGAATTTTGAACTAATCTTGGGTGAGGCTTAGCAGTCATCCATGAGAAAGCTGTAATGAGTTGGACAATGCAGGAATGATGAAATTGACCAAGTGCAATTCTAAAACTTTGGAGTTCTCTCATAGATCAGGAAGGCTTTGGTAACATCTCCCAGCAAATGGGGTGATTATTATTTACAGCTACCCTTTATTGAACCCTCACTAAGTGCCAGGCAGTACACTCAGCTGGAAAGCTTCCTCTATGCCTCGCAATTACTCAATAAAGGAAGGAGTAGAGTTAATAGAATTATGCCCATTTTAAAGATGAAGTAACTGAGGCATGAAAAGTTTAAGTGATGAAACTGCTATGTAATTCTCACAACACACAAGTAGTGGCGTAAGGAGAAAGGAGTATGTACTTTGAGCCTGGGAGAGCCTGGACCTTTCTATTAATTAGCATTCCTTTAGGGCATAAAGTAACCAGGAAAATAAAAGGAAAAAAGAACAACCCTGTCAGCCAACTAGTGAAGCAATTAGATGAAAGTCAATATTAACAAGTTTCTGCAATTCCAGTGACCCAAAGGCAAGGATTCAGAGGGCTCTGCCACTTAGCAATTTTGTAGACTTGTGGCCTAAAGGGAAGGGATGTGACACAGGAATCGATTCTTTGCCAGCTGATTAGTAGCTGGCTATTTCCCAAGCAGCCGATAGACCCGTCCCAGCCAGAACCCTGAAGATGCTGCAGACAGTAACCAGTTAAATACAGAATTTATTAAGGAAGCTCTTTCTTTTCGGAAACAGAGCCTCCGGCCCTACACAGATACATAATTTGCGAAGGATGTTTTTTCTACTTCTCGACCTTGGCTACCCAAAGCACCAAGCCAAGAACAGCATCTTTGTTAACATCGTTGACATTGGATTCCCTCATTTCTGCAACTGGAGAAGGTAATGAAGCTCAAGGGCACTTCTTCAGAGAGTAGGTCAAGCCCTCCAGCCAGAACAGGCCCAGGAATCTTCCAAGACTCTTCTCTCTGTTCCACGACCTTTAGCAGTCTGTCTCCAAGTACTGATGGCTCTACTTCTGTGTTCCCTCCCCTGCCCACCCGGTCCTCTCCCTCCCCTTGCCCACAGTGTTAGTTCCCATCCACGACTTCCTAGAACTACTGCAACGGCTTCCTAACTGGTCACCCAACCTCATGCTCATTCTTCCCAATCTATCCTTTACATGAAATCCACAGTGAACTTTCTACACTGCAGGTTTGATTGTGCCATCACCCTGTTTGGATGGTCCCACCACAATAGGATAAAACTAAGCTCACAGCATGAGATGATATCCTCTAAAATTTAGCCCCATTCTTACTCCCACTTCCTCCAGTTCCCCATCATACTGAATGATATTCAGTTCCCCAAACTTTACTTTTATAGATGCTATTTCTTCTGTCTGAATTACCTTTTCCATCTTTCCTCATGTTTCATTGGATTAAACAACTGGCTTAATTTTATTCACTTTTTAAAGACTGAAATTAAGGGTTAAAAATCCCCTGAATTGAGTCAGGCACTTGTCTCTCTGCATTTCTGTGGCCTCCTCTTCTTTCCTCTTATGGTGGCTTAGAGCTATGTTCACAAATTCTTTGACACGCCTTTTTTCAAAATCTGGAGCCTAATTCCCTACCCCTTGAATGCAGACCAAATTTGGTGACCTGCTTCCAACAAATACCATGCAGCAGAACTGATGGAGTATGACTTATGAGGCTAGATAATGAACGACATTGCTGCCCCCCTCCCCCTTGCTTCTTCTTGGATCACCCACTCTGGAGGAGGCCAGCTGCCATCTTGTGAGGACACTCAAGCAGCCTGTGAAGAGTAATCGAGGACTCCAGTCCACAACAGCAAGATGCAAGTGTGCCGTCTTAGAAATGGATATTCCAGTGTTAGTCAAGCTTTCGGACAATTGCAGCCTCAACCAATATCTTGACTACACCCTCATCAGAGACCCTGAGCTAAGCAACCCTGAATCTCTGGCTCACAGAAATTGTAAGCATAATACTTTGTAGTTTTAAGTCACTAAACTTTGGGGTCATTCATCAGGCCTCAGTAGATAACTAATACACCTCTGGAGCCCAACTGTCTGGGTTCAATCCTGCGCTGTCCCTAAATAGATCTGTGACTTTCAGCTAGTTACTTCATTTCTGTGTGCCTCAGTTTCCTCAACTGTTAAAGAGGGAAATAATAGTAATTATTTCCTGGGGTTATTATGAGGATTAAGTGAGATAATGCATGTAAACTGCTTAGCTTAGTTCCACGCATTAAGTGCTTTGTAAACACTTGCAATAATGATAGACCATCACACTATTGTAACTGTGGTTGAAATGTCTCTTCCAATGGCCTGTGGGCTCAATGAGGGCAAGTCTAAATCCCATTCTTTGTTGTCACCTTCTACCTAACCCAAGCCTGGGACACTGTACCCGCTTACTACATGAAGGGCAATAACTGAATGCATGTCTTTCAAATTTCTTCTGGAATCAGGAACTTGTACAGCACTGCAGCTAAGAATCTGGAATCTAAATTCAGACCTGAGTTCCAGTCAGGGCTATACTTACAGGGTTACCACTTATAGCTGTGTGATCTTAGGTAAAGTATTCAACTTTGCTAAGGTTCTTGCTGCTCATCTGGAAAATAAGGATTAAATTAACCTTCATCTCAGCATTTTTTCTGGTTATCAACTGCTGCATGACAAACTGCTAATACAGAGGTGTGTTTTTCAGGGTTCTCCAGAGAAACAGAACCAATAGTATATTTATATATATGATATATGTAGAGAGAGAGAGAGAGAGAGAGATTATGAAGAATCCACTCATGCAATTACAGAAGCTGAGAAGTCCTACAATCTATTGTCTGCAAGATGGAGCCCCAGGAAAGCCAGTGTTGTAATTCAGTCTGAGTTCATAGGCCTGAGAACCAGGAACACCAAGGTCCGAGGGCAAGAGAAAATGGATGTCCCAGCTCAAGCAGAAAGAACAAATTCACCTTTTCTCTACCTTTTCGTTCTATTTGGGCCCTCAGTGAATTGGATGATACCCACTTTCACTGGTGAGAGCAATCATCTTTGTTCAGTCTGCCAATTCAATGTTAATCTTTTCCAGAAACACAGACATGCCCAGACATAATGTTTTACCAGCTATCCGGAAATTCCTTAGCCCAGTCAAGTTGACACATAAAATTAACCAATCACAGGAGGCTTAAAACAAAAACACATTTTGCTTGTGCATCTGTGATCAGGACAGAGCTCAGTAGGGAAGTCTCTTCTTCACTCCACTTGGCATCAGTGGTGGCTACTCTCCCCGGGAGCTGAGAATCTGCTTCCAAGATGGGTCACCTCATGGTTTCCAAGTCAGTGCTGACTGCTGGCTGGGAGTTCAACTGAGAAGGAGGCATCTTCATGTGTCCTGGGTTTCTTCACAGCATGATGGCTGGCTTCAAGAGTGACTTTCAATAGAGAGAGCCAGGCAGAGCTGTATCTCCCATTGTGCAGCCTTAGAGGTCACATAGCATTACATGCACCAGCCTCTATTATTCTAGATGGTCACAAAAACCACCCAGGTGCAACGTGAGGGGAAATAGACTTCATTTCTTTTTTTTTTTTTTTTTTAACGTGTGTGCTTCCTTTTTCCTTAATGTTTCAATCATGCTTTTGAACAGGGAGCACATGCAAATAACGTTTTTGTCTTTGTTTTAAATTAATTAATTAATTTATTTATGGCTGTGTTGGGTCTTCGTTTCTGTGCGAGGGCTTTCTCTAGTTGTGGCAAGCGGGGGCCACTCTTCATCGCGGTGCACGGGCCTCTCACTGTCGCGGCCTCTCTTGTTGCGGAGCACAGGCTCCAGACGCGCAGGCTCAATAATTGTGGCTCACGGGCCCAGTTGCTCCGCGGCATGTGGGATCTTCCCAGACCAGGGCTCGAACCCATGTCCCCTGCACTGGCAGGCAGATTCTCAACCACTGCGCCACCAGGGAAGCCCTAGACTTCATTTCTTAATAGGGGTGGCAAGGTTCTGTAGTACATGTGGAACAAGAAAATCCATTCTACCATGACTTTATCGTGATAATTAAATAAGACAAAAAATAAAGAGTGCTTAGCTTGGTATCTGGCATAGAGTATGTATTTTATCAATATCTGTTAGATGAATGATAAATGATAAATTTACCAACTGTGTGACATTGGGGAACTCACATAACTTTTAAACTTGAGTTTTCTCGTCCGTACTGTGGGACTAGTATGATAGAACTCGGGGGCTTGTTGTGAAGTTCACAACACACAGCAAGCAATCAAAAAATTCCAAGTCTTTGTATTATTATTATTATTGTTATTATTGTGACCCTAGAGATACCATTCCTCTCCTTGAGGCACTCATACAGCTGACTCATTTTGAGGTTGTTTATGTGTATTATGTTTATGTACCAATAGACTCCATCCCCAAGAGGACTGGGACCATCTCTCTCCTTTGGCATCTTCTATGAATCCAGTGTTGCTAAGTATGCAGTGGACACTCAATTACTGCCCACTGACTATGCAAATGTGTATTTTAGGGATCATATTAATAAATGTATGAAGCTTGATAGTGACTATAAGAATATCTAAGGATTTATGCAAACTTTTTTCTTTCTCCATACCCATTATTTTAAGGTAAGAGTAGCTTCTAATGGCCAGATATCAGCACAATGCCTTTATTTTGCCCCTTTGTTCCTAAGTTAATTATGTTAGAACATCTTCATTAAGGTCTCCAGACATGATACGTGGGGTCAATAACAGCCTAATATTAACAAATGCCAGGCTGGAAAAGCTGAAGAGGAATGCACATTCCACTCTCCTCTGAAATGTAAACTTTCTTCATCTGTTGAACTCCAGTGATTTCAAATTTTGATGTATCATCTGGGGCACCAAATAATCCGGTTATGGCTTATTTGGAAAAACAAAGGAGATAAGGCCCCCTGAAAAAAATAGAATAAAAAAACAATAAGCTAGAACATCTCCAGGCAAAGGTGAAGGTTATACACTAATTTATCTTGTTTCTCTAGGCAATGCTCCCTTTATATCCTACTCCCCTTGTCATCTGTGTGATGACATGGGAGAAGGGGAGTGGAATTGATGGAGGGAGATAAAGGTCTGCTTTATAAAATCTGTAAGATCATTTCTCCCTGAGGCAAGCTGAGACCAGGACTGTGCTTGACTCATAAGGTGTGGGCACATGCTAAGATCTAAGATCCTTCCAGTCAAAGAGTCTCCATCATTTTTATGATATCGCATGATCCCCAAAGAGCCACTGTTGGTGGAAGGAGAGGATGAACCATAATAAAATAAGTATCCACATGAGGTTGTTCTTATTATTCCCTGTGTTTCCTTCAGATTCCCCTGGTTCAATGGGTTGACTGGTAGAATGAGTACATCAAAGTTGGAACACATCTGTATTATCCATCACTGTATCTCCAGTCCCTAGCACAGTGTACAAAATACAGGATGTGCTCAGTATAGGTTAGCTCATCCATGCATTGAACAAATATTGCAAATATTTATTGAGCGTCTAGTGACATGCCAGACATTGTCCTTGACATAAATGAAGGAAAGAAGGAAGGAAGAAAAGTGACATGTGTGGAATTCTCCCTAAGATCTTGCCTAGAGAGGCCCTAGTCATATTTCTTATTTCTTATATGAAACCATTACTTCATTCAATTTTCTTTTTGTTTCTCATGTAGATTACCTGGACCTTCAGTTCCTGTTTGGGGACTGTCTTAAGCATAAAGGGTGGTAATAGGAGATTTGGGCGACTGTGTTTATTGGTGACTGAGTAGTCAATACAAAGAAACTTGTTCAAGAGGATTTAATATCATAGATGGCAAAATGGTTCTGGGTCAAATAAAAAGAACAAGGGTGAACGAAAGGGAGGTGGAATGACGAAAGGCCATACAGAGCTCGTACTTGTATAGAGAACCAGCCAAAGGGAGGCATTCAAAACTTAGGCTGTGAACTGTTAAGTAAGTGCAGGATCTTTCTTTTTATGTGGTGACATGGGGCAGGCACGTGGCTATGAGAGTTAAATAACTATATAGTAGAGGGAACAAAATCCACCCAAAGACACCTCACTTCTGACACCAATTGTAGGTTCATAGGGTCCCCAAAACCACTTTTAGTTTTTTGGTAGTTAGCTGGAAGGATTCACAGAACTCACAGAAAGCACTTATGCTCAGTTACGGTTTATTGCCAGGAAAGGATACAGATTAAAATCAGTCAAGGGAGGACGCTCATGGGCAGAGTCCAGGAGAGGTTTCCGATTTGGAGTTTCAATCATTCTTTCTCCATGGAGTTATGTATGGATAGTGTGACTTTCTCAGCATCAATCGGTGACCATATGCACAGAGTATTGCCAACCAGGTAAACTCACCTGAGATTCTAGGGTTTTTATCTAGGGGCTTGATCATATACTGCTTGTGCAGCAGCCCATCTGGTGTTAGAACTGATAACGTTTGGCTAACCATTTGTCTTAAGCTCCTTCATAGGTAGAACTGATACTGTATGACCGAAAGCCTGCCTTATAAACCACATTGTTAGACTGTCTGGTGGCCAAGGCCCCAGGCAAACAAGGACACTCCTATCAGGTATGACATTCCAAGGGTCAAGGGATTTCATCCCAGTAGCCAAAAGCAAAGGTCAGACCTCTATTTGGGTAAGATTAATTCTTCACTGCACAGTGCCCTAAAGAGGAAATGCAGATGGCCAACAGGCACCTGAAAAGATGCTCAGCATCGCTAATCATCAGAGAAATGCAAATCAAACCACAGTGAGATATCACCTCACACCTGTCAGAATGGCTATCATCAAAAAGAACACAAATAACAAATGTTGGTGAGGATGTGGAGAAAAGGGAGCCATCGTACACTGATGACGGGAATGTACATTTGTGCAGCCACTGTGGAAAACAGTATGGAGGTTTCTCAAAAAATTAAAACTAGAACTAGCATATGACACAGCGATTCCACTCCAATGGAAAAAAACCCAAAAACACTAATTGGAAAAGCTACATGTACCCCAATGTTCATAGCAGTGTTATTTACAGTTGCCAAGATATGGAAGCAACCTAAGTATCCCTCAACAGATGAATGGCTAAGGAAGATGTGGCATATATACATATGCATATATATATATATATGTATATGTGATGGAATACTATGCAGCCGTTAAAAAGAATGAAAATTTGCCATTTGTAGCAACTTGGATGGGCTTGGAGGGTATTATGCTAAGTGAAGTTAAGTCAGGCAGAGAAAGATAAATACTGTATGATATCACTTATATGTGGAATCTAAAAAAACAACAAACTAGTGAATATAACAAAAAAGAAGCAGACTCGCAGACATAGAGAACAAATTAGTCGTTACTAGTGGGGAGAGGGAAGCGGGGAGGGGCAATATAGGGGTAGGGGAGTAAGAGGTACGAACTATCATGTATAAAATAAGCTACAAAGATACATTGCACAACATGAGGAATATAGCCAATATTTTATAATAACTATAAATAGAGAATAACCTTTAAAAATTATGAATTACTATATTGTACACCTGTAACTTATATAATATTGTAGATCAACTATACTTCAATCCCAAAAAAGAATAGACATTGATATCCCAGAAATGCCCCAGTGAATCATTCATTTATTCATTTCTCTGTGCAAATAATGTGCTCGGCACTGTAGGGGAAACAGTGGTTTAGAAGATATGATTCTGGAGCTGACTCAGATGTGAGCAATAATTGGAGACATAGAGCAGGTGGAGGATGGAAAAGTGATCTAGCTAGCTAGAGGGGTTAGCACTGGAGATGAAAACAGGAAAGTTCAAGTGCACAATCTAAGGGGGCATGGGACTCCCAGGTCTTATTCCAGAAGAGTGAGAATGAGAAAGTCCACCCATGTGGCCAGTGCATTGTGATAAGTCATTCAGATTCATGGAAAACAGACAAACAGGAGTCACCAGCCAGATCTTTACCCCATTTTATTTTCTTTCTAGAACTTACTATGTCCGACGTTATCTGGTTTTCTTATTCCTTTCTTTAGTGTTTATCTCTCCCAGTAGGATAAGGGAGGATGCTTGCCTTTCTCGCCAATCTATTTCCAGGTCCAAGAAGAGTGCCTAGCATAAGGTAGACACTCATTATTCATTTGTTAAATGAATTTTATTCCAACCCCATGCCATAAGAAGGCTCTCTGAACTTTCTACCTACAGGGCTTAGATTTCTCCAGCTTAAACCAAGGAGAAACTCACAGCCACCAACAGTGTCTAGCTCTAAATCAACTCATGTTCAATTTTTTCCAGCAGGATAGAGATGCGTTGTATCAGGGGGAACAGGAGGCTGTGGTTCATTTGTCCATTTAGATCCACTTAAAAGCTGAGGGGTAATTGTAGATGCAAAACTGCTGCCTTTAACTGTAAAAACTCCACACTGAGTTAATAAAGAATCGGGCACTTAGCTTTATGTTTTCGCATCTTAACACATGAAGGCATTTTTCAAAGGGTTGAATGAACATAATTATCAGTTTCCACATGTATATTACTATTCAGCTAGGATAGGGCAAATACTTCCTAATCACAGGCTGTTTAGGAATGGCAATGAGCACTGCTACTCACTGCTGTCATCCACCAGGTGCAAGTTTGTGTCACTTTCTTTTGACTCCATTTTATCCATTTCCACATAAATCTCTGGTGAATGCAAAACACTGAAGCTGCTCTTGAAATCAATCCAATGAGGGACAAGATGGACTTTGACGTCACTTTCTGTAGAGGAAGTTAGAGATACATCCTGATTGGGGGAGTATTCTGTAGAGGAAATTAGAGATACATCCTGATTGGGGGAGTATATATATTGGCAGGGAATAACGTGGGGGCAATGCAGAGGTGGACTCCTCATATTTACTGGCAGATAAGAAATTCAGACAAAGACGGGGCGGAGGATGATGCAAAATATTGAATAAAAGGGGAATCTTTTGTTTTGGAGAAGGAACGTGTACTAAATTATGTATACAAAATGAATTTGGATAAATGGTTTATAAAGGTATAATTATGTGGTTATATGCATTTGGAGATATTCTGGTGTAGAAATTGAATGGACTAAAATAGTAGAGTTAGAATACAAATTGGGCAGTCAGTTAAAAAAGAGGTGGTTGGTTATGTTTCTGTGATAGTAAGAGTGAGGCGAGCCAGGAACATCGGTGAAATTCAACCAAGTAGAGGGGAGTGTCCTAATAAGGGTGAAAAAAATAGGCAAAATTCCAAATTGCCTGGCTCTGAGATCCCCTTCCCTCAGGCTAATGCTTTTGTAATGAAGAGAGCCACGTGCCTGGAAGTATAGAGTAACCAGGGGCAGACCAACGTGGGTCTAATACAGATGGCCAACAGGCACATGAAAAGATGCTCAACATCACTATTAGAGAAATGCAAATCAAAACGACAGTGAGATACCACCTCACACCAGTCGGAATGGCCATCATTAAAAAATCTACAAATAACAAATGCTGGAGAGGGTGTGGAGAAAAAGGAACTCTCCTACACTGTTGGTGGGAATGTAAATTGATACAGCCACTATGGGAAGCAGTATGGAGGTTCCTTAAAAAACTAAAAATAGAGTTGCCATATGATCCTGCAAACCCACTCCTGGGCATTATCCAGACAAAACTGTAATTCATAAAGATACAGGCACCCCTATGTTCATAGCAGCACTATTTACAATAGCCAAGACATGGAAACAGCCTAAATGTCCATGGACAGATGACTGGATAAAGAGGATGTGGTACATGTATACAATGGAATATTACTCAGCCATAAAAAAGAATGAAATAATCCCATTTGCAGCAACATGGATGGACCTAGAGATTATCATACTAAGTGAAGTAAGTCAGAAAGAGAAAGATAAATACCATGTGATATCATTTATATGTGGAATCCAAAATACAACACAAATTAACTTATTTACAAAACAGAAACAGACTCACAGACATAGAGAACAGACTTGTGGTTGCCAAGGGGCAGGGGGGAGGGAAGGACTGGGAGTATGGGAATAGCAGATGCAAACTATTATATGTAGAATGGATAAACAGCAAGGTCCTGCTGTATAGCACAGGGAACGATATTCAATATCCTGTGATAAGCCATAATGGAAAAGAGTATGAAAAAGAATGTATATAGATATGTATGACTGAATCACTTTGCTGTACAGCAGAAATTAACACAACGTTGTAAATCAACTATAATTCAATAAAATAAGATTTTTTTAAAAAAACCATGGGTCTAGCAGCTCCAATTTGGAAGAAGGTCCAAAGTGTGGTATAGAAGAAGCAATAGTCCTTCCTTCTGATCATCCCTAGTGATCCACATCCAAGGTCTAATGCTACATCATGGGCTACAAGGCACAGTGTGGCTTCTTTCCTCAAGACTATGCATACACAGGCATCAGAGCAAGTCTGCCTGGATTTGAATCCTAATTCCATCCCTTACTACCTATGTGACTTTGGGTAAATCTAACTCTTCTCTTCCTCATCTGTAAAAGAAGGATGACAGCCCACATCTAGAATTATTGTGAGAGTTAAATGAGTTTTTTAGATGCTTAGCATGTAGTGATCAATCATCAAATATTTTCTATGATGATATTTAATACTTTAAATAGAGGATGCATGAGTGTGAGTCTGGGTGGAAAGTAGAATGGTGTCAGTGAAGGCAAAATCCCTTCCTAAAGTGCCTCTCATACTCTGCCACCCTCTCCTAGTCCTTTTTCCTTCTGCCTGAATCTCTCCCCTCCATTCTCTCCTTAGTGGTTTAATTGACATAGTTTCTCTTATAGGGAAAGAGGGTGTACAGTGGTTCTGGAAACTTCAACTTTTCACAACTGTGCATGGTTGGTCAAATGTGTCCTATAGGGGGAGCCATTCCCTTTCCCTCTCTGCTTCTTACAACCAGTCCATAGAAGACAAAGTTCTGTCCTCTCAAAAGGATCAAGTGATATGACTGCCATCTCATTACCTCTCACTAATACCCCTTGAAGGGGAGAGAGTTCTTTATTTGACTTATGAGATGAGGGGATTATAACATAAATTGGATCAGCCTTCTCTATTGGAAAGAATTAATGTGCTAACCGCAGTGGACCCCTCTTTTTCTCACCTCTTTTCTCTTGATGAGAGTGAGGTAAGCTATGGTTTTTCACACAGCTGGACAATGGTCAACCAGACCTAAATCTTCACCTTTGTGGGCCCTTCTATTATTTAGCAATTGGCATAAAACACAGTACCTCAAAACGTAGTGGCTTAAAACAACCATTTATTATTGTTTACAAGCCTGTGGGCAATCTGGGTAGTTTTGCCAGTTTGGGAAGGGGGGGATCTTTCATGCATCTTCAGGCAGCTGGAGGGTTGGCCGGGAGCTGGCTGGTCTAGGATGGCCTTGCTCTGCTCCATGTGTCTCTCATTCTCCAACAGGCTAGCTGGGGCTTGTTCTTGCGATGGTGGTAGGAATCTGAGAGTAACTAGACCTAGTTGTATATGAGGTCAAGAAGAGACCCACACATGCTTTCAAGCCTCTGATTGCATGAATTTTGCTATAATCTTATCTTTCAAAACAAGTCACACATCTGAGCCAGGGAACTACAGAATGACAGGCAAAGGGTGTGGATACAGGCAGGTCATTTACTGGGGCCATCATTGAAATCCATCTACCCCAGTCCCAAAGTCTGCTATACGGGGGTTTGGGTGTACACAAGTTGCAAGGGTGAGAACAAATAGTCTTACCTGGGGAGGCTAGGACAGCTTTGTGGTGGAGGAGATTCCTGAGCCAAGCTTTTTTTTTTATGGGACTACAGAAATGAATCTGATAATTTATTGAAATGTTTCAAGCTTTTTTATCATGCATAGGCTTTCTTCTTGCCCAATAAAATCAGAAAATTATTCTATGAATACATATATTAATTTTGGATCAATTAAAAATGTCTACTATGCATTTCTTTTTTTTTTTTAATTTTTATTGAAGCATGTATTCTACAAGAAAGCTCAGAGGCCTGATGCAGCATGGTGCTTTGGAGGAACTGGCAGTAGCCAACAGACTAAGTAAAAGATGCATAGTGAACGCTGGGGTTGAAAGGTTGAGCTAAAGAGCTTAGGGTTTTTATTGTACCCACCTACCAGGAACCACTGAAGGTCTTTATATTGTTGAATGATGTGATCTGCCTTCCTTTGGAAAGATAACCTTGTCCCCGGGTTAGGAAGAGGAAGAAGAGCTTTACACCCACCTGATCTGTAAGTCAAGAGACTTTTGTTGTCAAATAATGCTCCTTTCTCCACCCACCTGCTTTGTTTAGCCCTTTTGTTCCTCTCAGGAACATAGCTAAGTGCTTCTACTTCACAAACCTGGAAGCCAGCTCTTTTTAATAACATACTGGATTCTGGCCCCCCCCCCCCACACACACACAAAAGAACACCAGAAATAATGGCTGGGATAAGAAGTAAAGCCCCAGTTTGAGGCTCTTTCTTGTCTTCTCCTCCTGAAGCATCTATAATTAGACTGGGGAGAAATGCTTTCATTTCATGCTATTTCAAGTAAGATCATTAGCAGGATTCAGCCGGATCTTTATTATTCCTGTGCATGCTACCTCTATAAAGTTGAGAGCAACAATGGGGCTCTACTTATCTTCAGGAAACCAGCCCATTCTTTTGATGAAGGAAAAATGGCCCCAGCGCCAGGTTGCCATAGACACTGGAGAAGGCTGTCACGGAGCTACAGTGTACCTATTTCCTGGTGACATGCAGAATTAGAGGTATTGGGGAATCAAAGGGAAAACTAGCCTGATGAAACAAAGGGTCCCTTCAGCTTCTGCTGACATACTTCTTCACAGAAGCAACCTCCTCCAGCCCCTTCTCCTTCTCCCCTCCTCCCTGAAGCCAGGTGAATGAATTTGAATCCCAAGGATGGAGACAGTGACCTCCAGGTTTAGGTCAAATTCAAAGACCTTCCTTAAACCACATCAGGGGCCTCCCATGGTTCCAAACTTCTTGACGTGCCTACAAGCCCTGAAAGGTCTGTCACCTGCCAGCGTCTCCACTTTCCTCAGTCACTCTGCTACTGCCATACTGTCCTCCTTTGGGTTCATAAACATGCAACACATTTTCCCACCACTTCATCCCTGGTGTGTCCCCCCTTCCTAAATTCTCTCACTCTTGCCCCCTGTGTGGCTGGCTCTCTTGTTGTCCAGGCCTCATTTGAAGGTTGCTTTCCCTGGAGACCCTGTCTGACCATGATTATATCTACAAGAGTTCCTCCACCCCAGTTATTCTCCATCACATCATCTTGGTTCTTGCCTGGTAATTTTCACCATCTATAATTATCTTTTATTTACTGTTTGCTTATTTATGGCTGGTCTCCCCCACTAGGGTGCAAGCTGTGTAAAGGCAGGTGCCTCATAGATGTCTCTGTTCATTTTTACTTGGTTTCCTCCCACAGCTGACGCTGAGGCAAGGATTCAAGTGCAAATGGTATATTTGGGAGGTGAAGGGAGTGCAGTCAGGGGATGGGAGTGAGACAAGGAAAAGAAGACAGCCAATAAAAGTCCATGGTAACAAGGTACAATTCTGTGTGGCTTATACACATCAGAAGTTTATTTCTCACAGTTTTGAACAGTTCTGGAGGCTGGAAGTCTGAGATCAGGATGCCAGCAGGGTCAGGTTCAGGTGCAGGTTGCAGATGGCCAACTTCTTGTGTCCTTTCATGGTGGAAGGGGAAGGGAGCTCTCTGGGGTCTCTTGTATAAGGGCACTCATCCCATTCATAAAGGCCCCACCTTCACTTCCCAAAGTCCCCAAACACCATCACACTGGATATTAAGTTTTAACATATGAGTTTGGCGGGACAAAAACATTCAGTCTATAGTAGGTGTGTTATCAAGTGAGTTACCATTGGGCAACTGGAGTATGATACTCCTTGGGACTCTAGGAGC
Source organism: Eubalaena glacialis (assembly GCF_028564815.1). Lineage (NCBI taxonomy): Eukaryota > Metazoa > Chordata > Mammalia > Artiodactyla > Balaenidae > Eubalaena > Eubalaena glacialis. Next base: position 67,192,833 of record NC_083728.1, on the reverse strand, counting down.
CAGTGTAGACACAGATTTAGAGTTGTCCCACCTGAGGAGTGAGTAATAGGGCTGGGGTAGTTACACATTAGCTCCCATCAGTCATTGAAGGCTGTTCCCAGGGAGAGGGAAGTCTCCAGCTCTGTCATCCTGCCAGGTCCATCGGCAGAGCAGGCTCTAGTGGCCAGAGGAAATCTTCAAGTAAAGACTTGTGGATGCCAGCACTGAGAGTTGGGTTGTGTGTATTATACTGATAAGGCCTAAGAGGAAATGGAGGGGATCCTGATAGCATATGTTACAGCGCTTCACAGACATTTGTTGACTGAATGCATGAATGCATGAATGAATGAATGAATGAATGAATTCTTTGCCTTTTGCTGCAGCTAATATCTGACCCTCAAGAAATGTTCAACAACTAGCACACATTAAAGAAGAAAAAGCACAGATGTTCAACTCAGGCAGAGCTGGGTTCAGATCCAGCTGGGTGACCTTAAACAAATTACATGGCCTCTCTGAGTCTCAGTTTCCTGTAAAATGGATAATAATAACTCCCACCTTGGGGGATTATTTTAAAATGATTAGAGATAGTGTAAACCAAGTTCATAATTGCATCTGGCACACAGTAGGTGACCAATAAATCTCATCTCTCTTTGCCATGAAAGAGCAGCAAGTTCTACGTGGCAGTGTGTGGTTAAGGGCTAAATTGAACAACAAAAATTAGGAGACCCACGAAAGCTGGAGTGGTCATGGATAGCTTCTAGAGGGGTAGATATGTTTTGAAGAATGTGTAGGTTAGGGTGGATCTGGGTGAGATTCGAGACTAAGAATAATAATCACTTCTACTTATCAGAGGCTCACCACGTCTTAGACCCTGTGGGAAGCACTTTGTATATGTATTTCCTAATCTGCACAATATTACCCTATGAGGTAGGTATTACTATCCCCACTGCCCTCAACCCTGAAGATGAAAAAACTAAAGGATAAGTTACTTACCTGAGGCCACTCAGCAAGTAAGTAGAGGAGTATAGACTCAAAGTAAGAATTGTCTTGGAGAGCTTTGTAGGGAAGAGATAATGTAGTTCTTCCCAGAAGGTACCTACAACATAAAGGTGGGGGCAGGACATGTGGGTGGGAGCAACTCAGCAGGAGTGATGGGAACCACATGGAAATGAGGGCTGGCCAAAAATATCATGGGATTATGTGACGGCTACACATAATTAAAGGGATGCAAGGGTCAAGATGCAGTGTTTTTAAATTGAGGTGAAAGTTACATACAACGAGTACACACATATTGATGGTACAACCCAACGAATTTGTTCCTCTGTATACACCCATATAACACCAGCCAGATCAAGATGTAGAATGCTTCCATCACTCTAGAAAGTTCCCTCATGTCCCCTTTCAATCAATAGCTCCCTCCCCACCACCCCAGGGACTCACTCTTCCGCCTTTTATCCCCAAAGATCCAATTTTTAAAGTAACATCTTTTTAATGCATAAAAGAAATACATGCTTATAGAAAATTCACACAATGACAAAAAGATTGAAAGGAATAAGTGAAATCACCCATCATCCTATAGCTCAGAAGTAACCACCTTGAACATTTTGGTTTATTCCTTGCTGTCTTTACATTTTTAAAATTTTAACTTGGAACCATACTATATATTCAATTTTATATTCTGTTTTTTAAATTAATCATTAGAACAGAAGCATCTTCCCAGGTGAATTACAAATTCTTTGTAAACTTCATTTTACATGACTTCAAATATTCCATTGAGGAATTCAGCAAAAAGCGCTTACCAATTCTACATATTGGCTGTTTGAGTTTGTTTCCAATGTTTCATAGTAATGAACACCTTTTTCCATAAACTTGTCTGGATTTCAGACTGTTTGATTAGAATGGGAGTGGAAGTACTGATTAAAATAATACTTATTTGGGGGGAGCGGGGGGCGGTACACTACACAGCTTGTGGGATCTGAGTTATCCAACCAGGGATCAAACCCGGACCCTTGGCAGTGAAAGTGTGGAGTCCTAACCACTGGACCCAGGGAACTCCCCAAAATACTTCGTATTCTTCAAACCCTTGATACATATGAGTCAACCAGCTTTCCAGAACAGACCTACTTACATTCCTATCATCTGGGTCCACAAAGGGTGCCACTGAAGTTCAAGCTCATCAGCCTTAAGCACCATGGTGTTTTTGTTAAACTTGAAGGGCTGTCTGGGAAAGCTCAGAAAAGCTGTCCTACCAAAAGCTCCACTAGGTGTCCACACTGAAGAATGGATGCTGGTTTATTTTTCCTCTCCTATTCTTTAATGCTGAGACATTCTGAATAGGCAACCTTGTAAATGACTCAACATCTGGAGCCATCAAGGACTCATGAGTAGGAAGACAAGCAAGGGACATTTGTGGGCTGCCTTGGAGCAGGGTCACAGATGGCCTCTGTTATGTAACCTCTTTCTGAAGGGTATATTCTGCCCACCTCTCATTTCATCACGGGCACGAAGGAAGACATTGACAGACCCAGTCTGTGACTTGGGCAGCTTCAAAGGGAGACTTTGTGAGGATAGGAGCCACGTGAGAGCTGATCATTACAGTGGAGCGTGCAGCCGAGAGGCATAATGATCAGGGCGTACCTAACATTTAGGTCAGACTCCATAAATGGCCTTTGACGGCTGTTTAAAATTACCCTCCCATCTCCAGGAAATCTGGCCTTTTGCACTGGAATCAAAGGCCCAAGTATATGTGCAAATCTCTCAATAGGACACTTCCAAACTTGCTTCCAGGAAAACCACTCCAACGGAAATTCTCCACCGTGGACAGGAAAACTCCCTTCTCACAGACTTTCAAAAAGCCCCAAAGAGTAAGTGCAATGATGGCTGTGTCTGGGAGCCAGAGGCTCCTGTGAACAGGTGGTCTCCTTCCAAACCCACCTTGGAAGTACTGCTTCCTCATCTAAGGTTGGATAACCTTGAGCCTGTGCTTATGAACATGACTACCTTCTCCAGGTTCTTCTCTCTGTGACTTTGGCTAACACAATGGCCACTATCACTCAATTACTTTCCTACCTCTATTCTCAAGTCCATCATGCATTATAGTGAGGGGCACATGATGATTTTTGTTGTGAATGTGTGTGTGTGTGTGCATTTTCTAGGATCCATTATTAGGTGCTGTCATGTTCATCCATAACAGTAGTTATGAGATTTCTGTGACAATTATTTACTACCTGGGGAAAAAAGAAAAAAGGAAAGTTGTGTGTTTGTAAGCAGTGTGCAGCTGGTGAATTTATAGTCTCTGAAACCCCCGAACCCTGACATCCTTGGTTCCTTTGTGTTTATTCTGTGATTCGCAGTTTATAATGCACGGCCACCCACTCCCCCACCAAAATGAGTCCAGTTTCCATGCAGCTTAGACTGCGACTTAAAAGGCAAATGCCCGGATGCTGGACACTCCAGGTAGCCTGGATTTACCCACAAGTGCAGCATCTGTAGTGGGGTTGGCAGGTGCCCTTTCTTCCCCCACCTGCTCCTTGTTGCTGGTGGAGCTGCCCCATATTGCAGCCGTGTCATGAGGCCAGGGACTGTGCAACAAAGGACCAGCCCTTCCGTACATCCCTGTCGTTCCTCCCAGAGTCCCTGCCACCTCCTCAGGACACTGTGAACGTGTAGGATGCAAGTCCCCGATACATTTGGAACGCAAACCACCACTTCTAACATTAGGAACACTCACTCCTGTTGCTCCTGCAGCTTCTGATTCAATGAACTCAAAACACCCCTCCGCCATCTCCCCAATTCACATACTCTCTTAATGGATTTTGAGGAATAAAAATCGGAAAGGGATATGAGGATGTCTTCAGCCTTGACCAAATACACTCAAGACAAAGGTACACAAGGGCCAGGCTTTCTTATTCTCTTCCTCCTCCTTCTTCTTTTTTTTTTTCATGGTCAATGCAATATTTATTATACCCAAGCAATGATAAACAGTAAAAGGAGAAACAGCTAACACTGCTTTCTGTACTCTACCCAGGACCAGACGCCAACACCATTATAAGCTCCTCCTGACAGCTCCCTCCCTCCATATTGTCCAGGCTCTTCTGTCTCTGTGGAATTCTCTTGTTTAATTAGCCATGTCCTAAATGTAAGGCCAGATGCTATAAAACTCTTAGAGGAAAACATAGGCAGAGCACTCTATGACATAAATCACAGCAAGATCCTTTTTGACCCACCTCCTAGAGAAATGGAAATTAAAACAAAAATAAACAAATGGGACCTAATGAAACTTAAAAGGTTTTGCACAGCAAAGGAAAACATAAACAAGACGAAAAGACAACCCTCAGAATGGGAGAAAATATTTGCTAACAAAGCAACTGACAAAGGATTAATCTCCAAATTTTACAAGCAGCTCATGCAGCTCAATATCAAAAAAACAAACAACCCAATCCAAAAATGGGCAGAAGACCTAAATAGACATCTCGCCAAAGAAGATATACAGATTGCCAACAAACACATGAAAGGATGCTCAACATCACTAATCATTAGAGAAATGCAAATCAAAACTACAATGAGGTTATCATCTCACATCAGTCAGAATGGCCATCATCAAAAAATCTACAAACAATATATGCTGGAGAGGGTGTGGAGAAAAGGGAACCCTCTTGCACTGTTGGTGGGAATGTAAATTGATACAGCCACTATGGAGAACAGTATGGAGGTGCCTTAAAAAACTAAAAATAGAACTACCATATGACCCAGCAATCCCACTACTGGGCATATACTCTGAGAAAACCATAATTCAAAAAGAGTCATGTACCAAAATGTTCCTTGCAGCTCTATTTACAGTAGCCAGGACATGGAAGCAACCTAAGTGTCCATCAACAGATGAATGGATAAAGAAGATGTGGCACATATATACAATGGAATATTACTCAGCCATAAAAAGAAATGAAATTGAGTTATTTGTAGTGAGGTGGATGAACCTAGAGTCTGTCATACAGAGTGAAGTAAGTCAGAAAGAGAAAAACAAATACCATATGCTAACACATATATATGGAATCTAAAAAAAAAAAAATTGGTTCTGAAGAACCTAGGGGCAGGACAGGAATAAAGACACAGATGTAGAGAATGGACTTGAGGACACGGGGAGGGGGAAGGGTAAGCTGGGACGAAGTGAGAGAGTGGCATGGACATATATACACTACCAAATGTAAAATAGATAGCTAATGGGAAGCAGCCACATAGCACAGGGAGATCAGCTCGGTGCTTTGTGACCACCTAGAGGGGTGGGATAGGGAGGGTGGGAGGGAGACGCAAGAGGGAGGAGATATGGGGATATATGTATATCTATAGCTGATTCACTTTGTTATAAAGCAGAAACTAACACACCATTGTAAAGCAATTATACTCCAATAAAGATGTTAAAACAAAAAATTAGCCATGTCTTTTCCCCCAGTTTTATTAAGAAATAATTGATATACATCACTGTGTAAGTTCAAGGTATAGCGCATGATGGTTTGATTTACGTAAATTGTGATCACCACAATAGGTTCAGCTAATGTCTGTCTTCTCATATAGATACAATAATAAGAAAGTAAAAAGAAAAAAAATTTTTCTTGCAATGAGAACTCCTAGGGTTTACTCTCTCTCAACAACTTATATGTCACACAGCAGTGTTACCTGTAGTCACCGGGCTGTACATTACATCCGTAGTACTTACTTATCTTATAACTGGAAGTTTGTACCTTTTGTTTTTTTTGTTTTAGATTCCACATATAAGTGAGATCATACAGTATTGGTCTTTTTCTGTCTGACTTATTTCACTTAGTATAATGCCTTCAAGTTCCATCTCTGTTGTTGCAAATTGGAGGATTTCCTCATTTTTTAGGGCTGAATACTATTCCATTGTATACATATACCACAACTTCTTTATCCATTCATCTGTCAATGGACATTTAGGTTGCTTCCATGTCTTGGTAACTGTACATAAATCCTGCTGTGAACATGGGGGTGCAGATATCTTTTTGAGTTAGTGTTTTCATTTCCTTTGGATACATTCCCAGAAGTGAAATTGCTGGATTATATGGTTGTTTTATTTTTAATTATTTGAGGAGCCTCCATAACATTTTCCATAGTGGCTGTGCCAATTTACAGTCCCACCAACAGTGCATGAGGGTTCCCTTTTCTCCACATTCATGCCAGCATTTATCACTTATCTTTTTGATGATGGCTATTCTTTCAGGCAGAAGGTAATATTTCATTGTGGTTTTATTTGCCTCACTGAACTCCTAACACCAAATTAGATTTTTGGTTTTTATAGGTTATGAGTGACTTGCAGGCAAAGACCAATTTGGTTCCCTTACGTTTGCCTTCCTAGGGTTTAACTCAGTGTCAAGCACATAGTAGGCACTCAGCAAATGTTTTTAATATATGAATAAATCTGCCCTCTAGTTTATATAAATGATAATAATACTTACAATGAGTACTTGCTATGTGCTAGACAACATTCTAAGTGTCTCTTTTGCACACACTAAACCCTTACTGGTCCAGGAGATAATATTATTATCCTTCATTTTACAGATGAGGAAATGGAGGCCCAGAGAGTTTCAGCAACTTGCCCAAAGTCACACCTTTTCTGGTAGGTGGTGGAGTCAGGATTTGAATCCAAGTCACCCAACTTCAAGTAGAATCCGTAAGTTTAGCCTACCATTATTTTTTTTATTATTTTTATTTTTATTTATTTATGGCTGTGTTGGGTCTTCGTTTCTATGCAAGAGCTTTCTCTAGTTGTGGCAAGCGGGGGCCACTCTTCATCGCGGTGCGCGGGCCTCTCACTATCGTGGCCTCTCTTGTTGCGGAGCACAGGCTCCAGATGCGCAGGCTCAGTAATTGTGGCTCACAGGACCAGCTGCTCTGCGGCATGTGGGATCTTCCCAGACCAGGGCTCGAACCCGTGTTCCCTGCATTGGCAGGCAGATTCTCAACCACTGCGCCACCAGGGAAGCCCTTCGCCTACCATTATTTTATATTATCCCCCGAATGATAATGAAGACGGAAGGGTTCAATCATAGGAAAAGAGTAGTGAATAAAATGATTTCAGATTGACCTAAGAATACACTTCCTTTCCACCATCACTAATACTTATGCCAATATATGTTCATTCATTTGTTCCTTCCTTTGCTCCTTCTACAAATATTTACTGACTGACTACCATGTTCTAGGAACTGTTCCATGGATTGGCTTTCAGTAATGAACAGAAAAGGACATCAGTCTTTATCTCCACAGAGCTTAGAATCTAAATTCATTTCAAGTTATCTCTCTTTCAACAAACATCTCCTGAGAACCTCCTTTGTGCCAAGATCATGCTAGATTCTAGAGATACAAAAATGAATCCGGGAGAGTCCAAGCTCCTTTAAGAATTCATAATTGGTAGGGGAGACAGACACAATAGCAATAATTAAGATGGAAAGAAAGACAAATAAAAAAATGATATAACCTTCCTGAAAGCAATTTTCAAAAGTGAAAATAGATAGATAGATAGATAAATAAATAAATAAATAGATAGATAGAGGCGAAAAAGAACAGAAATTTGTGTGAGGGGGATGAATCCAACTCTAGGACTCTATGGAAGGCTTCCTGGAGAGGATATGGCTGTCCCTGAATCTTGAGGCATCTCCAGATGTCAACCAGGTGAAGAAAGTTGGGACAGCTCCAGCAAAAGCATAGAGATAAAGAAATACTCCTCTGTGTGTCTACCTATAAGCATTTTGGTGTTTCTAGAGAAAGTGAGAAGCAAGGACAGGATATAAAGTTGGAGAACATAGGAACATGGGCCATAGGACATGCTGGAGAAAAAAAGAAAATGTTTTCATAAGACCTATGAGAACTTCCATTTTCTACATCATATTGGACAGAAATAAAAAGGAAACAAACTGGTCTTCACGGAGCAGAGAGGAGGTGATCTTCCTTCTAAGATGAGTTGTATAAAACTTAGATCTTGGGAGACAACTATGATATGAATGATTATTGCTTCTCCAGGCCAAGAAATACTTCAGATAAGTAACTGGACTTCCACGCTGGACTCCTGCTTTGTATGAGAAGGAAACTGCCCTTAAACAAGATTGATGTTCAGATTATTCCATAAGCAACAGAAAATAATGTCAAGGGGGGAGAAACATGAATAAAGACAGGTCTGAGAAGAAGAATAAAGGGGCATTAGTGGGTGGTTTATGATGCGTGGCATTTTGTTAATGTTAAACCTTCCCAGGTGTGTCATATAAGTCACAGAACAAGGCAATGGGTGGAAGTTTTATTTTCTTGTGTGAACAATGAGTGCCTGAGAACTAAATAAAAATAAAGGGGCTTGGGAACATGGGGAACTGATTACCAGGGCATAAAATTGATCATAAGAACTATATCCCACCATGTACAACAAAACAACCAACGCCATTTACATTTGTTTGCTGCTTTAAAGATTATCAGATGCTTTCACAATGCATTATTCGTCTGATTTTATCTCAGCCCTGGGAAGTAGAAATGATAACATCCCCATTTTATAGATAACGGAGAATGAAACAGATGAGTCTTGCTCAAGATCTTTCAGCCAGCAAGGAGCCAGACTGGAATTCAAACTCAGGTGCATTGACTCTAAAATGAATTCACTTTGTCTATGTGACACCTCCACCAAAAGCCCCATCCTAGCAAACATTTTCTTTTTTTTTTTTTAATTGGGGTATAGTTGCTTTACGATGTTATGTTAATTTCTGCTGTACATAAAAGTGAATCAGCTATATGTATACATCTATCCCCTTCCTCTTGGACCTCCCTCCCACCTCTACCCCCCCGTTAGTGAGAATTCCTCCATTCCCCTTGTCTCAAAGTCACATTTGACAATCAGCCTTGATAAAAACCTCTTCAACAGAGATGAAGTACATATATTTGGAGTAGTTGGAATCCCAGTAACTATGTTTTCTACTTTTCTCCAGTGAACTTCCTTCAAAGAAATGGCTTGTTGTCTCAAAAGAAAAGAAGTGTGGTCAAAAGTCCTCTTATGGGCAGGCTAATACTGTTTTCTTCAGTTATAACTCTGGAGAAGCAAAGCAGCCTCTCAAAACCGGAGGAGAGTTGGGTAAATTCAGTCACCCAGCCTAGTCTTATTTTATTTGCAGAGTGTGTTGTTTTGAGCCATTTTTTCTTTCATTTTAACCTTTTATTTTGAAATCATTATAGATTCACTGGAAGTTGCAAAAACAGTACAGAGTTCCATGTACCCTTCCCCCAGCTTTCCCCAGTGGTAGACATCTAACAAATCTATAGTATAATATCACTGCAGAGCATTTAAAATTTTTTTTCTGAATTAGTTACCAAAACTAAAACAAAACAAACGAGCAAATATTGGCAACAAAACTAGGAGATCTAACATAAAAGTTAGAGTTCTGGTCTTTCTTGGAAACTTGGAAGATCTGGCAATGTGGTCCTGCGTGGGCACTATAGGTGGCTAGTAATGGCTGCCCCTTGCCCACAGGCAAGCACCCTCCAGGTCTGTGAGGCTTCCTTCACTTGTGTTACCTGCCTGGCCTCTGAAGGCAGCTGAGTTTTAACTGCATTCTTCAGAAAGGGGAGTTATTTTTATTATTATTAAGTTATAATTAACATACAATATTGTATTAGTTTCAGTGATATGATTTTTTATACATTATGAAATAATCACTAATTAAGTCCTATTACCATCTGTCACCATACAAAGTTGTTACAATATTTTTGACTATATTCCCTACTGTTCAAAATAGCCAAGACATGGAAGCAACGTAAGTGTCCATCAACAGATGAATGGGTAAAGCAGATGTGAGATACGTATATATACACACATACACAATGGAATATTACTCAGCCAAAAAAAAGAAAGAAGTCTTGCCATTTGCAACAGCATAGATGGACCTTGACAGTATTATGCTAAGTGAAATAAGAGAAAGACAAATACCGTAGGATTTCACTTCTATGTAGAATATAAAAAACAAAACAAATGAACAAACAAAACAGAAGGGGAAGTTCTGAATGATCTTTGTGTACCTTTCTAGCACCTCCCTTAAGGCATTGGCTTCAGACCCACACATAAGAGCTCCAGGTCAGAACACCTCTGAAACCAGGGTTCTTAAACTGGGGTCCACAGATCCCTACTGTTGGCATTTGGTTATTCAAGGAACCTCTGGAAAGTGTGGGACATTTTTGTGTCTTATGATCCTAGAAGGTTTAAGCATTTCCAGTTTATAAAGATACATTATTGTCATCTACGTTTCCTGCTCTGTGACTCAGCTCACAGCTCCCCTAGAGACAGAAATGGAGCCTCAAGCACACCTCACATACATGTGTCTTCAGCTGCTTTTATCTTTCCTTCGGTCACTGTGAAAGAAAATTTACCCCTTCTCTGCCATCTACCGTTCCTCTCCACTCCCTTCCCAGCCCCCATCACTTTATCTAATTATTGCTGTTGTGAGTTGGATTAATCCCAGGCCTTAGAACATGCCCATATCCCTTCTTTAAACAAAACATATGCAGGTTTTAGGCTAATGGAAAAGACATTTGGAAATGAAATTTGAAGCAGAAAAAAGGAGACTGTTAACAGAATAACTAGGAGACGCGCTAAGAGATAGCCAGTGTTGACATTTCCAAATCTGGATGTCTTGTATTTACTCTGTTTTAAAGCCAGACAATGGCAAAGTCCTCCTTTCTTTTTCTCCTCCATTAAAGGGACTTTATCCCTGGTTCCCAAAACAGCAGGGAACTGGACAGATTGAATTCAATGACTGACAACTCTCCCCTAAAGCCAAAGAGAGGAGGAGAAGATCACTGCTGGGGAAAGCGAAGGCATTAAAGGGATAGGGTGCCATGAATTAGGAATGGGAAGTAGAGGAGATATAAAGGGGAGAAGTTTCCTTTTAAGGAAAGGGAGGCCCAAGTATCTGAAATGAACCCACACGTACACACACTCACTATTAAAAAGCCATCTGCAAATCCATAGATTCTGTGGGGGCATTTGAGAGCGTTATATTAAGACTGAGAAGGTACCAGGTCTCTCCTCCTCCAGCAAGTGTAGAAAGACCATGACCCTCCCAGAGCACACATCCTCCTCCTTTGTGCCTAAGTTTTAACTCAGCCCCGTAATAGCATTTCATCTAATCATGGCCCCAGCTGCCCAAGCTGGTAAATCGTTGAGATCACTGCCGCTCTGATGGAAAGTTTGGAAGGTCAAAAGAAGCAGAGTTGGCTCCCAGCTGGGCTTTTGAGAGCTGACCTTTTATTTCCTCCGTGGCTCTTTCGGCAGAAGCAGTTTCCCAAGAAGGTCCCCGTAACTGGGTTTATTAACACAATGGCAGCAGCAAAGACGCTTAAGAAGATGGAGACTCAGACTCAAATTCAAGGAATTAAAAATTTGAGAGCTCAAGGGGCCACCAAAAGCCGTTTGCTCCAGTCTCTTGCCTTCAGTTTCAACCATTCTTTTATTAAGATGTAACAAGTCCTCCCCCTTGGCCCCCATATTCCAGGTGCGTCACACCTGAAAGATAGGCTCTCCTAGATAGGCAGTTCTAGAATCTCTTCAGGTAACCTTTTAAGTGTACTTTATCAAATAAAAATGTCCCAAGGGACTTCCCTGGCAATCCAGTGGTTAGGGCCCCATGCTACCACTGCAGGGGGCACGGGTTTGATCACTGGTTGGGGAACTAAGATCCCACATGCCCCCAGTGCGGCCACACAAAAAAAAATGTCCCAAGCACTGTGCCTACATATCCCTGGCTTTCTTTTTAAGTCAGCTTCTTGAGTTTTCTCATTAGCGGAGATGGAAGCGATCACCTCGTTTTGCAAAGGGATGAAGACAATAATTAAGTTGCTGTGTCATCTTTTCCTTTCTGGGCAAACTAATCCCAATTATTTTTAACCTTTTCACATGGGCCCTGTTTTCTGACCTTCTAATGAATTTTCACTGCTTACCTCTGGTCCTTCTCTAGAGATTACATATTCTTCACAGTTTGCCAAAGCTTTTCCATAGTAATAATGAAATGATTACTATTTTCTCCCTCGTTGTAATAGCAGACTCCCGTTTTTGAGAAATATCTAAGAACAATTAAATGCCTGATTTTCAGCTACGTTTCTGCAATGACATTCCTACCAAATACGTCAGCTACGCTCTTTTTTTTTTTTCAGCTAAGTGTTTTACCTACAAAAAAATGATTATTGAAGATATTTTCAATTAGTTACTGAGGCCCTACTGGGTATGTAAGAGTGTGCTACGTACTATAACAGGTAGAAAATAGGTAGATATTGTTTGGACCTTGTAATATAAGTACCGCAATGATGAGCACGGGGAACGGATGTGCCTTTTATTACCTACTATGTGCCCAACACATACTTAATCTCTAATCCTCCTGGAATCCCTGCGAAATGGATGCTGTCATTGCTACTTTCCAGATGAGCAAACTCAGGTTCAGAGAATTTAAATGGCTCGCACAAGTTCTCATAGTTAATTAAGTGGTAGAAAAGTGCTATAAACCCAGACTTGTCTTGCCCTAAAACCAATCAGTGGAATTTTCAGGGCTTGGTGGTTTTTGCTATATTCACATTCATGACCTTGGAGCTCTTCCCTTACAAGTCAGGCATCACCTTGAAAATACAAAGCTGATATTAGTAACTGTTACATATGATAAATGTTATCTCCAGGAAGCCAAGGGGGAGTTTACAGGAGAGAGGATTAAAACCCATCAAGATCTTCCCAGTGGAGTCAGATGGTCCTGTTCTTCGTGGTTCCAGAGGCAGTACAGAATGGAGAACAAATGCATGGCCCCTGGGACCAAGCTGGTTTCATCCCAGCTTCTCCACTTAATGGCTGTGAGGCCTTGGGAAAAAATTCTTCCCCTCTCTCTGCTTCCATTTTCTCATCTGTACAATCAAAATATTGGTAGCATTGACCTCATTGTGCTGTTGGGTATATTCATGTGTTTAAAGTGCATAGAATTGAGCCTGAAATAGATGAAGTGCTGAGTAATTAATGACCATCACTATCCTAGAAATCTCTTCTCCCCAGGGTGTAGCAGCTTTTAATGTCCATCTTTTCTGGAGTCATACTGCCTTTATGGTAACCATGGCAAACATCCCCTCTAGATGTTTCCATGACATTTTTTTTTCCTTAAGCAAAAACTTGAAAATCTCTTTTGAAAACCAAAGCTATCTAATTCTTCCAGGCCAAAAGGAATTTAAATTTCCATCAGAGCTGTAAAATGCTTTAAGCAAGGATATGGGGGATTAGACAGGATGTCCTAAAGCAATTAGCTACTCAAATGGCTGAGACAAAAATCAAATCTATCTGAAATACAAGGTCATTATGTTTTAAGGTAACTGTGGAAATTTCAGCAGGGATAGAAAATGGAAAGAATTCTAAAGTGTCCTTGCCTACCTGAGTAGTTTATTCCTTTCTGTTTTCTTAAACATAAAATTTATATTGAAGTATAACATATTTATGGACAAGGATACAAATCTTAAATGAACTTTTACAAAGTGAGCACACACAGGTGTAACTGGCATTCAGATCAGGGGACAGAGCATTGCCAGAACCTTTCCCACCTTATTTCACTACTTTTAATTCATACACACAGCCCTACTGAGGAATGACAATAGTCAAACGTTTAAAAACAAACCATTTTGCTTAAACTATCAGAAGCTATGGGATGAACTAATTTTTTTCTCAGATTTTGGCCAAGGTTGAGTCCAACAGAAATAATTTTTTAAAAGGTCTGGATAGTTTGTATACTACCTGCTCGTTGAAAACTACCTTTTCCCAGTTATATGCAAATGAACATAAAATTGTTTTTAAAAAAATTCCCATTGGAATACACGTCATTCTTCACCGAGCTGGGCTCAATCATGTAGTTTACTGCCCTTTCTCGAGACATAGTTTACCATCATTTGCCCAGTGTTTTGTTATTTAACTGTTGTGTGTGTTTATCTTCTCTTTTCAACCACATTTCAGATTCCTGTAGGGGGAGTTCGCGCTGAACTTTTTTGAAGTCTTTACACTTCTGAGCATTCATGACATAGAGTTATGAAGAACGCTTCAAAGAATGGGTGTATCTATCCTCTCTGGCAATACGTATTGTTAAAGTAATAGGAGTTTTACTACACAAAACAAAAACAAAACCTTGGTAAATTCTTGAAAGCTGGTGTTTTCATTAATTAGCATAACGGATCAAGTAAACAGGGAAGAAATTATGTTTGAAAAAGAACAGATTACCTACAGGGCTGAAATCTTGTCATACAATACATTTGCAGTGTTAGTGTATTTTTCATCTTAAAGAGGGATTATTCATTAAGCCTAAAGGCATTCTCTGTTCACGGTAGATTCTGAAAAGTACCAATCTCTTTCCAATCAAAGGAGAATCCAACTACTTTGTAATAGGAAGAGTGGCTAATAGGCTATTGAATGTTACTGAGTTACTTAGCTAAAGTTCTGCTAAAAACCTAGAACACCAATCCCCATTAATTAATTAATTAATTAATTAATTCTTCTTTCCAACGAGAATCATTGAGTAGCTGCTGTGTACCAGGTCTAGCTTGTGTAACACAGAAATGTCACCAAGCTAAAAAATCCGGCAATAAATGATCTAGAACCAAAGCACACATAGTCTGTCTATCCTGAGGATGTGAGGTTAGGTCAGGTGGGCAAATCCTCCAAGCTGTGCTCATATGTTACCTCTCCCATGAATCCCCCTGCATTCCCAAAGTCTTTTTCAATACCTCCCTTTCCGCTTACTTCCTTTTGTGTTATATTATTGTTACCTTGGATGCAGTGAAGCACGGTGGTCAGAATATGAATTTGAGAGTCAGATTGAGATTTGCATCCTAGCTTTAACCTTTACTTGCTCTGTGTCCTCGAGCACAGGAATTAACTCCTCTGGACCTCAGTTTCTTCACCTGTTAAATAGGGATAATAAAAAGTTGCCACCAGGTATCATAAATGTAACATGTCTCATGCACTTAGAGATGATAGTAATTATAACTAACATGTAGAGCACTAACTGAATTTTTCTGAGTACTTTAGGCATATTAACTCATTTAATTCTCACAATAACCCCATGGAGTAGGCACTTTAGCTATTTCAGATGATAAACTGAGAGGCAGAGAGGTTAAGGAACTCTCGCAGTGTGACACAGTGAGTTAAGTGGTGGATCGGAGTTTTGAATTGAGGTGTATTGCCTCTAGTCTTCATGATTTTATCACTCTGCTCTGCTGACTTTTCTAGAAGAACATGGTAGGCATTAATAAGTGGTAGCTATTATTATCCTTATAATAAACACAATTTTAATCATCTTTTCCCACCACTATGTTAATAACATCTTGAAACAAAAACCATGTCATACTCATTCATCTGTCTTCCTACTTTCATGCTCTGCACATAGTAGGTCCACAATATTTCTTGGTCGAGTTGAAATGCCTTTCTTAAAAAAGAAACAGAGCAAAAGAAGACAAACAAATAAAAATCTAAGGGATGTACTACGTTAAATTATAATTCTATCAATGTTTTGGATCAATGTTTTTTCCATGACCCTAGAGACTAGTGCAAAAATGCACATTTTTTAACATTTTTGAATGTCACCCTCCATTTCAATCATTTCACAGCTCATCAGCTTCCAGTTTTTTTCTTCCTCTCTCAATCCCTCACAGTAAGCCACTCTTAGAAAATAATTCTCACCTTCCAGTCCAGATTTGCAGCTTCTATTTTTTTTGCAGCCTTGCAAATAGTCACCTGCCCACTGGCCCAAGGGAGCAGCATCTATGCTAAGAGGTTTAAAGAGAATACAGATGTCCTACATATTCTGAACTTGGAAGTACAGAAAAGAGAAATGAGGGTGGGTTGACAAGCTTTTTCAATTGGTTGTACAGCTTTTCATCTTTCAGAGACTGTGGGAAAGACATTTGTAACATGAGACTTTACGAGCCTGGGTACAACCTAAAGACAAGTTATTTTAATTTTGTTATTGAAACAAAATTTCAATATTTTGAAATTTTGAATTGAGTACATATTTCCTTACAAGTCTGAATTCCTCAACAGGTATTTGACAATGAAATCACTATTGGAACACAGGAAGCTGAGTCAGTCCAAAACCAGTTGTTTAAGTCAACTGACTCTCAGATTGACCAATCAGTGGGAAAAATCATGCCTACCACAAAATGCGCCATTGGGCATGGAGTTAGAAAACAAAATAAACAGCAACAATAAAACTGAACCAAATATATTTTTTGTTTGTTTGTTTACCCTTTCTTCCTTTGAGCTATTGTTTTGTTGCTGGATATTCAGCCTGATAAGACGTTGGCAAAAACAAGTTGGATATTAGAAAATATAACCAAGATGTCATTACATATTTGAGTCGGATGGAAATTTACAGGCAATAAATGTTAACCTCCTCCCCTAAATCAGAAATCTCTTCTGGCCATCCAGTTCTTTTTCCCCGTGACATCTTCTGAGTATCTGCTCAGTTCCAGGCATTATGATAGGCAATATGTCCAAAGAGGTGAAAAAATGTGTTCTTGTCCCGAAGAAATTCACCACGTAGATTCGGAAAGAGGCAGGATAACAGGTAATGACTGTAAAATCTGGGGAGGTCACTTTCAGGACACTGAATTCAGGCTGGACCATGAAGGTGACCACAGGCTTTCTCAGGTAGGGACAACTGAGATGGGTCTTGATGGTTGTGTAGGAGTTTTCCCTTATCCAGTGGAAGAGGTTTCCCAAACAGCCTCTTCTCAAACACTTCTCATGAGGAGAGCCTCCCTCCTTCTCTAGTAGTTAGCCATGTGGGTACAGTTTTTAGAAAATTTCTTGAACCTAAATACATCTTCCTGTAACACATCTCATCTCTCGTTCGGTCTTTTGTGAAAACTGTTTTCTTTTTACAGTACGGTCCCATCAGACTCTTGAAGACAGCCCTTATGCCCCCTGTAACTCCCTCTTACCAAAATAAACATCTCATAGTCACTACTCATATAACTTAATATCAAGTTCCTTCATCTTTCTGATTGCCCTTTGCTAATGGAAATGAAATTAAATATTTACTGAGTCCTTCTCAGGGCCTGGACTAAGCACTTTTTGTTTATTATCTCCACCCTCACAACACATCCTTTTACTCCATTTATAAATGAGAAACTGAAGACTCAGAAAAGTAACCTGCCCAAAGTAACCCACCAGCACCCTAGCTTTCAGCAATTGATAATAGTGCCTCCTACATTCCCACTGGTTTCACTAAAATGATGGGACAACGGCTTGAGATACCGTTTTCTCCCTTTTAGCTAAGGAAAAGCATTATATCCAAGAAGTAGGATGCACTGGAACCAATTAGGAAAATGAAGTGAAACCCCTATCTATAATTGTACTTGGCTTGGCACTCCATGTTCTGAGTAGGAAGGACATGTTTTTGTTAGAAGCAATGTGGTGTCACTGTCACAAGTACATGGACTCCTCTAAATTGTGAAGGATAAGTCAGAAGTGGTATTTGTGCCTGATAAATACAGCGCATCATATGCCAAATCTCCCACCACACCCATACATCCAAGACTCCGAAACTGTGGGATCCTGCAAGACCCATACCTACATCCCTGTCCTCCTACCTTTTTGTGTTTTTATATATTTCTTCACCTTCTGCCCTTCATTCTAGAAAATCAAAATGACCTTTTACATATTTTATGAGAAATCATACCATGGGTGATTTCTGCCCGAGGGGACATTTGGCAATGTCTAGAGACTTTCTGGTTGTCACAACTGAGGGTATGGGTTGGCAGTGGATGCTACTGGCATCTAGTGAGTGGAGCGATGCTGTTAAACATCCTACAGTGTACAGGACAGCCCTGGACAGCAGAGGATAATCCAGCCTCCAATGTCAGTCACGTGGAGGCTGAGAAACCCTACATTCACTCATTTGTCTCTCATTCTTCATTTCCTCTTCCTCTTCCCTCTACTTCCCTTTTTCCCTTCTTCCATTTTATTTTTTCTTTCCCACTCTTTTTCTCCCTTTTTCCTCTAATCCTCTCATCTGTTCAACTTCCTTCCCCTGTTGATGACAGATAAAGTAAAACTCTGCTTTTGCTCACTGAACAAAGTTTACATCTAAAAACCCAAATGGTAACGGTTACCAGAGGCAAACAACATGGTGGCATTAGGGCGCCAGGACTTGTTAAAGTGGGTGCTCTATAAACACTTCTTCCTCTAACCTTCAGGCCTGCTGGAGTTTGCAAACCATATGATTACCAAAAGGCAGCACTAATCTTGTACCTTGGCAGATTAAGAATCCAGTTACCTGGAAAGCTTCAACTCAATGTTTCCCACTTCCAAGTGTTATTTCCTGTACTGGTCAGGCACCTTAAAGGATCATCATTATTAAGGACTGTATTTATCTGCTAGGGCTGCCATAACAAAGTACCACAAACTGGGTGGCTTACACAGCAGAAATTTATTTTCTCCCCGTTCTAGACGCTGGAAGTCTGAGATCAAAGTGTCTGCGGGGTTATTTCTTTTGAGACCTCTCTCCTTCACTTATAGATGGCTGTCTTCTCCCAGTATCCTCACATCGTCTTTCTTCTGTGCTTTTCTCCTCTTCTTTCTTTAATTTCTTATTTTTTTCCAGCTTTATGGAGGTATACTTGACAAATAAAAATTGTATGTATTTAAGGCATACAATGTGATTTTTTTTTTTTTTTTTTTTTTTATGGCTGTGTTGGGTCTTCATTTCTGTGCGAGAGCTTTTTCTAGTTGTGGCAAGCGGGGGCCACTCTTCATCGCGGTGCGCGGGCCTCTCACTATCGCGGCCTCTCTTGTTGCGGAGCACAGGCTCCAGACGCGCAGGCTCAGTAATCGTGGCTCACGGGCCCAGTTGCTCCGCGGCATGTGGGATCCTCCCAGACCAGGGCTCGAACCCGCGTCCCCTGCATTGGCAGGCAGATTCTCAACCACTGCGCCACCAGGGAAGCCCCAATGTGATGTTTTGATACATGTGTACGTTGTGAAATGATTACCACAGTCAAGCCAATTAACATATCCATCACCTCCTCTTTTAAGGACGCCAGTCATTGGATTAGGGCCCATTTATGACCTCATTTAACCTTCATTATCTCTTTAAAGGCCCTATCTCCAAATATAGTTGCTTTCTGAGATACTGGGCTTAAACATATGAACTTGTGGGGGCGGGGGTGGTGGTGGATAATTCAGTCCCAAACAAGATCATTGCAACTCATGTTTACCCCTTGGTAAATTGCAAATTATATGTTAATATCTTCTTCATCTGCAAACTATCTTAATTCATAAATAATACAAACACACTCAATTAGTCACCAAGTCAATTATAACTCCCAAAACTCCAAAATACCTTTGAAATGGGTCCTGTCATAGGTTATGTTGTGTCCCCCCACCCAAAAAAATTCATATGTTGAAGTCCTAACCTCAGTACTTCAGGATGTGACCTTATTTGGAAATAGGCAGTTCGCAGATGTAATTAGTTAAGATAAGGTGATACAGGAGTAGGATGGGCCCCAATTATGACTGGTGTCCTTAGAAAAAGGTGAAATTTGGTCACGGAGACAGACACGAACACAGGGAAACAGCATGTGAAGATGAAAGGACAGATTTGGATGTTGCAGCAAAAGCCAAGAAATGCCAAAGACTACCAGCAAACCAACAAGAGCTAGGAGACAGGCATAGAACAGATTCTCCCTCATAGCCCTTGGAAAGGACTCACTCCTGACCCCTTGGTCTCGAACTTCTAGCCTGCAGAACTCTAACACAATACATTTCTGTTGTTTATGCAATTCAGTTTTTTGTACTGTGTTGCAGCAGTCCTAGCAAACTAATACAGGTCCCCTCCTCTACATGCCCTGTAAAAAATTAATAAACAGAAACCTCAATTAAGTAGAGTTGGGAGACCGGAAGGGGGCGGTCTCACACTCTGCCATGATAGCACAGCCCATCAGGAAGAAGAAAGACTCCTCTTCTTTCCTGATGAGGACTTAGCCAATGAAAAGCCACAGACTCTTTTTTTTACTACAGCCCTCCCAACTTCCTGTTCCCCTCTTATAAAAGCATTCTCCTTCCCAGCCGTGTAGGGATTTGCACATGACTCGCCATGGTTGCAGACCCAGAATTGCAATTCTCTGCTGATTCCCGAATAAACCCATCTTTGCTGAAGAAATATCAGCAGTCTATTTGTTTCAGGTCAACAGTCCATAACCCATAACTAGCTGAAATTGAGGTCTTCATCCTTTCTCACCTAGTCTATCTCACTCAGCTTTAGGTACTGTTTCCACCCCAACACTAACACTCTCTCCTTCCATTCATTCTCCACCCACCTGCCTGGTGACCTTTTCAACAATTCAAGTGTCACCTGGTACAGAATCCTCGCCATTATCCTCAGGACATGTGCCAAGATTATCAGCTCAACATACAGGAACAAAGCCCTCCATTAATAAAATTACTTCTCTTCCTGGAGCATTATCTATCCAATTTTTAGATCTCATAAGCTTCTTTTTAGGGGTCAGAATTCACTTGGGTGTGAAATGGAAAGGAGGACCCACTCTCAGGAAATTGACTTACCTTCGGGAAGCTATCACCAGAAATGGATATAACTATCTTTAGGATTGGAGATCACCAGGTCTCCCAAGCAGACATCTCTCTCAACTCAGAGTGTGTGTATTTTGAGATAAGACACTCCTAATTGTTTTGACCTCTTGGTCAGTGTACTTGACAATCCATCCTTTGTCATCTCCTTGGTGGTACATCCAGGAGGATCCCCACTGATGGAATCCAGCCAAGGGCATAGCTCAGTAATAAAAGTGTTCTATGACTGCATTTCTCTCTCTTTTCCCCCCTTGCTGGTGATTCTAAGCATGAATAATGGCTTTATTATGCTAGGTTAGGAGGATGCTCTTCCACAGAATATTACCCACAGCAAATAAAAACAGTTCCATATGGCAGCCCCATTCACTGCAAGACTAGTTAAACCTTGACCACACAGTTTATGCTAGCATTTCATCTCTCTTGTTGCCTTGGCTGTTTGCCAGCATGTGGTATTCTGTGGACTCAGTGAAAACTTCAACCCAGAAAATTCATTGCAGGGTTCTCTTTATCCCTAGATTTCTAGTAGTTCTTTCTGTTTTGTCCTCAGGGCAGACTCTAAACCTCAAATACACTCCTTCTCCTGGAAATCATTCAATGTCCAATAAATATTTATTAAACACCTACAATGTGATGTGCCAAACACTCTATAAAACTCCAGAAATGCTATACTTCTATAAAAGAGGAGGCTTTGGGTTTATAACTTCAATGTTTTTTTCTAGTTGTGAGTATGAGTTGTTCTAGAATAATATCCTGTTCCTGTATCCTTACAGCTAGGAGAAGAAAACCTATAGTCTGTCACCAGTCTGCCTTTTACCTCATCTCCTAGTGCCTCTCTATTTGTCTCCTCTCAAGTTTCCCCCTACACACTCTGTCCATAGCACATTAAATATCCTGACTTATCCTGTGCTCTCCCATCTCTATGCATTTACTTCCCTCTACCCTGTACCTGGAATGCTACTTTCCATCTTTTAAGATTTAACTCAAGCCACATCTCATCTACAAGGCTTTGTCTATTCTTTTTTTCTTTTTTTAAAATAAATTTATTTATTTTTGGGTGCTTTGGGTCTTCGCTGCTGTGCGCAGGCTTTCTCTAGTTGCGGTGAGCGGGGGCTACTCTTCGTTGCGGTGCGCGGGCTCCTCATTGCGTTGGCTTCTCTTTGTTGCGGAGCTTGGGCTCTAGGCGCACGAACTTCAGTAGTTGTGGCTCACGGGCTCTAGGGTGCAGGCTCAGTTGTTGTGGCGCACGGGCTTAGTTGCTCCGCGGCATGTGGGATCTTCCCGGACCAGGGCTCGAACCTGTGTCCCCTGCATTGGCAGGCAGATTCTTAACCACTGCGCCACCAGGGAAGTCCTGTCTCTCTTTTTTAGTTCTTCTACCTCCCATTAGAATGATTCATCCCTTACAATTCTTTTGAACTTGATTTTTTATTTAAACAGCGATTGCCTCAATCTGTTTTGTATGACAGTAATCTGTTTACAATTCTTTTTTTTTAATTGAAGTGAAGTTGACATACAATATTATATAAATTACAAATGTACTTTATAGTGATTCACAAGTTTAAAGGTTATGCTCCATTTATAGTTATTATAAAATATTGGCTATATTCCCCATGTTGTACAATATATGCTTTTAGCTTGTTTTATACATAATAGTTTGTACCTCTTAGTCCCCTACCCCTATATTGCCCCTCCCCCTTTTCCTCTCCCTACTGGTAACCACTAGTTTGTTCTCTATATCTGTGAGTCTGCTTCTTTTTTGTTACATTTCTTTATCAGAGAGGGAAGAGTGACTTTATCTAGCTATATAACCCTGGATAGTCTCCTTAGCTTCTCTTTCCTCCTTTGTAAAAGGAAAGATAATAATAGCACCGCCTTAGAGCAAATAATTCATTTCTTTCCTTTGTCGTGTGGCTCTGGCTGATAAGTTTGTACCAAAGGGACATGTGACGTTTCTAGTCTTGAGCATTGAATTGGCAAAGTGAGATGCTCCAGAACTCTCTTTCCCTCTGCAAGGCTAACCAGTGATGTTCCAGAGTGCCTGCTCTGCTACCTGATCTTAGAGTAGCAGTTCTCCAGCTGACTGTTATAGATGTACAGCAGGAGTAAGAAATAAACCTCTTTTTATAGCCTCTGAGATTTGGGGGTTGCCTGTTACTGCAGCATAGCCTAGACTATCCTGACTGATGCAGAGGGTAATTAAGAGAATTAAATACGACAATGTAAGGAGAATGCTTGGTGAAACTCGGCAGACAGGAAGTGCTCAATGATTGTGAACATTGTCCATAAAGCACACAGTGAAGTAGAGATGATGTCAATTCTAAATGACCTATGCACAGCCATCCCCTTTCAGTGTTACATTTTGATGTGTTCTGAAAGATCCCACAAGTAAAGGAGCTTTATTAAGTTAGCTCTGTGGCACTTGCTTCCTCCTAATATATTGTTCTGTCTGAAATTAAGCCCTTCAGCCTGACTTAAACTAACAGAGCATCAACAGAAGTACTTTATTAAGTGGCCTTGATCTTAAGAGAATGTCAAGAATCTCTGTGGTGCCCTGTATAAGAGAGGCTGTTTCCTTCTATCACCTTGGGGGCAGAGGGACTGTACACAGATAATCTGTCCCCAGGGACTCAGTCTCCTAGAAGCAGGGGCTCCTTGGTGTAGTGGCTACGGGAAATGGTTTTAGAGTCAGAGAGACCTTTGTTCAAAATTGACCCTACCACTTTCTGGCTCTGTGAACCTAGGGGAACTGATTAACCTCTTGACACTACAGTTTCCCTTGAATAAAATGGAAAGAGCAATAGTGCATATCTCAGAGAATTGTTGTGAGAATTAAATGAAGTAACACATATAAAACACTTGGCAAAGTGACTGGTGTGGAGTAAGCTCCCAATAAATGGTAGCTATTATTATTACATCAAGTTGCAGCTCAAACTATGTTTTCTGCCAAATACTCTACAGAACCCAATGAACTGCAAAGTTCCTATTATTACAGGAAAGAAAAAGAAAGAAAGAAAACAGGGGCCTTTGATGTTGGTGTCAGAAAGGGTGGATAAGTCTTCTGTTGTCTGCTTCCCACCCATTAGCTTCCCCTTACAGAGTGGCTGTAGGGAGGGAAGCACAGGTAACTTGACCTTGAACCGGGCCTGGGAACTCCATCTATATCTATAGGATCAGCAAAACAACAATAATTTCTAGTTTCCTGGTCTTTGGGTTGCTTAAGAATTCTTCTCTGGGAGGAAACAGATGAGTAAATAAACAACAATGAGCCTCAAATTGGTTTTTCCAAGATAATGTTAACCCAGAATGGAAATCAGGACGACAGAAAGCTAAAAATGTTTTTCATATTAATGTAAATGAATGGTTCTCTTTGAAAGGAGAGTTTCTATGGATGTTATGAAGTTTTACTTTCCTCTGGTGGCCTGGGACAGGAGTTTCCTTCACCCTCGAGAGATAAAGAAAAGACCCATAATATCTTGGTCAATGGATTTCCTGTAGTTACACAGAATGGGGGTGTGTGGTAGGCATGATTCTAAGATGGCCCCAAGATTCCTGCCTCCCCCATACATGCTTTATATGATCCTCTCCCCTTGAGAGTGGGTGAGAGCAGTGAATATGACTGGATACAACTCCCTTGATTACGTTACTAATCATTTGACTTCAAGTTTATAAAAAGGGAGACCATCTGGGTGGGCCTGACTTAATCAGATGAATCCTGAAAAAGGACAGGACTCTTCCTGTAGAGAGAGTCAAATCATGAGAAGGACTCAAAGTGCCCTTGCTGGCTTAAAGATGGGGAATGTGAAAGGAAAATCAAAATGGAGTCGGTATTGCTAATGGACCTCGCTAAAGTGGAGCCAGGAGGCCATCGAGGAAGTGTGACTTATGCACGTCTCAGTCCAGGTGGAATCTGACCTTTTGACCACTTATTGTCTCAACACAGGCATCCAGAGCCTCTGCACAATGTTCCAGAAACTCAAGATACTTATTGGGCCCTTACCCTAAATAACTTGTGACCACCTATCCCTTAAGGACAAATATTTCCTTTCTTGCGTTGGAATCAGTCATAATTCTTGCCAGACAACTTTAACAACCTTGTGGCTTTTGCCTTTATAAGCCCTTGACTCTTCCTCTTCCTGGAACACTCTTTCAGTTCTACCCAAATCTGTGTCTCCTGAATTGCAATTCCTAAGACCCCAAATAAAGCTCTTTGTTCTTTGCAGAACAGTCTCTATACTGATTCTTGTTTAACAGGAGACAGACGTGGGGAGGGATGCAGGCAGCCTCTTGGAGCTGAGAGCAGTCCTTGGTTGAAAGGCAACAAGGAAGCAGCGGCCTCAGCCCTGCAGTTGCAAAGACCTGAATTCAGCCAAAAACCTGAATGACCTCGGAAGTGACTTCATTCCCAGAGCCTCCAAAACGGCACATGGCCCAGAGAACACCTTGATTTCAGCCTCATAAGACCCTGAGCAGGGTTCTCAGCCATATCGTGCCTGGTCTTTGTTATCAGCTCCTAAATTTGTGGTAATTTGTTATACAGAACCAACACAGGGGAAGTGAGTTATTTTCTTTGTATATTAAATGAAAGACTGGTCCCAGAAAGCCAAAGAACTTAGGGATGATTCGGGTAAATGATGACTCTCACTTGGAGATATTGAAAACAGGGCTGGAGGATATAAAACAAAATTTAACTGTGGGTATCTTTAAGGGATGAGGTAGATTACAGGTGCTATTTCTTCTTTTTTGCTTTTCTCTTCCTTAGAGCATGTCTCACTTTTACAATAAGACAAAAATAAAGGAAACGATTTCCAGGGAAACACAAGGCAGATGTCAGATGGCCAGAGACTGCAAAATGAGTAGACAATCCTTTCTGCCCTGCCTGGCAGCTCTAAGCCTCCCCTCCTTTCAGGCAAACATTTGGATACCTGACCCCTAATGAGGTCATGGATGCCCAGAGCAAGCCCTTTGCATCACTGACTAATAAAACTTGGAGGTGATCATGCCTATCCCTCTCTCCTTGTAGGTAAGGGAACTGATTCTCAGAGACCAACTTATCCAAAGCCACGCAACTGATTGGTGGTAGAATTGGGATAGGAATCCAAGCTCTCTCCCTTCCCACCCTGCCCTCTTTCCTCTTCACTCCAAAGTTGCCATGGGAACATTCCATTTTAGAGCTGGAAGGAATCTTCACTCTCATCTGGAGTAAGATCCTCATTAGGGAGACGAGGAAATAGAGACGCAGAATTGATGAAATGTTCTCACTAAGATCACTCACCAGAGAGTTGGAAACAACAGGGTTAGAATTCTGATTTCACTATTTTCCCAGGTTTTCTATCAACCATTTTGAATGTAGTTCTCTCCAGTCTATTTGAAGGTTGGTGGCATTGAGAAACTTTTTTTTTTTTTTTTTTTTTTTAAACCTGATGCTTGTGGCAGAGAAAGAAACATATTTGCCACTTGCTTTCTGCTTTAGCCTGGCAGCAGAGTTACACCCCAAACACATTCAGCATCTCCTTGCACCTCTGCGCTGGCTCTAGAGGAACATTTGCAGAACGCATCTGAGTGTGACACCAAGGGTCGCGTTTTACTAGGGAGTGGGTCTGCGTCCTTGGAGTGCTCTCTCCTGTGGCCCTCCTTTTTCTGTGGCCACAGAGGGAAGGGACACTGGCAGCTCCAGCTCAGCTGGCTCTGCAAACTCAGTCCTACATGAGAGGACATAGGGAGTGAAAAGCCCCACGTAGGGTTTAGGGTTTGGCTTAGGCATTCCCTGTGCTTGTCACCAGGCATTTAGCTTTTCCTCTGCATCTTGCTTCTCAGACCTTTCTTTCAGTGTTGTTACCGAACCAAACTTGGGTCCATTCGCCCACATGCAGTAGAGCCAATCTACTGACACTGGGTCGTGGTGAAGGAAAGTGCAGCGTTTACTGCAGCGGTCAAGCAATGAGTCCGGGCAGCTAGTGCTCGAAAAACCCAAACTCCCTGATGTGTTTCAGCAAAGCATTTTTAAAGGCCAGGTGAGGGGTGGGAGCGTCACAGGGTATGTGATCAGCTTGTGCACAGTTCTCTGATGGGGAGGTAACAGGGCGGTGTCACAGGTGTTAACCTGATCAACCCTCAGGCTCCAGTAGGTCTGGGGGCTACATGCTCACGGTCATCAAGTAGTTGATTTTATCCATTTGGTGGGGGGTTTAGCCTCTGTAAAACAACTCAGGAAATGTGCATCAGATACTATTATCTGGGTACTTCAGAGAAGAGCTACAGCAGAGGATATGGGGAAGGCGTCTGTCCCGGGAAGACCCCATAGGGTCCTGCTCAGTTATCGTGTTACTGGAAAGGATTTGCTCCAACGTGGGATTTATTTATGTAGATACACCCAAGGCATCCAATGAAGTGGGAAATGTGTCTGACGAGAGGTTTCATGAGATTTCAGGCAAGAATTGTACAAGGTAGAATGGCCTGAAAGAAAGGGAAGAGAACAAGTATTTGCTGATACTCCCTGCACGTCATGTATTGTGCTAGGTCCTTTAACATACAACAAAATTATATAAATTAAAATTTACTGAGTGTTTTCTGAGTTCCACTGAATGAATTTAACTAGAGCCCAAGGATGATATATGGGAATTACACGGAATACAGAAAGTGCCTGTTGTCGGTAATGACAGGGATTAGAAATGGCATTGCCTCCAGGAGATCCGAATGCAGTGGACCCTCTCTTACCTGGCACGGGCAAGGGATGGAGAGTTCCAGCCAACTGCATATTCTTGTTGAAGGGAAAGGCTCACTTCCAAGTGCTCTCTAGGTTTGCATTCATTGGTGCCAATTTAATCAGTGTTGAAAACATGTGGAAATCGACTCTCTCCTCGCCTGGTGTGTGGGAAGGGCAGTTGGAGCACTGCTTTCCCCTGAAGCAAGTGTGAGCTGATTGGCTTGGAGTAGCCATAATACCATCTTCTCATGAGTGGAAGCATGTCTGGGTGAGAGGATTTCATGGTGTTTGTCATTTGCAGAATCTCAGTTGTTTCCAAACAAGGCTGATTATAATACACCCTGAGGCTGGAGAGGCTATGAGTTCATGTGGGGGGCGGGGGGGGGTGGTCAGGGACACATCACCACCTGTGTATGTTTTGGGGTGATTCCAATTTCTCAACACCTCCAATTCCATCTTTCCCCCTTTCCTCCCTCCCTCTCTCTGTTGCAGCCAGCCTGAACTTTTATTAGCTTCTCTAATGAAACACACGCTCACCTCGATGCGTTTGAAACAGCTGTTTCTTCTAGATGGAATGCTTCTACCCTCCTTAACATCCCTCCTTCCACAAACCATCTGTGCTAAGAACGAGATTCTTCCAGTCTCAGACTAAATGTCACTCCCTCAGGGAAGTCATTTCTGGCTCCTCCATCCCCTAAGATGTTAGATCCTATTACATCTTTCCTCCCCACCTCCAGGCATCTCTCCTAGATTGGAAGCTCTTGGAGGGGAGGGTCACATCCACCTTTTCAGCTTTTTATCCCCCTTGACCAGCACAGTACTAAGTACAGAACCTAGAGTAAATATCTGCTGAGTAAACAACTTTTTCTCTTCTTTTTTTATTTTTTTAAATTTTTATTGAAATATTTACAACGTTGTGTTAAGTTTCAGGTGTACAACCAAGTGAGTCAGTTATATATATATATTCTTTTTTAGATTCTCTTCCATGATACGTAATTACAAGATATTGAGTATAGTTCCCTGTGCTATAGAGTAGGACCTTGTTAGTTACCTATTTTATATATGGTAGTGTGTAGTTTTAATCCCAAACTTCTAATTTATCTCTCCCCCACCTTCCCCCTTTGGTAACCATAAATTTGTTTTCTATGTCTGTGAGTCTGTTTCTGTTTTGTAAATAAGTTCATTTGTATCACTTTTTTAGATTCCACATATAAGCAATATCATATGACATTTGTTTTTGTCTGGGTTACTTCATTTAGTATGATAACCTCTAGATCCATCCATGTTGTCTGAAAATGGCATTATTTCATTCTTTTTAAGGGCTGAGTAATATTCCATTGTATATATATATACCACATCGTCTTTACCCATTCATGTCTTGACTATTGTAAATAGAGCTGCTGTGAACATAGGGGTGCATGTATATATCTTTCGAATTATAGTTTTGTCTGGATTTATGCCCAGGAGTGGGGTCACTGGATCATATGGTAGCTCTATTTTTAGTTTTTTAAGGAGCCTCCATACTGTTCTCCATAGCTTTCATATCGCATTCTTATCAACAATGGTAAGCTTAGGGTAGGTCTCAGTAAATATTCACAAGATGAAATAGACTGTCTAGAGCAGGGTCTATCGAGTTCTGGCTCATGTGCCAACTTCAGCCTGCCACTTGGATTTATTGAAACTGGTTTCATTGGTTTTACTGAAACACAGTCACATCCATCTGGTTATGGATCATCTATAGTTGATCGTGTGTCACAACAGCAAAGCTGAGTAAGTGCAGTAAAGACTGCACAGCCCACAAAGCCAAAAATATTTACTATCTGGCCAACTCCTGGTCTGGATTCTTTCCTTTCAAGTCCAAGAAGAGATATAAGTAAATAACCACTTTGAAATACCTCCTCTCCTTTTGATTTTTCAGTCTCCTCTTATAACCACATTGAGTCTTCCCATTAATCTTTAAACCCCAGAGTTCCATGCATTATACACTAAAAATGTCTAAGGTTTAAAATTTTTAAATGTTTAGGAGAAAATAATAAATAATAAATAATTGTGTCTTGGGCCAAAAGTCATTGAAAACCATTTCTAGTTTTAAAATTTCTTCCATTCTCTGCTTCTTCTCTGCCTAATTAAATCTTACCAACATCCAGAGCACAGATCAAATTTCCCTCTTTCATGAGGTCCTGCTCTTCCTTCTCTGAGGTTATTCCTATAAAACTTAATGGCTGAGCCATTTCTTTGGGGCTCCCTGGTGACAGCTCTTACATTGTCTTATGCCATTATTTAATGTATATTAATTTTATTTTCCCAATTAGATGCTAAACCCCTGAGGGTGAGGTCATTAAGTACAAAGCTTGAACTAAAAATGTTATCAAGTTTAATTCGCATCTTCACAATCCAGTTTGTGCAAATGGGCTTATATAAGATTGAATATCCACATTTCACTATTTTTGCTTCAACTACTCACAAAGAACCAGCAAGTCTCTGTAGAGTGTCCCTAGTTTACCTCTGGGAATCTCCCAAGTGTTGTCTCATTTGTGCTCATTAACCAGGCTGTTAACTTGGCCACTGTGTGATATGCAAAATGTTCTTTCTCTCCTGCTCTG
This sequence comes from Eubalaena glacialis, assembly GCF_028564815.1. NCBI lineage: Eukaryota > Metazoa > Chordata > Mammalia > Artiodactyla > Balaenidae > Eubalaena > Eubalaena glacialis. The sequence goes on along the minus strand of NC_083728.1, from coordinate 67,162,910 downwards.
CCCTTGGCTGTTTATTCTGCCCCTTGGGTGGGCTAATGTTATCTCAGTGTGACCATGCCTAGCGTACAGTCCCCTGTGTTCCCAAGGCTAGACTATGACTTGCAGGGCTTAAGATGCTCAAGCCATGTTGTACGGCTATGAAGTCACGCAGAAGGCGAATAGAATCACCCCACACATGTGCTGCTTTGCCCTCTGGGCCACGGAGCATCTCTGATCCCACGTCATTAGAGCTCCTACAGCTTCTGCTGTCCCTATGGACCCAGGCACTAGTCTCTGGGTCTGCTTGGAGGATCCAAACAGACTCCTTGTTATACACTTTATAGCCTCTGCGATAATGAATCTGTGAAGATGTCCCATCCCCAAGAACCCCACTTTCTGGTATCTGTGCCCTTAAGTTGTCTCATCCCACAGTGAAACTGGGCTAGCCCTGTGTAACTCATAGAACGGACCAGAAGTGATTCTGTGTGACTTCCAAAGCTGGGTTCTAAGAGGCTTTGCAGTGTCCATCTTGGTCTCTTTGGACACTTGCTCTGGGGGAAGTCAGCTATCATGTAACTAGGTTGAGTATCCTGAGACCATCATACTGTAAGGAAGCCCCAACCTGGTCATGTGGAGAAAAAGCGGTGCTGGTCCACCCCCAAATGTTTTGGCCATCTCAGCCCAGACACCAGGCACGGGAGTGAATTAGTCATCTTGGACATTCTAGTTTCAGCAGACACCACATGGGAAAGAATTGCCCCAGCATGGCCCCAGATACACATTCCGGTTGAGCCATTCCAGCTATCTCCGGCCATTCAAATTACATCAGCCATTGTGGAACATGGACAGGCCTGGAAGGACAAACCAAATTCCTGACCCACAGAACCATGAGCGTATTTAAATGGTCATTCTTCTATGCCACTAAGCTTGGGGCTGTTTTAGTATGCAGCGATATAACTGGAACACCTCTTTCTACTTCTTTCTTGAAATTTCATGCTAATAAACACGTGTAGGTCAACCACTCTAAAAGCAAATCAGACATGCCTAGACAAGCCATATTCTCAGAGATGAATATAACCGAATTTCAGGGGAGGGACTCCCCTCTAAAACATGTCAGGTATCTGTTGGATGGATGAAGGAGGAAAGGAAGAAAAAAAGGATTCAAAGAAGGAAGGGAGGGAGGAAGAAAATAAGAGGTTCATGGTTTCAGCAAGAAAGATACAGGATGGGGCTTTTGTAGGGTATCATTTGGCATAAACCATTCAAAGCGATTTTCAAAGTTCTACCAGCTTCACCACACCAATGCTTCAGGCGTCCTCTGCTTGACTGCAGTGTTAGGTAGATAAGTCATAATGACCATGTTGATAGAGCAACCTTACCCACTTTCCTTGCTCTGCTCATTGGAGCTCATCTGCCCATTGTCGCCACTCTGGGAAGCTGTGATGGGCTATTTCAAGAGCAGGGGTGGCCACAGATCTTCCTACCGCCCATGCACAGGTTGTCACAGACAGAAGCCTCTGATGGTGATATCTGTACAATGTGTGTGATGCCCACAACTGTGCCATCCAGTCAAGCTGCTTCTGGTTTAGGAATGAGGAACGCAGTGGTGGTTAGCAGGTCAAAAGGGACCAACAGCATAGACTTGTAGAAAGAAGCGAAGACACCATACAGGAACCCAATCGCTAATGAGAGAGAAAGTGGATTAACTGAACAAGTAGCTATACACCCAGGCTTGCTGCTGCTTCTACTTCCTGGTTCCAATCCAGTTCTTAGGAGTAACTCCCTGGTCCTTTCGTGGGCAGTGAGTCTCGGATTTTCTTTTTTTCCAACTTAAAAATCTTCCAAATAACACAAGGGACAAGAAGAGAAAGTTGGCTTCCATTTTCACTTTATAAGTGCCTCCATCTTTGAATTCCCCCACGTGACAAAACATATCATACAACATGAAACGTATACCATTCTCTCCTTCGGGTGCCAACCATCCTTCAGCACATCGTCACGAATCCTGCACTGGTGTTAACAGTCCTCTAACATCCTGAAAATGACTGCATCCATCCACGTCTTCTGCAGTTGCTCCGGAGTGATAGAAGCAGTGATTTATTCAAAAAGAACCTTCGGCAGGAAGAAAGTTATAGCCCTCGTGATTTTCTCTGTGGCTGCCCTAAATCTTTGATAAACAGGCTTTCTCCATCTCAGTTAATTGGATTTTGATTTCAACATTTTCTTTTCTTCCAGGGGTAACTTGGGAATTTATCCCAATTTCTTAGGTTTCTGAGTGGTTTTTCACAGGAATTAACGTGTGAATCAAAGTGCCCCTGGGTGACCCAGCCTCCCAGAGGCTATGGCACATGATGGTTAAGATGTGGACCCTGGAGGTGGGCTGCTTTGCTTTGAATATCTGCTCTACTGCTTACTGCTGTATGGTCTAGGGTAAGGTTCTTAAGCTTTTCAGTCTTGTTTTACTTTCTAAGAATGGAGTAACAATTTATTCACTTTGTGATGTTGAAAGAATTAAATAAGCAAATACATAAAAATTCAAGACTCTAAGTAGGCCTATGATAAAGTGTCAGCTACTATTCTTATTACTTATAAATATTTCTGATAGCCACCATCTAGCTTGTTTCTTAACTGTGTGAATTTGCTTTTTTTTTTTTTTTTTTTTACCTTTTGAGATTTTATTCATGTATAATATACATACAAAAGGGTGCCAAGGTCATAAGGGTACAGCTCAATGAATTTTCACAAACTGATCACTGTCATGTAAGCAGCCCCAGATCAAGAAACAGAGAACATCACTAAGACCCAAGAAGCAAGCACCCCCCCTCACGTCCCCTTCTACTCACTACTTCCCGAGGAGAACTGCTATTCTCACTTCTAACGCCATAGATTAGTTTTGCCTGTTTTTGAATTTTAGATAAATATAATCTTCAAGTATGTACTCTTTTGGGTCTGGCTTATTTTGCTCAATATTATATTTGTGTGATTCACTCATGTTGCATGAATAATACTATACATATATATATATATATATGTGTATATACTGTAATACTATATGTGTATATATATATAATATCCCACCATGTGAATATGCTAAGGTTTATTTATCTGTTCTACTGCTGATGGGAATTTGTGTAGCTTCCAATCTGGGGATGTTATGAATAGCATTACAAACATTCTTGAACATTTCTTTGGGCGGACATATGCACACATTACTGTTGTCAGTGGAATGAGTGGTCATGGAGAATGGATCAATGTGGTTTTAATAGACATCGCTAAACAATTTTTCAAAGCCACTGTGCCGCTTTACACTCCCACCCCTTGTATGTGAGAGCTCCTGGTTGTCCTCATCCCTGCCACTAGTATTTTCTGTCTTTTCCATTTTAGCCATTTTGCTAGGTGTGTTGGTTTTGCTTTTGAAAATCAGTTTGGCAGAGAACAATGAAAAGAACACTAGAGTCAAAAAAAAATTTTTTTTATTTGAGCCTCTAACTCTAATTTACCAAATCCACTTCCTAGATGTGTGACATGGTGAGTCATTTTACCTCTCTGAGCCTATTTCCTTGTGTTTAAAATGAGGCTACTAATGTCCCCAGGGAATTCAAAGCCCTTGTTTCAAGGAATGCTATGTGGGCATTTGTGAACACCTACTCCATCCTGTTTTCAAGTCCATTTTCTCTCTGGATGCTAGAACTTACTCATCTGCTGGGGCTGTACACCAACAACAAATTGTAATCATTAGGTTGAGGTAGTCATTTCCGTGGTTGGAAAGTCAGGGCTTCATGGGTCATGCTGCTCTCTCAACAGGACTTTTGAATACAAGATTACAACACAGAGAGGTGGTGGAGGATTTGTTTTCCTCCTATTTACTAAATTAAGAAGTGAAAACAGAACCTGGTGATAGTTTAAAACTGTACACATATTTTAGGACCTCTATCTCGTTTGTTGGCCAAGGGGGATATCTCAGCCACAAGAAAGCAAAATTTAACTCATGGGGGGAAAGCCACAAAAAAGACTTACCAAGATGATCCTTAAACGGTGGGACTCAGAGAGAACAGATTAATCTGGTCACAGAAATCCCCTAATGGCTCTGCAGTTGCCTTCACTTCTAGTTGTTGCTACTTTTGCAGGATGACTTCAGACAATGTGATAAGATGACCCAGGTTCAGTTTAGGGACATCTTGCCTCCTCTTCTCCTTAATATCCCATTAAGGATATACTCATAGATACCTAGAGTATCAACTAGCTGACTCAGACATCTGGTAGACCAGTTTGTCCCCACACGTATACTTGTAGACTCCCCAAAGTCTACAAGTTTTATTAGAGTTTGATATTAGCAACGCACATTTAACTAGAATCTCAGCATCAAAGATTCTTCCATTCACTCTTTAAGGCAAGGGTCTTTCATATTTTCGAGAGAGAAGTTCCTTGTCTTTAGAGCTATAAAGAGCCTCAGAAATAGTTCCATCTGCTTCTGTTACAAATGATAAAATTGACGACAAGAAGGGATAAATGACTTACACGAGGTTAAATTTAGGGACAGGCTGTGTTTGTCCAAATTTCCTGATTTTTGAGCATGGGATTTTCTTCAAATTCCACAAGGAAATTTGGAGGTGGGCGTGCAACCAAGGATAAAGACCTTAATTGTGATTGAATGGGGATCTCTTTCTGCTGAAAAATATTACAAACTTCTCATCCTTCAGAATCAGATTAAATGTCTCCTTTTGAAAACTTCCCTGAGCTTTCACTTGATCCAGATGAAATTAATCCCTCCTTTTTCTGTGTGCCTGGGGGAATTTTGCATATTTCTCTACTATACCATTTCATTCATTCATTCATTATTTATTCATGTGCATATGTATGACTGCATTCCCCAAGCATATCACATTTTATTAGAGTTTGATATCTAATTGTCCCTCATCTTCTTGAATCTGAGAACAGCCTGAAGTCAGGGACCACAAGAGGTTCATCTTTGCATCGTGCATAATGGCTATCACAGTGAGAGAAATACAAAGAGAGACAGACAGAGACAAAGAGAGAGACACAGAGGAAGAGAAAGAGAAGGGAGGAAGGAGAAAGAGAATGTAGGGTAGGGGAAGGAAGAAAAAGAAAAGAGAGGAGAGAATTTAGGAGATGTTATGGACATCTGCTGATATTTGCCTACTGAGCATCTGTATTCCCTTCTTCCATCTTTAGCATCAATATTTTCATCTGGGAGACCAGCCCTCTCTACTCTCACCCAGCCCGTGGATCTCATGTGGGGCTGACCTCATAGTCCCCCACTCCAGGGATGAGCACACAAGGCAGGCTGTCCAATCAGCATGTTCCATTCTTTGACCATTATCATGGGCATGTGTGACCAAGTCAGACTTGTGTAACTCAATTCTAGGAATTTTATGAGAACTACAAAAGAGAAACTCTCTTTCCACGGGTTTCAAGGGAGTGAGTCTGGGGTGCCAGCAGCAATTTTGTCACCATGAGGGGAAGCATCTGCCAGTGAACAAAACTTATTCAGATAGAAGCACAGATGAAACTGTGATTTGAGCCCCTGTATCCAGCTGTGCCTGAAGCTGGATTATTTATGAATCTAGTCATGTGAGCCAATGTAGCTCCTTTTTCCTGCTGAAACCAGTTTGAGTTATGTTTCTTTCATCTGTAATCAACAGAGCTCCAATTAATACAAGAGTTATAGGAGAAAAAAGAAAGAAAAAAGAAGAGGAGAGGCTTTGGGTACCTTTGAGTTCTACTGATAGGTCCTCTCCACTGATTGAGTATTCATGGTCTAACACATCAACAGAGCTTGTGAATGGGCTTTCTTGTTAGGTGGGAGGGAAAGGCCATGCCAGGACAGACCCATGGTGGAGGTGTGTTTGGAGAATGGCCTCCTTCTCAGTCTTCTAAAATTTATTCTACCTACCTCTCCACTTAGGAATGGCATAACCATGGTCACATCTCTCCTTTTCTTATATACAGCAAGTCTAACCATAAAATGATGGTCTGACCTATATTTTCAAAGCCCCTTCTATCTCTGACACCCCAGGTGCCTCAACTGGTTCTCCTGAAGATCCAACCCAGTTTTATCCCCAAAGGTCTCTCAGAATCCCATGATAGGGCATCTTGGGTGAATCACCATCTCAGTTTTCCCAGGACTGAGCGGGGGATCATGGAACACAGGACTTTTAGTTCTGAAACGCAGAACATCCCAGGAAATTGGGACAAGTTTGTCTCCCCAGACTGACATCTTCCGCTTAGCTGCTGCAGCCCAAGGGTAAGGCTTCCTCTGACAGATCAGACATTAAAGAGCCTAAAATGACTGTGACCTGTCTCCAAGCATTTCAGAACTTTGCAACAGTCAGTGCCTTGTAAAAAAACATTGTTTAATTTTTAAGGCTCATAATGATAAAAGTCAAACATGTTATTTATAGAAAAGTAGATAGAAATAATAGGTAGGTAGGTAGATAGATAGATAGATAGAGGGTGTGCCCTTATTCCCCTTACCTTGCCTTCATCCATCTTGCTGCTTGGAATTCAGATTGCTGTCAAGCCATCTTTGCTGATGCAAATGAGAACAGCCTAGGGATAGCAGAGCAACAAGGAAGGAGGATCCTGGATCCCGGAATGACTTCCTGAAGCAGAGAGGCTAGCCTGGACTGCTTGCCTTGGATCTCATCTTCTTTATATTTAAGTTATTACAATTTGGGGCTATTGATACACCCAGGTGAACTAACTAATTCATGCACATTATCTTGTCTGACCATCGCTAGAGCTGTTTCTGAAGAGAAGTTAAGGACTCTGCCCTTGACCGCATACCTGGTTAGTGGCTGAGCTTCCAGCGGAGGATAGTCCTGACTCACATACACTTTGGGCTCCTAATCACCATGCTTTACTGCCATTGCCACTTTTCCTTTTATGCAGTGCCTTCTAGTTTTCAAAGTGTTCCATGATTATTATTAATTAAGGAGGCAGGGATTATTATTGTCCTTATTAGCCAGATCACTTAGGTAATTTGACTAAGATCATCCAGTGAATTAGAGATGCATCTAGGATAAAAGTTCCAGTCTTTGAAACTTCAGAACTTTGCCTTTTTCACTTGACTCCACCAATCAGTCTCTCTTGGAAGGACCAGACTCCACCAGCCTCTCCTAATATTTTTTTAAATACTTCAAGCAATTCATTCAGTTTTTAAATTCAAGAATACTAATAACAGCTATTTTCTTTGAATTAAGGTGTATTTGACAGAAAAAAATTCGCTTGTTAGTCAAACATAAATGAAATTATGGTCAATTTCAGTCTCCCCTCCCACAGATAGTAGTATCTTTTTCACTAGCTTTATTCATAATTTTTTATCAGTGAAAGGGAGTTTACTTTAAACACCCTCTCTTTGAGCAAACAAATGTTCTAATTCAGCCACAACCTGTCAGGCTTTGTTTATTGAGATTTAACAACGGTACCTAATTCTTATCATCAATTTAGCATCCTTGAAACAGTCAGCTTAGCTCCCCAGTGCTAAAGTTTCTGACACTCTATTTTTCTTGCATCTTTTCTGAACTGTAGGTTCTAATTCTGTGTTCCAGTTAATTAGTGCTGTCTGTAATTTTAGACAACCCATATCTGTTAAGGCACCCAAAATTCCACCTTTGTTTCCAAAGGTGACTGTTTGTTGTGCCAGAAGGTACTTAGCTGCTGAAATAAATAGATGACGTATCACTTATAAAAAGTGCTGTTGCCTCATTGGGCAGATGTCTCTTGGTGATGGTGACTAAATATAGCATGCCGATTTTAGGGCAAAGATGTAATTTTAAAAAGTAATCATAAAACTATTGATTGGAAAGACGTCACTTTGATTTCCTGTTCACTGTGATTATAGAGACCTTCACCCTTACCAGGCTTAGAAATTTTTAACCCTTGAAAACTAAAGCCCTATCAGAAACAAATTTCATATTGGAAAACTAAAAGTGTTATCTACCCAGAGGTGTGGGTCAAAGACTTGTTTCCGTCCTTTGATTCCAGCAATGAAAACACATTCAGGAGGGAAAAAAGGAGGTACTGTGGGAGGTACCATCTTAAATAATACTAATACTACTAAAATATAATAGTTCCTACCATATTTCAAACTTCAGTATGTGCCAGACATTGTAATAAGCACCTTATTTATATTATGGGTTCATTCAATTCTCACGGCATGACTGTAATAAGAGGAAGATGTATTTCACGTGAAGCAAACAAAGCTTACATTTTATGGCCCCCTCACTTGCATGGGTCCTTTCTAAGGCCCTAGCAATGTGTTTCCATCATCACATGTTGTTTTGAAATTTTGTAAAAGTAAAATGTTTGAACAGCAATGGTTTAAGCCTGGGAATTCTTTCTCCTGGGGGTTCTTTTTTGTTACACATCCCCTCATGTTGGTTAGTGCTAGAGAGGCTGAGAGCATCTGGGGATTTGGGATTGAGCTGCAGTGATACATCAGGATGGGGTTTAGTGGGATACTTTTATGTGGTTCTCATTCATTTCCATGAATTGTTAAGTGACTCTAAGCTACCCGTGAATGACTTATCCCTATGGCTTCCAGGAATACTCCTGCCACACTGTGCTGACTCATCTAGTATTTTGATCCAAAACAGCAGGGCCAGAGGTGGTATTGCAATGGGGACAGAAGAAATGCAGGTAACAGAGGAGAAATTAAGTTTGAAGTATATGGAGTCAGAAGCTAGTCTATGGGAAATTCTTCTAAAGCATACAACTCATATATTAAACAAACTCATTAGAGCTTTTCCCAAATTTAGTGATAATCCTAAAAATTTACATGTCATTACTAATAATGAGTTGTGGAACTGAAAGTAAATTTTCTAAACCATCAAGAGCCGTATTAATTTTTCATCAACCATGCTAGAAAAAAGTTAGAATTATTTATTTTCCCTATAGAAAGTATTTTTATCAAATTATTGTCATATGAAGACAGAGTATGCAGCCTGAACATGTAGGATAAAAATATTACAGAGGTGTTCGCTTCGGCAGCACATATACTAAAATTGGAAGGATACAGAGAGGATTAGCATGGCCGCTGCGCAAGGATGACACGCAAATTCGTGACGCATTCCATATTTTTTAGTGGGAAGCAGCCGCATAGCACAGGGAGATCAGCTCGGTGCTTTGTGACCACCTAGAGGGGTGGGATTGGAAGGGTGGGAGGGAGACGCAAGAGGGAGGAGATATGGGGATATATGTATGTGTATAGCTGATTCACTTTGTTATAAAGCAGAAACTAACACCATTGTGAAGCAATTATACTCCAATAAAGATGTTAAAAAAAAAATTAGGCCCTGAAAGGCAGTTCGAATTTATTTCTAGCTTATTTCTGGTCACATACCAAGGATGTGAGAGAATGGACATAGGACAGGTAAGTTTTGAAAGGGGAATCAAGAAATCCCCATGCAGCACTATGGATCAGTCTGTATTAGTCTGCCTGGACTGATAGAACAAAAAAATCATGGCTTAAACAACAGAAATTTATTTACTCACAGTTCTGGAAACTGGCAAGTCCAAAATCAAGGTACTGGCCAATTCAGTTTCTGTTGAGGGCTCTCTTCCTGAATTGCAGTTGGCAGTCTTCTTGCTGTGTCCTCACCTGGTGGGGAGGGAGATCTCTAGTGTCTCTTCATCTTCTTATAAGGGCACCAGCTCTATCGGATTAAGAACCCACCCCTATGACCTCATTTATCACCTCCTCACAGGCCTTATCTCCAAATACAGTCACATTGGGGCTGAGGGCCTCAACATATAAGTTTGTAGGGGGCACAGACATCCAGTCCCTAACACAGTCTTTATAGGGTCTAGAGGTAGCACATGTGAGCCCTGCTCAGTCTTTTGGCTCCAGCATGGTGGGAAGAGTATGGCTCTGGAGCCAGGCTGGCAGTTTGAATCCTGGCTCCTCTGTGTCTAACTGTGTGACCTCTGGCAAGTTCCTGAAGCTTTGTGTGATAGTTTTCTTATCTGTAAAATGAAGCTGATAACTATATCTAACTCATAAGGTCATTAAGAAGATTAAAGAAGTGAATGCAGGTAAAGAGCTCAGAAGAGTAACTGGAGCATAGGCACCCAATAAATTCTCTTTAAACCTTGGAAGATCCAGCAGGACATTCATTACTCTGACAACTTATAGCAGTGTTCCCCAAAGTGTGGTCAACTGTCTAGGTCTGGGCCTGGAAATATGCATTTTAGTGCACTCCCAAAATGACGTGAACGTAGGCTTACATTGGAGAATCATCAGCTTACCTGTTAAGAGAGGTTGGTTAAATCTGTGTGGTTCACCAGCACTTTCTTCATTTGGTTCTCAAATACAAAGAGTTTCTTTCTTCCACGGGGTTGAAGGAAATCAATGTCAAGAAGAGAGGGCCCCCTTGCTGCTCTGGACAGTGGACATCCAGTGCCTTCTAGGCTGTGTCCTTCAACAGCTGGCCATTTGGGGTCATGTGATCTGCATGAAATGGAAACAGGCAAGCTGATGTGTTTAGACATGGAGTGAGGATGGTTGGGATGAATTTTTCACTTGTCATCTGATCGAGTCAGCATTGTGGGGACCCTAGCATCAACTGTCTCCCTTATTGGAGATGATGCCATTGGGAAGGCAAGGAGGGCTGTGGCTGAACCCCTCCTGCTAGACTCAGTGGGTGGTGTCTGAATGTGCCCACTGCCCCATGATCATACTCGGTCTTTCTGAAAAGAAAAAATAGTTATTTTATGTTATGATGATTTGCCCTGTCAAAATCCAGAAATAGCAAAATTAAAATGACCAAATCAATAAACAGTATTTAGTAAGAGTTTATTGTGCATACAAGAACAGTTCGTGAATGGGGAGCTTTCAAATTTAAAACGGATATGAAGCTCAGGGGCATGATATTACAGGATGGCTTATAAAGTGAAAACAAGGAAGTTGTTTAACCTTTACAGTGATTGGTTATTACAGTGGGGGTTTCCAGATGGCAGGGAATTGGTTAAAAGTGATTATCTTATTCCCTCACCGTAGGAAAGATGTGGTTTAAGGGTATAAACTTGCAGCTAGTAGATAAATAAGTTCTGGAGATCTAATGCACAGCATAGTGATTACAGATAATGATATTGTAAGACAGACATCAAAATGGCTAAGAAACTAGAACTTAATTATTCCCACCACAAAAAAGAAATGATAATAATGTGATGTGATTGAGGTGTTGGCTAAATCTACAATGACAATCATACTATTGTGATATATAAATGCATCAAATTAACATGTCATAGACCTTAAACTTATACAATGTTATATGTCAAATATATTTCAATAAAGAAATAAATTTAATAGACTCACAGACATAGAAAACACACTTACGGTTACCAAAGGGGAAAGGCAAGGGGAAAGATAAATTAGGAATTTGGGATTAACAGATACACACTACCATATATAAAATAAACAACAAGGATCTATTGTATAGCACAGGGAACTACATCCAATATCTTATAGGTAATAACCTATAATGGAAAAGAATCTGAAAAAGAATATATATATATACACACACATACATACATATACATATACATATATATATATATATTTACAACTGAATCACTTTGCTGTACTCCTGAAACTAACACAACATTGTAAATCAACTATACTTCAATTTTTTTAAGTGAATTAAAAACAAGAAATTTTAAAACGCGATTATCTTGTACAAATTTTAGGAAGATAACCTAAGTTTCTTTTGATTATCAGAGGCATTTACAAGATACAACCTAAGTTAAGTTTCACTTCTGTTCATGAAATAAGATAGATTTAGTTTGGCCTAAATGATTTTTGTCTGTTTAGGGAATTTTCAAGTGTGGTCTCCATTTTGTGTTGAACAGCCCCAAAAGGAAACAAGCCTTTGGTTTCCTCCAGAAGCAAACCCAGGATCAGGAATTTGAGTGTAAAGAGTTTACCTGGGAGGTAGTTGCTGGACATACCAGGTTGGGGAAGGAGAGCAGAGGGGAATGAGATGGGGAAGAGAAGAAAGCAAGTTACTAATGTGGGTAGCTGTGCCTTTGTTCTCTGAGGAACTCTGGGAGCCCATATAAATAAGCGCCCCAGAAAGATTCTACCAGAGGAACAAGGGAGATGGGGCATTTATTTCCCAGTTTCCTGTCCATCATTGGTTGCAGATTGATCTAGGGGGCATTTACTTTCCAGCTTTTCTGGCCTGCCTCTCATGAGGACAAGTCTTGCTCTCATGGGCTGAAAAAGTAGCAAGTGTTCATAGCTGGGCATGTAGAGGTGAGTTCTGACACCTCTACATGCCCAAAATTTACTCAATGAATGTCATTACTTGTAAAACAACAGATTTTCAAAATACATTCAAGAAAAAGATTTAAGTTCACGTTTTCACCTATGGAAAAGGGGAACTGTGCTTACCTATAAGGCTCTGTCTGAATTTCTAAAAAAATGCCACAGACAGAAAGGAGTTTCCCTTAGAACTTGTGCCCCTCCCGACCCTTCCCATACTGGAAAATGCCTAACAATTAATTGTTGCAAAAACAACCCCTGTTACTGTCAGTAACTTTGGGCAGGTTACTGACAGTGTCTGCTACACTTCGAAGCGTTGGCAAAATGACTGCCCCTGCTTTACAGGTGTGAAAATGATAGTATGGGTTGAGCATGTCCTGGGCCCACTGCAAATATCCTCTATGTCGTCACTACTCCAGGTGTGGTCCAGGGACCAGCAGAGTCCGCATTACCTGGAGGCTTCCCAGAAATGCAGAATCTCAGGGCCTGCCCACACCTGCTGTGTCAGAGCCTGAATTTTAACCAGATTCCCAGGCCTTTCAGATGCACACAGGCACCCTCCTCATTTCTGTGCTGGAAAACCACGGCCACACCTAGCTGGACTGTCAGGCAGCACTGAAGAATTGGGGAGCTCCAATGGAAGGCCAGAAAGCCACATTCCTGGAAGGGACCAGAGGCAACAGAGCCAGGAGTGACGTAGCAACTTGACCAGGATGTTAGAGATGAGAACATAAGTGGGCTGGTCCTGGAGCACATGTGAAGCATGGCTGGGGCCTCACAGAAATAACTAAGGGAGATCTCCGGGGAGGGGAAGGGCATGTAGTTCTTTGCTGGGGACAAAGGGCCATTGCAGTTTAAGTGTTTATGCTAATTTGGCTCCATTTGTGGTCAAGCCAGGTGAAACCTGGGTCATTTCGGATATATCTGTGCATGTTTCTGTACTAGATTGTGAGCACCTAGAAGGAAGGAGCTGGGTCTTGTATGACTTTAATCTCAGTATCTGGTGCACAAAATTGGTACTTAAATGATACTTGCTGAATGGCCCAGTGAACTCCATTCATTAATTTATTCATTCATTCATTGATTTAACAAATAATTAGCAGATATAATATTGTCCAGGCACTGTGTTAGAGCTGAGTTAACACTGGTGAATAAACCACATTGTTGGGTGCCCTTGGGAAGCCTACAGTCTAGTGAGGGATGGACAAGCGCATAAAATTAATATATAATTGGAAATTATGAAAATTGTCTGTGCTACATAATGATAGGGATAAATGAGGAGGGAGGATGCAGGATGCCCTCAGACAGCGTACCAGGAAAACCCCCTTTGAGGATTGATGTTTAAGTCAAGAACTGAAGAATGAGAAGGCTCGAGCCATGGTAAGGTGGAAGAGCCTTCTAAGCAGCCATCACAGCACGTGCAAAGCCCCTGAGGCAAGAATCAATGGACTGGGGTTTCCCTGGTGGCGTAGTAGTTAAGAATATGCCTGCCAATGCAGGGGACACGGGTTCAAGCCCTGGTCCGGGAAGATCCCACATGCTGTGGAACAACTAAGCCCATGCGAGCCATAAACTACTGAGCCTGTGCGCCTAGAGCCCATGCTGCGCAACAAGAGAAGCCACCACAATGAGAGGCCCACGCGCTGCAACGAAGAGTAGCCCCCACTTGCTGCAACTAGAGAAAGCCTGCGTGCAGCAACGAAGACCCAATGCAGCCAAAAACAATAAATACAATAAAATAAATAAATTTTAAAAAAAGAATTCCATTAAAAAAATTTTAAAACAAAGAATCAATGGAGTGGTACATGATTTATAAGAAATAGAACCCATACCCTATATTGCTGCTTGCTGAATAGCCACCCTGTTTAGGCAACAGAAACCCTGAAAGAAGAGTCAAGTCTGTCTGAGACAAACCAGGTTCTGCTGTGAGCCCTTGGGGTTGATTTGGTTTGTGCTCCTAATAAAAGGAGAGTCATCCATTTGGAAAATCCAGGCACCACAGAGTTTGAGTTTCTATGAGATGTTAGCATTTGAGGGCTCAACATAAAATCCTATGTTATAAAGGCTTCTACTTTGTTACACTTTCCCCCGCTCTTGATCATGGAAGAGAAAGTATGAGTCATTTGATTTAGGATGTGTCAGGGTCACATTTCAGAGCCATGTTCCCAATAGAAAGGAATATTTTTTTCTGAATATAATGAAAAAGTTCTAGCTCTGCTGTTACTATTTATGTGACCCTGAACCTGTTACCTCAACTTCCCACACCTGGTTTCTTCCTCTCTAAAACAGTCTTCCTGAGGCCCATGGTGTTTATGAGAACGGGTCCAGTTTCGTGCAGTAAGTAAGCATTTGTGAGCACCTAACAGTAACTCATTTGACAAATGTGTTGATTCCTTCTCTGTATGTTCTAAGCACTGTGTGAAGCTCCAGAGATTGAACAATAGAGCAAAACAGAAACATCCCAACTTCTAAGAGTTCATGGTCTCCCAGGAAAGACAGGCTTAAAGTGTAGCAGATGTGAATTTAAAACCAAAAGGTGAGTATTATATATAAAATAGATAAACAACAAGGATTTACTGTATAGCACAAGAAACTGTATTCAGTATCTTGTAATAACCTATAATGGAAAAGAATCTGAAAAAAGAATACATATATCACTTTGCTGTATACCTGAAACTAACACAATATTGCAAATCAACTCTACTTCAGTAACAAAAAAAAAAGTAAACTATAGAAAAAAAAAAGTGAGGGTGCAAGAAATAGCAAAGATATTTATCCTCTGTAAATCAAGTGACGTCTCAAGTCCCAGTCGTGTCTGGTTGGCAAGTAATTCAGTCTCGGGCATTACTAGAGCTCCGTCTCTTAACGTGGAACTTGACAGAGGACCTTGGTTTCATCCTGGGAGACTCTTAGCGGGAAACTTAGCTATGCCTGGCCCATACTCCTGAGCCCTAGAAATGGTGAGATAATAAATGGGTGTTGTTTTAAGCCCCTAGATTTGTGGTAGTTTTGCAGGCGTAGAACATGAATACAGAGGTGTCTCCACCCTTCCCTTGGCCTCCCCTGGTTTCTGTGAGTGCCCTAGTGGGCAAGCCTTCAGGTTCCTGCTGTGGTTTCCACGGCACCTAAGAAACAGGCATTCTTGCTGACCGGGAGCCTAGATGTTGGGGTCCAGCCCCTCTTTGGTGCACCAGACCTCCAAGTTCTTGTGCCGAACATCTGTCCCCACCATCCATCCTCGCTCTGGGGGAATCTCTTGTCTCACAGCTAGACCCCAAAGCTACGCTCCTCTCTCACCATTTCCCTGCTGGGATGATGCCAGAATGGCTTAGGGTCTCATAAGATGCAGAAAAAAAACAGATTCTCATTTTGCTTTAAAATGATGTGGAAGAAAGTGTCCTATAGACTCCTTGGGATTAGTGTTGGGGGGTGGGGGGAGGGAGTATGGAAAGCAAAGCATGGCTATTTCTCCTTTGTTCCCACCCTTGTACAGCAGTGACAATGAAACACAAATGTCTTAATATATTTTCCTACCAAACTAGTGATGACAATATACTGTTTCAAGTGCTGTAATAGGAGAAGCACACAGTGCAAGAGGAGCACATAACAGGGGCCATTGGCATTTCCTTCTGAGCCTTAAGGAAGATTGTTGGGCTGCACCCAGCAGGCTGCAAGCCCTGTACTTGCCCAGATTCAGGACTGAAGAAAGAGCTCAGAGTCAGTGACAGAGAGATCAATGGTTTAACCGATGGAGGGATCTTACATGTCTGAAGCAAGGTCCTGAAGTGACACCCCACTGTGTACGGCAGACGGTGGGCAGGACATGGCGGGAGGTTACCAGATATAGGGGAAATTGATGTCAGGCTGGCTCATCCTTTACCAGGGAAACTGGCAGAGGGGCACGCCCCTCTCCACCACTTTGATAAGCTATCATGGTGGAAATGTTCTGACCTAAAGATCAGAACAGTCACTAGCTGGGGTGGGGGTAAGTATGTAGGGAGGTCAGTCATGTGAGTAGGGCACAGGGGAAGCAGACGCTGGTCAAGCAGGGGATGTACAGAGAGCAAGAGAACAGTCATCTTAGGTGGCCTGATCATACAAAGATTTACTGGTGGAAGTGAAATTTAGACTGAGAGCCAAAGGATGAGAAAGAGTTAACCAGGTGAAAGGGTAGTGGGGTAGGGGTGGGGAGGTGGAAGGAAAGAATGTGTTACTGACTCAAAGCCAAGCAAGACATGGCACATTTAAAGAATGAAAGAACAGAGCATGTAACGGAGAGAAGGGGCTGGGGCCTGGGGGGATAAGCTTGGATAAATAAGGAGGGAGGAAAAGCCTTGCAAACCCATTATTTATGTATCAGTCAGCTTTTGCTGTCATAATTCTGCATAACAAAAACCTCCCAAACTCACTGGGCTATAAAAACAAGCATTTCGGTTTTGCTTTTGGGTCTCTGGAGAGGTAGTGGCATTTCTGGGTTTGACTAGAATCAGCTGGTTTGAATCTAGGCTGGGCATTGGGTTGACGCCACCTGTTTCCTCATTCTCTTTGGACCAATGACTACATGAGGCATGTGTTTCTCATGGCAGATGGCAGATATGCAACAAGGTGAGAGGAAACATGTAATGTTTCTTAGGGTCTCAGCTGGGAACTGGCACAATGGCAGTTCCATTCAAGTTCCATTGGTCAAGGCAGGTCACCTGGCCAGTCCAAAATCAATGGGACAGGGAAGGTGGCAGGGGGTTCCCTTTGCCCGCAGAGGGACAGATGCAATGCAGAGGCCCATGGTAAAGGGCAGTGTTGTTTAATTTCTAACTCAGGGAGGGAAGAAAGAAGTGGGAACAATAGCCCAACTTGTCATCCTAGGGATAATAGAAACCCATGCCAGAGTTTCAAGGAGAGCTGTGAATAAAATGATCAGATGAGCAAAACATTATGCTAATATGAACAGCCACCACTTTCAAGGGTTGTGAGCGGTACAGCACTCCCTCCGTGATTCTTGGTCCCACTCAGTCATCTGAATCCCGAAGCTGGCCTGCCTGTTCCCAGAGAGTCACACAGTCTTTCATAAACTGTTGCCCCTTCCTTCAACTGTGGTCCTTAATAGGACTAACAATAAACAAGAGAGTTCTATGGGAATACTCAATGTGGATGTCCAACACCGTCCCCTTCTGCCATCCCCTCCTGCCCCAAATCCCTGCAAATGACCAAAACAATATTACTAAAAGGGAACCTTCATAACATCATTGGAAAACAGAAAGAGAGGGACATTACTGGACCAGAAACAATGAGAAATCCCTATGAAGAAGTAGATAGGATCTGATCGAAGGAAGGAAAATTAGTGGGAGGCTTGGGAACAGGACTGGCTACAGAATTTGCAGGGCCCAGTGCAAAGTGAACATGCTGGGCCCAGGAAAATGATTCAGAATTTCAAGATGGCGAGACCAGAGAATTAAAACATGCCTGGAGGCCTTCTAAGTGCACAGCCCATCAAGAAGAAGAAAGATTCCTTTCTCTTTCCTGGCAAGGACTCAGCCAATGAAAAGCCACGGACACTGCACAGGTCACATGCCTATGAAGTCGGACTGCTGGGGGCAGTGGATACCATGAGCACGAGGGGGTTGGGAGCAACAATTATGGGGATTGGTTTGGAATCAGGGTTAGAACGAGGGCAGTTGATTAGTTTAGGGCCTGTCCTCTCCCAGGCCTGAAACCCTCCACTTGTTCCCATCAATGGGCAGAATTGGTTCTTCCAGGCTGGGGTGCTGTCTTCATTGGCCAGGACTGCTGTGACAATGAACCACAAACTGGGTAGCTTAGACAACAGAAATGTATTGTCTCCCAGCTCTGGAAGCCAGAAGTCAGAAATCATGGTGTCAGCAGGGTTGGTTCCTTCTGAAGGCTGTGAGGGAAGCCTGTCGCATGCCTCTTCTCTAGCTTCTAGAGGTTTGGTGGCAATCTTTGGTGTTCCTTGGCTTGTGTAGGTGCATCACTCCAATCTCTGCTTTCAGCTTCATGTGATGTACTGCCCGTGTGCATGCCTCTGTGTCCAAATTTCCACTTTTTGTAACACACCACTCACACTGGATGAGGAAACCATCCTACTCCAGTATGACCTTATCTTAACTAATTATATCTGCAACGACCCTATTTCTAAATAAGGTCATATTCTACTCAATATTTTGTAATACCTATAAAAGAACCTGAAAGAGAATATATATTCTTCGCTGTACACATGAAACTAACACAACACTGTAAATCAACTATACTTCAATTTAAAAAAAAAGGGCACATTCTAAAGCACTGGGGGTTAGGAATCCAACATATGAATTTGACCAGGGACACAATTCAGCCCATAACAGGTAAATAATGAGTGCTTGAGCCACAGGGGCAGGGTCATGCCCTGGTACAGACTCCTTCACTCCTAGGAGACTAAGAGGCAGGAAAACCACAACACTACACACCTCACCTGGCTGCACGATGCTCCTCTCCCTCACAATCACAGGCAGCAGATGGCCGTGAACAGACAGCAGCAAACAAGGGCCATCAAACACTGGGGGCAAAACAAATGTCAGGGAATAGGATAGTTGCTCATAAAGAATATCATTTGATTAAACCGCATCACCTATCCAAAACAGATGGACTTTTCATAATCTCCTGACAGTCCTGAAATGTTACCTTAATTACCCAACAGGTGCAGTCATCTCTTATGCTACCTTACCTGCTGCAGTCAGGTTACAGAGTTTAGAAACGTTATAACTTGGCTTTTTGGGTTATCGAAGATCAGAGGTTGTTAACTTTGGCTACACACTAGAGTCACCTGGGGGGCTTTGAAAATACTGATGCCTGGGTCCTACGATTTAACTGGTCTGGGGGTACAACCTGGGCACTGAGATTTTTTTCTTTTGAAAGCTCTCAGGTGATTACATTGCGCAGGGAAGGCTGAGAACCACTGGCTTGGAACTCTCCCAGAACCCAGCCATCTCATTAAATGTAATGATGCATATTGATTGCAGATGGCATGGCGTGGGTTTGTTGGGGGTTGTTTTTTGTTTGTTGCTTCCAAATGCAATGCATCAGTATCTCTATTCTTTAACTCTGCAATGCCATGTGCTTTATTTTCTTTTCTTCAGCCTAACTTCTTTCAGTTGCTAAGAAGCCAAAGCTTTGCTGTATGGAGTTTGACTTTTGCTTACAAAAGTGGCACCTCAGCTGGAAAGTGAGGCTGTGGCAGTACAGTGAATTGTACTAAAATGAAATTGAACAGATAATAGGTTTGCATTTAGTGCAATGTATGATAAGGAGCAATAATATGGGCCATAGCGTCTTTTCTTCCAAGGATGCAGGTTGGTCTCGTTTACTCTAGTTAGCAGAAAACATTGGTCTATGGCCTCAGTGAATCTCCCTCCCTCTCCCTCTCATATTCTCTTCCTTTTACTCTCTCTCTCTCTCTCACTAACTCTCTCTCCATTCTCTCTTCTATTCTCATCCTCTTTCTCCTCTCTTATGTTCCTTTCCATGTTTTCTCTCTCTTCCCCTTTCTCTCCTCAAAATTCTTGCTTTCACAGATTTCACAGGTTAGGGTAGAGGAAGTGTAGATTCAATAGCCAAAATGCTATGAGAATCATGACATTCTCTGTGCAAACCCTACAGTCTTCTGGGACATCTCCTATTGCTTCTTGTAAAAGATGTGAGGAGAAATTGCACAGCCAAGAGAACTAAGCTAGGTCTCTAGCTTCTGTTTCCCTCAACCCATGAAGTCTTTCTCTCCCAAAGTCTTCTCTCTCCAATCTGCTATGTCACCATGTTTGCTGGTCCCAGAAACTACCTGGGGAAGTTGGCTATACAAATGTGGGAGATAATAATAATGATTGACTATAACATGCTTATTACATGCCGGGTACCCTTCTAAGCGTGTTTGACAGATAAGGAGACAGATGCCCAGAGACAGGAGGTGATTTCAAGCCCAGGTTGTCTGCTCCAGGGTCCTTATATTACGAGCATTTCAGAAGGAGGCAGTGGGAGAGGAAGAAAGATCACAGACAGAGAAGGACAGAAAGAAAGAAAAAAGCAGAAAGACAAAAGACAGAGAGACACAGAGGGATGAAGAGAGACAGCCACCAAGATGCAAAGAAGCAGAGACAGAATGGGACCATAAAAACCACAACAATAACAACCACAGAGCCGAGAGAGAGACCTGTTTCATATTGGCTCTAAATTGGGTAAAACAACTCCATGTCTGGGGCCAATTTAGCTGAGAGACTCCAACTGTATGAAGTGTAAGTTTGGTTCAGGTATGGTTTGAAGAAAATTCTGATGCCATGGTTCACTGGTTTTAGAAAATGCGTGTTTGTTTCTGGCTCACCTGGTATCTTTTGAAAAGGGAGAGAAAAAATCCCCTTTAGTTCTAGGTTCAGTCCAGAAAAAAAACAAATAAAAAGTAAAACAGAGTATTTAAGTTCTGTTTAATTCAGCCTTCAGGAAACCAAGGCAAAACATTCTCATTGTTTTTTCAAGTCTCATCATTTGCATTTGCCAGTTGAGGTCTTCAAAGACCTGGTTAAATCAAGTGCCTAACCCAGCATTGTCCTTAGAAGTTAAGTGGGGATAACAACAAGGCAGGGTGGAGCTGTATTTCCTGGATTTGAACTTCCGAGAGCACCCATCCTAGGGAAGTGGGTCAGCCCTTTGGAGGTGGATGGAACTCATCAGCGATTATAGTTGGTGGAGATACTGCATTGCGATTTTCAGGCCAATCCCATCGTCCCCACCTAATCAATTTTGTTTCTTTTTTTTCTTAATGTGGTGGGTGTGATCTCGGAGAGGGAGCAGTAAGCAGTGGCACGAAGCGAGATCTTAATTCCCTGCCCAGGAATTGAACCTGAATAGCCTGGATGAAAACCAGGAATCCTAGCCACCAGGCCAGGAAGGGCTAGAGGCTAGAAGCTATTCTTCCCTGGCTCTTGCCCCCAGTGAAAAATGCAATTCTCACGGAGGCAAAAACTGTAAAAACAGGTACAAAGTTTATTATTAGAGACACAGCACAGCAACAAGTGGGAGAGCACACAGAGAAACTGTTTAGTTAAGGTAGAAGCAAGGCAGAGATGCACACCCAGAGAGAAAGGGCGTGGGCAATCCTCCCTAATGAGGAGGAGTGCAGTAAAGAGGGGGTTAATTCATTTATGTCGGGCAGTTCTTCCAGGTCTTTGTTTACCTTTGGCCAATTATCTGGTTTCTTTTTCCACACCTGACCTGCCCTAGGACCTTCCCCAACATTCATGCGCAACTTTTTTCCAAGATGGATTCCAGGCCAGAGGCCTATGGGGCGGCCTTAGCATCACATATTATAGGGTGGCGCCCCCTCCTTTTTGACCCCCAAGGAGTCTTTCTGCACATTTGCAATGTCTCCCCTGCCCCAAAGATGGGAAATGTATGACCTCTTGATCCTTTACTCAAACAGGGTTTTGTCCCTCTCTGTTCCTGCCATGACTGTTATCTTAGGGCATCCTCAAGAGATAAAGCCTGGCTATTTACCCTGTTTCTGTGGTTACTTACATCTCGGAGGGCAAACAGGAAGCTGACTGTAAATGCCTAACCTGGAGCCCATCTATTTCCTGTCTCAGGAAATGCAAACAGGAGGCAAGTTGTATATGTCTGGCCTGAAGCCCATCTTTTTCTCACCCCAAGAAATGTAAACAGGAGGCCAGTTGTAAATGCCTAGTCTGGAGCCCATCTATTTCCTGCCTCAGGTGTTAGGATGCTAGAGACCTCAGACTTGTCTTTTGTGGTACTTTGGTGGAACTCTGGATCATTGGGAGGAGTCTTGGGATGCTGTCATCTGCTCTTTCCGTGCTGTGGTCATTCAGCTGTAAGATGGAGACCTAATTTAATTCAATAAAAGGTATATGTTCTTCAGTAGGTGAATGGATAAGTGAACTGTTGTACAGCCAGGCAATGGAATATTATTCAGTGTTTTAAAAAAATGAGCTATCAAGCCATGAAAAGACATGAAGGAAACTTAAATGCATATGACTAAGTGAAAGAAGCCAATCTGAAAAGCCTACATACTATATGACATTCTTTAAATTTTGATGTGAACCTAAAACTGCTTTAAAAAAATAAAATCTATTAAAAAATTTTTAAAAGGTCTATGTATGAAAGACTTGATAATGTCATTTCTCAGGATGCTATTAGACACGGAAATTCCCTTTCCTCCTCATCTTTTCCATCTGTTGTGGTATTGGGTCCTATTTTTTATTCATATGAGGTTTCACTTCAATCTAAATTCATCCATGATAAAACACCTACTATGTGCAAAGTTTCTCTATTTTACAAGGGAGACTTTAGTCTCAGAAAGGCTATCAGTATTTCTGAAGGACAAAGAATTAGCACATGATAGAGCCAGGATTTTCAAACACAGGATTTTCCAAATTCTGAGCTCTCCCACTGCCTCTCCATCCTGAAAGTCTACTAGAGGTTTGGCAGTCATTCCCATGCAGGTTTCTGTAGGTTCCTATTTAACTCCGGGATTGAAAATTCCTCAGTCTCCTGTTCCATATTGCAATTAACAAAGACTATCCCAGAACTGGTAAGTGGGAGCCACCAGGACAGGAATTGCTTCCCCGGGCATAGAGCTCCCCAGGGTAGAATGGGTTGCCTCAGGCAGCATTGACCTCCCCCTCACCACAGATATTCAAGCATACAACAGAAAGTCCAAGGATCCTTAAACTGGGATTCACACATGGGGCATCTAAAATTGTCATATTTTGAGTGTAGAGATATGTATACCTTTTTTTTGGAGGAGATTTTCACCAGGTTTTCAAAATTTAATTTTGACCCAATTGTTGACAACTGTTGAGACCAAAGGTGGAGGAGAGGGTGGAATGAAGTTACATCCCAAACTTGACCATCTAAGAGTCTCCTACTGAGTCATTTTCATGAGTGAATATGGGTCCTGAAGGATAATACCAATCCAGGCATCAGCTGAAAAGTTTGGGTCTCCTCCTCTACTCCATAATAGAACTCAGGGCTTTCCTAGGGTCAGGGTGAACATGAACTGTAAATATGCATAAGGGATCTTATTAAGGTGATGGAAATGTTCTAAATGTGTATGTGTGTATTCGTTTCTACTAAAAAAAACTATATTAAAAAGCACTAAAAACTAATGTGTAGGCATAGAGGACAGACTTGTGGTTGCCAAGGGGGAGGGAGGGTCAGGGGAAGGATGGATTGGGAGTTTGGGGTTAGCAGATGCAAACTATTATATATAGAATGGATAAACAACAGGGTCCTATTGTATAGCACAGGGAACTATATTCAATATCCTGTGATAAAACATAATGGAAAAGAATATTTAAAAAGTACGTATATGTATAACTGAATCACTTTGCTGTGCAGCAGAAATTAACACACTGTAAGTCAACTATACTTCAAAACAACAATAAAAAAATAATATGTATTAGTTTCCTAGAGCTTTTGTAACAAAGTACCACAAAGTGGGTGGTTTAAAACAACAGAAAGTCATACTAAACTAATTATACCTATAACAATCCTATTTTCAAATAAGGTCACATTTTGAGGTACTGGGGTCAGGACTTCAGCATATCTATCTTGTTTGGTGGACACAATTCAATACACAACAAAGTGAATAACAGTGCTGCTTGCAAATGTGTGTACATTTACAACGATAGATACATTTTATAATATGTAAGTTATACCTTGTAAAAAAATGAACAGAAACCTCAATTAAACAAAGTTGGGAGACCAGAAGGGGGAGCTCTCACGCCTCGTGATGATAGCACAGCCCATTGGGAAGAAGACTCCTCTTCTTTCCTGGAGAGGACTCAGCCAATGAAAAGCCACAGACTCTTAGTTTACTATTAACAGCCACCCCACCCCCCACCCCCCAACTTCCTTTCCCTCTCTCCTCCTCTTGTCGTTTGGGGACTTGCAGTGACTCACCATGGTTGCAGACCCTGAATTACAATTCTCTGCTGATCCCGAATAAACCCATCTTTCATGCAGAAATATCAGCAGTCTATTTGTTTCAGGTTAACATTTTCAATCAAGTAGTTTTTAAAGAGTGGCAAGGAGATTTTTCAAACCATTGCTGGGATCCTGAAGTTTATGTAGACAGCACTGAATCTTAACACATCATCTGAAAGTTTCAAAGCCATATTTAGTGAACCAGCTATTCCATTTCTCATGTATGGTTCAGAGACATACTCACGTGAGTTGAGCTGGCACAAAATTAGGAACAATCTAAATCTCCATCAGTAGGTAAATGGTAAATAAATTTAGGTATAGCCAACCATGAAATACTATGCAACAGTTACAAAGAATGAGATAATTTGATATTAGTGACATGGAAAGAAATCTGAGATATATTGTCATGGCCAGAAAAAAAAAAAAAGAAGTAAATAATAGACTGACACAGAGAGCATGATACCATTTATATAAAACACAAAAATCAACATCAAAGAAAATTATGCTCCATGTTTTCTGAGGATACATGCATATTAAAATTAATATTGAGCATTTACTAGGCGCCAGGCACTGTTCTAACAGACTGACACATATTAACTTCTCAGAACAATTTAACTACTATTATTGTAGCCCATTTAATGAAGAAGAGGTTAAGACACAAAGAGGTTAAGTTACTTCTCCAAAGCTATTGAGTGGTGGAATTGGAATTTGAATCCAGGCTTGTCTGAATTCACAGGGCTCTTTCTGCTTCTGCTGTTTTATGTATGCTAGAAGAATATACATAAAAGTAATTAATGGTCACCTCCAGGAGTGAAGTAGAGGGGAATCCATGACTCCAGTCAGTAGTCAATGGGATTTTAATTTTTTTACAGTTGTAGGAAATAATATAGAGAGGTCTGTGTATCACTTACTGTTTCCCTTAATGATAATATCTTGCAAAACTGTAGTAAAATATCACAATCAGGATACTGATGTTGGTATAATCCATTGAGCTTGTTCATATTTACCTATTTTTACTCATTTGTGTGTGGGTATTTGGCTCTATGCACTTTTAAGACTATTTTTTGTGCAATCTTAGGTTCACAGCAAAATTGAGAGAAAGGTGCAGATTTTCCCATATTGCGTCTGCCCTCACACATGCACAGCCTCCCCCATTATCAGCTTCCTCCACCAGATGGTTCATTTGTTACAACTGATGAATCTATGTCAACACATTGTTATCACCCAAGGTCCACAGTTTACATTAGGGTTCATCTTGCTGTTGTACATTCTATGGGTTTGGACAAATGTGTAATGACTCATATCCACTATTTGAGTATCATACAAAGTATTTTCACTTTCCTAAAAATTCTATGCTCTGCACATTCATCTCCCCTGTCCCCACCATATATACCTGGTAACCACTGGTCTTTATATTATTTTCATAGTTTTGCCTTTTGCAGAATTCCATATAATAGTTTTCTTCTAGTAGTTTTAGTTTCAGATATATTGTTTAAATCTTTAATCTATTTTGAGTTGATTTTTACTGATGGTCTGAGGTAAGGGTCCAATTTCATTCTTCTGCATGTGGATATCCAGTTTTCCCAACACCATTTATTGAAGAAACTATACTTTCCCATTGTGTGTTCTTGGAAACTTTGTCAAAGATCAATTGACTGTAAATGTGTGGATTATTTCTGGGCTCTATATTCTGTTTCATTGATCTATGTGTCTGTTTTTAAGCCAGTACCATATCATTTTGATTACTATAGCTTTGTTGTACATTTTGAAATAATGTCATGTGATGCCTCAGCTTTGTTCTTCTTTCTCAAGATTGCTTTGGATATTCAGGGTCTTAGGTGGTGCCTTACGAATTTTAGAATCGTTTTTACTATCTGTGGAAAATGCCATTGGAAATTTGATAATATTTGCATTGAAACTGTAGATTTGGTGGGGGGATAGCATGGACATTTAAAAATATTTTTCCAACCTACAAACATGGGATATCTTTCCCTTTATTTATGTCTTCCTCAGTTTCTGTCATCAATGTTTTATGTTTTCCAGTATCAGGTCTTTCACCTCCTCGGTTAAATGTATTCCAATTCTTTTTGATGCCATTGTAAATGGGATTATTTTCTTAATTTCTTTTTCATATAGTTTACTGTTAGCATATAGAAATATAACTGATTTTCTGTATGTTGAATTTGTATCCTGCAAATTTACTGAATTCTTTTATTAGTTCTAACAGGTTTTTTGGTGGCACCTTTAGGATTTTCTATATATAAAATCATGTCATCTGCAAACAGAGGGTTTCACTTCTTCCTTTCCTACTTGGGTGCCATTTATTTCTTTCTCTTGCCTAATTACTCTGGCTAGGACTTCCAAAACTATGTTAAATAGAAGTGTTGAGAGTGGTTTCTTTGCCTTGTATCTGATCTTAGAGGAAAAGTCTTCAGTTTTCGCCATTAAAGTATGATGTTAGCTGTGGGCCTGTCATATACGGCCTTTATTATGTTGACGTACATTCCTTCTATACCTTATCTGTTGAGATTTTTTTATCATGAGCAGATGTTGAATTTTGTCAGATACTTGTTCAGCTTCTATTGAGACAATCATATGATTTTTATCCTTCATTCTGTCAACGTGGTGTATCACATTCATTGATTTGCATGTGTTGAACCATTCTTACATCCTGGGGGTAAATACTACTTGATTGTAGTGTATGATCCTTTTAATGTGCTGTTGAATTTTGTTTGCTAGTATTTTGTTGAGGATTTTTGCATCTATATTTATCAGGGATATTGGCCTGTAATTTTCTTTTCTTGTAGATCTTTACCTAGCTTCGATATCAGGGTACTGTTGGCCTCATAAAGTGAGTTTAGGAGCATTCCCTTCTTCAAGTTTTTGTAAGAGTTTGAGAAGGATTGACATTAATTATTCTTTAACTGTTTGGTAGAATCTACACATGAAGCCATCTGGTCCTGGGCTTTTCTTTGTTGGGAGGTTTTTGATTACTGATTTAATTTCCTTATCAGTAATTGATCTGTTCAGATTCCCTATTTCTTCATAATTAAGTCTTTGTAGTTTGCATATTTCTAGGAATGTATCATTTTGTATAGGTTGTCCAATTTGTTGGTGTGTAATTGTTCACAGTAGTCTCTTATGATCCTTTGTATTTCTATGGTATCAGTTGTAATATATCCTCTTTCATTTTTTATTTTATTTATTTAAATCTTCTCTCTTTTGTCTTAGTCTTGCGAAAGGTTTGTCAATTTTGTTTATCTTTACAAAAACTCAGCTCAGTATCATTGATCTTTTCTATTGTTTTCCTAGTTTCTATTTCATTTATTTCTGCTCTGATATCTATTATTTTCTTCTTTATGCTTATGTTACCTAATTTATTCTTTTTTTCTACTTCTTTGAGGTATAAAGTTAGGATGTTTATTTGAGATCTTTCTTTATTCTTAATGTTATAAATTTCTTGCTATAAATTTCCCTCTTAGAACTATTTTGGCTGTCTCCCATAAGTTTCAGTATTTGTGTTTCCTTTTTCACTTTTCTCAAGATCTTTTAAAAATTTCCTTTTGATTTTTTATTTGACCCACTGATTGTTCAGGAGTGTGCTGTTTAATCCCACATATTTGTGAATTTTCCAGTTTTCCTCCTGTTATTGATTTCTAATAAGAAACTGTGGTCATTGGAAAATATAATTGGCAAGATTTCAATCTTCTTAAATTTGCTGAGACTAATTTTGTGACCTAACATATGATCTATCCTAGAGAATGTTCCATGTGCGCTTGAGAAGAATGTGTGTTCTGCTGCTGTTGGATGGAATGTTATGTGTATTTCTGCTGGTTTTGTTTACTCTAAGGTAAAATTCAAGTTCAGTTTTTTTTTTTATTAATTATCTGTCTCAATGACCTATCCATTGTTGAAAGTGGAGTATTGAAATCCACTATTATTGCATTGCTATTACTACCTTCAGAAATTTGCTTAATGTATTTAGTATTTGCTTAATATATTTAGATGTTCGATGTTGGGTGCATATATATCGATAATTGTTATATCCTCTTGATGAATTATCCCTCTATCATTATATAATGACCTTCTTTGTCTCTTGTGACAGTTTTTGACAAAGTCTATTTTGTCTGATAGAAGTATGGCTGCCCCTGCACTCTTTTGGTTACCACTTGCATGGAATATATTTTCTCTGTCCCTTAATTTTCAGCTTACATGTGTCCTTAAATCGAAAGTGAGTGCCTTTTACACAAGAGATAATTGGGTCTTGTTTTTTTATCCATTCAGCCACCTTATGTCTTTTTATTGGAATATTTAATCCATTTACATTTAAAGCAATTATTGATAGATAAGGACTTACTATTTTCATCTTGTTTATTATCTTCTGATTGTTTTGTAATTCATTTCCTAAACCTTCCAATAAAATCATATCTCAAATATAATTAAACATTCAATATTTATAATATAACTGTGTGTTCATGGATAGGTCATGGCCTAGTTAGTACATGTAAGTTTACTGCTGAGTCAAGCAGTATACATTGATTATCTTTTCTCAGTTATGTAACTTTATATTTTCCTAGAGTTGATAATTGCCTCAATTTTTCATTTGCTTAGTTTTCTATTTCACAATCTCCACAGAACTCTAGAAATCCTTTTAACACTATTTTTTTCACAGTCAAATGAAACAGTTATGCTATTGGTTCCACTGTTTTCCTGGAGATGCTCTATTCACATCTTTCAAGTTCCTCTGTTTTCCTGCTCTAATCTGTTTTAGTTGCTCTCTGGGCCTACTTCCCACTGTCATCTAGAGAATTCCTTTCAAAACCATTCTTAAAATTACCTTTGCTTCTATTTTCTGCTGGTTCCTTCCTTAGGAATCTTGTTTTTCTGTCTTTTGGGTTACTTCTTTTTGGAGAACACATTGTCCAAGAGCTTTCTGAGAACTTACAAATGTGAAGGAAAAAAGCTCTCCCTTGATCTCTAGCTTGAATGCTATAGAATTTTTATCTGGAAATCATTATTAGTCAGAATATTTAAATCATTGCTCTATTGTTGCCTAATTTCCAATGTCATTGCTAAATAAACTAATACCATACTGATTTCCAATTATTTCTTCTTCTTCTCTTTTGAAGCATTTTAATTTTTTTCTCTATTCACCTTGTTTTACAACTTAATGATGCTATATCTTAGTTTGTTTACTTATTATTATTACTTTTTATTCTGGTCACTGTGTTAGAAAGAGAGTGTTTTTCAAACCGGGAAATCTTTCTTGTATTTTTTTCTGTGATAATTTTCCTTCCAATGTAATTCCTGTTCTATTTTTTGAAAACTCTTTTTAGTGAAATATTGAACCTCTTGGATTGAAGCTCAAATTAAAAATATGTATGTATGTGTCTGTTTGTCTTTATCTTTTGGTCCTACTTCCTCTTGATTTTTCTTCCAACTCTTATGCTTATTTTGTTCTTTAAAAAATTGGTTATGATATTTTAATTTAAAAGATCTCTTCCATACAATCTGATAGTTTATTTATGGCATCCTGCTTCTTGGGTGTTTCATGAATTATAATATAAAGTAGAATTAGCTATAATGATAGCTAATATTAATTGAGCCAGGGAGTATTTTAGGAACTTTATGAAATTAGCTCCTTTAATCCCCAGAACCATGGATTGAGGTAAGGGAGTGGTTCTCCAAAACAAAAGAAAGGAATTGATAATAGAAGAAAAGGAAATGAATGTGGAATGCCAAAAATGACAGATAACCACGAAGGAATGATTCAAAGTATTATATGCCTGCCAGGACCCAGGCACTATTGTAGGCACAGGGGCTGGGAACATGGAGAGGGGAATAAGGCACCATCCCTGCTGTGTTCACATCCTTTAATGTAGTTGAAAGCTAATGGCACTTGCCACTTGTCAGCCCCTGATGAATTCCTCCCCCAGTGCCTTGAAGCAGCAAGAAGCTCTGCAGGAAAGGCAGCCTAGAGCAGGAGGAGGGAAGGGAGGGGACCTAGGAGTTGCTCCTTCTTTGTAAAAAACTCTGATGGGAAAATTGTCAGCTGTACTCCCACTCTCTCTGAAAGTCAGTATGATGCTGCATCCATCTTAATCACCATCAGAGAGAGCAGGCATTTTAATAAGCAGCATTATTCATGAAAACTTTGTTCTCCTTTCCCACTTCCTTCCAAAATAAGATAGACGTGAACTTTGAATGAACTCCTCATTTGTCTCCTTCTTCTTGCCTCTTCTTTATATTCAAACCCACTACCTTCTCCCCATGGCCCCCATCCTCTGGACATCTTCTGGGGAATAGATGAGGAGTAGCTGTCCACCATGGGGGAGGAAGAGTGTGGCTGGAGGTATCTGGGTCCCTAGAGGGTAGGGATTATTGGACCTGTCACTACAAATTGAGAGACAAAAGAGATGGGATCCCTGCTGTAGTGGAACTTAGAAATCATTCACTCAACCAATCGCTTATTTAACAAGTATTAATTGGTCACTTAACGTGTATTTCACTGAGAATACAGTGAATCAGACATGATTTCTATCCCCAGAGAAACTATCAATCCATTCAACAAATATTTTTGAGCTGCAGGACAGATTCCAGACAAGATCATTAGAAGGCATATGGTCCCTGTAATTCATTGCATTATAGGGACAGTTATTGATCACCTATATGTTTTAGGTATTGTACTAGGCCCTGAGCTTATTGAGACATAGAGCCTTTGTTCTACTCAGGGTCTAGAAGAGAAGAAAGTTAGTAAAAGAAAGGAAAAGAAAACTATAAAACACATTATCTATTATGGGAAATGACACGGATAACAGCTCACAACGTCTCCCCTCTCGTGACTTCTCCATATGGTTCAGAGGCACTAACCCCGCTCTGTGCTCAGAGATGGGCACCGTGAACAAGGGCTGACCAAGTACAGCATTGCCTCTTCCTGGACATAGTGATTGTTTCAGAGATGGGAGCAGGACTCAGAGAGGATTAATAATACAACAGTTTATGGGGACTTTGCTGGGACCATTTGGTAGTTGGCACTGTGTTTATACTAAGTTTTCCCAGTGTGTACAGTTATCTTGCTACCACATGGAGAGAGCCTGCCTGAGAATAAAACCAATGCCGAGCAAAATAGAGCAATGAGATGGAAAGAGACCAAGCCCTTTTGACATAGAGTGCCTGGAACCAGTCATACCTGAAGTAGCCGTGTAAGAATAATCCCTAAACTGTTCCAGTACAGGCAGACCTCGTTTTATTGTGCTTCACTTTATTGTGCTTTGTAGATACTGTGTTTTTTACAAATTGAAGATTTATGCAAACCCTACATGGAGCAAGTCTACCGACATCATTTTTCTGACGGCATTTGTTCATTCTGTGTTTCCGTGTCACATTTTGGTAATTCTCACAATATTTCTAAAATTTTCATTATTATTTTATTCATTATCATGATCTGTTATCAGTGATCATGGATGTTACTATTTTGACCCACTGAAGGCTCAGATAATAGCATTTTTTTTAACAATACAATATTTTTAAATTAAGGTATATACGTTGTCTTTTTAGACATAATGCTATTGCATATGTAATAGACTATGGTATAGTGTAAACAAAACTTTTATGTGCACTGGGAAACCAAAAAATTTGTGTGACTCACTTTATTTTGATACTTGCTTTATTGCAGTGGTCTAGAACTGAGCCCGCAGTATCTCCAAGGGATGCCTGGACGTGGGTCATTAAATCTCCCTTTTGACCTAAACCAGTTTGAGTTCTGTCCCTAAGTAATATAGGATCTGAGACATATTTCCAACCCTTCAGCCTTTGTAGAATCAAAGAGGGCCATGTGTCAGGTGCCTCCAATTTCTGTGATGGGATTTTTTTTTAATATAGAAAAAAATGAGAAAAATGAGGTCCAGAGAAGTTAATTAATTTTCCTAAGGTCACAAGGCAACCTTGTGGCAGAGTTGAGATTTGGATGTACGTTAGTCTGATTCCAAACAAAAAGATCTTAATTATCATGATGGGGGTCCTGTGTAACTTGCATTCAGAAAAGGTATCTTAACTGGCAGTCACCAGAGTTTTATGTAGAAATTGTGCATGTGTGTGTGTTATTTAATAATCACAAAATTTCTATGAACTGGATACTTTTTTTTTTTTTTAATTTATTTTTAGCTGTGTTGGGTCTTCGTTTCTGTGCGAGGGCTTTCTCCAGTTGCGGTGAGCGGGGGCCACTCTTCATCGCGGTGCGCGGGCCTCTCACTATCGTGGCCTCTCTTGTTGCGGAGCACAGGCTCCAGATGCGCAGGCTCAGTAGTTGTGGCTCATGGGCTTAGTTGCTCCGCAGCATGTGGGATCTTCCCAGACCAGGGCTCGAACCCGTGTCCCCTGCATTGGCAGGCAGATTCTCAACCACTGCGCCACCAGGGAAGCCCTGAACTGGATACTTTTTTGCTCACTTTACAAATGAGGAAACTGAGGCTCAGAGAGTTAACTTGGGTGAGAACACATGCCATTAAGAGGCAAATCTTGGATTAAAACCTAAATCATTCTAGTTCCAAAGGTCCATTACATGCTCTTTCCAGAAAATCATTTTCCCAGACTTACCCAGTGGTGGCTACAGGGGCTCTGTTTGTATCTCCAAGAACGCGTTCAGCCTGGTGCACAGTGGCGGCCCATCTTGCTGCTGTTCCATAACCCTTCACCCTGAGCACATTCCAAACCGCAAGGGAAAAAAAGGTACTAAGCTCTTTGGGTCAAAATGGCATTTTAAAAAATGCTCTTTCTTCCTCTACCTTCAATAGTCATGGAGAGATCATTGTGTAGTTTACTTTTAATCTGAGTTTTTAAATAGCACACATGCTAAAACTCAAACAATACAAAAGTATTTACAATGAAACCTGGGTCTCTCTCCCACCTACCATCCTAGCCCCAGCTGTACAGAGGCAGCCAGTGATTCATATGGTTATTCTAAACATGATCTGTGCACACACAAACACCCATAGCTCTTAACTTCCATGCATCTAGAGCCGTGGTTCCTAACCAGGGATGCTTTCGCAGTCCTCTCCCCAGGGGACATCTGGCCATGTCTGGAGACATATTTTATCGTCATGGCTTGAGAGTGGTAGGGATTGCTGCTAGCATCTGCTCGGTAGATGCTGCAAAACATCCTACAATGCACAGCAAAGCCCCCACTACAAAGACTTATCTGACCCAAATCGTCAATAGTGCTGAAGTTGAAGATCCCTCATTTAAAAGAATCATCTTCTAACTTGCTTTTAACACTTAGCAAGATGTGTTGACTCTCTTTCCATACCAGCGTACACTGATATTTTTCAGTGCTTTAAACAGCCTCATGGTATTCTATTTTATAGATAGGCCTTAATTCATTTAATTAGTCTGCTATTGATAAACAGGTTATTTACAGTATAAGGCAGGTACAGTACAATACCATGCAGCAAGGGGAAAGCTGGTCTAAACATGTCTTTGCACACCAATTCATGTATCTGTAAAATATATTCACAGAGGGTCAATCACTGAGCCAAAGGGAAAGCATTTTTTTCTTTGCTTTGGCAGGTATTTCCAAACTGCTCTTCAAAGAAGCTGCACTGGACAACACACCCACATCAAATGAATGAGAATGCCTATTTCCTCACACTCACTGGGTTTTACCAAACATTTTAACTTTTGTCAATTTGATAGATAAATAACTGGATCTCACTGCTATTCAAAATAGCATTTCATTACTCATGAGCATGATTGAACATCTTGGATGTATCTAAACTCTGAAGTTCCTAGAAATGGTCCCTTGTTGCTACAGGACCAGGAAATGTGCCCTTTCAAAAGGAGATTTTACTTTAACACCTCTTTGCCCTGCTCCTAGAGCCTGACTGATTCTCTGGCAGAGGCCTCAGAAAGTGTGAAGATGATGTCAACACACTCATGACTCCATGCTTCTCAGAAGCCTGCATAATTAGAACCAGATGGGAAATCCCAAGTCACTTCCTAGTGTATCTGAGGCCATTCCAGTCCTTATCTTTATGACCAGAGGTGGTTTGTTTGTTTTTTTTTCTAGAGATTCCAAGAGAGATTAAAGTTGCAGAAAATCAGGAGCAGGACTGTGCCTGTGAATAAGCAGATTAATTCATTTAGGCTGATTAAAACTAAATTTCTGTTTCCCAGAGTAGAGCTGAGAGAACATTTCTTATTCTGTAAATGATGAAATCTTTATATCAAGAAGGCAGATATCCAGGGCTTCCCTGGTGGTGCAGTGGTTGAAAATCTGCCTGCCAATGCAGGGGACACGGGTTCGAGCCCTGGTCTGGGAAGATCCCACATGCCGCGGAGCAGCTGGGCCCGTGAGCCACAACTACTGAGCCTGCGCGTCTGGAGCCTGTGCTCCGCGACAGGAGAGGCCGCGATAGTGAGAGGCCCGCGCACCGCGATGAAGAGTGGCCCCCACTTGCCGCAACTAGAGAAAGCCCTCGCACAGAAACGAAGACCCAACACAGCCATAAATAAATAAATGAATTAATAAATTTTTTTAAAAAAAGGCAGATATCCAAAGGGAAAATAAAACAGAAGAAACTTAAATGCCACCTCCATCCTTTCAGGAGGCAGGAGAGAGGGAAGGGTTATAGCATCTCACCACCCAGCGAGGGCACAACGCTCACCAGTGATGGAGAACAGGGTGAGCCCCCATGAGCCGGATTGTGCCTTGAATGGTCAAGGAATAAAGAGCTCTTCTACCAGTATGGATGGCGATAGCTGTGAGCAGCATGTATGTACTACTGCTCAGGCTGCCCAGGGACAGAAAGCTATGGGCTGACCTTTTTATGGGGCAATCTGAGTATTGAAAGCAAGCAGGTACTCAGGAAATATGCTGCCCGGAGGCTGGTAATCCATCAATTTTTTTTGTATTGTGTTACCAAATAGCAGTCATTCATTTATATTTCAAACATCACATTTATTCTTAATTGCAATGCCTTACAAACTTGCAGGGAGGAGAGGGCAAAGAGAATGGTCCCAATATACCCTTCTGTTATGACTAGACCCCATATTAGTATGCCATCAGTCTATCTGAAATATTGCCTGTGGTATTTAATATAACTGCTCAGAATATTCCCTGCCCCTCCCTAAGAGAGGAATATACATTCTTCCCACTGATATCAGGCTTGGCCGTATGACTTCTTTTGGCAAATGGAGTGTGAACCAAAGTGACATGAGCCAATCTTGAGCAGAATCATCGTGCAGTAGTCCACTCCTCTTTTTTATCTGCAACGCTAGCAGCAATGTCCCAGATAGACTTCTTCTGTCAGCCTAGATACTTGTGTTGGTTGCTGTAACTTTTGAAATCAGGAAATGTGAGTCCTTCAAATTTGCTCTTTTTCAAGATTGTGTTGGCTATTTAGGATCCCTTGCATTTCTATACGACTTTTAGGATCAGCTTGTCAACTGCTGCAAAAATGGGAGAAGAATTTTAATAGGCATTGTGTTGAATTTGTAAATAGATCAATTTGGGGAGTGTTGCCATCCTAACAATCTGAAGTCTTCTGATCCATGAATACATTCTATCCTTCCATTTTTTTTAGGTCTTCTTTAGTTGTCTGCAAGGATGTTTCACAGTTTTTAGTGCACAAGTCTTATACTTCTTTTATTAAATTTCCTGAGTATTTTATTATTCTTAATGCTACTGTTAGTGGAATTGTTTTCTTCGTTTTCTTTTTGGATTGTTCATTGCTGGCGTATAAAAATACAAGTGATTTTTGCATGTTGATATTGTATCCTATATCTTGTTGAAATAATTTGTTCACTTTAGCAGTCTTTATTCCTTTGGATATTCTGTATACAAGATTTTGTCATCTGCAAAAAGATGCCAAGATGCAAGTTTTACTTCTTTCTTTCCAATATGAATGGCTTTATTTATTTTTCTTGTCTAATTGCCCTAGTTAGAAACTCTAGTACAATTAATAAAAGTGGCAAAATTGGACATCCTTGTTCTGTTCCTGATCTTAAGGGGAAAACTTTCATTCCTTCACCATTAAGTATGATGTTAGCTATGAATTTTTCATAGATGTACTTTATCAAGTTGAGGAAGTTCCTTTCTAGTCCTAGTTTATTGAGTATTTTTATCAGGAAAGAGGATTAGATTTTCTCAAATGCCTTTTCTGCATTTATTAAAATTATCATGTAGTTTTGTCCTTAATTCTATTAGTGTGACATATTACATTGATTGATTTTTTTATAAATTCAACCAACATTATATTCCTGGAATAAATCCCACTCGGTTGTGGTGTGTAATTTTTAAAATATTTTACTGGATATATTTTTTACATTGTGTTGAAGATTTTTGTGACTATATATACAAAGTATATTGGCTTATAGTTTTCTTGTGATGCCTTTGTCTGGTTTCAGTATCAGAGTAAAATTAGCTAATAAAATGAGTTGGAAAGTATTTCCTCCTTTCCTATTTTTAAGAAGATTTTTTGAAAGATTGTTGTTATATCGTCTTTAAACATTTGGTAGAATTTGCCAGTGAAGCCATCTGGGTCTGGAATTTGTTTTGTGTATGTTTTTTTCTTCACTTGATATTCAGATCTTTTTGAGTCAGTGTTGGTAATCTTTGTTTTTCTAAGAACTTGTCCATTTCATGTAGATTTTCTATTTGTTGGCATACAGTTGTTCATAATATTCTCTTATAGTTCTTTTTATTTCTATCAGATTGGTAGTCATGACCCTATTTTCATTCTCGATTTTATTAATTTGAGTCTTTTCTCTTTTTTTCTTCATCTGTCTAGATAAAGGTTTGTTGTTAATTTTGTTTATATTTTCCAAGAACCAAAATTTGATTTTATTAATAATTTTCTCTATTATTTTTCTTTTCTCTACCATTAATTTCTCTCTAATCTTTATTATTGCCTTCCACCTAG
Organism: Eubalaena glacialis; assembly: GCF_028564815.1. Taxonomy (NCBI): domain Eukaryota; kingdom Metazoa; phylum Chordata; class Mammalia; order Artiodactyla; family Balaenidae; genus Eubalaena; species Eubalaena glacialis. Next base: position 67,125,746 of record NC_083728.1, on the reverse strand, counting down.
TTGCTTTGGGTTTAGTTTGCTCTTCCTTTTCTAGTTTGTTAATGTAGAAGGCTAAGTTATTAACCTGAGATCTTTCTGATTCTCTCACCATGTGTTGTTTTCACTGTTGCTTCTGCTGTTTGTTTAGTGACTTTCCTGTACTAATTATTTAAAATTTGGGACTTCCCTGGTGGTCCAGTGGCTAAGATTCCATGCTCCCAATGCAGGGGGCCCACGTTCGATCCCTGGTCAGGGAACTAGATCCCGCATGCTGCAACTAAGAGTTTGAATGCCGCAACGAGGATCCCGCAAGCGGCAATGCAGATCCCACATGCCACAACTAAGACCCGACGCAGCCAAATAAATAAATAAATACAAATAAAAATAAATTAAATTTGTATTCCTTGTTATGTGTGGGCATTGAAGTTTCTGTTTGCTTAGCTTAATGGTCAGTTAATAATTGGACAGAAATTTCCTTAAATTCTTGGAACAAGTCACCCAGCCTTTGCCCAGGGTCTCTGTATGTAGGGGCACCACTTCAGTGCTCTGGAAGGCAGTTTACAACTCTTCCTCAGCCTTCACCTCCTGCTTGTGCAAAGCCTCAAGGTCAGCAGTGAGAACTAGGGCCCTCTCAATTCTTTCCCGAGCATGTGCAGCCTTGTGCATGTGTGTACTCTTCTAGATTCTCAGGAACATGTCAGAAATTTTCAAAACCCTCAATGGACATCTCATTTTTCCCCTTTTCCTTTTAAGTTTTTTGGTCAGCTTTTTGTTTGCTCAGATGTTTACTGCTGCCTCAGGCAGCTGCTATGTTAAACAATTGCCACTGATTGGTTTTGACAAATGTCTAAAGGGAAAAGGACCTTCACAAAGAGTAGGCTCTGAGTCAGGTCAGGTAAATACAAGCCTTGTTAGTGGGTGTTTCCAGGCAACTGTCAGACAGGTCAATAATGATAATTATCTGAGAATAGTGCTTCTGGAGAGCTCCAAACTTGTTCTTTCCCTTCAATGGCTACTAGGCTGCTGGTTTTCACTGTGGTTGCAGGCTTTTGGTTTTCAGGGCTATCATGGAGCTGAGGAGAGGGGTTTGAATGGATCAAGTTAAAATGCCACAAAGCTCTCTGTTCTTATTGATATTTATCTGTTTTCCTTGATTAAATGTTTTTTAGATTGTTGCAAGCCTTTGGTTAATCTCCAGAGTTCTGAAAAAGTGTTTTTAACAATTTTTACTAGTGTTGCTTATATAGAAGTACAGATTTTTTAGAGTTCGTTACAATGCCATTCCCACTGACATTCCTCTGATGGATGTTAAATCTGAGTCTAAATACTTTACTTTTATAATCATTACAAAAATGTCTCTCTCATTAAAGTTCCACAAGGGCAGTAATTCAGTTTTTCTTGTTGACCATCATATTCCTCTATGTAGTACAACACAATGTAGCAAGCACTCACTACATATTTGATGAGTCAAGGAATGAATGAATGAGTGAATGAATGAATGTTCTCCATAGCCAACAAAGAGTTAAATACAATGAAAATTTAAAACTAATAAATTATCTATTTACATTCCCACCAAGAGTGAACTAGCAATTCCACTCCTGGGTATATACACAAAGAAAATGAAAACACTAATTTGAAAAGATACATACACCCCAGTGTTCATGTGAGCATTATTTACAATTGCCAAGACATGGAAGCAACCGAAGTGTCCATCAGTAGATGAATGGATAAGGAAGATGTGGTACATATATATGATGAAATATTAGCCATAAAAAAGAAGAAAAATTTTCCATGTGCAACAACATGGATGGAACTGGAGTGTATTATGCTAAGTGAAGTAAGTCAGACAGAGGTAGACAAATACTGTATGTTTTCACTTACATGTGGAATAAAAAAAATAAAACAAACAAATATGATAAAACAGAAACAGACTCACAGATATAGAAAGCAAACTAGTGATTATGAGAAATGGAATACTGCCTGCTGTATCAGTAAACAAAGGATGTCACAGTCATCAGCAATTGTACCCACCCTCAACGGTGAGCTGGTGAGCCCTGAGGGACATCAGGAAGGAAAGAATACCTGCCATCTAGCAGCCATCAGACTGCAGCAACTCCCCACGATGAGCCCTGAGGAAACTCAGGATGTGAAAACACAGGATACTGGCCCCAGATAGCTGAGATGCATATCAAAGGAATGATTCCAGTGAGCCCAGATTCTTGCATCTTCCCATACATAGAAAAGCGCTAGATTCCTTAACTTGAGAGTTCTAGTTTTCTTTAATTAACAGTAATCTTTTGTTCCTACTACCTGCCCCTTGTTGCAAAACTACTATATATCCTAGCCACCACCCCCCCACCCCCCACCCCAACCTCCTTGGAGCAGTTTTCTCAGGGTTACTTGAGATGCTGCCTCCCAGGCTTGAAGTCCTAAAAATTTCCATCGAATAAAACATAACTCTCAACTTTTAGGTTGTGCATTTATTTTTTAGTTGACAGATATCAGAGGGGAGAGGGGTGGAAGGAGGGGCAACATAGGGGTAGAGGAGTAAGAGGTACAAACTACTATGTATAAAATAAATAAGCTACAAGGATGTAATGTATAGCACAGGGAATAGAGCCAATATTTTACAATAACTTCAAATGGCGTATAAGCTATAAAAATATTGAATCACTATGTTGTACACCTAAAACTAATATAACGTTGTAAATCAACTCTACTTCAATTTTTTAAAATAAAACAATAAATAGATAACTAAATAAATAAAAGTAAAAAATAATCAATTATCTTACTCAGATTAGGTTGACTGTACTTCATGATTCTCAACCCTGGCTGCACATTAGAATCACCTGGGAAGGGGAATTTCCTGGTGGTCCAGTGGTTAGGACTCGGCACTTTCACTGCCAAGAGGGCCCGGATTCAATCCCTGGTCAGGGAACTAAAATCCCATAAGCCACAGGGCGCGGCCAAAAAAAAAAGGAAAAAAGAAAAAGATTTACCTGGGGAGGTTGTAACTCACTGGGTGCGGGATAGAGCCCACTGAGTGATTGCACGGTGGGAGCCAAGGTTGAGAATCACTGCTCCCAGCTCTAACTTGATTCGATGGTATAGTTTGTAGGGTCTCAAACTTCAGATTCATTGGCCTCAACGGGAGAGCTTGCTTTAAAAAATCCAGATTCAAAGAATCCACCCCTAAGCATCCCTTGTTTCAGAATCTGTGGAGGTGAGGAGAGTCATCTGGACTTTAGCAAATCCCCCACTTTCCAACTGAGTTGAGAACTAGTGATCTGGCTTTATCCTTTCACTGTACACAGGAGGAAGCAGCGGCCCAAAGACTGCCAAAGCCGCCGAATGACTTTTCCAAGTTTGTCTCTCTCAGGTGTTAGTTCCTCTCACCAGACATGGTGCTTAACCATTGTAGACAGAATAAATGTTTGCTGACTGAATCATTGTTGAATGGTTTTCACGTTATTAATTAAGAGAGGCAGTGTATTGTTGTGGTTAAATGAACAGGCTCTGAAGCTAGACTTCCTTGGTTCAAATCCTGACTCTGCCACATACTATCTTTGTCACTTTCGGTGAGTTAACCTAACACTCTGCCCCTGTTTTCTCAACTGTATCATGGGAATTATAATAGAACCTCCCTGGTAGGGTTGTAAAGAATAAATGGGGTTAATTCATTTAGTGAGTTGACAGAATCGGCAAAGAAAAATACAGGAACTTATACTAAAGAAGCAGTCACTGTTTATCTGAAATCCAAGTTTAACTGGATTTCTTGTGTTTTTATTCACTAAATCTGTCAACTATGTCACTTAGAGTGCCCAGCAAGTGCTAATAAATGTTTTCTATCATTATTTTTTCATTTCTATTATTGAGCCCACTGTATTCCAAGCCGTTTCCTCGGAGTAAAGAGCCCTTCAGAAACTTATTAATTTGGCTTCCGATAATGTTAATGCATAACCATTCAAACAGAGGGTAGATTGGAGCTTTTCATACTAAGTAAACACTCCCCCAAAAATAAAATAAATTCATGCTAAAAATAAGATCATAGTGGGAACACTTAAAATAGTTAACTGCACAAGATGTTGTCATGAACCTTCAGATATATGAGAAGCTCTCATTTCCATACAATTAGGATAATTATAAATTATTTTGTGCTTGAAAGAAGGTCCACTCAAAAACACCTTCTCAAGCCACTTCAGGTTAACAATATCACCTCTGGACAATAAACCCTTATTAATAGAATTTCCTTTCATTTTATTTTCAAGATGGTGTCAGAAAATCAGTATTTGAATTCTGGATCTACTACTAATTCATTGTGTGTCTTTGGGTCAAGGTATTTTTGTGTTTCAGGACCTCTGTTTCTTCATTTTGAAAATGGAGACATTCTATCATACAGTCTTAGAGATTCCTTTAAGAGCCATTGACTCTACTCTCCATTTCCCACTGAGGTCTGTGTCTGAGCAGAAAAAGCAACCAGCAGGGCAGGCAAAGCAATGTGTATTTGCAAATACAAGTTACGTTGGTTGTTACCAGCCCAGAAGTAGTAAAGACAGACAGAACCCGTGGTTATGGAGCCCTGGAGCACACATTATAGCCCAAGGTTCTCAACCTAGGCTGCACACTGAAATAAGCTGAGGAACTTTAAATTAAATGCCCACGTCAGGTCTCCACGCCCAGAGATGCTGATCCAATTGGTCTGGAGAGGGGGCAGGCACGCTTAAGCTGCCCAGGTATTGCTGATATGGAGCCGGGGCTGACCGGCTTAACTGGCCCCTATGAGCCCAGTTTTTATACTTCTCTCGTATCCCTCTCAAATTCACCCCAAATCCTCCAAGATGGGGCTCACAGGTGATCACAGGTCACATTGCTCCAGATAACTTGATTTTCATTTGCACATGGCTCTGCTAATTATGATGCAATTAGCATGAGGAGAAAAGCTCCATGCAGGGTCGACCCGGAAGTGGCAGCAGCACAACTTAGTCTTGGCTGCACCCTCTGCTTCTCTTGTCTAAACACCCTGTTCATCTCATTTCAGTTCATCCCACTCTTGGGGTCCCCAGAAAGTAGTCTAGTGTAGCCTCCCCATACTGTGACTTATAAATCTCACTGTGCAGGATACAGTCTCGTCAACCCACCAGTTTAGCACATTTCTTTTCCTTGATGATTATGAACTATTCTGAACATACGGAAGAGGATAGATTCATTTAATAAGCTAGCAAGCAGCCACTCCCATCTCCCAGAGTGAACCAATGCTTTGTTCAGACTCCCTTTGTGGTCTTTTCTAATCTTGTGCCCTTAATTTTCTCCCAGGTGTTACCATCACTCTCAAATTAGTGAGCACCCCTCTTATTCATGATGCCTTTTCTATGTGCAAATGTTAATAAACAACATAGGATATTGTTTTGTATGTTTTTAAAACTATACATGAATGGAATCACACTGAATACACTATTCTGCAGCTTACTTTTTTTCATGTGGCATTTTGTTTGAGATTTATCTAAATTCAGTTTGTTCATTTTAACAGCTCTGTAATGTTCCATTATGTAAATATCTAACACTTTATTCATTCTAGTGCATTTTCTTTCTACCAACATAACATTTAGAATCTTTCTGAACACACATATTCACACATAAGCAATCTTACTAGCTAAAGAGTCTCTTCTCTACCAGGAAAAATGTTGGATTATACAGCCAAATGTATGCATATTCATTTCTACGTTATGCACTTAGCCCACTGTCAATCATATGTTAAATATCCATAAAGCTTAATTTCCCTCTTAATTTTAACTAAAAAGAAAACGTTATTAGAAGTTCTAATATTTTCTTCCCATATCCAAATGGGACTTCTTGCACACATCTTGCTTTGGAGGCCATTGCTCTCACAAATGCATTTTATAACTTAACTGAATGTTTTTCTATCCTCTAAGATAAGAGAATTCACTTTTGATCAATACAACCCACCATTTTCCCACCAGCTGCATATGTCTTTTAAAAGGGGGGGGGAGAGGGATAAATTAGGAGTTTGGGATTAAAATATACACACTACTGTATATAAAATAGATAACCAACAAGTACCTACTGTATAGCACAGTGAACTATACTCAATGTCTTGTAATAACTTATAATGGAAGAGAATGTAAAAAAGAATATATATATATAAACATACATATATGTATAACTGAATCACTTTACTGTATACCTGAAACTAACACAACATTGTAAATTAACTATATTTCAACAAAATTTTTTTTAAAAAGTCTTCTCTCAGTGTTAAAACAAGCCCACACTGCATTATACACATTCTCTCTCCTTGTCTATACCGTCTCTCCCTCTCCCATCCACCTTTAAAACCTTCAAATCCAAACAGGTTCTGACCTCCCAGTGGTCTTTCTCCTGATAGTTATAAAGTCATGTTCCTTCCAATTACCATGTCTCTGTATATAGAGTTGATACTGATTTAGTGTGAGTTTAGTCTGTTGCAACTCCGATAGCAATTACAAGAAAGAGCCTATGTATGCTACCAAAATTCTTTGAATTTCCCCTCTTCCCACCTCACTGTGTCAGAAACCACCTCTGGCTCCCCTGGGGCTAGAAAAGTGGTTGCAAAATCATCCTCATGATGACACCTACTAGTGCCCACTGCTCAGATATGGCTGATTAGAAATGCCTTTGAAGTTGATTTCAGCCCAGTTTTAAGGACTTGTTGATTAACTTGGTTGATTAATCACTTGAAGCACAGTAGGGAATTGCCAGTCTGTGGGTGTTTTGGAGAAGGTTTTTCTGAATTATAGATGATTACAGCCATTGACAATATGGATTTGAATTGTAACTAGGAGGCTAATGGCCTGGAAGACTGTGGGATACCCGGGGATAAGTAACGGCTCGTTAGCAGATCTGTTTTCTCAGCCCAGATTTTAGATTTTAGGGAAGGAGACCAAGAGCAGCTCAGCTGTGTGTGTGTGTGTGTGTGTGTGTGCGCGCGCGTATGTGTGTCTGTCTGTCTGTGTGTCTCTGTATGCGCCACCTGTTTTGGGAGGGATCTGCGTTTTCTCAGCCCGTTCTGCTAGATGTTCATCTCGTTTTAGGACTGGGGACAGCATTTCCGTTCCAAACAATGCAAAATTCTATAGAAGATGAATCAAGAGACTGAAGGTTCAATTCTTGGTTTCGCACTCAAGAATGATGCACATTTGAGCATGTGGCTTGACTTCTCTGCATCTTGGCCTCCTGTTTCTGAAAAATGGGGACAATGATAATATTTTCCTCTTACTGCTGTGAGGATTAAGTAGGAGAATGTCTGTAAAGTGCCTGGCACAGCATAAGAGCTTAATAGATGGTACCCATGGGTGACATCTTCCCTTCTTCTGTTTTATGTATCCAGTTTGCCTGCATTCAGGTCCCAGCATGACTGGGTACCACAGAGTAAACTCTACATGGTGCCTGGCACTCAATAAGCACTCCACACGCGGTAGTTGCAAAAAGTTTGATCTCTGAATGGTTGTTGGCACTTATTGTTGGACACTTATTTAGAAGTTCACCCTGGTAGTTGGTTTAATTTTTTGAGTTTAAACTTTGTTGATTGGAACTCCTTGTTGTACTGGTTTGACAGATGATGTTTGAGGTTATTAAGACCTTTGAGAGAGGAGAGAATTGTTGACACACATTAACTCAGATTTTTACAACCTAGATCCTTGATACTCATAGTATAGTCTGGGGACCAGCAGTACCACCATCACCTGGGAGCTTGTTACAAGTGCAGAATCTCAGTACCCCCAGATCTACTGGATCAGAATCTGTATTTTAACAAGATATTCAGGTGATTTGTATGCACGATAAAGTTTGAAATGTCTTTACCCAAATATTTATACTACATGTGAAAACACACTTCCACTCTCCTTAGATAGATGTAGCCTCTATTTGCACAGGCTGACTCTGGCTAATGACAGCACTATAGGAAGGTGAGTGGACAAGACTCAATGTTACAGTAAAGCACTACCTTTTGAGTTATTGGCAAGATCTTTTCAAATAACATGAGCCAAGTAAACAAGATACTGGCTATTTTGTCACTAGGTGAACGGATGGCAGTTTTGTATACATATTTTTCACATGGCCCTTGAATGATCCATATTTTTTTGGACCCACCGTGAGACAAAATTACCAATATTACACCATGTGATGATAACACCAAAGTAGGGGCTCTATGCATTTCAATTCAAGGCAATCTAGAAGACTTCAGTGGAGCTTTAATTTTCTGTGAGATAAAGCTTTCCTTGGGGGAAATTTCTTGAGTTATGGAGTCATTCTACTGTTGTCCTCAATTTTTTCAAAGGTTCAGATCCATGGAGTCCCACAGAGAGATACAAACCTGAGAGTCATTCCTGACTCATCACCATCATCACCACCATCATTATCCTTTTTTTGCAACACAATTATGAAGTCCCAAGGTCCTTGTATATTATCATCCACTCTGCCCTCTTCATTGTTCCATACCCCAAATAGCTCATTTCCTCATTCTTACTGCCCACATGAGGATTGAACTCTTAACCCTGACATTGTCAGCCATGTGCTTAAATGAGCATGATGCTCCGACCAAAGAAATTAACCAGATACATAAGCTTTTATTATAACTGTCACCTGCATTATTCAAAAAGTGGTTACTGTCCATGGAAGGAACCCATTCAGAGAGGGCAATTCTTTAGACATCGGGAATCAAGTCTCTTTCAGAGATTGATCAGAGAATAAGTGCAATATGAAACAATCTTTCAGGAGCCCCTTATCATTAAATTGTCTATTTAATAAAAATATTCCCTGGTGTTCATTATAATTGGGTATTGTCTGTTTAATATTGTCTATATGGTATATTGTCTGTTGAATAAAAATACTGAATGGTGTTAGTTATATTTGGGTGAAAAGAATCACCTTGCATATTCATTGAAAGACATAAACCACTCAAATTCTGCAAGTTGAGTGAATGCTGAATGGGGAAATATCTCTCGTTGCTTGTTCTAAATTTGTTTCTCTTTATTTTCTCAAGGTGTCTCTTGTCTTTGTGTGATTCAATGTCTTTGGCAAAGAGACAATTGCTTTTCCCTGTTCCTTGGAGCATGTGAACACCAGAGACTAGCCTTATTCCTCCCTCCCTAGATTCTGGTCTGTTTCATATTTTTATTAAGGACCTAGCGGACACAGGTCTTTCTGAGGAAGTCTAAGCTAGTTCTAAAAGGCAGAGTACATATGTCAGCGTGGTGCTAAGCCACTGGCAGTAAAGATAAGGGACCCATCTAAAGGTGTTAGAGGTTCTCCAACTGGGCAGATCATTAAAGATATGTGTGTTTTTGTTTCATTTTGTTTTTTATTATAGATTTTTAGCACCACATCTTAGATCAGGGGTCTTCACACTTGAGCATGCATCAGAAATCACATGGAATGTTTGTTAAAATACAGAGTGTTGGGCCCCACCCCCTGAGTGTCTGATCCAAAAGGTAAGAGGCAGGGAGCGGGGGAGGGGGGCTGGGAAAGTGCATTTCTAACAAGTTCCCTGGAGATGCTGACATGGCTGCTCTGCCCTAGAAGTCCTGCATCAGAATATTCTGACTTGAGAATGCATGTGTCTATCACACATGCTATGGAACAGTACGCCTCAAAGTTTAAGACCATCAATGCAATGCATGCTTATTCTGAAGCCAGCACTGTGCTAGATTCAGCATAGAGGCTGCAGGAATGGCTGGGCCCTGCTGGCCTCTGGATCTTTATCCTGTATTACCCCCCAGCCCTGTTTTATGTCCCAACAGTCCTCCAAATTCAAAGGTGTTCAGTACCTTCACATCTTTGCACATGCTTTTTTGTCTG